>NC_082698.1:6398954-7006492 GCF_949987515.2 Delphinus delphis
AAATTGCTACCAATACAACAAAGTAGCCTGAAGAAACAAATGTTCCAGTGAAAAACTCCTACATGTATCCCATCGATAATTCAATATTTGTAGTATAAGAATAATTTGATTATACAATTATGGGGGCTCAACTGAACACAGTGGCAATTTTTAAATGCATTTGAACTGCTCTCTTGTTTACCTTAATTTCAGATAAATTTTCCACTTTTTTCTACAATTATTGATCATTCCCAAATTCAAATACAGTGGATAGCAAGGATTCTAGCAGAAGCTAAAGGAGGAAATTGAAAAAAATGAAGATTGGCAGAACCTATATAACAATAAAATTTTAAAATCTAATGGCTGAAATGGTATGCAGAACTAGGTATTTCGAAAAGAATCATGATAGCCAAGAAAGTACTGATAACAACAATGACAAAAGAAGTGATAAGATTATGAGAATCGGAGTATTCCTCAACATGAAACAGAATTTCCAAAAGGTGAACTATTACTACTGTCTGCACAGCGTCATTTTAATGAATTTGTTGACTTCCATAAGTATCCTGAACTTTCATCCTGGTCTGTTACATACTGTGAATGAAGGTTTTTTTCCCACCAAAATTGTGATCCCAATTCACAGAGAATCAAATGGAACATATTAAGAATTTGTTAAAATGCTTCTCAAACAGGTATTATAAAACACATTTAAATATGAACAGATTGTTATCAGATCTTGTTTGGTCTCTTCCACAACTGATGAATGTACATATTGGGTTTTTTGATGAATGTATATATTGGGTGTTTTGATGATACACTTAAATATTTTCATAAGTCATATTACTTACACCAGATACGTTTTCAGGTGGAATTAAATTGACATCTCTCAAAAATCAGATGTCACAGATCACAAGGAGTCTGTGCTTACTTCAATTACACAGAAATTGAATTAAATTGTACTTTACCATTACCTTGAAGAACAGACAAAAAAGAACATTCAGCATTATTGTGAAGTATTAAATAGTAGTTGAGGATATTAAATGGTTAAATCAAAAGGTTTACCTGTCAGATAACACCGTGAAAACTGATGCTTTCAAATGACAGAAATTTCAGAGAATCAAACTGCTGGGTTTGATCAATTTTTACATGAGTTCTTGGAAAGCCGTCAAAATGAACAGGACCAATGTGACTTATTTATCCAAAACAGCTCATAAGGAATTCATCAAAATAGGGGAAAACGTGAACTAAATGAAGTGAGAAATCAAATAAACAAACCCGATATCAAATAACACTCTATTGCTTCAGATTCTACAATAGTGAACTGCTTTGTGTATGCCATTACGTGTGCTACTCTAAGACAGGAAACCAATTTGCTGTGCAGAAAACCCATTTTTAAGTTTTTGGCAAAATTCATCTGAAATTAAGGCATACACAAGAATTATTCAAATGCAGCTTTGGCCTTTCAACAGAATGCATGCAGTTCTGAACTGTACACAACAACCTACATTCCACACCTGCCACTCATCAATGACAATATGACTGGCAGGAGAGGGGTTAGTTTCAAGCACTCTTGAGAAACATAAGTAATTAAAATATATTCTGGATGCTGCTCTTCCCTAAATCACATCAGGAAAAGCTGCCTCCCAATACCTGAAATTGTTGACTACCTCAGGATCTTACACCCCTTACGCTCTTTTCTTGGGTTTCTTTCTTATGTTAGATGTAGTATTTTAAACATCCATGCACAACTGTATTTTTCTTTTAAAGAGTCTAAGGGTAGTGAGATCATTTGCCTGGTCTTAAAGCAGGGAAATCTTGTAGCACAACAACAATGTAAAGTACAATGACATTTCAATGACTCTAAAACATATTTTCTATGAGTGAGAATGAGAACTTGAACACAAATATGGCACAAAAATGTTTATTCAAAAAGTTAATCATGACTGTTGGGTCCTGGATTTGTTCAAGATGGCGGAGTAGAAGGATGTGCGCTCAACTCCCTCTTGCTAGAGCATCGGAATCACAACTAACTGCTGAACAATCATAGACAGGAAGACATTGGAATTCACCAAAAAAGATACCCACATCCAAAGACAAAGGAGAAGCCACAATGAGATGGTAGAGGAGTGCAAGCACAATAAAGTCAATTCCCATAACTGCTGGGTGGGTGACTCACAAACTGGAGAACAATTATACCCCAGAAGTCCACCCACAGGAGTGAAGGTTCTGAGCCCCACGTCAGGCTTCCCAAACCGGGGGGTCTGGCAGCAGGAAGAGGAATTTCTAGAGAATAAGACTTTGAAGGCTAGTGGGATTTGATTGCAGGACTTTGACAGGACTGGGGGAAACAGAGACTTCACTCTTGGAGAACACACAGAAAGTAGTGTGCACACTGGCACCCAAGGGAAAGAGCAGTGATCCCATAGGAGACTGAACCAGACCTACCTGCTACTGTTGGAGGGTCTCCTGCAGAGGCAGGGGGTAGCTGTGACTCACCATGAGGACAAAGACACTGTCAGCAGAAATTCTGGGAAGTACTCCTTGGTGTGAGCCCTCCCAGAGTCTGCCATTAGCCCCACCAAAGACCCGGTAGGCTCCAGTGTTGGGTCACCTCAGGCCAAACAACCAACCGGGATGGAACCCAGCTCCACCCATCAGCAGACAAGCACATTAAAGTTTTACTGAGCTCTGCCCACCAGAGCAACAGCCAGCTCTACCCACCACCAGTCCCTGATATCAGGAAACTTGCACAAGCCTCTCAGATAGCCTCATCCACCAGAGGGCAGACAGCAGAAGCAAGAAGACCTAAAGCCCTGCAGCCTGTGGAAAAAAACCACATTCACAGAAAGATAGACAAGATGAAATGGCAGAGGGCTACGTACAAAAGATAAAATGACAGAAAAAAACTAAATGAAGTGGAGATAGGAAATCTTCCAGAAAAAGAATTCAGAACACTGATGGTGAAGATGATTCAGGACCTCGGAAAAAGAATGGAGGCAAAGATCGAGAAGATGCAAGAAATGTTTAACAAAGACCTAGAAGAATTAAAGAACAAACACCTAAAATAATTAAAGAACAGAGATGAACAATATAATAACTGATATGAAAAACACACTAGCATGAATCAACAGCAGAATAACTGAGGCAGAAAAACGGATAAGAGACCTGGAAGAGAGAATGGGAGAATTCACTGATATGGAACAGAATAAAGAAAAAAGAATGGGGCTTCCCTGGTGGCGCAGCGGTTGAGGGTCTGCCTGCCGATGCAGGGGACGCAGGTTCATGCCCCAGTCTGGGAGGATTCCACATGCCGCGGAGCGGCTGAGCCCATGAGCCACGGCCACTGAGCCTGCGCGTCCAGAGCCTGTGCTCCGCAGCGGGAGAAGCCACAGCGGTGAGAGGCCCACATACCGCAAAAAAAAAAAAAGAAAAAAGAATGAAAAGAAATGAAGACAGCCTAAGGGACCTCTAGGACAATGTTAAACACAACAACATTACCATTATATGGGTCCCAGAAGGAGAAGAGAGAAAGATAGGACCCAGGAAAATATTTGAAGAGATTACAGTCAAAAACTTCCTTAACATGGGAAAGGAAATAGCCACCGAAGTCCAGGAAGCACAGAGAGTCCCAGGCAGGATAAACCCAAGGAAAAACACGCTGAGACACATAGTAATCCAAAGGACAAAAATTAAAGACAAAGAAAAATTACTGAAAGCAACAAGAGAAAAATGACAAATAATATACAAGGGAACATCCATAAGGTTAACAGCTGATTTCTCAGCAGAAACTCTACAAGCCAGAAGGGAGTGGCATGACATATTTAAAGTGATGAAAGGGAAGAACGTACAACCAAGATTACTCTACCCAGCAAGGATCTCATTCAGATTCCAAGGAGAAATCAAAAACTTTACAGACAAGCAAAAGTTAAGAGAATTCAGCACCACCAAACCAGCTCTACAACAAATGCTAAAGGAACTTCTCCAAGTGGGAGACACAAGAGAAGAAAAGGACCTACAAAAACAAACCAATAACAAAAAAGAAAATGGTAATAGCAACATACATACCAATAATTACCTTAAACATGAATAGATTAAATGCTCCAACCAAAAGACACAGGCTGGCTGAATGGATACAAAAACAGGATCCATATATATGCTGTCTACAAGAGACCCACTTCAGACCTAGGAACACATACAGACTGAAAGTGAGGGGACGGAAAAAAGATATTCCATGCAAATGGAAATCAAAAGAAAACTAGAGTAGCGATTCTCATATCAGACAAAAGAGGCTTTAAAATAAAGACTATTACAAGAGACAAAGAAGGACACTACATAATGATCAAGGGATCAATCCAAGAAGAAGATATGACAACTGTTAATATTTATGCACCCAACATAGGAGAACCTCAATACATAAGGCAAATGCTAGAAACCATAAAAGGGGAAGTCGACAGTAACACAATCATAGTAGGGGACTTTAACACCTCACTTTCACCAATGGACAGATCATCCAAAATGAAAATAAATAGGTAACACAAGCTTTAAATGATACATTAAACAAGATGGACTGAATTGATATTTATAGGACATTCCATCCAAAAACAACAGAATACACTTTCCCCTCAAGTGTTCATGGAACATTCTCCAGGATAGATCATATCTTGTGTCACAAATCAAGCCTTGGTAAATTTAAGAATACTGAAATCGTATCAAGTATCTTTTCCGACCACAACCCTATGAGACTAGATATCAATTACAGGAAAATATCTGTAAAAAATACAAACAAATCAAGGTTAAACAATACACTACTAA
This sequence comes from Delphinus delphis, assembly GCF_949987515.2. Lineage (NCBI taxonomy): Eukaryota > Metazoa > Chordata > Mammalia > Artiodactyla > Delphinidae > Delphinus > Delphinus delphis. The sequence goes on from NC_082698.1 coordinate 6,403,743, forward strand.
ATAACCAACAGCTCAATGAAGAAATCAAAGAGGAAATCAAAAAATACCTAGAGACAAATTACAACGAAAACACGACGATCCAAAACTTATGGGATGCAGCAAGCAGTTCTAAGAGGGAAGTTTATAGCAACAAAGTTCTAAGAGGGAAGTTTATAGCAACACAAGCAGTTCTAAGAGGGAAGTTTATAGCAACAAGAAAAAGCTAAAATAAACAATCTAACCTTACACCTAAAGGAACTAGAGAAAGAAGAACAAACAAAACCCAAAGTTAGCAGAAGGAAAGAAATCAAAAAGATCAGAGCAGAAATAAATGAAATAGAAACAAAGAAAACAATAGCAAAGATCAATAAAACGAAAAGCTGGTTCTTCGAGAAGACAAACAAAATTGATAAACCATTAGCCAGAGTCATCAAGAAAAAGAGGGAGAAGACTCAAATCAATAGAATTAGAAATGAAAAATGAGAAGTTACAACAGACACCCCAGAAATACAAAGCATCCTAAGAGACTACTACAAGCAACTCTATGCAATAAAATGGACAACCTGGAAGAAATGGACAAATTCTTAGAAAGGTATAACCTTCCAAGACTGAATCAGGAAGAAGCAGAAAATATGAACAGACCAATCACAAGTAATGAAACTGAAACTGTGATTTTAAACTTCCCAACAAACAAAAGTCCAGGACCAGATGGCTTCACAGGTGAATTCTAACAAACATTTAGAGAAGAGCTAACACCCATCCTTCTCAAACTCTTCCAAAAAATTTCAGAGGAAGGAACACTCCTCCAAACTCATTCTATGAGGGCACCATCACCCTGATACTAAAACCAGACAAAGATACTACAAAAAAGGAAAATTACAGACCAATATCACTGATGAACATAGATGCAAAAATTCTCAACAAAATACTAGGAAACAATCCAACAACGCATTAAAAGGATCATACACCATGATCAAGTAGGATTTTTCCCAGGGATGCAAGGATTTTTCAATATATGCCAATCAATCGTGTGATACACCATATTAAGGAATTGAAGAAGAAAAACCATATGATCAGGATACCCTGGTGACGCAATGGTTGAGAGTCTGCCTGCCGATGCAGGGGGCACAAGTTCGTGCCCTGGTCCAGGAGGATCCCACATACCGTGGAGCGGCTGGGCCCGTGAACCATGGCCACTGAGCCTGCATGTCCGAAGCCTGTGCTCCGCAATGGGAGAGGCCACAACAGTGAGAGGCCTGCTTACCACAAAAAAAAAAACCAACCATATGATCATCTCAATAGATGCAGAAAAAGCTTTTGACAAAATTCAACACCAATTTATGATAAAAACTCTCCAGAAAGTGGGTATAGAGGGAACCTACCTCAAATAATAAAGGCCATATAGGACAAACCCACAGCAAATATCATTCTCAATGGTGAAAAACAGAAAGCATTTCCTCTAAGATCAGGAACGAGATAAGGATGTCCACTCTCACCACTATTATTCAACATAGTTTTGGAAGTCCTAGCCACGGCAATCAGAGAAGAAAAAGAAATAAAAGGAATACAAATTGGAAAAGAAGAAGTAAAACTGTCACTGTTTGCAGATGACATGATACTATACATAGAGAATCCTAAAGACTCTACCAGACAACTACTAGAGCTAATCAATGAGTTTGGTAAAGTGGCAGGATACAAAATTAATGCACAGAAATCTCTTGCATTCCTATACACTAATGATGAAAAATCTGAAAGAGAAATTAAGGAAACACTACCATTTACCATTGCAACAAAAAGAATAAAATACCTAGGAATAAATCTACCTAGGGAGACAAAAGACCTGTATGCAGAAAACTATAAGACACTGATGAAAGAAATTAAACATGATACAAATAGATGGAGAGATATACCATGTTCTTGGATTGGAAGAATCAATATTGTGAAAATGACTATACTACCCAAAGCAATCTACAGATTCAATGCAATCCCTATCAAATTACCAATGGCATTTTTTAGAGAAGTAGAACAAAAAAATCTTAAAATTTGTATGGAGACATAAAAGACGCTGAATAGCCAAAGCTGTCTTGAGGGAAAAAACGGGGCTGGAGGAATCAGACTCCAAAGCTACAGTAATCAAGACAATATGGTACTGGCACCAAAACAGAAACATAGATCAGCGGAACAGGGTAGAAAGCCCAGAGATAAACCCACGCACCTATGGTCAACTAATCTATGACAAAGGAGGCAAGGATATACAATGGAGAAAAGATAGTCTCTTCAATAAGTGGTGCTGGGAAAACTGGACAGCTACATGTAAAAGAATGAAATTAGAACCCTCCCTAACACCATACACAAAAGTAAACTCAAAATGAATTCGAGACCTAAATGTAAGACTGGACACTATAAAACTCTTAGAGGAAAACATAGGAAGAACACTCTTTGACATAACTCACAGCAAGATCTTTTTTGATCCACCTTCTAGAGTAATGGAAATAAAAACAAAAATAAACAAATGGGACCTAATGAAACTTAAAAGCTTTTGCACAGCAAAGGAAACCATAAACAAGACGAAAAGACAACCCTCAGAATGGGAGAAAACATTTGCAAAAGCAGCAACGGACAAAGGATTAATCTCAAAATATATAAACAGCTCATGCAGCTCAATATTAAAGAAACAAACAACCCAATCCAAAAATGGGCAGAAGACCTAAATAGACATTTCTCCAAAGAAGACATACAGATGGCCTAGAAGCACATGAAAAGCTGCTCAACATCACTAATTATTAGAGAAATGCAAATCAAAACTACAATGAGGTATCACCTCACACCAGTTAGAATGGGCATCATCAGAAAATCTACAAACAACAAGTGCTGGAGAGCGTGTGGAGAAAAGGGAATCCTCTTGCACGCTTGGTGGGAATGTAAACTGATACAGCCACTATGGAGAACAGTATGGAGGTTCCTTAAAAAACGAAAAATAGAATTACCATATTATCCAGCAATCCCACTACTGGGCATATACTCAGAGAAAACCATAATTCAAAAAGACACACGCACCTCGATGTTCATTGCAGCGCTACTTACAATAGCCAGGTCATGGACACAACCTAAATGCCCATTGACAGACGAATGGATAAAGAAGATGTGGTACATATATACAATGGAATATTACTTAGCCATAAGAAGGAACGAAACGGAGTCATTTGTTGAGACGTGGATGGACCTAGAGATGTCATACATAGTGAAGTAAGCCAGAAAGAGAAAAACAAATACCGTATATTAACACATGTATGTGGAACCTAGAAAAATGGTACAGATGAACCAGTTTGCAGGGCAGAAGTTGAGACACAGATGTAGAGAACGTATGAACACAAAGTGGGGAAAACCACGGTGGGGTGGGGATGACATGTATACACTGATGTATATAAAATTGATGACTAATAAGAACCTGCAGTATAAAAGAACAAACAGACAAAATAAGAAGTAAATTGTAAGAGAAGGTTTTTCCGATCTCAATGAAAGCAGTAATTAAAGGGAAGGGATAAATTTCAAGCACAGTGAATAGACCCTTGGATTTTTTGATAATGCAATTAACAGAGGGAAGTGAGTCAGAGGAACACATTGGGAAATTACTGAAATTTTTCCTAAAATAACAAAGATAAAATGAAACTCATAACTGCCACTATTATGAAGATATTGGTGACAAACTGTTTAACAACAACTGTCCTCTATTTAATGAGTAGTTATGATGACTCCGACCCAAGAAAATGTGAAATGGTCATATAGGAAGAAAACCTGATAGAAGTTTCAGCAAATTTGACAGCAAAAACCTAAAAATATATGTGGAATTACAAATAATGAGTTGCAAAGCTGAAACTCTTCTAAACCATTAAAAAAAAAACCCAATCAACCAAAGACTGAATTATCCTTTTTCTTTTGATACCTACATAGTATGCCATTATATGAATGCACTATATTTAACCTGGTCCCTTTTATAGGGCATTTAGAATGTTTTCCATCTTTTCTTACTATAAACAATGTGTTCACATACCTTCTAATTCCTGTAGGAATGTATCCGGAGGATAATTCCTAGAAGGACAATTGCTAAGCCAGAGAACATACATGGTTAAATTGGATTAATATGACTCCACTTCCACAGCCCAGCAAAATCTATGCCTACTTCCATACCCTCAGGCATAGAGCACGTTGTCAAACTTCCAGATCATTTTTAAATGGTATCTCCTTGACATTATTTTAACATGCTTTTTTTAAGAGCAGTTTTAGGTTCACTGCAAAATTGAGCAGTACAGAGAATTTCCATATGCCCTCACTATCAACATCCCCTACCAAAGCAGTACATTTGTTACAACTGATGAACCTGCATTGACACATTGCTATCATGCAGAGCCCATAGTTTATATTAGGGTTTGCTCTTGGTGTTGTACATTCTATGGGTTTGGACAAATGTATAAGGACATGTGTCCATCATTATAGTATCATACAAAGTAGTTTTACTGCCCTAAAAACCCTCTGTGCTCTACCTATTCATCCCTCTCTTCCCACTAACTTCTGGCAACCACTGATCCTTTTACTGTCTCCTTAATTTTGCCTTTTCAGATTGGCTTCTTTCACTTAGCAATATGCATTTAAGGTTCTTCCAAGTCTTTTCAGGGCTGGATAGCTCACTTCTTTTTAGCGCTGAATGGTATTCCATTGTCTGGATGTACCACAGTTGACCTTTTCACCCACTGAAGGACATTTTGGTTGCTTCCAAGTTTGACAATTATGAATAAAAACTGCTATAAACATCTGTGCACAGGTTTTTGTGTGGACATAAGTTTTCAACTCCTTTGGGTAAACATGGACCATAGGGTAAGAATACGTTTCGTTTTGTAAGAGACTTCCAAGCTGTCTTCCAAAGCGTCTGTAGCGTTTTGCATTCCCATCAGCAACGAATGAGAGTTGATGCTGTTCCAAATCCTCGCCAGCATTTTGGGTCTTCACCCTTCTGATAGTACATAGTGGTATCTCGTGGTTTTAATTTGCAACCCCTAATAACATATGACGTTGAGCATTTTTCATATGATTATTTGCCATCTGTATATTTTCTTTGATGACATGTCCATTCAGATCTTCCCCCATTTTTAACTGGGTTGTTCATTTTCCTGTTTGAGTACTCCTTGTCATTCTAATTGACCTCTCTTACTAAGACTGAACTTTTTTTCACGTTTAAAAGCTATTTGCATGTCCTTTTAGAAAATGTATTAAACGCTTGTTTGAAACTTTTGCCTTTTTATTGCATAGCTGGTCATATTAGCTGTAGAAATCCTTTAAATACTAAGGAAATTAGTTCTTCATGAAATGAACTAAATATTTCCAACTTTGTCACATTTTTACTGTTTCATACTTTCTTCACCTTTACAGTCAAATTTATCAATCTTCTATGGCACTTTGTCTCATGACAAGAAAGGTCATTCCCACTCCAAGGTTATTTTGATTTCATGGTTTCCGCTTTTTCTAAAATTTACTTTTTAACATTTAAATATTTAATCCTTCTGGAATTTAGAAATGAGGTATGGATTAAACTTTTTAAATATGGCTATCTGGTCCCTTCAACATCATGTATTGAACAATCCCAAATTTCCCATTGATTTGAAATGTTATCTTTATCAAATATTAATAAGATTAGGGGTCTTTTTCTGCACCTTATGTCCATTCTTATACCCATACCAGATGGGTTTACTAAAGCTTTATATTTGGTTCTATCTAGACTTGTTTCATAATTTCCTTACATGTTACTATACACATTTTCCATATGAATTCTAAAATTAGCTTGTCTGAACTGAAAACAAACTTCAGAATTCTTACAAAATGTTAAATATACAGATTCAGGGAGAATTGACATTTTTATGAAATAAATTTTTCTGAGAACAAATTATGCCTTTCCATTTTCAAGTCTCCTTTTAATGGCTCTGGTAGCCTTTCGAAATTGTCTTCACATACATCTCGCACATTTCCTGTGAGATTTATTCCTAGCATTTCATGTAGGAAGTGCCCTTCCTGTATCTTCTAATTGTTTATTTTTTGTATATATGAAAGCTAATTATTTCTTAGTAATTTTTTCATCTTGATATTTGATATCATAAGAGTATGTGGAATATATAATAAAACAATCAAGCAGATACTGGAAAGCAACCACCAGTACTGTTCTGAAGACCTAGAACAGTACCAATTCCAGTTATTCTACTTATGTGCTGGCCCTTAACCCTCCAAAGACACTATCAATTTCTGTCCATTATTCCTATGATTTGTAAAAGTAGTTTAACATTGTATTGTGAATCTCTACTTATTTAGTTTTGCTGGTACATTAACTTTATGAAAATGATATTAAACTGCATTATCTTTTGAAATTGGCTGTTTCATTAAATGCTGTTACTAAGATTTATCAAGCTGTGAGTACCTGTGGTTCACACTTTTACATTATTGTATTATATTCCATTATGTGAGTATGCCATGATTTATTCAGCCATTCTCCTGACAATGGACATGGGATTGTTTCCAAGTTTTGCTACTGCATACAGTCCAGCTATGAACATTTTTGGCTTGCTGATGTCTACACACAAGAGTCTGAGTCTAGACCTAAGAGTGAAGTCTGATTGTAAGTATACAGTACTTAACCTTATATGATAATGCCAAATTGTTTCCCAAAGTGCTTATAACAACTTACACTCACTAGAAGTATAAAAATTATTGACCCCTAATCTATCCAACACACCATTCAGACTTAATTATTGCCAATCCTTCAGATGCAAAATGGTATCTCATTGTGATCTTAATTTTTATTTCCATTTACCAAAGAGATTAAGCGCCTCCATGTGACTTTACTTGCCAAACATGTTCCCTCTTCTGCAAAGTGTCCATTTTCTATATATTGCTTATTTTTCCATTGGGTTGTTTATATTTAATTGATTTGTAGAAATTCTTTATATATACTGGAATCTAATCCTTCATCAGATAGGTTGCAAATGTGAAATTTCTGCAAGATTGAGTTGTTTCATTGCTCTATGGTTTCTTTATGAAAAAGGTTATTTGCCCATCCCAAGATTAGAAATATATTTTCTTATACATCCTTCCAAGCATTTAAAATTTTTTTTACCTTTCATATTTAATTCTTAATTCATTTGGTATTGATTTTTATATATAAAGTGAGCTATCAATCCAATTTCATAGGTTCCCCCCCATATTGATAGCTGTCCCAACACAATGTTGATTGGAAATTAATAACTTTACAATTCTCAGTCTACCTACCTGTGAAATTTATTTGTGAGTCTTTTGTAGTTTTTCAATGGAGTTGTAGAGATTTCTGCATACATCTAACAAAACGTGTACCCCTAAGTTTCCTTTTAATTTTGTATAATATTTTAAACTGTGCTTCCCAACAATTTTTTACTTGTATCATAGAAATGTACCAGTTGATGTTTGCACGTTGATCTTCTGGTAGCTACCGTGTGAGACTCTGAGATGACTTGTTTGGTTTCTATAGTATATGATATAAACTACCATTTTGGTAGATAATCATAATATCTGCAAAAAATGAAAGTATCATTTGATGGTTTCATCCTTTCTAGTCTTTAGCCTTTGCTCTTCTTGTCCAGCAATGCTCAAACATTATATTTGTCTTGACCCTGAGTTTAAAGAGAATACTTTTAACATAAAAAAATTTGTACATAAACCATTTATCAGGTTAAGAAACTTCCTACTCCTAATTCCTAATTTGCTTAGCATTTTAAACCATATTTGAGGGCTACTTCCAAATGATTTTTCTGCTTTTATTAAAATGATCAAATGATGCCTTTTCATTTGTTAATGTAGTAAATGTCATTTATAGATTTTCTGATATTCAGCGCCTTTGCTTTCTTTTGAAAGCAACACAACTTGTTTGTGACATTAACTTTAAACACTGTTGTCTTGGAGCTTAAAGCTCATTGCTTCCACTTTTCACCCTCATGGTTTGGTACTCCCTTTTCAGAAGGGGAGCAGGTCTTTGGAAATTTCCCTCACTTCCTGGAAGTCCAGAATGCATCCATCATAGCCAGGATCTAGTTATTTTATAAAGGGGAGGCAAGGTTTTTCCAAATGCTTTGTTTTCCATAATGCTGAAAGCAGAATTCTGTTATTTTTTTTTAATCTGGACATCTTAATTATATGTAATGGTTTGTTAATTCTCTCAGGTTTTCTAGTTAAATATTCATATCTCCAAACAATGAAAAATGTCTCTCTCCTTTCCAAATTTTATTCTCTTTTGTCTAACTGTATTAGCTACTACCATCCAATTATAAGAATGAATAGTGACAGTGGAAATTCTTTCATTGACCCTGTCTTTAATGAGAATGGTTCTAGGTGCTGTTTCCTTAAGCAGGATGCTGGCATTTAAGAATGAAATATAACTTTATCATGTAAAGGAATCATCTATATATTCCTACTTTTAAAGGTGTTTAACTCTGAAGAGGATGTTTACTTTCATGAAATGCTTTATCACCATTCTTTTGATTTATTAATACTGTGACTTACATTAACAGATTTCCTGTTATGGAACCATCAATGATAAACTGGTAAATGAGTATTAAAGAGATACGAGGATCAGTCACTGCACTAACCCTTGAAATGCCCTGCAATAATTTTCCCCCAACTTCTCACTTCACAAAATTTCAAACTTACGGAAAGAACAGTTTGATGAATTGTTAAAATAAAACAGATGTGGCAATATTTTCAGATATGTATATATTCTTTGGGTTTTTGTTGAACCATTTAAAAGTTACAAAATCATAACACTTCTCCTCTAAATGCTTCAGAATATATATCCTAAGAAGAGGAGCATTCTCCTATATAAAAAGTTAAACTTTGAATTAATGTTATCTAATATATAGTTCATATTCTAATTTCCCCAAACAGTCCCATTTGTGTCATTTTTAACTAGATTTTCTCCCTCAAACCATGGAGGACTCAAGCAATTACAAGAATTGCATTTAGCTTTTTTTTTTTTTTTTTTTGAGGTACGCGGGCCTCACACTGTTGTGGCCTCTCCCGTTGCGGAGCACAGGCTCCGGACGCGCAGGCTCAGGGGCCATGGCTCACAGGCCAAGCCGCTCCGCGGCATGTGGGATCCTCCCGGACCGGGGCACGAAGCCGTGTCCCCTGCATCAGCAGGCGGACTCTCAACCACTGCGCTACCAGGGAAGCCCCTTAGCTACTTCTTTAGTCTCCCTTTTTCTTGAACAGATCTCCTTTTTTGTCTTTCATTACATTCACATTTAAGAGTCTACGTCAGTTGTTTTGGAAAATGTGCCAGAATATGAACTTGTCTGATTACATATTCATAATTATATTCACATTGAACACTTTTAGCGAAAGGAATGCAGAGGTGAAACTAAATGCTTCCCATTTCCTGTGCATTAGTTACATGCATGTCAGGTGGCAGGTAACGCTGGGGTGTCAGTTGTTAGTGATGTTAAGTCTGATCACTTGGTTACAGTGGTGTTTGCCACATTTCTCCATTGGAAATGTATTACCACTATCCTTTTTGATGTTCAGATTGTCCCAAATCTGGCTAATGAGAGTCCCTGCAAGCTGGTTCTTGTATCATTTTCGCCTGTCTGTACAGATTAAGCACCTTCTTCCGTTCATGGGCACATTTGGATGTTCTAGGCTTAACTTGTTCTTTTCATGCTCCGATACCGGTATTATTTGATTCCGTAAGCCATTTCTCCTACTTCCTTTTAGTGGGAAACACTTAGAAAAACCAAGGTCTTACACTAAATGTGCTCATTCCTGCTCGAAGTCATTGGTTCCAGGACTTTTCAGTAGACAGGATTTTTTTAAATATGTTCATAATGATAACTGGATCCACATGAGATTATTCTGCTCCTTCCACCTTTATATATCCCTTCTTCCATGGGGAGAACTCTAACGGCATCAATTTATTCTCAATTGCTCAGTCTCAGAATCTATCCAAAATAGTATCAAAATCGCTATCAACAAACTCACTAAGCAAGTCGGATATTCCTTTAGTCTTTCTCTTCAGAGTGTATACCACTTGAGCTGTAGACTGAAAAGCGTGTTCAAAGATTAAATGAATTTTTTCTGTGTGGTTTGTTAATTTGATAAACAGGTCCACTTGTTTCTATTTGTATTAAATTTTAGTTTTACCTATCCTTGTAAATTTTATTTTATGCTTTAATATGTAAAACATTAACACAGCTTAACAGCTAGTTGTTACCTTTATAGGAAGTTTTAAGTCTCACTTAGCTGTCCCGTCCCCACTCACTTCATGTCATGTTTGATTTCTTTAGTGTCTGATTTATTCCTTTACTTATTTCTGTAAATATACAGAAATATTTACTGTAAATATTCTGAAAATATATGTATATACAAAAGGTAGCATACTATTTATAATCTTACAGCTTGCTTTTTCCACTTATAATAGAAGTCATTCCGTATCAGTCCATGGAGATCATTCTCTCTTTTTTTTTTTTAAAACAGTTTCATGGTACTCCACGGTGTGGATGTATCAGATTATTCATCCAGACACCTATGTACAGGAAATACCCTGAATTGTTATAGCTTATACATGAAAGAAGATTGGTAGAGGTCTTTCCATACCTGACAATTCTGAAAATCTACACATTATCAAAAACAAGTTGTGAAGCAGAATCTTTTCTCAACTGTCAATTTTTTAAAGTTGCGATGCAAATTAAAACCATAATGAGATAACACTACACAGGTTCTAAAAAGTCTCAAATTAAGAAGACAGAAAACACCAAGTGTTAGTGAAGAGTAGGAGCAATCAGAACTCTCGAATACTGTTGCTGAGCATAAATCGAACTTCGAAAAACTTTCAAATATTTGGCAACATCTAACCAAAGTTGGTCACATGCACACCCTTTGATCCAACAATTCCATTGTTAGTTATATGCTCAGCAGAAATGCATACGTATGTTCACAAAGGGACATGAAGTACAGTGTTTATAGTAGTACTATGCCTAATAGCCAAAATCTAGGAATACCCACATGCCCATCAACAGAATAAATTAATTGTGGTATATTCACACACGGGAATAGCAATGAGAATGAAGAATCTGCAACTGTGCACAAAAATACAAATGAATCTTACAGACAGAATGTTGGGGGAAACAAGGCAGATCCAACAGCACAAACTGGATGGTTCCACTTACATAATGTTCAAAATCACACAAAACTAAGCTCTGCTATTAGAACTCAGGGGTATTTACCTTGCCAGGAGTGGAGACAGTATCTGGAGGGGAATGTGAGGAGATCTTCTGGGGTAGTGGCAATGTTCTGTCCCCAGACCTGGGTTCTGGTGTGTGCAGGATGTACAGGTGTGTATACATTATGAAAATTCAGCAAGCCACATGCTGATACGTGCATTTTTCTGTGCACGCTGTGTACTTCAAGAAAAAGTATGTTTTAAATTCCAGTTAAGTGATGAGGTAAAAGAATAAGATCACTAAATTAAATAACCAAAGATCTACAAGTAAGTGGAAGCACTGTAACAGAAACCAAGATGACTATCATAGAATCAAAAGTGTCGAGATATTAGCTCAGAATTATAGTCTCATGAAGCCTGGTGTTTGAGTTTTAACATTTAATGTAGTTTTCATTCAAGTCTAGGATATTTTTAACTCTTAATATAAAAATGTTTCAGTGTGTATACTAACAAGTGTGTATACTTGTTAGTATACAAGTAAAACTGATGCTCCAGGAAGAGAGACCATGCTTTTCCTGTAGTTTGTAAACAGTTGTGCTAACTACTCCCTGCATTCAGAATGATGCATTCAGAGAAGGTAAAGAAGGAATGCAAACCTTTCTCCTGCTGGTGGCTCTCATTAGCTTTAAAAAAAATTAGTTTTTATACAATATAGCAAGAACATTATGTAAGAAGTTTAATAACTTTAGACTAAATAGTTTATATTAATAAAGACTAAATTATCTATTCTAGTCATATAATTATAAAACCATTGTTGTACAAAAGATGATACGGTAACATGCAGCCAAAATATATGGGACAAAATATAACACAAACGTATTGGGAAATTAGTTAAATGTTATTTTCTGGAGTTTTACATTTGTGATATTATTTGTCAGCTGTTTATATTTTTAATTAGTTGTGCTTTTTGTCATTCTAAACATATACCTTTAGAACCAATTTCGTATTTATAATTTGCATTTTTCTTAAAAGAAGGCTCCCCAAATTACATCAGAACCCACAAAAGCTTGATTTACCTCTGAACAGAATTTAAGTTACTAGCAAGCCTTCAGTTTCTTACCATGTTGAACACAGTTAGGGAGACAGGGCTGTGATAATATACTACCTGGCAGCTAAAGGATGATCAAAGTTAATTTGAGGCAGTCACTCGTGCGTTCATTCACCAAACAGTGCTAAATGCTTTCTCGGTGGCAGGCAGTGTGCACGGCTCTGGTGATATGAAGGTGAGCAAACAGACGGGCTCTGCCTTCATGACGCTTACAGTTCCACGGGGCAAGGAAAGAAGAGTCAGACAATCTCCCCATTACAAACAACGATCAATGCAGTGAAGGAAGATTATACAGAAGATCATCACAGAGTAAACTGGACGACTTTCAGGGAAGGAAGGAATGGGGCAGCAGGTGGGCTGGGTGGAGGGGGATGCCCCTTGGCAGGGTATCTCTATCAGGAGAGGAGGAGGTCTTTAGTGAAAGAAGCAGAGACAAAAGCAGCTCTGCCCACACCCCCAGGTAGAGACCACCACGGATGCCAGGAGGAGGTGGTCTCAACCCAGCTGGGCTCCAGCACTGAGCAGACCTGGAGGGAAAGACAGCATTATGCTGGGATCCACAGCTCAGCAAGGTCCGTGGCAATATGCCTGCAGGGCTGGCACCAGCTGTACCCAAGCTGCAACAATGGACAGTTCCAGCAAGAGACGGTTATCGCCTGGTGATGAACAACTAGAGTTTTTTTGTGTGTTTTCTTTTTGTATTTTTGTTTTTTAATTTTTGGCAGCTCCACGCAGCGTGTGGCATCTTAGTTCCCCAACTAGGGATCGAACCCGTGACCCCTGCAGTGGAAGCACGGAGTCTTAACCACTGGACCACCAGGGGAGTCCTGAAGAGCAAGAGTGATGAAGACAGTCAAACTGGAATGGAATCCTGGCTCTGCCCCATTTCAACTACCCTTGAAATTTCCTTGTTGGCTGGGGGGAGCCGAGTTACTGCATGATAACCCTCGAGGTGCTCCGCACAGAGCTCGGCACACGCCATGCTCAGCACGCACAAGCCTAAATACAGAGCAGCTGCCCTCCGTGATGGCCCTTCCCCTCCCCCAGTCTGTTGTGTCCATTCCACTGGTTTCTGGGATCAGCCTTAATTCAGCCGGGACTGGAATTCTGCCCACAACTCAATCCCTATGAATAGCCAAGCGTCCCTGGGGCCTTCCTCTGCTTTGCCAACATTGCCACCTACCGCCTAGGCTAGATTCCCTCAGGACGAGGTTCCTCCCAGGCCTTCCCCAGCGCTGTCAGATTCTGCTGGCCCATCTGGCTGGGTTACCTGGAGGACTTGCATGCCAGACCTGGCCCACTGTTCATCCCGTCCTGCTGAGTCTGTTTACCAGGTAACCTGCCTCACCTCTGGAAGAGCCCAGCATCCTTAGAAATGTATAGTCATCAAGCGCAACCTGATTTTGTTTCCTGTCTCCTCTCTGCAAACCAGGTTGCCAGCTGTCACCTCCGGCCTATAAACAGCTTCTGCTGACTTCTAATGAACCGCGGAAAAGGGTACTAGAAAGTCACGTCGATTTCAAAGTATGTGTTAGATATTCAATGGGATATTACTCAGCCATAAAAAGAAATGTAGTGAGGTGGATGGACCTAGAGTCTGTCCTACAGATTGAAGTAAGTCAGAAAGAAAAAAACAAATACCATATGCTAACACATATATATGGAACCTAAAAAAAAAAGGTTCTGATGAACCTAGGGGCAGGACAGGAATAAAGACGCAGACGTAGAGAATGGACTTGAGGACACGGGGAGGGGGAAGGGTAAGCTGGGACGAAGTGAGAGAGTGGCATGGACATATACACACTACCAGATGTAAAATAGATAGCTAGTGGGAAGCAGCCACATAGCACAGGGAGATCAGCTCGGTGCCTTGTGACCACCTGGAGGGGTAGGATAGGGAGGGTGGGAGGGAGGGAGACGCAAGAGGGAAGAGATATGGGAACATATGTAGAACTGATTCACTTTGTTATAAAGCAGAAACTGACACACCATTGTAAAGCAATTATACTCCAATAAGGATGTTAAAAAATAAATTAATTAAACAAATAACAAGTATGAGTTAAATAAGAGCCATACGAGGTTCCGAGTGGGAGTCAGGCTCCGGGCTCTCTTTCAGTTAAGCTGACTTACAAGAGCTTGAAGGGTCTTTAATCCACGTGTAAGGACCACATTCCAAGGTTACGCTTGCCACAAGCTCCACCTCCAAAGTCGAATTCTCACTACATCTCTTAAATTTCTAACATCCAACATCTACGCAGGTATTTAACAAATATTTCACCAAATATTTATGAGCTGTTATGTGCAAGAAGGCATCGTACTAGACAGCTCCACCAGCTGTGGCCTTGGCTTCTCTCCCGAGCTACGTGCAGTCTGTCCATCTGTCTCCCTCCTATGTCAACCCCACAGCTCTGCCTCACGGTCTCCAGCCGGCTAACACCCCGCCCCAGCACGTTCGCTTAGCTTTGTGTTGTTGACCATTTTAGCCTCTTGCACTGGCCCCCAATAACCTCAAACTTCCTATGTTAAAAATGGAACTTATCTTTCCGTCCACATCAACTCCCCTCCAGTTTGCTCTTTGCTATCACGAATAGATCATCATGCTTCCACCATCCCACACTTGAACTCTTATTCTCCCTCCCAAACTAACTGTACTTCTCCTCTCCCACATCCATAGTCACAGGTCTTGTTGATTCTCGCTTCTTTCCTACAAGCAGATGACCATGCCCCTTAAGCACGTGATAAAATCTGCTCTAGTTTACCACTGAAATGCATTGCGGCCTCACGTTTTCACTTTGGATGGAGAATATTCTCCTAGGTCACTCGCCTCCACCACCCCCCACCTCCTGCTCTGGCTCTGTGCCTTACACCTTTGGCTTCTGTTGTGTCCTCTGGCAACTGCCCTTCAGGCATCACTCTTTCTGAAACTGAGGCTCCCCCTACTCAGGATAGAGCTCAGTTTTTGCACATCCACCCCTCAATCCAAAAGCCTAGCAAGTACCCCAATACCACCCTTTACCTCCCCACCTGTCAGGGAAGAAGACCTGACACAGGTGGTATTTAATCTTGTAATGAAAGAAATAAACTTGTTGAGATTCAATTAAGAGCATCCTTAATAGGCATTCATGGCAGAAGAATGGCAAACCTAAGCTACCTTTCACCTTTTCCACAATGCTGCCTAGTGTACTGCTGCTGTCACAGCCAGCGGCAACTTTCCTAGGGAGTAACTTTGCCTTGGCCAGAGAGTGGCCCCAGCCAAGAGGAAGCAACGATAAATCCTCCTTGCCCATTCCCGGGGCCAGAGAAAGGCCCTACTTGGATATATGAGGCAGGGTTACGTAAGGATGTCATTCCCACGCCACCTCAGACTTCTGTCATGCTACATAGACGCACACAGCATCTACCACCTGCAAAATTCTTGACTTAAATGTTCTTAAATTAACTTGAAATGTTATGCCATAAGTAAATGAAAAAGCTGGGATCATTTTATAAAAAATCAACTCCAGAAAGTAGCTATAAAAAATAAATGTAAAATGATCAACATTTTAAAATGTTAACGCCTAATGTCACGTTTGTGTACCAGATTTTAGGAACTACTGATTCAATGGGAGCAGTTGGCACAAAACTTTTCCCATTGCCTGAAATTCCATCACTAAAATGTAATTGGTCTTAAAAGCTTGTTGAACCATAACCACAACAGTACAGAATATTTGTGGCTTGACGCTGTTTTTACATTAAAGCCAAACAGGCAAAAACTAAACAATATAACTGCGTATGGTGAACTATAAAGAAAATCTACGAAATGAAACGCAAAATATCTTTCAGTTATGAGAATCATCTTACTACTGAATTATAATCTCTTTACTAAAGTGAGTCTTAACAGTTTAATTCTAAACTTAAAGGCAAGCACAATTTTAACATGTTTTCCTTCTATACCCCATCCCATTGAAATTAGCAATCTACTTAACTGATTCTTACATTAGATTGTAAGCACTTTAAGAGCAGAGACTGTTTTATCATGCTTCTTATTCCCTGAAGAAAACAAAATACAAATTAACCCATGAAAGAGCTTAGATATGGACATGTCTATGGTCTCTATCTATATATAGTGCTTGATTTATAAAATGTACACTGAAGAATGGAAAAAAGATCATTCTAATAAATAGCACTAAGTCAACAGACAGCCATATTTTTTTTAAATCTATACCATACATAAAATTCCATATAGGTTATAGATATGTGAAAAGGCTTCTAAAACATAGGATATCAAGACCTGTGATTAGACAAAAAATTCTATAAAGATCAAAAACATTATCCATAAAGGAAAAGATTGATAGATTACAATTATTTCTATTCATCAAAAGAAACCATGAAGAGAATGGAAAAGCAAGCCACTAAGTGGGAGAAAATATAACCAGAGTACTTTGTTCTAGAATATATTTAAGAATGCCTACAAGTCAATGTAATAAAAAAAAATCAATAATAAAAATGACAAGCAACTCAATAGAAAGTTAGGCAAGAGACTCGAGCAGGCTCTTCCCAACAGAGGATATCCAAGTGGCCAACACTAAACACATGAAACAATGATCGACTTATTTAGGCATCAAGGAAAATCAAACTACAAAACACAGTGAGACACTACACACCCACCAGAATGAGTAAATCCAAATTTAAAAAATTTTAAAGCTGACACAATAGTAAGTATTGGGAAGGATGGGGAAAAAACTGGGACATCACACACAAGCAGTGGGAGTATAAATTGACAGAACCAGTGTGGAGGATTTTTGGCAGTTATCTCCTAAAACTGAGCACACAGATACTCTATAAAACCACCCTCCCACTCTTGATACGTATCCAGCAGAAGTGTACACGTATGCACCGGAAGATATGTACAGAAAGGTTCCAGCAACATTCCTGTAACAGACCCAAATGAAAGCAACCCACCAGCAGAAGAGATGAAGACCTTGTGGAATATTAGTAAAATGGAACGCATACGACAATGAACGTGAACTTACTATTCATGAGCATCACCATGGATGCATCTCACAAGGCCAACACTGAGGAAAAGAAGCCAGACACAAGAAAAGTAAGATTCTATTTACAAAGTGAAGAATGGACAAAAATAAGCTATGGTGTAGAAAGTCAGGATGGGAGATCTCTTTGGGGAGGAGGTGAGAGTAGCAACTGGAAGGGTGTCTGAGAGGCTTCTGGGGGTGCTGGTAATATTCCAAGTCTTATATGCTAACTATGTAAAAAATCCATTGAGTCATACATGTATAATCTCACCTGTAGGTTTCTTATACCTGTAGGGACTTACCCATAGGTACCTTAAAATTATTTTCTCTAAAAGTTTGAGAATGAAACAAGGACAGTTTACAGTACACAAAAATTCAGGGAGTTTGCCTTGGGAGACCATTACTAAACAAAGCATTAAAGGGTTATTTCAGGCAGGAAGTAACCCCAAGTGGAAGATCTGAGATATAAGAAGGAATGAACAAAAACAAAAAAATGGTGAAACTGTGGTTAAAACTAAATATTAAATATATAAACAATGTAATTTCCCATGAAATATAAAATGAAATCTAGTTTTGAAAGATGTTAACATTAGGAGAAACTGAGTGAAACTGAGTGAAGGGTATATGGGATCTCCATTTCTTACAATCGCATGTAACTCTACAATTGTCTCAATAAAAAGTTGAAAATAAATGTAAATATAACAGCGTAACTCAAGAGTTACAGGAATTAAAGCATTCTAAAGCTCTTGTATCACCCAGAAGGATAACCAACTTTAGACATTTATAACTTACATATACATGTTTAGATTAGTATGATAGCCACTGAAAGAATACAAACAAAAACTCCCAAATGACTCAAGAAAAAATATCACAGTAATCCAACAGAAGGCAAGAAAATGGGGCTGAGAGGACATAAAAGTAGGACAAATAGAAAGTATAAAATAGGATGATACAAACACATACATACACACACATATACATACATATCAGACACTCAACCATAAGTACAGAATCCGTATCAGGATACATAATATATGCAAACTGACTAAATGATCCAGTTAAAAATTATTAAATTGCTAAATCCAATTCCATGCTGTTCACAAAATATCTAAAATAAAGATACAGATTGGTTGAAAGTAAAACTACATGTAAATATACATGTAATACATACACACAGCACAGTTTAACCAAAGTGACTGTAGCTATACGAATAAGGTTGAGCACATACATAACAGAAAAACATTGATAAAAGTTCAAATTACAAAGATATATATATTTTGGGAATTCCCTGGAGGTCCAGTGGTTAGGAATCCACGCTTTCACTGCCGAGAGTATGGGTTTGATCCCTGTTCGGGGAACTTAAGATCCCACAAGCTGTGCGGTGGCGCGTGGTGGCGGGGGGGGGGGGGGGATTTTATATATATATGTATATTTAAATCATATGTACCCAAATATAGTCTCAAAAATTAGCAAAACTCGACAGAATATGAAGAGAAAGACAAATCTCTCTCAGCAAATAGAAAAAATATAAAAATTAAGATGAAGATTTTAACAGATTTTGAAAAAAATATACTCAATGGACATATTAGAACACAGGATCTAACAATTCCAAAAATATACTTCCTTTCAAGTAAATGTGAAACAATTTTCAAAAAATTAACCCTATACTTGTATGGTAAAGCAAATAAATTTCAATGAAGTGGAATAACAGATCACAATCTCTGACAACAACGTAATTAAGTTAACGATGGGAAACAAAAGCCTCAACTAGAAAATTCACCTTTTAGAAATTGAGACACACTTCTAAATAACCCATAGATCAAAGATAAAATTCTAAGAAAAATTATCATTTATACATTTCAAAAGCTATAGGATACAGCTGAATCCATTCTTAAAGGAAAATTTATAATCGTAAATATGAGCATTAGAAAAGGAACTTAAACTAAGCAAAAATCTATAAACTAAGCATTGGTCCACAAATTAGAAATAGAACAAGATAAACTCAAAACAGGGAAGACATAATAGAAGTGAATAAAACACAAAACCCCACACATACACCCACACAATACAATCAACCAAGCTAAAACCTGGTTCTTTACAAAGCATAATAAAATTCACAAACCTTTAGCAAGGGTTATTAGGGAAAAAAGCAGTAGAAAAATAAATATACGGCATTAAAAAAGGCTTGCACTATAGATCTGAAGACTTTGAAAAGATAAGTTGCAATTATTAATAACTTTAAGCCAATAGACTTTTATATATGGAAAACAAATATCTAGTAAAAAGCAACATCAAAACTGACTCAAAAGTAGGATGAGAAATCCTATCATATTAAATATACTGAATCAGTAGTCAAAAAAATCTTCCTTTAAAGAAATTTCCAGGCCCCGGTGGCTTCACCAAAATTTCCCACAAAACCTACAAGATTAAAAAAAAATGTCCAACACAAACTCCTTCAAAGAACAGAAAAACACTCCAATTTGTTTTATAGGATTAAAATAAAACTAACCTTGATACCAAAACCCAACAAGGCAAGTGCAAGAAAAGATATTTATCAGCCGATATTATCCAATGTGGATCCAAAAAATTTTTTAATGGATTGACAATCTGTGGTGCTACCCAAGATGTAGTATGGGTGTTATAGCCTGTCATTCCCACTGATTAAAAGAAAAACTCTGGACAAAATATAAACAGTGACCTGGGGATTCGGAAAGGTAAATAGCAGGCAGATTGGGAAAACAAGTCAAAACTTCAAGAATGATTAGTATACCAGGGTTCAATAGGCTATATTCTGGGTCACAAAGCAAACCCTAACAAAGTTAAAGAATTGAAATCAAAGTATGTCCTCTAATAAAAGAATTAAACTAGAAATCAGTAAAAACATTTCTGGAACACTGCCAAATATGTGGAAGTTAAACAGTATACTTTAAACGATCCATGGGTCAAAGGGGAAGTCTCAAGGAAAATTAGAAAATATTTGACTGAATAAACATCAACTTATCCAAATTTCTCCCTAGAGGGAAACTTATAGCACTAAATTATTACATCGGAAAAGAAAACCATCAGGTCAATTATCTAAGCATCTACTTTAAGAAAACAGACGAAGAGCAGAATAAATCTAAACCAAGCAGTAGGAAAATTAAACATAGAGACTAAATTAATAAAATTTAAAACAGAAAGGTCAATAGAGAAAAAAAAAACCAATGAAACCCAAAGCTTGTTCTTTGAAGAAAAAAAAAAAAGTCAAGTTGATAGACTTCTAGTAAGACTGCAAGAAAAAAAGGGCAAACACAAACACCAGGAATGAAAAAGGGAGCATCATTACAGACCCTACAGATATTAAGGAAGTTAATACGGGATACTAAAATAAAATACATTTTATTTATACATTCTACAAATTAGATAATACAGATCAACTGTTTGAAAGGCAAATTACTGAAGGAAACCAGAATGTCACCTCAAAAATGTGCCTCTCTGACATAAAAATTATTTTCGAGCAGAACGCAATTAAACAGCAGCATAGACAGGAAAAGCTCTCTCACCTCCCCCATTTCTGCCTAAAGGCAGGATATAAGTTCTGTGGTACGCGGGCCTCTCACCGCTGCAGCCTCTCCTGTTGTAGAGCACAGGCTCCGGACACGCAGGCTCAGCGGCCACGGCTCACGGGTCCAGCCGCTCGGCGGCATGTGGGATCCTCCCGGACCGGGGCACGAACCCGCGTCCCCTGCATCGGCAGACAGACTCTCAACCACTGCGCCACCAGGGAAGCCCAGGATATAAGTTCTTTTACTGGAGAGAGACTTAACAGCCAGAAATGGCACCAGAGGAATCTACAGATAAAACTTACTCCGTTAAGTTTTCCTTTCATGTACTTGCCTTACCATAGTTTGCTGCCCTTGGAAGCTGAAAACTGCTTTCCTTTCTCCTGTCATTTCTCTACAAAGGTACTGCTCTTTGTTGAAGAGGCTATGTAAGCCAGAATTCAAAGCCACCACTTAGAGTTACTTTTCATTGAAGTTTTTTCTGTGTGATGTACACTGTGCAAGTTAATAAACTTTCTTTTGTTAATCTCTCTGTTAAAGAGCCCCAGCTGGAAACTTAAGATGGAACACATGAAGTATTGCCTCACCTACACTACCAAACTGAAGAATAGATTGCTTGAATACTCCTGTATCCTTAAAGAAACTGAAACGGTGCAGCCACTTCAGAAAACAAGTTGGCAGGTTCTGATGAAGTCCAGCATATACTGACAATGTGATCCAGCAATCCTACCCCTAGGTACTTACCCAGGTGAAATGGAAACCTATGTTCACACAAAATTGGCAACATCATAGAGCGATACACCAAACAGGATAACATGTACTGTATGTAAATTTGAAAACAAAGTTTAAAGATGTCTTTGCAAACTAAAGTGAACAATATATAAAAAGGATAATTTTGTTTTGTTTATACTAGAATGCTTGATTGATTTTGACATGGAAAAATAAGATAATCAACACATCAGTAGATTCAAGGAGGAAAAAAATGATCTCAGATGCATAAAAAGTACTTGTTAAAATTCAAAACCCATGCCATGATTTTAAAAAGTACTAAGCAAATTAGGAATAGAAGGGAACTCCCTTATTCTGATAAAGTAGATCAAAAATAACAGATACCATTCTTGATACGCAACACAGAAAGTATTCTCTGAAATTGAAAAGACAAAGATGACCACTGTCAGCACCGCTGGTCAACATTTTACTGTGGGTCCTAGTCAGTGCAATAAGGAAAATAAAAAGCAAAAGAACTGCCAATGAAGGAAAAAAATGCATTTATAGATAATGTGATTATGTACATTGATAATCTTAAAAATTCTATAGATAAATATAGCAAGTTAGCTAGTCATACAACCAACAATTCAAAATTATATTTCATTATATAATTTACAAAACACCCAAAAAGCAATGAACTTAGTAACAAATGTACAAAACATGTAGACCTTCATAGGGAACGATCACACAATTTTAGAATGCAGAGATGTAATAAATGGTGTGATAAATTCATGGATTAGAAGATTCGATACTATAAAGTTCTCGCCAGAATGACCTATCCACTTGATCCCAATGGAAATCCCTAGTTTCATCAAAATTTCTATGTAAGTGCAAAAGGTCAAGAGTGGCCAAGGTCGAGGGATAGGAAGCAGGGGGTAGACACAAATGTTTTCAGATTAATGAATGAAATAATCAGATGGTCAGCAAGGTCAGTATGTGACACCACAAAAGAATAGGAGGCATTTATAACTATTCCAAGTTTGTTCTATAAATGGATATAAACCCATATTAGGCTTCTTTTTCAAAAAAGAAACCCTAACCAAAAAGCCTCACCTAATATCATGAAGTACTGGCCTACTGATGGATGTGGGTTCTGGCCACCAAGCTGCAAAACCATTGCTGTAAATTCCGTGCCCCGCTGGCCTATTGGTTTCCCAGTGCTTGCTCTGGGCCGATAGCACCCACAGTGGCTGGGCCCAAACTCTGACACATTCTCTACTTACGACCACCGTTTTAACCATGTTTGGCAGCCCTTCCCATAAATCACATAGAGAGAGAGCCACGTTTACATGGCCTTCTGCCGAAAAACGATCATTCCAGAGGGTTTGCACTTATTACTAGGACGACTCCAAGAGACAGAAAATTCTTTTTATTAGAAGAAGCTTTAAGAAAAACATTTTCACTGAAAGAGAAAAACTTCCCTAAATTTCCTACTTAAGAAATCTAGTGAATTGTGATGAGCAGTATCAATTCCTTTGGACACCTTAAGAAGGTGGCTGTAAGGAAACACTTAGTCCAATGTCACATCTCAAACTGAGCTAAATATACCATCACAGTTCTGAAGAACTCAAACCAGAGATTGCAAGGTTTGGTCTCTGTCTTAAATCCAGAAAAATAAAAAGCAAGATGTATAGGCCAAATGATGGCCGATTTCTTCTGCATTCTGTATCATGTTTCTTCGGTGTACTATGAAATTCCATTTTATGTTCGACAATGCTCTTCAGCAATGAGAAAAACAAACGAAGCTGAAAATAATAAAATGTTTAAAAGCCCAGGCACAGATGGCATAAGAGGCAGTAGATATCTCCTAAGTGCATGTTGTTTCCCTGTATTATTTGACATGGTCTCGGTGTCATCTGAACGGAAAGGAAATAATACTGATTGTAGCGATAGCAAAGTCTATATTCTTCTTGTGAAAAGTCACAGTGCTTCCAAAAAGAATTCCAGAAGCAGTATAGGCAGGAACAAGTAAGTCACATACTCACTGGGTAGTGAAATAAGGAATCAAGAATAAGCAGCCCCAAGAGAATTCATACAATTACAAAAGTAAAACCATACAGCTTTGTGGTTGGTTAAAAAGTCAGGTCGGAAAGAAGAAACCAGAAAATAATCAAATTCAGTGGAAAAACTCACTTGAAGGTTTATGGCCAACCTCAGAGCATTTCATCACACTCGCAGGGTAAGGAGTCTTCAGCAGCTGTGGGCAGATGATGGAGCCAGGGTCACAGGAGGAGGAAGGCAGGCACTAAAGGGCCCAGCAGAATCCCAGCCAGAAAAACAGAACCTCCACCAGCTGAGGTCAGCGAGGGTCAGCTGGGTTTGCACACCTTTGACTCACTTCATATCCCTCGCATCCCACAGAGAATTGACCATTCTAAATGTCATGGTTCACAGTCCCACAGTGGCGTAGCTGCAGCCACCATTAGCTTGAGGGGCTGCTCGTCTAAACTGCTTCATGTGAATCGAAAGCTAAGGCATGATTCCTTCCCTCATTCCTCAAGGTCTCCCAGGCCAGGCACAGGAGAATCAAAGGAGTATTCTTACCGCCAATGGGTTTGTTTATGTTTGACATTAAACAATTCCCTATGTCCATGATATAAATTAGCTCCTTAACATTCCATGACAAACAGTAGCTCTCTTCGGTGAACTAGGATTTAAATGTATGCAATTCTCATGACTTCTCTTTCATCTCAAAGACTTGAAAATTCCTCCCTTTTCCTATTGATTTACTTTTCAATGACATGTAGACTTAAACCGGTCCCAGCCGTCTTTAGCTGGTCTCTATTCAAACAATATACTTTTGTTTCTTTATTGTTACATTTTCAATTCTATTAGTTATTTTTGGGATTATCCACTGAAATTTCTCCAGCTATCTGGAGATGAGTGTGGTAGGGTAGAAAAAGTATGTGATTTAACATTACCAAGGCCTAAGTCACACCAGTTATGAGACCTTGGATATATGACTAGTCTCTGAGGGTCACTTGCCTCATCTGTGAACTGGGAATGATATTTACTATGCAAGGCAGTTTTTAGAATCAGTGGAAATGTACACATAGCATTTAGTTGCTGTTTAAACAGCAGATGTTTAAGGATCTTTTTATTCTGGTAAAAAACACATGTGACAACGTTTACCATTTAAACCATTTTTATGTGGACAATTTAGTAGCACTAAGGACATTCACCCTGTGGTACGACCATCAGCACTGCCCATCTCCAGAGCTTTGTATCATCTTAAACTGAAACGCTGTACCCAGCCATTACATTCCCCACTACCCCTGCCGTAGCTGCTGGCAACCACTACTCTACCTTGTCTCTATGAATTTAACTACTCCAGGTAAGAGGTGTGGAAATAAATTTCTAGGCCCAAAATGGAGCCACTCCTGCCAGGGTTCCAGGTCAGCAAAATGAACTTTCGTGTGCCTGTAAGGGTTCCACTTGACCAGAAACATAGTGTACCCAGTTAGCCAGTCCAGCTCTAGGCTCTATAACTGGTTTCTTCATTGCCTGGTATTTCTAAATAAGGTCAGATATGCAGCCCCAGCCAGCCACGCCCTGTCTCCACGTTACTGCTTCCAACTCCGTAAAACCTGCTATCGCCCAACATCCCTGGGGAGCAGTGCTCTACTGCTCGTGAGGCGCTGAACCCCCCCAGTCCATGGATTGCTTTCTCTTTGAATAAAGGACATCAGACTCATTACTAAGCTGTTTTATTTTTGTCAGTTGACTGTGGAATCCTACAGTATGTGTCCTTTTGTGACCGGCTTATCCACTTGGCATAATGCTGTCAAGCTGTAGTGTGTGTCTGCATAAACAACAAGGTCCTACTGCAGAGCACAGGGAACTGTATTCAGTATCCTGGGATGAACCGTAACAGAAAATATGAAAAAGAATGTATGTATATGTGTAACTGAATCACTGTGCTGTGCAGCAGAAATTAACACAACGCTGTAGATCAACTATACTTCAATAAATTTAAAAAAAAATACAAAAAGTGGTAGCCTGTGTCAGAATCCCCCGCCTTTTAAAGGCTGAAGAGTATTTTATCTGCTCATCTGTCAATGGACACTTGGGTTGCTTCCATCTTTCAGCTGTTATAAATGATGCAAATGGCGAGTGTTTTAACTAGATTCTTTTTTTAATGCCAAAAATACAGATTAAGCAATCCAGACAGTTTGTCCCAGGCTCACAAAGGTTCTCTTTCTAGAATATCTTCATAAGCCTATCTGCAGGGAATACTAATACCTCCTACTTTCTACTGATGGAAATCCTGTTTAAGAGCTCTTTACTTTTTCATACGACCCAGAGGAGCAAAATGAGGAAACAAACAAACTGCTCATCACAGTTAATACAATCTGTCAAGTTAGTACATAGACCAATCCAAACTTTGAAAATGCCAATCAATTACAGATTATACGGGAAGACCTGTGCTTCAACGGGAAAACTACGCATCGCTCAGATCACACCCTTTGGGGTTTTCCAGTTTAGCACTGCATTGCCTTTCACCTGTTTCACCTGTTAAGTTGAAAAGAACAGATGGCAATGCAAAGGGTTCTGGTCTATGGATATGCAAATGAACTGCCCCATGGAGTAGCAACCCTCCCTCCCTCCACAGGGCAAAGCCATTTGGGCATCATTTTCAAGTTTATTTCAATATTTCTGATCACAGAGGTGTCTGCCCTTTGGATCCTCTTTGCATTGGTTATAACATCTTACTGGTTATTTCATTAATATATTAAATAGTTAACATTTTTATATCTATGAGAGTCATAATTTTACAGTGTTTTGCAAAATTATCCTTTAACTAATATAAGCAACATCTGTGGGTGAGTTAATTCCATGCTACTCAAAACACGGCCTGTGGCAGAGCAGCCTGGGCACCCCCTGGGATGCTCTGTTAGAAATGCAGAAAGTTGGACCCCACATGACGAGCACTGGGTTTTAACAGGACCCCCGCTTAGGGACACACTGAAGTGAGAGCTGCAGTGGGTTATAACACTCATCGCTCACTGACCTCCCAGCCTGGGAGGACTGGCTCTGCTAGCCTCGGCCCTTCCGTCCCAGGGATTTTCCAGCAGCTTCCTGCCCTCCTGGCTCCCTCTCAGCAAGCCTCCTTCTGAGTGGAGGTGAGGTCATTGCCAGAAGCGCTCTCCCCTTTCACCTCCATGTCCAACCCAACCCGGGGGCCACAGAGCACACTTCTGACCACCACCACCACCACCTCCCACCCTCCCACAGTGACGCGAACCTTCAGGAAGTGGGAGTGAGCCCACAGAGACAGAGACCAGGCCTCAGATCACCACGCACTTCCCACTCATCCTCCCAGATTTGTTCTTGGCGGAGAGGGGAGGATCTTGGACAGCACCGTGGTTGTGGCCTGTCAAAGCTCAACTGTACCTGAAAACATCTTGTTCCTTAGTATTTAATTTCTCTTCTTAGGGAGAATTTTTTTCCTTAGGGGATAGTGAAAATGGTTAAGAAACACAGCCTTCAGTAAACCTTTCTTAACCCATCTCTCTATGATGCTTCCCTATCTTCGGGTTGCAATGCTGCCCACGTTTTCAGGTCTTCCATTTTCTTATTCAACCAATACTTGAGTGCCTACCTGGTAACTGCCTTGTGAACATGGGGGTGACACATGTGAACAGGCAGGCCTGGGTCCTGTCCCCACTGGGCTTAGTCTAACTGAGGATGAGTGAGCAACTTACCACATAAAGAGACTAGATTTTTTTTAAATGTAAAAAGTGAAAATAACATATAAAAAGTGATGCATAAAGAAGCTTTAGAAAATGAAGAAAAAGTAATGCAAATTTAGAATGTGACATCTCAGAAAATGACTGTTACATAGTCTGTTGGGGGAGGGAGGGAACTATGCATAGGAAGCTGTTTTCCTGAGGGAAAAATAGTGTCCATACTGTCATGGGTATTAGGGAGTTTAGAAATAATCATTCTAATGGTAACTTAATTGACAGAAAATATTTGAACAATTATAATAAGAGTTGACTTCAGGTAAAGATACCCCATGATGGCTCTGCCCCTACTCCGCCCAGGAACTCCCTTTTTTGCTGGTTCTTAGCCTTTCATTTGCCTGATCAGTCTGGGTTTACATTATGTTTTCTTCCAAACCTTGTTTCATAGTTTGTCCAGCGTTTTTGCGTGAACTGCATAGTCATTAACAAGCCAGGCACCACAATGGTGGACACAGTTCACACACTATCTCATTTAACCTTCACAGGAACCTTGCAAGGTCAGCTTATCATCCCCCTGAGACACGGGAAGCAGGAAACGTCCCAAACCCCACAGCCAGTAAACAGTAACCCAGGCTTGACCGACTTCAATGCCATCGTACTGCCCTGATCTATTAGGTGCCTTGCTTTTTTTTTTTTTTTTTTTTTTTTTTTTTTTTTTTTTTTGCGGTACGCAGGCCTCTCACTGTTGTGGCCTCTCCCGTTGCGGAGCACAGGCTCCGGACGCGCAGGCTCAGCGGCCACGGCTCACGGGCCCAGCCGCTCCGCGGCATGTGGGGTCTTCCCAGACCGGGACACGAACCTGCGTCCCCTGTAACGCAGGGGCTTCCCTGGTGGCGCAGTGGTTGAGAGTCCGCCTGGAGCCGGGGCCGCTGAGCCTGCGCGTCCGGAGCCTGTGCTCCGCAACGG
Organism: Delphinus delphis; assembly: GCF_949987515.2. NCBI lineage: Eukaryota > Metazoa > Chordata > Mammalia > Artiodactyla > Delphinidae > Delphinus > Delphinus delphis. Next base: position 6,432,029 of record NC_082698.1, read on the forward strand.
CAGAGGCCACAACAGTGAGAGGCCTGCGTACCGCAAAATGAATAAATAAATAAAAATAAATATAAAATAAAATTAACGCAAAAGTAAAACAGATGCCATTTGGCAGTAGTGGGGGCGATGACTAGTATCAGAAAGCTTTAGTAGAAACAGCTGTGGCAAATCAGCCTGACTCACGCTAAGTTACCTGTAATCAAGTTACCATCTGACTACTGATTAGTAAATGGAGCACCTGGGGAACCAGGCCTCCAGACAGCGTCTGTTTCATGGGTGTGCCCTCCTTCTGGCAGACGCTGAAGGACTCAAGTTCAGGTGTCATGCAGAATAAGCGCCAATGAAAATGTGGACGCGTGATCCGCAAAAAATGGAGAATCAGCTGTCTACCTTTAAAATCATGTGTTGGGTATTTGTCAATAATTACCAATTCAGAATAGCAAAGAGGCAGAAGGTACATGTTTCTCTCGAAAGGTTTCACTCTTTGGTATCCTTTTTCCTTTTCAAGAAACAAAAATATTTGATAACTGGGCTCATTGTCAGATTTTGTTTTGTCCTTCCATGATTTATTACATTTGATTCACTAGATTTTGCCATTTCTTGGAAGTTGTGAAAACCCTAAACCCATACTCTAACATTTGTTCACATTGAAGCTAAACACTACATATTAAACGGATAAAAAAAATTTTAGCTAACAGCTCAAGTTATCAACAAGGAGATTTCTCGGATCAGAACTTTCACTGTAACATTTTTTATTAAACTTCAAACCAACCAGGCTACATTATAAACAAACGCAACTAAAGTCTCCAATGTTTTTGAGAGTGATAGATTTTCCTTTCCCTTAAGTTTCAAGATTTCAAAAAAGTAAATAAAGATGCTGGAAACTGGAAAAAAAACATTTTTTTTTAAGCTGCCGGGAGTACGAATAAAGAAGAAAACATGAGGAATGGAGTATAACTCAGCCCCAAGAGAAGGGAAGAGGAGGAAGGTGGTAGAAGTTTCCATTTGTTTCCTTCACTGGAAAAGCACTTGAGTTACAGTTTCTGGGGCAGCTCTTAGTCCTTGAACAGGGCGAAACAAACAGGTTTTATCTGGTGTGCAAACAATCGCCAAGGACTGGCCAGGAGCCTGGACTGTGTTGACCTTTGAGGGAAAGGTCTGCAGTCAGAGGCAGGGTGTGGTCATATACAAGCTGTGTTTGTGGATCCCACCCCATGTCGAGCAAACGGCAAAAAAATCCAACATTGCCAGGCAACCATTTCTTAACGTTTCACTCATCAATGACTGCCATTAAGATATTTTAGCCCCAAACAGACATTTTGTTTTCTAAATGGAACTTGATGGATAGAGAGATGGATAAAATGGATTCTACGTCACATTTCTTATCCCTGTCTCCGGATATTTATTTCCTTTTCCCAGTCTATGGGGAGAACCCATTTTATGTCAGGTAGTAGGAGGGACACAAAGGCAAACAGTGGAAGATAAACTAGAAGTAAGCACCTAATCATAACTCTGAAGGACATTCTAAACGTGTTGGGCAGAGGAGGAAAAGTTCATAAGCATGTCGTTCTAGCAAATTAGAATTTTTCACTAGCAGAATGGTAAAAATCCAAAAGTTTGATAACACACGCGTTGCAGAGGGTGTGGAAAAGGAGAGACGTATGTTGCTGTTGGAAATGTAAATTAGCGTTAAGCCCTATGGAGGATGTTAACATTATCACACTAACGCTGCCTTTGACGGGGCAATTCCACACCTAGACATTTATTCTATGAATATACCAGCACAAATGCAAAATGTCAGGTGCACAACATTGTTTAGTTTACAGTGGTTGGTAATAAAAGCTGTACTGGTTTTCTACGGCTGCTGTAACCCATTCCCTCAAACATAGTCGCTTAAAACAAGACAAATGTATTATCTTACCGTTCTGGAGGTCAGAAGTCCAAAATGAGTCTTGCCCAACGAAAATGGAAGGCTTGTCCTTTTTGGAGGTTCTAGGGGAGAGCCCATTTCCGAACGCTTTCCCAGCTTCTAGAGGCTTCCCACCGTCCTCGGTTCCTGACCTGGTATCGCTCCAACACTCACTTCCATCGTCACAAAATCCTCAGCCCTCCGACTCTCCTCCTTCCCTCTTATAAGGACGCTTGTGGTTGATAACATGGGGCCCACCTGGATAATACAGGCCAATCTTCCTAGTTTACCATCCTTAATACAGCTGCAAAGCCCCGTTTTCCACGGAGGTTCTAGGGGAGAGTCCATTTCCGAGCACTTTCCCAGCTTCTAGAGGCTTCCCACCGTCCTTAGTTCCTGACCTGGTAACACTCCAACACCCACTTCCATCGCCACAAAATCCTCAGCCCTCCGACTCTCCTCCTTCCCTCTTATAAGGACCCTTGTGGTTGATTACATGGGGCCCACCTGGATAATACAGGCCAATCTTCCTAGTTTACCATCCTTAACTTTATACAGCTGCAAAGCCCCGTTTTCCACGGAGGTTCTAGGGGAGAGTCCATTTCCGAGCACTTTCCCAGCTTCTAGAGGCTTCTCTCCGTCCTTGGTTCCTGACCTGGTAACGCTCCAACACCCACTTCCATCCCCACAACATCCTCAGCCCTCGGACTCTCCTCCTTCCCTCTTATAAGGACCCTTGTGGTTGATTACATTGGGCCCACCTGGATAATACAGGCCAATCTTCCTAGTTTACCATCCTTAACTTAATACAGCTGCAAAGCCCCGTTTTCCACGGGAGGTAACATAGTCACAGGTTTGGGGGATTAGGATATAGACAACTTTTGTTTTGCTTATCACAAGAGCAAAAGACAAGAAACAAACCGATAGTCCATCAGTAGTGGACTGGTTAAATAAATTAGGTAAGTTCATACAATAGAACACTATGCAGTTGTTTAATAAATGAGAAAAACTTATTATGGACTAAACAGAAAGCTCTCCAAAATAGGTGAAAAAAAAATCACAGTACAGAACCGAGAGAGGAATATAGTATACATAATGTGCTTGTATCTATAATGTGTCAACTAGCTCTGGAATGATATACCAGAGCGAACAATGGTGGCTGCCTGCAGGGCAGGAACTGGCAGGCAGTGTTACAGAATGAGGAGGCTTTTTACTATGTACTCTTCTATAACTTTGGATTTTTGAAACTTGTTCACTATATTAATTATCCCAAAAGTAAAATAATAAACTCTCGAAAAAATGAAAAGCAAGCAAAGTGCCAAAGGAGTTCTAGTTGGGAGAGATCAGTGCAGCCTGGAATCAGAAAGCCCAGGGTTAAAGTAGCAGATACAAGATGGTATCTGATTCCAAGGCTGCATAACAAATTACCCCCAAACTTAATGGCTTAGAACAACAAATATCCCTTATCTCACAGGTTTTGAGGGTCAGGAGCCTGGGAATGGCTTAGCTGGGTAGACGTGGCTCGGAGCCTCCGTGAGTTTGCTGCCAAGTTGTCAGACAGGGCGGCCCTCACCTCAAGGCTCAGCTGAGCTTGGAGAATCTGCCTGTGAGCTCGCTCTCTGAGTTGCTGGAGTCAGTCCTCACTGGCTCGTGGCCAGAGGCCTCTGTTCCTTACCAGGGAAGCCATTCCACAGGGTGTTTGAATGGGTTCACGCCATGGCAGCTGGCAGGTGGTGGGGAAAAGAGAGAGAGTAAGAAAAAACAAGAGGGAGAGAGAGGCTGAAGGTCCGCCCGAGGCAGAAACAACCTAACGGAGGGAGCGGCATCAGCACTTCTGCCACAGCCACTGGCCACACCGGCCAACCTTGGCGCAATGAGGCAGGGGACCAGGGCAGTAACACTGGAGGGGGGAGGGGGCCTGGGGGCCATCCTAGAGGCTGGCTACCAGTGGAGATAGTGGAGAGCACTGGAGGGCAGGGCACCGGGTGAAGGAATAAAAAGGTGAGTGACTGTGGTAAATGTGCAAGGCAGCAAGGAGACAGGCCTAATTAGAGTCATAAGTGTAGATTAGGAAGCAGTAAAAAAAGATACAGAGAGCGGCATTGGCCCAACTACAAGCCACTGATTCACTGTTCTTGCCATGCTCATATCTATGCCCTGGACCTAAGCTGAAAAACACTGTCTTATCCCACTGGAAAGTAATTTCATATCTGTCAGGTTCTCTCCTCTGCTAGGAGGAGATTTTTTTTTTAATAAATTTATTTATTTATTATTTTTTGGCTGCATTGGGTCTTCGTCGTGGTGCATGGACATCTCATTGCAGTGGCTTCTCTTGTTGCAGAGCATGGGCTCTAGGCGCGCAGGCTCAGTAGCGTGGCACACGGGTTTAGTTGCTCTGCGGCATGTGGGATCTTCCCAGACCAGGGCTCGAACCCGTGTCCCCTGCATTGGCAGGCGGGATCTTAACCACTGTGCCACCAGAGAAGCCCTGGGAGGAGATTTCTTAGAGAAGACAGGCAGGCCTTTCATTTCCATGCTACTTGCCGCCCTGATGCCCCGCACCTACAATGGTAGGAAGCACCGAGTTGTGGCTTAAGCAATGAGAATTGACCAGCTCTTGTAGCACAGTCCTGACAACCTGGAGAAACTAGTTTTTCTCTTCTTAACAGAGATTCCCAACTCATAATTCCCTTGCTTTCCAGAAAATTAGTCTCTTCTTTCTCAGCTGCAGCAATGACATTGCATCAAAATAGTACACAGAACTGGTATCTTGTGCCCCCCGATATGAGGCAATGGAAGGGACACCACATCAGTGTAATGTTACATTCCTTGAGAAAATATCTGACTTAAAACGTCTTGAGGCAACAATCAGACAAATCTAGCATGGAACGTTCTGTAAAGACAATTGGCCGCTTCAAAACTGTCAGTGTCATAAGAGAAAAAAAGTACGGGAGACTGTTCTAGATTAAAGAAGACTTAAAGAAGACTAAAGGAATGTGACAATTAAATGCAGTGCATAATCCTGGATTAGGTCCTGGTCACTTGAAAAGGAAAAAAGACAGCCACAAAGGACATTATTAAGGCAACTGAGAAAATATGAATAGGGAGCACATATTAGATATTATTAACGTTAAGTTTGGAGGATGTATTAATTGAATCGTGACTACACAGGAGAATGTCCTAGTTCTTAGGAATATCGTGCTGACATGTTCAGGACTGAAGCATAGTGATATGTGCAACTGCTTTCAGAGGGTTCAGCAAAAGTGTGTGTGTGTGTGTGTGTGTGTGTGTGTGTGTGTGTGTGTGTATACAGGAAGTAGGAGTCGGGGTGGGGAGAGGGAGAGAGAGAGAATGAGAATAAGAGAGACAGAGTTGGAAAGAGAAATCCAGTGTGGCAAAATGTAAACAGTCATTTGATTCCCCATGAAGGGAATAAAAGTATTCATTGTATGACTTTGAACTATTTCATAACTCTGAAAATTTTCAAAATAAGAAGTACATATTTATGTATCTCTGTGTAAATGTAATACATATTTGTAATATTAGGAAGCATAAGTTAAGACAAGCTGCAGGGCTTCCGTGGTGGCGCAGTGATTGAGAATATGCCTGCCGATGCCCCGGTCCGCAAAGATCCCAAATGCCGCGGAGCGGCTGGGCCCGTGAGCCATGGCCGCTGAGCCTGCGCGTCCGGAGCCTGTGCTCTGCAACGGGAGAGGCCCCAATAGTGAGAGGCCCGCGTACTGCAAAAATAAATAAATAAAAAGAATTAAAAAAAAAAAAAAAAAAGACAAGCTGCATATTCAAGCTGCACAAATGGGATAATGCTAGTCTTGAATAGCAATTGTTATTCCTTTAAAGATCTGAAGACCCCACCTCATAATTCACAGTGGGGAGCACTACTAACCCCAAAACATACTGCCATGAAGTACCTGAACCTTGGAAGGCAGGATGCAAACCTTATTATTTATCCCATCAGGACAGGTGATACACAACCTTCTGTGAAGTTGACATGTTCCAGATACTTGAAGTTCACCTGAATCACACAGTTGCTGAACTAAACCAGGAAGTTTTGTCCTGAACTTTGGTGAAAGAGACAAAGCTGCACTGTATGGAGAGTGCCTGCTCAAAGAAGGCTGTGGCGTAAGTGAACATTTCCCACGCTGTAGGCTATGATGCCAGGGTTATGATACTTAGATCAGCCTCATTCTTAGGGTTATACAGTAAATTGAACTACAAGTTATTTTCACTTTACAGACCAAAAAGTGAGAATCCTGTGGCTACTTCGTGTCTTAGATTTCATTGTGCCTGACTAAATTCATCATGATAATCTGTATAAAAGATTTTTTAAAGTTCAGTTTGACTCTCTCGCCTCGGAGGACAAGAAAGTAGGTACGAGCACAGAGAGTTTCCTAAAGAGCGCTGTCATGAAGACTTTATTCTGAGAAATGGGAAGAACGGAGACTTTTTAATAAATTTGGTTTGGATATTGAATACCTTTAGGTTTGAAGTGCTCTGAATAGAAGAATAAGAGGTGATTTTATACTGGTCAGCAAGACCTGACAGCAATAATGCTTTGATTTTTAGCAGTACTCATCTTTGTCACCTTAAGCAAGATAAAGCAGTTGAGTCATTAAAAAAAAAAAGTCCCTGCTTCTGTGAATGGATCTTAGAAATAACTCAGTGAAGAGTGAGTTCCTGCACCTGTTGTAACAGTTTTGGAGGAGATGATCGATGAGGAACAGGCCTCCCTCTAACGAACCACAGCAACTAGTAGATGACCCACTGGACACAGTACAGAAACACTGTGGTTCTGCACAGTCACCTTGGCTGATGATGCCCTGACATTCCAGATCCTTGCAGCCTTCCCTGTGCACGAGCTGTCATGGACATCCCTCCCCTCCATCCTTCATGATGGGGTGGGCATACGATACAGCTGGTCTAATAAGAATCCTGCCCTTGGATTTTACAATTCAAATTAAGAAAGAAAATTAAGTCTCTCCTTGGGCAGTTGAAACTGATGATATATAGTTGGGAGCTAGTGGTGTCCTCATCACAAAATATGCACAGAGTAGAGAGGAAGCCAGTCAACAGAGAAAGAGGGAAAAGACCACCACCATGTGAGTAGATTCAAGAAGGCTGAAGTGCTGACCTAAATGGGAACAAAATCCAAGGAAGAGGGGATATATGTATGTGTGCGGCTGATTCACTTTGCTGTACAGCAAAAACTAACACATCATTGTAAAGCAACTGTGCTCCAATTAAAACACAAACAAAAGGCTGAAGTAACACATTTAGCCAACTCAGGGAATATCCCGAACACATTCTAAATGAAATTAACAGATAAAATATTAAAAAGAGCAGAGACTACTTTCCCCCGGAGAAACCATCCCATCAGTCATCTTTGGCCTTACTTTATTTTTGATATATATAATTTTTTAACCATCAAAAGTGCTTTCTATGAAATGTACATAAAATAGTTATAAAAATCTCTTTAATCTTCAAGGAATTAGCACAAAAAATATCATCTACTGAAGTTTCAAGTTATCTTTATTAACTAGGACTTATGCAATTTGATCACAAACTGGAAGACACAGATATTATGTATAAAATTTATTCATTTTTTCACTTGCAAACTACATATTGAATGATTAAAAGATAGGAATTGCTGCTGGATTAATAAATTTTTTACATATGTTTTCAGATCTTCAAAAAATAGAAGGCTATGAAACAAATATTGAAAACGGATGAATTCTTTTGAATTAAATGTCTAAGGATCTTCTGTTAAAATTTTAATTACCAATTTCTGCTTCCAGCGGCTATCACACTAATAATTCCACAAAGCACAAAAACTGGATAACATATAAAAAACAGCTGTACGAAGGCATCAAGGTCCAAAAATGTAGACAAGATTTGGGCCCAAGGTCCCAGAGAGCAAAAAAGAACACTGAGGTTGGCCATATACTTCCCTTACATTGGTCCTTGGGGAATCTGCTGATTCACAGCTGGGGCAAGACAAGTAGAAAGTGGTATCGTAGAGCTTCAACAGCCACACAGAAACACTGGAGCTGAAGACTGCCAAAAACAACCAAGGCTTAAGGGGCCAAGACCCTAGAGAAAAGGGGACACAGAGAAATAAGCCCAGCAACTCCTCCTTGAGGAGTTTGCTGACCATGGGCAAGCAGAGATTTTGGCAATATCATGGTGCTGGGGATCAAAAATTGAAATATAAGTCCTGCTGAAAAGGAAGGGCACTAGTGAAGACCCCAGGTTTTCAGCTAACATCCCTGAAATGGCTGGCTACATCCTAGGAATAAGGGCAAACTGAAAACAGACTGCCCTCAACTGAAGTACAGTGATTTATTTGTACCCTAAATGCCAACCAAAAGTAGATAAAATCCTCTATGGATAATGTCTACTGAAACCTCTATGATTTTTCAAAAAGAATGTCAAGCATTCAATCAAAAATTACCAGGAATGCCAGGATACATGATGAAATGACTGAAAACTAAGAGCAAAAACAGAAAAGAGAAACAAACCTCACAAGTGATTCAGGTGTTGAAATGATCAGATATGAACTTTAAAGCAGTTTGCAATACTATGAGGCTCAGACTTTAAAATAATTAGTGGTAATCCATTTCTTGATCTGGGTGCTAGTAACTGAGTGTGTTTACTTTGTGATAATTCATCAACCTGGAGATTTAATATTCTGTACTCTCTTATACATATGTCGTACTTCTATATAACTTTACAAAAAAAGAAAACTTGTGGAATTCAGCTAAATTGGGGCTCAGAGGGAAATTCACAGCCTTAAACGCATTTATTTGAAAAAGAAGGCTAAAAGCAATGATGTAAGCATCTACATCAAAAAACTTTTTAAAAGGAACAGCAAATTTAAATGATGGAAATAAAGATATAGGCAGAAATCAATGATATAGAAAACAAATGCATAATGGAGAAAATATAAAATGTAAATGTAAAAATATGAAAATAAACATAAAATATAAAAGCCTTTAAAAAAATAACACAATTTATTACTTCTATGATATCCAGCCTCCAAGATGGCCCCCAATGATTCTCACCTCCTGCTATTCGTGCCCTTGTGTACTCCTCTCTCATATTGAAGAGGGTTGACCTGTTATTAAGACAATAATGCAAATGACAGAGTATGGTATCCTAGGCTAGACTATAAAAGACACTACAGCTTCTACCTTTCTCTCTCTTAGATCATTCACTCTGGGTGAAATCAGGTACCATGCTGTGAGGACACTACAGCAACTCTATAGAGAGGTTAATGTGTTCAGTTACTTAGGTCTCTTGCTATCAGCCAGCACCAACTTGCCATCCATGTTGAGTGCACCATCTTGAAATCAGATCCTCCAGCCTCAGTCAAGCCTGCAGAAGGCTGCATCCCTGGCCAACATACTGACTACAATCCAAGACAGAACCCCCAGCTAATGTATTCCTGAAATCCTGACCCACAGAAACTACATGAGATAATACATTAGTTTTTTATTGCTCCATAACAAATTACCACATGTGAACATTTTTAAGAAAACACATGTTTATTGTCCCCTATTTTCTGCAAGTCAAGAATTTGAGCTCAGCTCAAGTGGGTTCTCTGTCAGGGTCTCACAAGCCTGCAGTCAGGGTGTCAGCTGGGTTAAATTCTTATCTGCAGGCATTCAGGGAAGAATCGACCTTTAAGCTCATTCAAGTTGCTGAGAGAATTTATTTCGTCGGGTTTGTATGGTTGAACACCCAGGCTTTTCACTGGCTGTGGACTGGATGCCAACCTCAGGTTCTACAGGCCACCTGCAGTTGGACATATTCAACATGGCTGCTCACTTCATCAAACTAGCAAGGAGAGTGTCTCCAGTGCATGCTAGCAAGATGAAGTCTAATTTATGTGTATATTATCTCTTTCTCTCTCTCTCTCTCTCCTCCCCATCTATATATCTAAATGTATATATGTTTATATGTACACATAGATACATGCATACACACGCATACACACACACACACAGAAGTAACAATCCAGCACTTTCACAATGTTCTATTGGTTAGAAGCAAGTCATAGAGCCCACTGACACTCAGAGGGAGGAGGTTATACAGGGTGTAACAGCAGGACATGGAGATCATGGGGACCACCTTAGAAGTCTGGCTACCACACATAATAAATGTTTGTTGTTTGAAGACATTAAGTTTTGAATAATTTGTTATGCAGTGATAGACAACTAATATAAATCTCTATCTAGAATGAACAAGAGGGTTTCCCTGGTGGCACAGTGGTTGAGAGTCTGCCTGCCGATGCAGGGGACGCAGGTTCGTGCCCCAGTCCAGGAGGATTCCACATGCCACGGAGCAGCTGGGCGCGTGAGCCATGGCCGCTGAGCCTGCGCGTCTGGAGCCTGTGCTCCGCAACAGGAGAGGCCACAACAGTGAGAGGCCCACACACCACAAAAAAAAAAAAAAAAAAAAAAAAAAAAAAGAATGAAAGAGAGAGATAAAGCACAAATGAATAACATAAGGAATTAAAAGGGTTATCACTATCGGGGCTTCCCTGGTGGCACAGTGGTTGAGAATCTGCCTGTCAATGCAGGGGACATGGGTTCGACCCCTGGTCCCGGAAGATCCCACATGCCGCAGAGCAACTAAGCCCATGCGCCACAACTACTGAGCCTGAGCTCTAGAGCCCGTGAGCCACAACTACTGAGCCTGTGTGCTGCAACTACTGAAGCCCCTGTGCCTAGAGCCTGTGCTCTGCAACAAGAGAAGCCACTGCAATGAGAAGCCCACGCACCGCAACTAAGAGTAGCCCCCTGCTCACTGCAACTAGGGAAAGCCACATGCAGCAATGAAGACCCAACGCAGCCAAAAATAAATAAATTTTTTAAAAAAGGGTTATCACTATGGATCCTATAGATACTATTACAAAGATAAGACTTTATTATAAGCAAACTTATGGGAATAAATCAGATAATTTATATTAAAAGAGCTCAGTCTTTGAAAGACACAACTTGCCAAAACTAAGAAATAGAAGTATATGTACCCCTACATCTAGTAAGTAAATAGTGTTCACAATTTAAAACTTTCCCCACAAAGAAAAACCCGTTACAGATGGTTTCACTGGTATATTCTTCAATGTAATGGAGAAATAACACCAACATTACAAAATCTTTTAAGAGAATAAAGACAGAAAGAGAACCAAAATAGGGGGAATACAGCTTCTATTTTTGAGATTAAGCTCATTTTTTTGATTAAGATAACCCTGATACTGAAACTAGACTAAGAAATCACAAAAAGTAAAGTTACAGGCCAATCCCTCATATGAATACAGCTCAAAAATCCTTTTAAAAACTAGAACATTAAATTCAGCACTCTATTCACCACATAGAACACCATAACCATCTAGGGTTTATCCCATTAATGCAAGGTTAGTTTGACATTTGAAAAACAATCAATGTAAATCACACTAATAGAGAAAAAAAGGAAATAATGCATTTGATGAAATCCAACACTTCTTCATGATTAAAAATAAATAAATAATACCTTGGCAAATTAGGACTGGAAGGGAACTTCCCTAATCTGATAAATGGGCTAAAGGGTTTGGTGGTTTTGTACTGGGCCAATTTAGCTACACTGAAGAATTCCCTTCCCTGTTCAGTTCTGGGTCACACATGTGAGCTTTAGCATTCGGGGTGAAACAGCATTTCCCATTTTGCTTTTTACTCTCTAGAGGACGGTACAGGGCACCAGGCTCGTGTGGTTGTTCATTGGCTGCTCACCTTGTTGGTGGGAAGCAGCAGCTGAAATTTGGACAGACCTCCTCCTTCAAGTTCTCAGAGCACCGTGCCAGGCACATGCAGGGCTCCTCAGGGAAGGTCGCCAGCTCTCTTGCAGGTCATGCATATCACTGATGTTGCAGGTGGTGACAGACAGACATGGGCTCCAGTTTATCCTTGCAGGTTCCAGTTTGACTTGGCAGGCTCCAATCTGTCCCTGCTTTTCCCACCTTCATATCCAGCTTTCCTTCCCAACCGCTGGTCCCGCCAACTTGGAGCAACACCAGGCCCAGCGTCAGTCACAGACACAACAGTTTGCACTGACTTCTTCACCAGCTCCCACAATTATACAAAGTCTAATCTCTGTTCTAGACCCCTTATCCTATATCACTCACAGTAGTTCTGCTCTTCTGATTAAACCCTAATTGATACAAATATTAATACAAAAGTGGGATCCAGAGAACAGAACCTTTAGGATTTGTCTTCTGAATTGGCACTGGATTATCTAAAATTGTTTCTTCAATCTGATTTGATTTAAAGACATTGATGACCCCCAGTGGTAAAGGGACACTGGTAGTCCATTGTTTACAGTGGCAAAAAAAAAGTTACTTAAAATATAAACCAGCTACCTATAATCAAATCCTGCATAAAGCAAGGCTCAGAATAACCAAATAGTTGCTGTGTTAGAACTCTTTAGTAAAAGTAATTGGTATAACAGGGCTAGTTAGTTTCTTTCCAGTACTCTAGAGAGCTCCAGGAAAGAAAATGTTGACCTCACAGCTTTTCCCCCCAGCTTTATTGAGATATAATAGACACATAATACTGTGTAAGTTTAAGATCTACAACCTGATGATTTGATACACTTATAAACTGTGAAACAATTACCATGGTAGGTCCAGCAACACCTCTCTCACCTCACATAATTACCTTTTGTCTGCATGTGATGAGAACATTTAAGATCTATTCTCTCAGCAGCTTTTGAATACACAATACAGTATTGTTAACTATAGTCACCATACACATCAGATCCCCAGAATTTATTCCACTTCTAACTTGAAGTTTGTATTCTTTGACCGACATCTCCCCATTTCCTCCACCCCGCCAGCCCTTGGTAACCACTCTGCTCTGTTTATATGAGTTCAGCTTGTTTTGCTTCCACATATAAGTGAGATCATACAGTATTTGTCTTTCTCTGACTTATTTTATATTTTACTTAGCATAATGCCCTCAAGTTCCATCCATGTTGTTGCAAATTGCAGGACTTCTTTCTCGTGGCTGAATAATATTCCATCATGCATATATATCACATCTTTAACCATTCATCCACAGACAGACACTTAACTTGTTTCCATATCTTGGCTCTTGTGAATTATGCTGCAATGAACATGGGAGGGCAGATACCTCTTCAAGATCCTGATTTCATTTCCTTTAGATGTATACCCAGAAGTGGAATTACTGGATCATATGGTAGTTCTATCTTTAATGTTTTGAGAAAGCCCCACACTGTTCACTGTTTTCTATAGTGGCTGTACTAATTTACATTCCCACCGACAGTGGACCAGGGTTCCCTTTTCTCCACAACCTTGCAAACACTTATCTCTTCTTTTTTTTTTAACATCTTTATTGGAGTATAATTGCTTTACAGTGGTGTGTTACTTTCTGCTTTATAACAAAGTGAATCAGTTATACATATACATATGTTCCCATATCTCTTCCCTCTTGCATCTCCCTCCCTCCCACCCTCCCTATCCCACCCCTCTAGGTGGTCACAAACCACCAAGCTGATCTCCCTGTGCTATGCAGCTGCTTCCCACTAGCTATCTATTTTACATTTGGTAGTGTATATATGTCCATGCCACTCTCTCACTTTGTCACAGCTTACCCTTCCCCTTCCTCACATCCTCAAGTCCATTCTCTAGTAGGTCTGTGTCTTTACTCCCATCTTACCCCTAGGTTCTTCATGACCTTTTTTTTTTCTTAGATTCCATATGTATGTGTTAGCATACAGTGTTTGTTTTTCTGACTTACTTCACTCAGTATGACAGACTCTAGGTCCAACCACCTCACTACAAATAACTCAATTTCATTTCTTTTTATGGCTGAGTAATATTCCATTGTATATATGTGCCACATCTTCTATATCCATTCATCTGATAATGGACACTTAGGTTGCTTCCATGTCCTGGCTATTGTACATAGAGCTGCAATGAACATTTTGGTACATGACTTTATTTTTTTTTTTGCGGTACGCGGGCCTCTCACTGTTGTGGCCTCTCCCATTGCGGAGCACAGGCTCCGGACGCGCAGACTCAGCGGCCATGGCTTACGGGCCCAGCCGCTCCGCGGCACGTGGGATCTTCCCGGACCGGGGCACGAACCCGTAACCCCTGCATCGGCAGGCGGACTCTCAACCACTGCACCACTAGGGAAGTCCTAGATTTTTTGATGATGGCCACTCTGACTGGTGTGAGATGATATCTCATTCTAGTTTTGATTTGCATTTCTCTAATGATTAATGATGTTGAGCCTTCTTTCATGTGTTTGTTGGCAGTCTGTATGTCTTCTTTGGAGAAATGTCTATTTAGGCCTTCTGCCCGTTTTTGGATTGGGTTGTTTGTTTTTCTGTTATTGAGCTGCAGGAGCTGCTTGTAAGTCTTGGAGATTAATCCTTTGTCAGTTGCTTCATTTGCAAATATTTTCTCCCATTCTGAGGGTTGTCTTTTTGAAAACACCGTTCTGACAGGTGTGAGGTGGTATCTCCTTGTGGTTTTGATTCGCGTTTCCCTGATGATCGGTGACGTGGAGCACATTTTCACGTGCTTGACATCATTTCATGTGTTGGTCATTTGTATATCTTCCTTGGAAAAATGTCTATTCAGGTCCCCTGCCCATTTTTTAAATGGATTGTTTGCTTTTCTGTTATTAAGTTGTCTGAGTTCCTCATATATTTTGGATATCAGCCCCTCACCGATGGATGGTTTGCAAATATTTTCTTTGCCTTAGGTTGCCCTTCCATTTTGTTGCTTGTTTCTTTTTCTGTACAGAAGCTTATGAGTTTAGTGTGGCCAGACTAATCACTTGCTGATTTTTGCTTCTGTTGCCTGTGCTTTCAGTGTCATATCCAAGAAACCACTGCCAAGGTCTATGGCAAGGAGCTCTTTCCCTATGTTTTCTTCTACTTTTATAGTTTCAGGTCTTACACTTAAGCCCTTAATCCATTTCAAGTTAATTTCTAATGGGAGGGTTGAACATATAAATATATATCAATTACAATGTGTTAGAAGAACAAAAGTAGTGACAAAATGCAGACACAGTGCCTAGGAGGGAGAAATTAACTCTGATTTGGGTTGGAGGAGGGTAAACAGGCAACATTTTTAAGAGATGGTAACCGTTATAGAGATGTTTGAAAGGATGGATACATGGATGGGCAGTGAGTAGATTCCAGGCAGAAACAAGCAGGCAAGAGAGTATGAGAATGAGACGACCCTCCCAAGAAGGTGAGGCCAGGGAAGGGTCCCTGACAACCTAGAAGGGGGCGGGTCACAGCTAAAGGAATCTGAAAGCAAGGAATGCCTCCTCGTTTCTTTCTGCCGCTCAGGAGAGAAATGTCCCCAGAGCTCTGCAGGGTCCCAAGGATAAGCATCTCCAGTTTTGCCCCTGGCGTGCCCCAGCGCTGTGAGCAGGGAAATGCACAGAACACTGGTGTGAGTTGTTTGCGTGTTAGTGACTTTGCACCACCTTCTGTACTTAATGAGTCATTCAGGCCGTTCTTGGGTGACGCTTAGGCACAAAGCCCCTGCAGTAAACTGGCTGGGTTAGTTCAGTTCCTGGGTGTGTCTGGGCAGGCTCCCCAGACCAAGCAGGCTATAGTAGTGCTTCCTTTTCCTGTCAAGAGGAGGTGAAATCCAAGTTGTCAGGTATAGACTTGGTCTGAGGATAATGCTGAGCTTCTGGTGAGACACAGCTGCCCCCATAAAGTCGGTTTGCCCCGCCCTGCGGGCTGAGCATCCCAAGGTCAGGACTGCACTGAACTTGGGATTTTGATGGGGATTTTAAACTACAGCTATTTAAAAGGTGTTGTTTTGAAGTTTTTTTAAGTTTTAAACTTTATTTATATAAGCCTTTATTTAATAATAACCTTTGAATTATAACCTAATTGATAGAATTAATATTCTTTAGAGACTAAGACTACTTGACAAAAATTGTTACACAGACTTTTAAAAAATTAGTTTACCATTTTATTAATAGATTTATTTTTATTTTATTTATTTATTTTTGGCTGCATTGGGTCTTTGTTGCTGCACACGGGCTTTCTCTAGTTGCGGTGAGCAGGGGGTACTCTTCATTGCGGTGCGCGGGCTTCTCATAGTGGTGGCTTCTCTTGTGGAGCACGGGCTCTAGGCGCACAGGCTTCAGTAGTTGTAGCACACGGCCTCAGTAGTTGTGGCTCGCAGGCTCTAGAGCGCAGGCTCAGTAGTTGTGGTTCACAGGCTTAGTTGCTCTGCGGCATGTGGCATCCTCCCGGACCAGGGCTCAAACCCGTGTCTCCTGCATTGGCAGGCGGATTCTTAACCACTGCACCACCAGGGAAGCCCCTACACAGACTTTTAAAAACACTCCTGGGCTTAAGTAATTTATTACTCTTAAATTCCTACCAGTCTCTCAGGTAATTACTGAACAAGTACTCCACAGCAGTGCAAAGATTTTGTTGAGTCTATGATCTGGCAGTCCTTTAGTACCCCAAATAAGATTAGCTTCCTATTTCCTTAATTTTGCTGGATAGAATGAGATACTTAAAACACCTCTTTTAAACTAGTGAAGAAAAAGCAATGCCATACTTGTAATTCACCTAACATTTATAAGCACCTGATTTAAATGAACTTTACCCAAAGTGTACTCCACAAGAGGTACTTCAATTTCACTGGAGCACAGCCCTTTCTGTTATAGAGTAAAATGGTTTTCTTTTTAAGCACACTGCAATGCTCTTAAGGAAATAAAATTAAATAAGGCACCCAGGTGTTAACAACAGTGCCATCCATTCAATAAATGCTTGTTTGGGGCTTATTCCATGTTAAGCACTGGAGACAGAATGGCAGACAGGGCCCTCTTCCACCACCCTACACACCGGTGGAGAAAACAGATTTTGAAAATTAACAAAAGAATTACAGATTGTGATCATAGTAGAGATAGGAATAACATAGAGAGGGGCCCAACCCTCTTTAGGGAGTCAGAGCTTACTCAACAAGAGCGACATTTAAGCTGAAACCAGAGGACATTGAATCAAATCTGCCAGAGCAGGATGGAGGAGCATCCCTGGCAGAGGGAGAACCTTGTGCAAAGACCTGCAGTCCTGAAAGGAGCTTGAGATGTTTAAGGGACTAAAAGACCTATATGCCGGAGGCATAATGTATCCAAGATCATGTACACAGTGGTTTGAAGAAGCAGCTAAACAAGAACTCTGGAGGGCTTTTTGATATGACCTGTGTATTCTGAGAAGCTTACTCTGGCTCTCAGGTGAGCACAGCTGGGGTAAAGGGCATGCAGAAATCAGCAGAGCCTCCTGTCATGGTTTAGTCAAGATGGTGGCTTGGAGGACCAGTGATTACAGCAGGGAGGGAGAGAAAGACGTACATTTGGGGTGTATTCTGAAGGTGAAATAAACACTGCCTAACACCATACACAAAAATAAACTCAAAATGGAGAAAAGACCTAAATGTAAGGCCAGACACTATAAAACTCTTAGAGGAAAACATAGGCAGAACACTCTATGACAAATCACAGCAAGATCCTTTTTGACCCACCTCCTAGAGTAATGGAAATAAAAACAAAAATAAACAAATGGAACCTAATGAAACTTAAAAGCTTTTGCACAGCAAAGGAAACATCAACAAGATGAAAAGACAACGCTCAGAATGGGAGAAAATATTTGCAAATGAAGCAACTGACAAAGGATTAATCTCCAAAATATACAAGCAGCACATGCAGCTCAATATCAAAAAAACAAACAACCCAATCCAAAATGGGCAGAAGACCTAAACAGGCATTTCTCCAAAGAAGACATACAGATGGCCTAGAGGCACATGAAAAGATGCTCAGCATCACTAATTATTAGAGAAATGCAAATCAAAACCACAATGAGGTATCACCTCACACCGGTCAGAATGGCCATCGTCAAAAAAATCTACAAACAATAAATGCTGGAGAGGGTGTAGAGAAAAAGGAACCCCCTTGCACTGTTGGTGGGAATGTAAATTGATAAGCCACTATGGAGAACAGTATGGAAAAAACTGGAAAACTAAAAATAGAACTACCATATGACCCAGCAATCCCACTACTGGGCATATACCCTGAGAAAACCATAATTCAAAAACTCACCTAACACAGTGTTCATTGCAGCACTATTTACGATAGCCAGGACATGGACGCAACCTAAGTGTCCATCGACAGAGGAATGGATAAAGAGGATGTGGCACATATATACAATGGAATATCACTCAGCCATAAAAAGAAACGAAACTGAGTTATTTGTAGTGAGGTGGATGGACCTAGAGTCTGTCATACAGAGTGAAGTAAGTCAGAAAGAGAAAACCAAATACCGTATGCTAACGCACATATATGGAATCTAAAAAAACGGTACTGATGAACCTAGTGGCAGGGCCCGAATAAAGATGCAGACATAGAGAATGGACTTGAGGACACAAGGGGGGAAGGGGAAGCTGTGACAAAGTGAGAGAGTGGCATGGACATATATACACTACCAAATGTAAAAAGGATGGCTAGTGGGAAGCTGCTGCATAGCACAGGGAGATGAGCTCGGTGCTTTGTGACCACCTAGAGGGGTGGGATAGGGAGGGTGGGAGGGAGGGAGACGCAAGAGGGAGGAGATACGGGGATATATGTATATGTATAGCTGATTCATTTTTTTGTACAGCAGAAACTAACACAACATTGTAAAGCAATTATACTCCAATAAAGATATATAAAAAATAAAATAAAATAAACATGCATTCTGGTGGGTGGGGTGAGTAGGAGGGGTGGCGAGTAAAAGAGAGTAGTTAAGGATGACTGTGATTTCCAGCTGGAGTAACTGGGAAGGTGGTGAAATCCTACTCAAATATGGGGAAGATCAGTGGGAAAACCGGTTTGGAGAAGTCTTCACTCCTTTAAGGATATGCCTCCGTCTGTTAGTCATTGGAATAACTTAGAATCCCATTGAGCATTTCTTTTAAAAGGCATGTGTGTATCTAGAAACTGCTGCCTGGCCTAAACTAGGCCCAGATTATTTTATAGGGAGAGTTTAGGGGACAGGTGGCAATATGGCTGTAAGTGGGAGCTGGGGAGTTGTCTTGATGCTGCAATTGATATATACACACATTTTAAAATTCAGATTATGAAAAATAAAATAAAATTCAGATTATGTGTTTGTTTAGGGTGATTTGGTGGACTAGGGAAGATCATGGGGGGGAGGGTTAAAGACCCCCAAAGCCACCCCTTGGCATTGTCACTCACTAAAAACTTAGGGAAGAGATAGTACTGTTGAACTTAAATATTTTCTTAAAAAAAAAAAAAGAAATTTGATGTACATTTTCCATGTTATTTCATACATGGGTTAGCTTTCCAATAGTGTTGTTAGTTTAGGAAGAAAATAATTAAATATGTAAATGTGTAAGCCAAGAGCCAAAACCATGCTGAACGGCCCAAGGTTGTGAGTTTATTTAATTTGCCCTTTCCCTGAGGAGTCATTTCTGGGATCATTGACTTATTATCATTCTGTAAAACAGTGGTAGCCCTTGTCACCCTCTGCCTAGTGCCAGAGTATGATCCAGCTGTGGGATCTGAAGAGTTTATGTTTATTGGATTTTAATGACTGAGTTAATAAAGGTCATTGCTAAAAGTAATAGAAAACTGAGTGTGTGGAAACAGAATGGATAAGACTGACTTGGGGGTTATTCCTAGTAGTTCCTTGGTGTTGTCCTTAGATATATGTTTAATCCTTAAAAACAATTAAGAAGGAGCCTTCCTTTTAATCAAGTCACTGATGCTATACTCAACTACCCTTGTAAATGCTATTTGAAACCCCTCAATGACAAAAGGTAGCACGTACACACCAGGCTTAGGGTATGTCGGATCACATTGGCACAGCAACATATGGTGACCCTATAACTGTAATATTTGTTAATATCATAGCCATGGCATTCTCCAATACCTTTGAGAGAATAAAATAGCAACTTGAGTCTCAGGTGAAATCTGGTTGGGTATGAATCTTCAAGTTAAATGGGATCTTAAAGATCATTTAATCTTGTCCTTTTAAATATTTACTAACACCCAAAATGGTGTTTATTAGGCTGTGAAAGAATTCCCTATCGTAAATGGTTATTGTTTGAATTATCTAAAATTAAATTGATAACAGCATTTGAGAGTATGTGAGAAAGAATAAATTTATAGTTGTGTCCCAGGCATAGATTCCTTAACAAATATTTTCCACCTTAAAATCCAATGAGATGAGATATAAATGTGAAATTCATAGCAGTAATAAATTTCTCACAGTTTTACAGAGCTTCTGGGATCTGGTTCCTATTCACTTTTCCAGGCTTGTCTCTTTTCTTTCTCCTCCCCTCCACCCCTCTGGCTTCTCTCACTTACAGCTTTACTGATCTTTGAACTCTGAGCCTCAAACCCACACTACTCTCTCAGGTCTCAGGGCCTATACCCAAGGGATTCCCCCTCTCTGGAATCCCTTTCCCTCATTCTTTGCTGGGTCATTCTGCAAGCCTACTATTGCTTCCTGCCGGAAGCCTTCTGCCCATCTCTTTTTCCCCAATCTCAGACCCCAGGGAGGTTTCAAAAATTCTTGGGCAAGTGTCTGCTCAGTTTTCCAGGGATAACCAAAGCCCACATGGTCCTATTCATTGTTCAATCCTCCACCCCTTAGACAGTGTTTGGAGCATAATGAATACCATGAACGAGAGAGTGGATACACAGTCTGAGCACTGATGGATTGGAAAGTTATAGTTTACACATTTAAACAGTAACATAAATCTGAAGAAATAAAGTTGCTGTTTTAAAAGATATATTTCACTTCGATTTATTTCTTCTCTAAAGAGAAAACATACACACCTTGGCATCAGTTTGAAATGAAACAAAAATTTCAGTATTATTGTAAATTTCTTTCAATAGGTTAGATAAAATGTGGAATCCAGAGAGTTACAAGTGCAAGTGACAGAATACTGTACAAAATCAACTTAAACAACTCTAACTCTCAACTTGTAAGTTTTCTCCTCAGCAAGTGAGTTAAAAGAAAGGCAAAAGTTTTTAAAAACCTTCTTGGAAACTTTAATAATGTCAGCATATCCCCCAGAGAATGGATTTGGTCTGAGTACTTCCATTTCTGAAATTGTGCAAGAAAAGACAACTTGGTTTGGAGAGTCAAACTGCATCCTTCTATAAAAGTTCAAGGGCTTTCTAGTGTCCATCCATATAAAACACTGTTCTTATTTTAAGAACAAAAGGAGCAATAAAACATTAGCTTGGGAAAGAAGGACGGAGCACTGTCCTTCTAGAGAGGTTTGAGTAGTAGTCGTAGTAATAATAATCACAACAACAATCAACACAGTAAATTAAAGCTTGTGTTAGATCTGATAACTCCAGACTGCCCACCTTTTGTCAAACAATGTGGGAAACAGAAAAAGAAATCGTAACTTTGTGTGTGTGTCCAAGCCTACCTCGTAGAACCTCCAGTAACGAATTTAACAGTTTTGGACAAAGCTCCAAAATTTTTTTCTCATTCAAATCTCCGACTACTGGGAAGAGGACGGGATCTCTTCTAATAAATACAAGACCTAGCCTTGTTGCATGTTTAATTGCTGACATTTTAGAAGCAGAATGGCTATTTACAGTTAATGAATCAAACTACCAAACAAAATAACAACAACAATGACAGTAATAGTAATAAGAAATGGATTTGCTTGGGGGTCATTTCAGGAAGGAACACACTGGCGGCGCTGCATCCTCCTGCCCACACTACCGAGCTCACCCGGCCCTCCGGCTCCCGGCGGACACACTCGGCAGGATTTAGGCCCCTTCTTGTCTCTCCAAGAGAAGAAAGCTCGAGGAGGAGACCGTATTTCTGTGTCAAAAGCATTAAAAGCCTGCGGAGCCGCGCGCAGGGCGCCCACACCCGTTCCGGGCAGGCCCGGCCGCCCGCCCCGGCCCTGGCCCCGGCCCCCTTACTCTGGGGCTCCATGGTCAGATGCTCCTGGGGCCCCACGGGCCGAGCCCCCCGCGCCGCCGCCGCCGCCGCCGCAGCCCCTCCGAAAGCCTCTCCTCCAGGGCCGGCGTCTCTCCGGTTGCCCTGACAACCCGGAGGGCGGGGGAGGAGGGGCAAGAAGGACGGCGAGAGGGAGGGACCAAAAGCCGCGAGGCAACGCAGGCGGCCGCGAGGACCGCGCGTCGCAGGGGCACCGAGCGAGGGTGGCGGCGGGGTCGCCGGCTGAAGACTCTCTGCCCGTGAGGCCTGATCTTGCGATCGCGCCCTCCCTGGCGGCCTTCGCGGCCCCGGCGGGGCCAGTGCCCGGGCCTTCGGCTGGGGGCCTGCTGGCCCTCCGTCGGCGACCCAAGGCGTCAGTCGGTCCGTCGGTCCGTGCATCCGGCGAGTTCGGCCTGCCCCGCGGGGTAGGGCGGCCGGGCCTGAGCCTCCCTCCCCGGACTCGGGAGCCGCCGCTGCAGGTAAAGGTCGGGCCCGGCGGCGGGAGGGGCGGGTGGGCGGCCCGGGCGCACCTGTTGCGGCCGTTTGGGGCCCCCTGCCCGCCCGTTGGCCCGGGACGACCCTGCCCCGACTCGTAAAATGCTCCGGAGGAGGCGGCCTCCCCCAACCTCCCGTAGCAGCGTCTCGGCGCGGGGAGAGAACCTGTGCACACCAGCCCTCCAAGCAGGGGGCCCCGGCCGCGGGGGTGGGGTTTGGGGGCTTGGATCCCGGCCCCGCCTTGGGAGCGGAGAGTTGGGTCACTCGTGTCACATTTGCGGGAAGCATGGAGCAGATGAGAGCCTCTTCTGTCGTCAGCAGTGGGCCGAGTGTGTCCCTTGTATCCTGAAACCCGGGAGAATTCCTTCGCTCCGCATTGCACTGTCATCCCAAGTGTCACATTTCAGGCTGTGGGCCCGAGTCGGATCTTTCCGGTTGAGTTAGTTTGTGTGTGTGTGTGTGTTTGTTTCAGCCCTCCCGGTTTTCGATTGAGTTGTGGCATCAGCCCTCACGTTCTGTGCCAAAACTTTATAGGTATGTGAAACAAATGTAACGTGATCCCACACCGTAATCTTTCCTAATATTTGTTTTTAAAACACTGATGGAGGTAAGGAAGCTTTGAGGGTCACCAGGGATTTTATCTGGTAGGTTGTAAAAATTCAAACCACGGGGAGAGTGCTGTAGGTTAAGAAAAACAACTGTAAGGAAGAGGGAAAAATGGAGAAGAGAGAAGGAAAAGGACGAGAATGAAAGTGCAGGTGGGAGGAAAATGGCATGACTGATTTAGTGCTCATGCTGGAGATTATGACCCCTCCATCAATTCCTCCTGCTGCTCTAGACAGTACTTGAGGGAAATGAAAAGTGGCCTTTTGCGGTCATGTAAGTGATTACTCATTCTTTGCCACTAGAGAGATTTCCGCTATGTAGACAAGGAACATCAAGGAGAATTACTTTTCTCTTAGAATCATTCAGAGGTTAATTGAACCTGAGAAGCATATATCCTGTGTTGAAAAGGGACATTTATTATATTCCACCAAATTAGGCTTTCCCCTCCCAGACTATATGGAGACATTTTCAGATTAATTGTCAAAGCAAGAAGGTTTATGTGTCGATATCGACAAGCAGTGTGATATATACAGAATCCGTAATTCATAAGCTAAAATATTAAAGTAATAAATTGAGGTTGGAAAGTAAGCACTTCATGGTACCTTAAATACCTGTTCATGTTACATAGAGACACAGGGGATGGATTTTTAGACAGAAAGCATCTAAGATCAACAGTACTTTGGTAGTATAGTCTTTTCAAACTCTAGTTTTCACATCATTTGCAAAATCATGAATTGGTCTTTTCATCCAAGAAACAAACATAATGGTGCTCATTAATAACATCTTAGTCAATGTGATAAGATAGTGATGAAAACTTGGCTTTTATTAGCAGGAAAAAAAAAAGGTAGGGTTAAAATTTCCCATATAGTAAAGGATTAGGCATTTGTATTTAAAAAGAAGAAGCAACATTGTAGATCTTCATGCCAAAGTAACAAGGACTCAGGAGTTTAGTAGTTGCATGCAGATTTTAAGGTTGGAAAAATGGAGATATGCATTGGGGAATACTTTGTATTATAGATGAATGATTTTATCAGTAGTTATGAACTTGACATTGAGGAAATCCTGCACTGAAATATTTTAGGTAACAGGTGACTTTGGCAACTGAAAAGCAACATTGGATTTTAGGGGATAGTGTACCTATGGAAGAAATGACTGGTTGTGGGTGGGGGGAAGTGGGAGGAGGGGAAGGTACAAAGATGTCTAAGGCAGGGACAACATTCAGTTTCTCTTCCTCCAGCCCTAGTACAATGTACTTGTTAAATGTCTGTTGAATGAGTGAGAAGAGCTTTAGAGAAATCGCTCTAGGTAAAGGATACATTATTGGAGGAAATATCCTGAGGTCAGAAGGTTGCTAATGTCCTAGGAGTTGAGATGAATGGTAAAGGTATTGGTTGTCCCTTTGGGGATTTTCTACTACTTTGTTTTCTGTTTCTTTTCACTGTCATTTTCAGGGTGTTACTGGTGGTCAAGTTAAAAACAATGAAGTCCTGATTTTTAAAAAAGTTTCCAAGCTCATCACTGGATAGAATAGTTACATTATTATTTACTTGGCTGACTGATGCTTAACTAAATGTAGCAAGCCAAAGCACTGTCACAAGGAATAGCAAGGTAGCCGGTAAGAGTAGCCTTTCTTTTTCTTATTTAAATCTTTTGTCCACATCAGAATTCAAAGTAAAAATAACTCCAGTAGGAAGTTAACATTATTTAATCCTAGTAGGATGATTTAAAAAAGAAAAAAGAAGGAAAGAAAACAAAGCAAATGAACGTGTTATTTCCATTTAGCAAACTTACTATCATAAGTCAGAGGAAGTTTCTCATTTTTGTTTTTGGATTTTTGTTTGTTATTTTGCCAGAGTGAGGGTACTTTTTCCTCTTTCTCTGTTACTTTCTGAAACTCATAAGGAGTTCAGTCAAAGGCAGAAAACAATTATATTTCCATTTTTGCTGTTTCCTTTCAGTCCTCCAGACCTGTCATGGTCTGCACTCAAATTGTTGGACTCAAGAAATGCCCATCTCTTAGCCCTTTTAATCATTCATAGTATAATCGGGCTACAGAGCCATGCCACCCACACCCCCAGTTTCCATCTGGGAAATCTTCCAGGTTAGGGGACTGCCCACTGAATGTATTTCTCTTTCCTACTGGGGGCGCTACACACTTTGGCACTTATTCCTATACTCTACTATACTTTCTTTTTTTTCTTAGAATTTTTTTTTATTGAATTATAGTTAATTTACAATATTGTGTTAGTTTCATGTTAGTTTCAGGTATACAGCACAGTGACTCAGCCACATATATTTTTATATATATATATATATATATATTTTTTTTTTTTTTTTTCAGATTCTTTCCCTTACTGGTATTACAAAATATTGAGTATAGTTTCTTGTGCTATACAATAGGTCGTTGTTGGCTATCTATTTTATATATATATATATATATATATATATATATATATATATACACATACACACACACACACACACACACACACACACACTCTACTTTCATGTAGAGTTCTCTGTCATTTTTTGTGTATGGGTCTTGGCCTCTGATTAGATTAAGCATTTTAGAGCTAAGTCCATGACCTAGGCTTCTGTATTCCTTTAGCTCATCGTGGGTTTTCGGTGTGTACCTGATCATTTAAGTTGAATAATAATAGAAAGAGGACAAGCCTTTAGTCAGGGATGATTGCATTAATTTCTAGTTCTGCCACCTTGGTAAAGTCAGGAGCTATTATTTCCTCATTGATAACTGGGGATAATAAAACCTGAAATGGTTGTATAGTCAAGTTGTGAGAATAGAAATGAAGTAAATGTGATTATAGATATGAATGAAAATACCGTGTATATTGCAAAGAATTTATTAAACGTAGAGGGTTGTTATTGATTCCAGCATACAGCAAACATTTATTGAGCATCCGTAGCGTGTTAGGTGCTTCCTTGGTTCCGGAGTCGCTGTTCATACAGGGACTAGGAAGTGACCAGATGGATCGTATGTGGGGGCAGGAGGGCTTCCCAAGCAGAGGAGGAGCTTTGAGCAAAGGCAGGGAGGCAGGGAGGCCAACTCTAGGCAAAAGTTCATTGTGGCTGGAGCAGAGAGAACTTAGTAGAAGGGAGTGGAAGGAAGTGAGGCTGGAGAGGCAAATGCAGGCTAAATCAGAAAGAACCTGGGAGTGACATTTTATCTTGAAGTCAATAAAAAGTACTTGAGTCAGTGACATGATCAGTTATGCATTTGAAGGAGATCCCCGGCAGCCTGTGAATGACATTGATGGAGAGCCAAAATTACATGCAGAAAAAATTGGAGATTTTGCAGTAATCCGTGAAAAAATGTTAACATACTAAGGCGGTGTTGGTGGGAGGAGGAGGGACAGCTGAGAGAGGCGGAGTTGGTGTTGGGGAGGCGTGAAGGTGAGGGAGAAGCCAGGGCTGTCTCCCCGCTGAGGGGGGGGACCGTTCTGTCAGTTGTTGAATCTGGAACAGGAAAGAAGGAAAGACATCTTTTTCTTTCTCAGGAGTGTAAGAAATGGGGCAGATGATGAGCTCAGTTCTGAATGTTAACTCTGAAATTGCCTGTCATCTGAGTTGGGGTGTCCCATAAGCAGTAGTTGGACATGTGTGTCTGGAACTGTAGAAAGACGTCTGGGATGAAGATAGAAATTTGGATGAAGCATTCAGTAATTGAAGTTAAAAATGTGATGAGATTCCCCAGTGAGATGGTGTGGAACGAGAAGAGGGCCAAGGATAGAACTCTGGGGTACACGGATATATCTTATAGGAGGAGCAGGGTACGGAGGAAGAACGCAAGGAGACTAAAGAGGCGGGGCCAGAAAAGTGAGCTGAAGATCTGGAAAGATTAATAAAACAGAATCCCTGCTGTTAGAGGGCTCATGTACCAGCATTCCCTGAAATGATTACAGTGGGCTGGCCAGAAAGTGCATTCGAATTTGTCCATAGCACCTATGGGAAACCCCGAACGAACTTTCTGGCCAGCCCAGTGCTTCCCTCCACCTGCCACAGAGCACAACAACACAGTTTATCAGTTTATTATTGCTTTGTTAAAGGTGATGCAAAACGGCTACCCATTGCTTTGTTCGCAAAGAACAAAACGTCCTGGTATTTGTGGTTTTTTCATGATCTCCATTTAGAGCAGAATGTAACTCCAGGAGGTATGATAATGCCTCAAGCAAATACTGTCTTTGAAAAAAGTGGGTCAAAGTTGGCTTCGTGTGCGGTGGAGGTCCAGTAAATACGCTGACTTCCCCAGGGAGGCCGGCAGTAACCTAGTCTTGAGATTGCAGCTGTGATTGGCTCCCACCCATTTGCTCAGATACCTAACCTGACTGCATACATGAGCCAAATTAATATTTTAGCATACTTCATTAACTCTGCTTTTACTCAAATGTTACTTTTCAGAATATTATTCAGTTAAAAAAATCACCAAAGTAATATTGAAAAGCACTGAGTGACCCAGCCATTTGAAAGTCTAACCAAACCCTTGATTTACAAACTTCCATGTGGAGAGTAATATGTGATTATGACACATAAGCATTGCTTGAGCTTGGGAAGTCTTTCTGTAGATGCAAACTACCAGCAGAATGTAGGATTCTTTAACAAATTAACTGTGCAGGATTGGTTATTCAAGCTGTGTTTGGTATGAGCCAATATTGAGTTAAAAGTGAATCATTTTTCATTTGAGTATTTTTAAGTAGCTGATTAATTTGATTTGCTTACTTAAAGTCAAGACAGAGTCAACTTTAGGAGTCTAGAAATAAGGTTTTTAAAATAAGTTCTGAATTTTTACCTTACCTTGTTCAAGAAAGGTTTTAAGTAGATACTAGAAACCAGTAGGATGTGCTTTTTGGGAGCTCTGAGCCAATTAAAACAAAGGAAAGCAAAGGGGTAATCTTCTAAAAATCCCAGTAACGTTAAGTCCAGTGTTTCAATTAAAATATAACATGCCTAGGAAATAAAGTTTACATATTAGGTATTTGACTGTAACTTCATGTGGGTGATTACAACTATGTTTTTCTTCCCATAAAAGAACTGCACATTATTTGTCTTACGGTATTTTTTCCAGACCACCCTGCCTGACATCTCCCATAATATCAAGTATTTCTTCACCCCACAGTGTTGCGGTGGGAGCCCACATTCTTTAACGCAGTCAGGAAGCAGTGTGGTACGATGTCGTTATGCACACACTGTACACGTACCTGGGGTGAAGCTGAGATCAGACCGCAGGACTTCAGCACCTGCTCCACCACAGATGCGCATCTCAAAGCTGAATAAATTAACTAAGCTTCTGAAGGCTTAAATTCCCTCATTTGAAAAAATGGAAATAATAAAGTCAACCCTCATGGGGTCCTTAAGAGTTTAAATGAAGTAATCCGTATAAAGTGCTTAAGCACTTATAGCATCTGGCACCCGGTAAGCACTCTATAAAGGCTAATTGGTAGAATTATCATCATTATTATCGTTATCATTAGTACTGGTCCAACTTTAGGGGTTGTACAGAACCTTTCTTTTCAAAGTGTGGTCTGCAGACCAGTGCCAGTCCACAGACTGTTACTGGTTTGCAATGAGACTAGGAGCTGGTACCAGCATGTAAATAGACTATGGCACTAATCATACTGCTTATTTCAGTTTAACAGCAAGACTTCTTCAGTGAAGGAGGCAGTGAGTTAATTTACATTCTGGTTTAAGCTCCTTATCTTGCCGCAAACAAGCACTTTGAATAGAATTGGCATGGAATATGGGACTAATGATCCCATTCTCCAAAAAAAAATAATAGCCCTTTATCCTGAAGAGTTATTATTCACTGGTAATGCCTCATTAACCTTCTTTCTTCTAAACATTATAATCATGGTTCACAAGTATATCGTTTATTATTTCAGATAATATTTATTGATCACATAATCTGTGCAAAGCCCTTTGTATTGTAGACTTCGCAAGGATGGCTCCGAAACGGATCTTGACCTTCGGAAGTCTATCATAAACCTAGAGCTAGAGGACACAAAGTGAAAACCTGAGTAAGTGTGTTGAGTACGTGTGCTGAGTGTTTGTGTTAGTGTTACAGCTTCATTCCAAAGGTTCCACATAGGCAGATGTCTCCTTTTGCTGAGCTGCTCCTGTAAAAGGAGAGAATTAATACCTTTATTTTTTCAGCATTTGTACTCATAGTGGAGATCAGGGTTTACTTTATTAAGGTTGTGTTTTTCCTGGGAGAGTCAGAAATCTGCAACACTAGGGAATATCTTAGTTTTTAAATATAACTGACAAAAGTATAACTTTTTGGGGCTTCCCTGGTGGCGCAGTGGTTGAGAGTCCGCCTGCCGATGCAGGGGACGCGGGTTCGTACAGTATTTGGGTTCAGACTCTGGAAATTGCCAAAGAAGATATAGCTCAATAATGGTTCAAGTAGAGAGACTGAAAATATGGGGGAAAGACAGTAAGTAGTACAGATAGTTCAGTGGTTCCCTAATACTTAGGGATGTTGCCTCCTCGTACTGGTTATTTACAAGTGGCCCGAAAGATCAGGGGTCTGCTGGAGCAAGCGTGACAACGCTGTTATGTGAATCTCAGTGCAGCTCTGTGATTTTCCACACAACTCCTCAAGTCACCAAGAAAGAAACAGCTTTAATAAATGTTGCAAAAGGAGCCACTCTGTGGTTTGGGTATGTGGTTCAAGGGAAAACTCAAGAGCTGGCACAAATATTTCAGTTGATGCTTGTGGTGATTCACCAAAATTTCAGGCCATATGCTTTAAAAACAGCAGGGGTCTATTCTATATCATTAATGAAAGGGGACAGAAAAGTTACCGAAATCCAGAAACATAGTGAGTTCCTGACAGAAGTGTCTCAACTCTGTTCATTCAGCAGTAGCAAGCTAACTGGAACTTTGAGGAGAGTGAAATAATGAAAGTGCAAATCTGTGCAAGAGAGATTGTGGTGGAGAGACTGAGGAGAAAGGTAGGTGGTCACGGGAATCTGGGGATGAAAGACGAGGGAGATGGAAGGAGCAGAATCCCGAATTTTGAAGGACTTGGTCACTGATGAATCGAGGGCAACCTGGAAAGTCGAACAGCAGTATCCCTGATGTGCTAATAACATTATTCACTCATTCATTCGACAAATATTTTTTGAATGCTCTCTATGTGTCAGCTCTGCTGTGGATGTGAGGAGCAAAATAGACACATCCCTGACTCAGGGTGCTTGCAGTCTGGTGGAGGACACCAACAGTAAACAAAATAAAGAGGTAAAATAATGCAGGAAATAATAAGCTAGGAAGTGGGTTTGGGGTGCGGGGGTGTGGGTAGAAGTTCAGACAGGGCAGCCGCGTGGCAGGGAAGCCCTCACAGAGTTGATGAAGATCTTTGGGAAGTAAGGGAGCTGGCCATTTGGATATCTGAGGAAAGGACATTTCAGAAGGAGAGAAGAGCAGGCGTGAAGTCCCTGAGGCAGGCGTGTGCTGTGTGTTTGAGGAATAGTGAGGGGCCACGTGGGTAGAGAAGAGTGAGCTGGGAGGGAGCCAGTGGAAACGAGGGCAGACAGGTGATGGCTGTAGGTCCCACAGGACTTGTAGATCCTATTAAGGATTGTGGCTTTTCCTTGGAGTAAGATGAAATCGGAAGCCATTAGAAATTTTTGAGCAGAGGAGACGTGAGCTGACTTGTAATGGGATCACTTTGACTCCAGGAGACTAAGGGTGGAACCAAGACCAGTCAGGAGGCTATTGCAGTAATCCAGGGGAGAGGATGGTGGCTCAGACCAGCTGTTCACAGTAGAACGTATGGGGTCCTTGATGTATTCTGAAGGTAGAGCTGACATGATCAGATGTATTAGTTTACTATTGCTCCTGTAACAAATTACCACAAATTTAGTGGTAATTTATTATCTTACAGTGCTTCGGTTAGAAGTCCATCACAGGATCTCACTGGGTTAAAGTCAAGGGGTCGGCAGGGCTGTGCTGCTTTCTAGACCCAGTAGGAGAGAATCCCAGCTTCTAGAGGTCACACACATCACGGCTCACGGCCCCTCCCTCCATCCTCAAAGCCAGCACGTTGCATCTCCCTGACCCTTCCTCCATGGTCATATCTCCCTCTGACTATAGCTGAGAACGGCTCTCTGAGCTTCAGATCCTTACGATTAGCTTGGACCCTCCAGGATAATCTCCCTATCCCGAGGTCCTTAACTTAATCACATCTGCAGCCCTTTTTGTCAAGCAAAGTACATATTCACAAATCCCAGGGATTAGGACGTGCACATCTTTGGAGGCTGTTATTCTGCACATCCATTGAAGGACCAGAGGTGGAATTTGAGACAAAAATGAAGAGTAACTTCAAAATTTTTGGTCTGAGCAATTAAAAGGAAGAAGATGAGGAGACCAGGTTTATGGCTTTGGGGCAAATATCAGAGCTCAGTTTTGGATACGTAAAGTTTGAAAAGCCTGTTAAATATCCAAGTTGGAGATGACAAGTAGGTAGTTGGATACGTGAGACCTGACGTTTAGGAGAGAGGATTGACAGGATGAATAAATGGGAGTCCTCCACATACGATGGCATTAAAGCCATGAAACAGGATGAGACCATGCGGGCCCTGTTATAGAGAGAAAAGGGAAGAGGTCCAGAGACTAAGTGTTGGGAAATCTCCAGATCTCTGCAATTGCTAAAATCGTACATTTGAGAGTTTTGTGGGTCTGAAGAACACATTTATATTAAATTGAACATGGAGAGAAATACTGAAGAGAAGCATTGAACAGTGAAACAGTTATTCAGGACAAATTTCACAATCTTGTTTCACTTAGTCCCTTGCAAACATTTCTAGAATTACTGGACCAGAGCCAGAATATCAATGGCTAACACATAGCTTCATCTTACATCAACTTCTGATTCTTTTCTTGGTGAAGGTGGTTTCATGTTATGCTAGATGTGTATTGTTTTCATAAATACTCATTGAAGAGTTGCAATAGATTGACTTCAAAGGGCAGTCTTTGACAGGTGTTGTAATCTACAGCCTCAGGTAGCATAGCTTTGAAAAGGAGCAAATGCCAGTCTTTCAGATTTAAAATTATTGTAGTAGAATGTTGTTTATACTGATAATGGTTTTTATTAAATTTTATTTTCAGTGGCATGTAGCCTGCCGTATTATGTGTTTTCCTTTATTTAGGTTAGTACTATTAAATTTGCCAAAGGCCAAGACGCGGATCTTTTGTATGTATTTAATTACATCTAGGAGAAAATCATTGACATGACTGATGCCAGTTGCTGGATAAATGAGGAGAGGTCGGTTGTGGGAGTCGGGTGGGCTCAAAACTCAGCCACTCCCCCCTCCAAATCTGGAACTCAGTCTATATCGCAGTAAAAAGTTCCTGAGCGAACTGGAAATAGAGGTCACAGACTTCTTAGCTTTACCCTTCAGACTCATTGGATTCAGCGTAGAGCCCTTTGTGGACTCAACCATTACAAGTATTTCTGTCAAACAAGCCTAACTGGTTTCTAAACGCCAAGTAGGAGAGCAGGTTAGAGAAGCAGAGAATGGCCTCACCAGGTAAATGAGCTGACCACAGTGTGACGTGGGTACTGAATCCCCAGAGAAAGGAGGACTCTGGGGCTGCAGTCTGGCCTTGGACCCCTGTCACTTCAGGGAAATCTGCAATCATCATTGTGTTATAGGAACCAATGTATTGGTGATGCTGAGTTGTGAAGAAGGTGTTGAATTCTGAGTATACTCTGTTTAGTAGGCAGAAGTCTGGTTATCTGTTGCTGGAACTTGGTAGCTTATAACAGTGACCATGTACCCTTCCCATGGTTCTTTGCGTTGACTTGGCTCCTTCTGCTGGGTGTCCTGTGGGCTGGGCCTGTGGTCATCCGGAGGCTTTACTGGGCTAGAGCATCTTCCACGGCTCACGCACATGGTTGGCGGCCTGTGCTTTCTGAAGACAGACGCCAAGCTTTGGTTTCTTCCCAGTGGCCTCTCTCTGTTCCTTGGGCATCTCACAGAATGACAGCTGGCTCCAAGGGGGAGTGTTTCAAGCATGTGAATGCCTTGGAAGTAGCCGATCGTCACTTCACTGCATTCTTGTAGTCATACTGAGTCCCATGGCCAGCTCAGACTCAAGGGGAAAGGAAATAGGCCCCACCTCTCCGTGCGAGCAGAGAATCTGTGGTCATCTTTTAATCACCATAACAGAGAAGTGGGTGATGTATCTGTACACATTGTACGTGTTATGAAGGGGCTAGGTGAGCCTTAGATCTCTAGAAAGATGACTATTCAGAAAACGTGACTGTTCCCCCAGGATTCAAAGTGGTAAATACTTTATAAGTAAGATTTTACTTTAATTACAAGATTATTACACTTTTAAGGAGTGTTATAAAATTAAGAGAAACATTTCAAGGACACATATTTGGTAAAAATAATAGTTCTGCTTTTTTGTTTGTTTTTAAGTTAAAACAATTCAGAAATAGTACCTAAGGCAATCATTGGTCATTACAGTAATTTAATTTACATGTACGATGAGATCCCTTGGAAGGGATTCTAATCAGAACAAAACAAAAATTGAATATAACACTAAATGTCAGCTTCTCTTAAGCAGTAGAATTTTCTGATTCTTGGATACCTTGTCAAAGTCAGCTTGTCCTGTGATCTCAGGCTATTGTGTTTTTGGAGCTTTTCTGTGGATGTGGTCTCAGCCATGGGGCAGTGAAGAATTGTAGAGTTAATGCATGTTGCATTTGTGTTATCACAACATTATAATCCCATTATAATTTTGAAACAATGGCTTTTAGAATGAATTTTGAAGAACTCTACCTTCATAGAGCTAAAACGTCCTTTCCCTGCTCTGGTTTCTCCCTCTTTTGGCCTATTTGTGTGTGACTTTTTAAAAATTCTATCCCACTCTTCGTCCTACCCCTAAAGTAAGTGGGTGTCCAGTGCCTAGTTTATTAATTTAAGCCCTGAAAAGGCACTCAGTGAATGTTTCTTAAGTGATTGACTGTTTCCTTGGAGCCTGGCTTGACCAATGGAGGAGGGTTTTTTTTTATTACTTATGATTAGGAGCTAGCCGTTTGAGCCCACTAACTCTGACAATCTAAAGCAATAATTCCGGGACTTCCCTGGTGGTCCAGTGGCTAAGACTTCTCACTCCCAATGCAGGGGGCCCGGGTTTGATCCCTGGGTCAGGGAACTAGATCCCACACGCCACAACTAAGAGTTCACACACCATAACTAAAAGAAAAAGATACTGCAACTAAAAAAAAAAAGATCCTGCATGCCGCAACTAAGACCCAGCGCAGCCAAATAAATTTAAAAAATAATAAATTTGAAAAAAATTTGAAAAAGGAAGTTAAAAAAATAAAGTGGTGTGTTATACATTAAAAAAAAGTAATAGTTCCAATAAATGGGGTGCTGTAAAAAGAGTGATCTGAGTGACAAGATATCATGAAATGTATTTTATTATTTGTTCTTTTGTACTCAAGTTTTTCTGTCTTTTTAGTTTTCCCTTGATTAATGTGAAAAGGTGCTTATTTCCAGCAATACTGATTAGAGTTTTAAAAAATCACCAGTGATTGCAAAAGGAAGGACCCCTTACCTGACACGTAGGGAGTTACTAGCATAAATTTTACCTTTTCTTAGGCAATTTTTCACTTCTTCATTTAAATTAAATGTATTTTATTGCCTCTTGAATCTGACATACTGGGCTCAGGACCCAGGAATCTCGAGAAATATGCTTGAGATTTCTGGTTTAATTAAGCAAACAAAGACCTCATTAACAAAAGCTAGCCATAGCCTCAGATGGAAAAAAATAAGCAACTCGCTCACTTGACTTTGTAAACTGGCACAAGCAAATGTAAAATGAAGTATTTTTTTTAATATTCTCCTTTAAACTAGAGGAGTTCTTAATACTAAATAAATAAATAAGTAGTAGACTCTTGTAGCCAGTGTTGGAGAACACTCCCCAAGCCCTCACAGTTTTCCCTTTTATAGGGTCTGGCATCTCTTTTGTAGTGGGATTAGTGACCACGTGATGGAGGCTCACACTCACAATGTCCCCCTGTTGCTTTCTATTCACTGTCAATCAAGATGCAGGGACCTGTGATAGAGGCGGATCAGGCAGAGAGCACCGGGTCCAGTGTGGAATTGTTTTCCAAACTGGCCAGGAAAAAACTGCAGCCAACCAGACTTTAAGAATTAACCTATATTATTCCTGGCCTTTTAAACAGACAGCAGAAATAAAAGACAGTAACCAGTTAACAGGAAGAATCGTGCTTTTATTTTTGAAGGCGTATGCTTTTTCTTTTGAACATCTTGTATGTATATGTACCTGATTTTCCTTCTTTTGTTTTGTTTGTGTTTAGCGTGGTTTATTGACAATCATTTGACGTGCTGAAGAGTGCTGGGGAGCCAGCATAGTAGCTCATGCAGCAAAGAAGAACAGATGCAGATTTGAGGAATTCAGCTTGTAAAACCTTGAACTGAAGCCCTAGCCATTGGGACATCTGAGTTTGTATATGTGCACTTTCAACCCTATGTGCAGTGGATTATTGTAGGAGAATGCCAGCTGCTTAAGCTCACTTGGACAAGATGGAAGAAGAAGAACTGGAATGTCCAAACTCTTCCTCTGAAAAACGCTATTTTCCTGAATCCCTCGATTCCAGTGAGGGGAATGAGGAGGGGATTTTGGCCTGTGAGGATCTGGAACTTAACCCCTTTGATGGATTGCCATATTCATCACGTTATTATAAACTTCTGAAAGAAAGAGAAGATCTTCCAATATGGAAGGAAAAATACTCCTTTATGGAGAATCTGCTTCAAAGTCAAATTGTGATCGTTTCAGGAGACGCTAAATGTGGCAAGAGCTCTCAGGTGAGTAGCCACTACAAAAAAGCATTTACTTTGTGTGTTGTACTTTTGTATTACTTAAATAATCACAGTGTCACAGCATAGTGTTCTGTTTTAATAATGATATTATCTAAACCAAAAAACAAAACAAAAAAGAGCATTAGCAATTCAGGCACAACAGTTAAGTTACTTCCCTACATTTCTTTATGAAAGCCAGCTGAATAAAAGTTAATACGTAGGTGGATATTAATTGTGTTTATTGTACCACTGAATGTTCTTTAGAATAGCAGAAAAACCTATTCAAATTATTTTGTTGTGCATGCTATATTTTAAAAGATGTGATAGATGTTATTTGCCTGCCACAGGTTTGGGGATTAACTGCCATGTTTACATGTCCAGCAGTCTGATAATCAGGATGTGTGGATATGCTTATTGGTGAAGTTGGCTAAGTTACAGAAAGTCAGAAGCACAAGGAAGTTCTTATTTTCCGGACTGTAAGAAATAACCGAGTGGCCAAATATGATCCAGGCCTAGAGCCACACACTCCAGGATCTAAAAAGGAGGAAAGAATTAGGATAGACAGCTAATGACTATTTACTGGCCAGTTTATTGTTGTCATATTTGAACTTGAAGTTTGATTTGAGTGAGATCTCTATTTTACACTTAAACTGTAAAGCAAGCAGTAAGTATTTTTATTATGAAATTCATTTGTAGGTTCTCATGATGTGAGAATTATAGAGTAGACCACAGAGATAATCTGATAGAACCCCTTCATTTTTCAGATGATGAAACCCTGGCCCAGAGGGGTTTGATAATTTGTCTAACGAATGTCACATAACTTTCTGAGCTGGAATTCTAAGAACTCTTTCTACTATACTTTGCTGCTTTAAGGTTTTTATTACCTCTGGGGCTTACTTGTTCTAAATGGAACTTGAAGAGGGGTGAAATGGACAACAGGTTTTTTTTTTCTTTAATCTTGTTTATAGCTGCCAATATCAAGGGTTTATTATGATTTTCTGTTTGTTGTGATGAGTTGTTGCTACAATGAATGATTTAGTTTGTCATAAGAAGCTAAGGATGAAAACTGAAGGAGTATAATTTTCCTGGTTTCTGTGGACAAGTGGCAAGTTAAAAATTATTTAGGGGCTTCCCTGGTGGCGCAGTGGTTAAGAATCTGCCTGCCAATGCAGGAAACACAGGTTCGAGCCCTGGTCTGGGAAGATCCCACATGCCACGGAGCAACTAAGCCCGTGTGCCACAACTACTGAGCCTGTGCTCTAGAGCCCGCGAGCCACAACTACTGAAGCCTGTGTGCCACAACTACTGAAACCTGTGTGCCACAACTACTGAAGCCCACGGGCCTAGAGCCCATGTCCCGCAATGAAGAGTAGCCGCCACTCGCCACAACTAGAGAAAGCCCGCGCACAGCAACGAAGACCCAACGCAGCCAAAAAAAAAAAAAATGAAAGTTTTTATTTTGCAATAATTTCAGACTTACAAAATGTTGCAAAAATAGTACAAAGATTTTCCACATATAGTTCACCCAGATTCCACCAAAGTTAACATTTTACCACACGTGCTTTATTGTTCTCTCTCCATACACACACACTGATTTTTATTCTGAACATTTTAAGAGTCAGTTGATGATATGATATCCTTTACCTCCAAATACTTCAGCAATATCTACTAAAACAGGGCTAGCCACAACATAATTACCAAAATCTAACTTATAACATTCAAATTTCATCAGTTTGCCCACTAAGGACCTTTGTCATTAAAAAAAAAAATTCTAGTCCAGAGTCCAATCCAAAGTTACATTGCATTTCCTTGTCATTTCTCCTTAATCACCTTTGATCTGAAGTGGCTTCTCAGTCTTTCCTTGTCCTTCATGACCACAATATTTTTGAAGAGTACACGTTGGTTATTTCGTACAACATCCCTCAGTTTGAATCTGTCTGGTGTTTCCTTTGGATTAGATTCCAATTTTGCGTTTGTGGCAGGAAGAGCACAGAAGCGCTATGTGTCCTCCTCGGGGCATCGTAGCAGGAGACAGAAGATTTTTCCCATGACTGGTGATGTTAACTTTGATAACTTGGTAAGGTGGTGACTGTCTTGATCTCTATTGTCAAGTTACAATTCCCCCCCTATCATTTAAGAGATATGGGGAGATACTTGGAGGCTACATAGAGTATGCTTCTTGTCGTGCCTCCAGCTACTAATTTTAGCATCCTTGGACGATTCTTACCTTTGACGTTATTACACGGTAGTAACCAAATGGTGATTTTTCTATTTCTGAAATTCCTTCTATTGATACCTTTAATATTTGGAATTCTTCTGTAAAACTGAGCTTTTTCTTCTTCCTTATTTATTTATTCATTTATTTATGTCAGTGTGGACTCATGAATTCTTATTTTATTCTGTAGGTGATAATTCATTACTAAGCCCGTTTATTTTGTTGCTCAAATCGTCCCCCATGTGGCCTATGGGAACCCCTTCAGGATGCCTTCTGTGTTCTTTTGACATCATTCTCTGAGCATTTCTTTGCTTTCTGGCCCAGTAAGATGTTATAGGCTCATCTAGTATGTTCCCTGCTCCAGTCTTGGAAACAGCCATTTTTCTCAAGGAGCCCTGGTGGTTCATTTTAGTGGGAATTGTATTTAAAAACCAGGAGATGGGTGCTAAGTGCCCGTTGGCCATTGACTTGTCAGTTGCTTCTAGGCCCTCCTGCTTCTCCTTCTATCTCTCTAGCTCTTTCGATTTCTGTCTTTCTCTGTTGCTCTCTATTTCTCTGTATTTCTTTCTCTATGTATATTTCTGTTTTATCTGTATTTCTGTCTCTCTATTTTTAAAACCATGAGTTCCTACTGATGCCTCTGATTCCAGTTAGCTGTACAGCGTTCATTCTAGCCTTCCCCACTTCCATATTTGTAACTCCTTTCTCTAACTATGAGAAACTTAGCACTCATTATTCATAATATCTTTACTTGTTCAATCTTAGAATGCTCAAAATTTAGTTTCAGAATTGCTAACCCACACTATTGTTTAAACAAAAAATTTTTTTAATATATACTCCTTGAGTTTTCTTTCAGAATTTGTGATCTTAAAGGGCCAGAATTGTTGTCATGTAATATGTTATGTTAATACCTAGCAGTGGTTTCTCTTGTCATCTCTAACTTCTTGATCATTTTAATAAATCATGCTTGTTTCCGTTAAGTGTGAAGGCAGTATGTATCTTCAGGGTAGGAGAAATCAAATTCTAAACCAATTTAAATAGTGGGAGCATCAGTTGTTTTCTTAATTCTGGAAACAACCTGGTTATTTTTTAAAGAGCTTCTAAGACTATTTTCTTTTTCCTCAGCATTTTAAACCTTTCAAAGAAAAGTCCGTCTTTAGACCCGAGCCTTCCCAAGAGGACCACAAGTGTTTTGCTGGATCCCAGAATCCCGCCTCTCTTTAGTGCAGATGGTACGGAGGCTATTTTGTGACCGTCCTCTGGAAAAGAGGACAACTTTTCATACATTTATAGAGCTTCTTCTTGTTACCTTTTTTGGGGCAGATTTATGAAAAAGCCTAAAAGACAATGAAATATTTTTAGAACCATCTATTTACTTCCTTGTCCTGAAATTTCCCCCGAAATGGTTGGGTCAGTGAGCTGAATAAGCATGACGTACCTGAGCTTTAGCCTAAACTAAGAAGCTGGCTGGTCTAGAACAACTGCACCTTATTAGCTGAGTAACTTACTCCGCATTTTCTGCTGGCGGAGTCTACCTGTGTTCACTCAAGAGGTATACAAATTACGGTATCCAGGGACACGTGACATTAATGCGGAAGGGGACGCACTCCTCAGGAATGAGTTCTGGCGTCCGGCTCACATCGGGCAGCTTCGTGCGCCCTGCAGGAACGTTGCTGTGGAGATTCATGCCTTTGGGTGAATCGCTGGACCTTATGGTTCCTCTCAGCTTTGGATTTCGTGATTCTGGTTCTTAAATAAAAGTGAGTGATTGGGACCTTGGCACAGCCACGCTCTGGGTGGCCCAGAAGAGGAATCAGTCACCATGGGCAGGCTGGGGACATAAAACGAGGGCTTGAGGGCCTTTGGGACTGGAATTTGTTCAGCTGTAGTAGCGTTGTGTCTCACAGATGACTTGTGCCTCGCGTCCTTTACTTGTACATCCGCTAGAGGAGGGGACGCAATCTCTAGACGTGGACGGAGGGGCAGGAGGTTCCACACCAGTGTGACTCACGTGGCTGTCCTGCTGCTGCGGTGGCAGCAACGAGACTGCTCCGCTGCCCTCCTGGTTCTGATCTGGACCAGCCGAGGATCCTGGGCCCCAGCCTCCCAGAGTCCAGCAGCCCAGCCTCCTGCCTGTTGCCCGGGGTGGGGATGGAGCGTCTTGGCTTCGCGTTCCGGATCTGTACAACTTGTAGAGCTCCGGTTACGAAGTCAAGCTGGCGAAGCCTTGATGTAGATTAGGTTTTGGTTACTTGGAGGACCCCTCTTACCTACTCTCGTAGCGGCAGATGGGCCAGAGTCCCAGTGATTTGCTTGCAGGGAGGAGATAAGAGCCAGGACCCGGGCGCGCTCTGTCAGCGTCTGCGCCTGATTGTGCGACCCGGAGCCGGCTTCACCGCTCAGGCTTCAGCACGTGTGGCACGTCACACAGTCCAGAAAACTGGATTGAGAGAATGTGAAAAAGTTGAGAGATTGAGAGAATGTGAAAAAGTTGTTGGATGAGTTCAGAATGAAAATATTTGAAGTTGTGATTCCTAGTAGGGAAATTTTCTAGACCAAATATATAAATGTGGGTGTTATCTGTTGCTGAAAGGCCCAGGTAAATTTGTAAATAGGTTTGTTTTTTTCAGTTATAAAAGAACAGTTTTCTGTTTTGTTCACCAAATTGCACACCTTCTGCTAAGTACTAAAGTATGTTCTAGATGCCGGGGGTGGGGGGGCGTACCTTCCAAAGAGAAACTATAGAGAGAGACATGAAATCTCAAGGCATATAATGCATTGGTGAGAAGGGTGAGGTACTGTTGGGACAAAGAAAAAGCCACTCCCAGAGGAGAATCAGAATCAGGGAGCAGAATGGTACGGTATTTGCTATAAGTGCAGAGAATGCAAGAGTTCCCTGTGAAGCTGTAATCTTAGTGCCGCTTGAAATTATGAAATGTTCACATTTCTGGCATTTGCTGAATCATAATTCTTTTCAGCCGATACTTTGCGAAGGCATCAAACTTCACAGCGTGCCTCAGCTTGCTTGGGGTGATTCGGAAGGTATGCTGAAGCACAGAATTTGTTATAATTAGGAGAGATGATTTCTTGTGTCTCTCCTTTTTGTTCAGAGATGACCCTTTCAGTTTGCATTTGCATCACTTACTGTCGTCATCCATGTGTGACTTACTGAAAGGGGCAGTACGTCGTACACAGTCAGAGCTGCGTGGGGTGGGTGCTCTGCAATTAGTTGTGACTTGTGCTCAACTTTCAGCTTGGCTGTGTCAGCAGACATCCCTACATTAAGCCCAAGATGCATGTGTTCAGTCTTTCGCTGGTGATTTGAATTGATGTCTAGAAGAGCTGTCCCATTTCTGAATTATTTTCTTTGCCTCATAGGTGAAATCATTTGCTCTATTGTGGGAGGAGGGCAAAAAGGACAGTGAGGACTGTTGGATTGTTTATATTTATTGCACTGCCAGGCCTGTATGATGTTTATAACATTATAAACATACTGTAATAGTCTAATCTTGCAGAATTTGTTTATGTGAGTAAATAGAAATAAATGAAATGCACTCAGAAAACAAAGTCGGAACCTTGGGAACGTGGCCCATAATCATCTGAATCATGTAGAATTCTAGAGTTTGAAAGCAGCTATCCTGGATCTTAGAATAATAACCAGACTGAGTATATCCAGGTGTTTTAGTGAAACTGAATGGTGTCATTTCAGCAGCAATTCTAGCTGTGTAAAATAGTGCCCACTGTCATCGTAGTACTGTCCCCTGACATTGTTGTTAGGCTAGAAAGAGTAGTAAAAAGCGTTGACGGTTGAGAACCTGATGGCTTCTATTACTACCTTTGTATAAAGATGTTCGGAAGCAACCGTGGCCTGGCGGAAATTACGCCAGATGAGAAATTGGAAGATTTGCGTAGGTTGTGGCTGGGCTGTTTACTGGCAGGATGACTGGGGCAAGTAACCCTTCTAAGACTTTCCTTGTGTGTAAAATGAGGCCGTGGCCTACGTGCCTGCCATTCCTTTCAGCTCTGAAATTCTAGGACTTCTGTGTGTATCTCTAGCTTTGGCCCCTCACTTAGGCTCCT
Organism: Delphinus delphis; assembly: GCF_949987515.2. Taxonomy (NCBI): domain Eukaryota; kingdom Metazoa; phylum Chordata; class Mammalia; order Artiodactyla; family Delphinidae; genus Delphinus; species Delphinus delphis. Next base: position 6,474,207 of record NC_082698.1, read on the forward strand.
GGCCTGTTTTGCAGTTGATCTCAGGCTGGCTACACCTGGATGTCCTCCCATGAAGATGACCTTAACCCTGACCACTTTCCCGGCTCTCCTGAAGGTTCTCTCCCTCCCCTTGAACACTTCGCTCCCCCCAGAAGCACTTTATGCTACTGTTTAGCTTCATTCATTCATTCTATTTTATTTTACTTCTAAATTTCTGGTTGTTAACGACGCCATTGCCCTAGTATTTTAAGTCAGGGATCTTAAAATATTTGTTTCTTCTTATGCATAATTAGTCTGCTAGTGAGTACTGTTCATTCTTCCTTAGAAATAAATGTCCCTTGGTTTTATTACTTCTCTCCCATGTTAAGTCCTGAGTCTAAGCCTTTCTCTCCCTTCTTTTCAATTATTCTAATGTCTTCATCCATCCTTCCATCCAGATATTTATTATCCCTCTTATGTGTCAGGTCCTCTATTAAGTATTGGGGGAAATATGAACCACGCATGTCCACCTTAAGGATCTTCCACTCTAGTGGGGAGACAAAGATTCAAACAGTTTTAATATAATTTCTCACAAAAGTGTCATTTGAGGTCTCAGCTAAGGACCTAGATATGAAGGGAATAGGGAATCGGGTTAAAAAGTAAGGATTTGACAAGGATAAAAAATAACTTCCTAGGGAATGAGGGAGATAGAAACTTTTATGTGAATTCCCAGTTAGGTGTGATTGTGAAGCAATTCAAGGTAGAATATATCGAATCATAGAATTTAAAAATATTTCTGGAAAATGTAAGAAATTAATTTGTTCATTTAACAAATATTTATTGAATAAACTTATTTAAGATTATTTGGTGACCAAGACAGATCTCTGTTCTCCCAGAGCTCATAGTCTAGTGGGGTGAACAGACCTGCACTGGAACAGACCAGCAACTGCAGGAAGTGTGGTCCACGGTCCATGCCATGGTTGTCAGGAAGTACACTGTGGGGTCTCCTTCCTGGTGGGGGGTGGAGGGGAGGTATCGCAGCAAGCCTTGGGGAGAAAATGGCACAGGAGCTCAGACTTGAAGGGTAGGTCTCATCCGTTCAACCCATTTTACAGGAAAGGAAACTGAAGCTTAGAGAAATGGTGATTTACAAATAACAAACTAATGGCACACCAGGTCTAGAACTCCTGACTTTGGTCACTTGTGATATACCTCGATTCCAGATTTCCTGAGTGTAGTGTGTTAAATGTTCATCTTTCATACAACAAAGTTATTGAGGAAATAATTGCTGATTAGTTTTCAACCTGTTGACAAGGCGGACACTCATCTTGAAATAGAGGAACTACGTTTACACTTCTAATCGTCGGGAATCTGCAGTCTGCAGCAGGTGTTCATTTTGGAGTTACTTGATTTCTAGTAAATTACGTTTATTTTTCAAGTTATAGTATTAAAATCTAAGAATTCGGGCTTCCCTGGTGGCACAGTGGTTGGGAATCTGCCTGCCAATGCAGGGGACACGGGTTTGAGGCCTGGTGCAGGAAGATCCCACATGCCGCGGAGCAACTAAGCCCATGTACCACAACTACTGAGCTCGCGTGCCACAACTACTGAAGCCCGTGCACCTAGAGCCCACGCTCTGCAACAAGAGAAGCCACCGCAACGAGAAGCCCGCACACCGCAATGAGAACCCCGCTCGCCGCAACTAGAGAAAGCCCGTGCGCAGCAAGGAAGACCCAACGCAGCCAAAAATAAATAAATAAATAAATAAATTTTTTAAAAATCTAAGAATTCCACGATGGGTCTAGTAACTAGCAAATCCGAAGATAATTAAAAATGCTGAAACTTTTAAATACCTTGGATCTGTTAAAAAACACTCAGAATGATTTGTTTCAAAAATACCTGTAACAAAGCATAACTTACTGACAGTGCCCTAAGATTCCAGCATACAAATGAATTCAGTACTTTCCGCTGTAATAATTCTTATGCAAATGAACTATTTAAAATCAATTGAACCATAATACATTTTCAGTAAAAGGATTTAAAAATAAATAACTCAAGAGCAGCCTTGGAATTGGCTCTTTCCAAATCTGGATGGATTGGTTAATTATCTCGCTGAGCTTAGTTTTCATTGTATTTAGATGATAAATGCCAGTGTATTTTAGCTTTTATTGCCAGGAAAATGTAAAGTAGGCTTATCTGGTTACTTTGTTATGGTCATTTAGATTTAAATGTAAATGTTTTAATTTTGAGCTACTATTTTTCATCTAAATGCTATTTAATATTTATATTGCTTAAAGCATAGAAGTTGATACCAGGGCTTCCCTGGTGGCGCAGTGGTTGAGAGTCCGCCTGCCGATACAGGGGATGCGGGTTCGTGCCCCGGTCCGGGAAGATCCCACATGCCGCGGAGCGGCTGGGCGCATGAGCCATGGCCGCTGAGCCTGTGCGTCCAGAGCCTGTGCTCCACAACGGGAGAGGCCATAGCAGTGAGAGGCCCGCGTACCGCAAAAAAATTAAAAAAAAAAAAAGTTGCTACCAGAAGCCATATCTTTGATGGTGCTTTCTTTTAACCAGAAAGAAAATAATAATCTTAAATACATTAGTCTTTTCAGAACAGCTGAGGTTAAAAGAATTTTTTTTTACTTTGCCTTTTATTTTTATCTTCCTTTTTTTCATCTGGGAGTCTAACTTCTACAGTCCCTGCTAACTCCTGTTTATTCCTAACTTTATTTACTAGTACTAACTCTGCATAAACACAGATTCTTCAGTTTCACCAACTAAGCTGTAATGCAGCCCACCAGTGATTCACTGGTGGAAGAAAACAACTCATTTATAAGATGAACCCTTGGAGGTTTTTTGGTGGTGGTGGTGGTGTTTTCCTAGCGGGGCTGATCCTGTCTCATTTGTCCCCGTTAAAGGTTCCTCAGTGGTGTGCTGAATATTGCCTTTCCATCCACTACCAGCACGGGGGCGTGGTGTGCACACAGGTCCACAAGCAGACTGTGGTCCAGCTCGCCCTCCGGGTGGCAGACGAAATGGATGTTAACATCGGTCATGAAGTCGGCTACATGATTCCTTTTGAGAACTGCTGCACCAGTGAAACGATCTTGAGGTTGGTTTGGGGGGCTTTCATCTGCTGTACCTGATGACTCCTGGCTTGTCCTCTGCGATCCTAGAAGAGCGTATTCTTGCGTTCTCTGCTTTACACACCTGTAACATGTGATAATAGTAACTCGTCTCTCTGTCACCAGCCTGACATGCACCAGTCATTTTCCCACCTTGGCACCGTCAGGGATTCCTTGTCTAAACTTCTTCCGTATCTCCCCATAATCCTCAGGAAAAAGTCATGACTTGTTAGGTTGGCCCCAAAGACCTTCAATCTGTGCTTCTGGAGCTCCGCCTCATAGTGGGTCCATATGCGTTGTCTGTGTGCCAGCTGTGTCAACACACGTGGTTCTCTGTGTGCCATGTGCCTTGACACATGGTCTTCCCTCCACATGGAATGTCTGTGCCTCTTCCGGGCTTGGCTAATTCCTCCCCGTCATACAAGATCCCATGCAGAGGTCACCTGCTCCAGGAAAGCTTCCCTGACCCTCCGTAGTGTAAATTAGAAAACTCTCTGCTGGGCTTCTGTAAAACTTGGTCTCGGCCTTCATCATGGCAGTGTAGGTCAGTGTTTTTCAAACTCTAGTTTTGAGATTCTTACAGGTTCCAAGGACCCTTCTCAGTAGCGACCACAGTTCTGAGATTTCCTTTCCACAGTGGTTTCCAAGAGCTTAACAGAAGGAAAAAGAGAAGTGGAAAAAATCACTGCTCTGGGCCAGTTTCTCAAGCAGTTTTCTATCATAGCCGTCATTGAAAGTGAGAGTATCTTATGGCACCTTAAGGAAATAGTCAAAGCTGCTTGCAGCCAAAGATGACCATCTCAAGGGCTTCAGCTGTCCCAGGCACTGCCTGACTGCCCCAAGGTCTGAGGAGACAAGTGTCTCAGCCTCAGTGTATCTGCGTGTCTCTAACCCACTTGTGGGGCACACCAGAGTGCCCTGGCACATCACTGGGGACGTCCTACGCTAGTGTAACAGGGATGCTATGACACAGCATAGCAGAGTACAGTATAGCAGGGATGGTTTTTGCATACTCGTATCCCCGGCATCTGACATGCTTGTCCCATGGAGGACATTTAACACACTTGATAACAGAAGGAAAGACGAGTGCCTGGTCCCAGCTGGCTGCTGCAGACTCTGGTGCAGTTCTTCTCCCATTCAGAAAGCCTGTGTAACTCATTTGGTTTGTACTAAGCTGCTTTTAACATTTTTCAAATGTTATCTTCAAAAATAGAGGACCTTGGGCTTCAGGCTGGTGTTAAGCCATAGGGAAGCTTTCGCTCAGTAGCGCTATGACTTGAACTTCTTGAATATATGTAACCTTCTGTTATTCTAGCCGTGATGTCCCCGAGTCACTGTATATGTTTATGAATTATTTATTATGCAAATGGTCCAATAGTGATACAGATAAACGTAAAAACCTCCCTGCTTTTGGGAACTCACAGACTAGTTGGAGAGTTGGACAGGACAGGACATGCAACCCTGAAAGGGTGAAGCATCCCCACGCCTAGCAGATTCATTCTTCATCCTCTACATTTTGAAGTGACCTCTCAAGCGGTCGTGGTTTTAATTAAAGGATGGACTAGACTTTGGAAACCTGAACTAGACTTTCAAACCGTTTGAAAAGGACTCTTGGATGTAGTCACTTTTAAAATGGAATCTTATGACGTTTTTATCTTATTGACACGGATCGTGTGCATATACCTATATATACCTTTTGTTTTAGAAAGTCATAGAGGTAAATGATTGTGCAGTAAACCAATCATGTTGTCAGAGTAGGTCAAAGACACATCTCACCTTTTTAAGCACCTCTCATGTGTTGGGACTTGGCTTTCATTGCTTTATGGTGAAAACCCTGCAAGCATTCAATCCTAACGGCCAAAGGAAGGACTACGGTTTCTGTTGAAAATTTTTTTTAGCTCTTATCTGCATGTAGCGTTCCTTTCTTAATGTAGAAAATAGCCTTCAGGTGTGGAGGAGCTGAACCGCAGGTACACCTTAGAAGGTGGAGGGAAACTAGCAGCCTCCTTTGGCCACTGCGGGTTCTGGTTCCTTCTGCCTCTGCCGGGCTGCCTGGCCGTCTCATCTTTACTTTACAGTCACTCTTGTTGCTGGGATGCTGCACTTTCCACCCTGACATCCCCCAACCAGCGCAAGAGTCAGCAGGTAGTCTGATTTATTGCTACCAGGGTTTGAGTTTCAGCAAAGGGGCCAAAGGTAGTGAAAAGCTCTATATGATAAGAGAAAAGAAAGTCGTCCCTTATTTTCCTCCTAATGCTCTGTGCTCTGAAGAGCAGGCGGCGTGGCTGTAAAATGAGTGTCTCAGCCACCCACCCACCTGTCACCTTGCACAAGTCCCCCAGCCTCTCTGCTTACACTTCCTCGTCCGTGAAACGCGGTGGTTGACACACCAGCTCGCAGGGTTGTTGTGACGACTCGGGGAGCTGCTGCCCGCGACTGGCGTATGGGAGTGCGATGCATCTGTTAGCGATTTGGGTGATTTGGGTGAAAAGGTAACTTCCGGCCGCGTTCATTTCCTTGGAGACACATGCTAGCCATAATTTTTGATAAGCTCAGATTGAATAGCTATTTAAATAGGAGGATCTAAGGGTGACTGTTGATTATAGAAGGTAGTGTTCTGTGTTTGATATTGTCTTTTTCATTTTCTTTGTAACTCCTTAGCATCTAGTCTGTTGGGTACATAATAGGTACTTAGTAAATATAATCTTTATGCCACTACCATTTTTCTGGATTCTATATAGAACAGCTTAGTTCTTCTTTAAGCTTTTTTCTGGCCTTTTTCAAAACAGTGGATACCCGAATATTATATACCTAAAATAGTCTTTCTGAACTAGATATCACAATATCTTGTGGAAGTGACATACATTTCAAATATGAACCCTCTAGAACACTGAATTTTTTAGAAATTACTCAAATTTTTAAGGTCAAATTCAATACATATAATTTCAGAAAATATTAATAAAACTTTCCTATATTCTTAGCTTTCAAAATTTCAGTCTTAAGAATTTAGAATATAAATTACATTCCCAGGGACTTCCCTGGTGGCGCAGTGGTTAGGAATCTGCCTGCCAATGCAGGGGACATGGGTTCGAGCCCTGGTCTGGGAGGATCCCACATGCTGCGGAGCAACTAAGCCCGTGCACTTCAGCTACTGAGCCCGCGCTCTAGAGCCTACGAGCCACAACTACTGAGCCCATGCACCACAACTACTGAAGCCTGCGCACCCTAGAGCCCGTGCTCCATAACACGAGAGGCCACCACAATGAGAAGCTCGCGCACCGCGGTGAAGAGTAGCCCTTGCTCGCCACAGCTAGAGAAAGCCCGCACGCAGCAACAGACCCGATGCAGCCAAAAATAAATAAATAAAAATAAATTTAAAAAATAAATTACATTTCCAAAATGTATCCATCTTTTTACATAGTTATCAGGAACAGTATTTTCTTAAGCACTGTACACATGATCTTATTAATATAAAGGTAAGAAATAGATCTCTGTCTTACATAGAAAACTGGAGGTTTGTATGGTAAGTTTTAGGGTGGATCCTTAGTATTCCCTTAGTTTTATATAATCATTTGGAAGGCCAGGTCTAGCTTGCTGAGTCTCGTAGAGTTTTAGGTGAGTCACATCTTCTCCCTTTTTAATTAAGGCTGGATGTATTTACATAACACACACACCTCCTCTGCCTGGCAGAGAGAAAGCATTTCTTCCTATCAGATAAGTGCTTAGATGAGTTTTGCTCAGAAGGGAATAACATTAAGGAAGTAGCATAGATTAAAACAACTTGTTTGCAGACAAGAGTCAATAGTACTTATTATATCATACTAATTACCCTCAGCAGAAGATGACCTGAAACCTAGATTTTGGATGCATCTCTTTGTTTGCATCTTGCACAAAGTATAATATTGTAGTATTCAATATATTTTCTTTCTTAAGTTTGAGAAAAGGAATAATCAGCAACTTATCATTGCCCTTTTGGTAAGACAGACACAGAATGAGAACAAGTGTAGGAGTAAAGGCAGAGAGCAAATGTTCTGATCTCGTCAAGGTGCAGAGAGGGAGAACATGGGCTTTGTTACCAATCCATGGCAGCCAAGGGACCCGTCTTTATAATGTGACAGTGGCGTGAGATGTAATAGACACTCAGGCTTAAGTGTTGACTCTCTCCCTGTCTGTATGACTTTATGCAGGGTACTTAACCTTTCTGAACCTGTTTCCTCATTCATAAATAATGGGATAGTAATGTCTACCTTGAAGATTTATTCTAAAGGTTAAATGAGAACTATTCTATCAGCACAATGCCTGGCGCACACTAGGAACTTATAAATGTTTTCTCCTTTTTCTTTCTTCCTTGAAAAGGGTTAATTGAGGACTGTTTCAGCGTCTCCAAGACCACCCCTAGGTTTGATGATTTGCTAGGAAGACTCGTAGGATTCAGTATATAGTTAATCCACAGCTCAGATTTACTGAAGTGGAAGGATACAAACCAAGTCAGCAAAGGGAAATGGTGCAAGGCGTGAAGTCCAGAGGAAACCAGGCGCAGGCTTCCGAGAGCACCTCCCAGTGGACCACCTGAGATATGCTTCGTTCCTCCAGCTGTGAGTTGTAGCAACGAGTTTAAGGAAACTCATTAGAGACTGTGCCCAGGTATTTACTGGGGACTGGTCACATAGGCACCCTCTGCCTCCTACTGTATTCTAAAGTTCCATACTCCCAGAAGGAAAGCAGGTTAGACCATATTACAAACAGTAAGCATCAGTTCTGGGAATGGTGAGAACCCTCCCAAATCTAGGTTCCCAAATGCCGGCCAAGGGCCAACCTTGCAAGCAGGCCTTTCTAAGAACAGCAGTTTCAGACCTGCCGTAGACAGGGACACATAAAATAAATACCTTAAATGAGTAGAAAACTTATGAAATTGGTTTCCTCAAGGAATAATATAGACAGAGATGTAAATAGTGTCAGAAAGATGATGTTTGTATGGTGCTGGATGACTAATAGGTATTTATTTTTACTATTATTTTTAAACACACCCCAAGAACTACTGGAAATCCATGAAAATCACTAATGACCCGTTCCTCCTCCAGGAACGCTGCCCTCAAATAGGTGGCTACTTTTTAGATGCTTTCGTGTGGCTATTATTTGGACGACATTTCCAACTCGTTGATGCTAACACCCTGGTGACGTCATCTCCCACAATGTGCCACTGACAGAGTCCTACTAGTGGACTCACTGGGCCGTGAGCCTGAGAGAGGACAGTCCTCTGTGTATCCTTCCCTTGAAGTGTGTGCTCTGACTCAAAATTCTTACATTGATGGAACGGGGGGAGCTCTTACCGGACAAGGGTATTTTGCTGAATTACTTTTTTTAAAAAAGCTCAGGGCAAATGTTAAATGTAGCTCTTGTTAATATCTGTAATGAACATGTAAGGCAGAGGTCTGGAACCTAGGGCTCAGGGATGGTCTTTAGAGGGTCTGTGAACACATGGAAACTGTGCCTAAAATTTGTTCATGTGCACTTTTCTATTTTGAAGGCCTCTAGATTTTATCAACTTGAAGAAATCTTGGCCCCCGATAAAGATTTAAACTCCTGATTTAGACAAAAGGATATGGGAAAGGGATTTTTTGTTGTTTATGTTAGGAGTTGTTTTATATGATTTTCTTCATGAGAGTATTCTAACTTTCATGTTTCTTCCTTGTAGGTATTGTACTGATGACATGTTACAGAGAGAAATGATGTCCAGTCCTTTTCTGGGTAGCTATGGGGTCATCATCTTAGATGATATTCATGAAAGAAGCATTGCAACTGATGTGTTACTTGGACTTCTTAAAGATGTTTTACTGGCAAGACCGGAACTGAAGCTCATAATTAACTCCTCACCTCACCTGATCAGCAAACTCAGTTCTTATTATGGAAACGTGCCTCTCATAGAAGTGAAAAATAAGTACCCAGTGGAGGTTGTGTACCTTAGTGGGGCTCAGAAGGAGTCTTTCGAGTCTATTTTACGCCTTATCTTTGAAATTCACCACTCCGGTGAGAAGGGTGACATTGTAGTCTTTCTGGCCTGTGAACAAGTAAGTAAGTAATATTCATTCTAACCTAAGAGAGTAATAAGTTTACTTATTGGGAACCTTTTAACCTTGTTGGGAACCTTTTAATAACTAACATACAGGTTTCAGTTTACTAATTAACTGATGGAACTGCTATTTGGTTCCATCATACCTCTTTTTTCATACTTTAGAAGAATCCTTGATATAGAGTAAATAAAACCTACGCTGAAAGGCAAACAAGGAAGTGCTTCTAAAGGCAGGAACTGGGGACTTCCCTGGAGTTCCAGTGGTGAGGGCTCTGTGCTTCCACAGCAGGGGGCATGGGTTCGATCCCTGGTTGGGGAACTGACATCCCACAAGCCACAGCATAAATACATACATACATAAACAACCAACCAACCAACCAACCCAGGAGCTGTTCTGAAACACAGAATGGGGGTGGGGAGGTGGGGACTCTGAGGAATTTCTGGGGGTGATCTCCAGAGCTGACCTCCTTCCATGGGATCAGGCAAGATCCTGGGCTGCCCCGAAGGCTTGCTGTGAACTGTCTCAGTAGAGAAGACACAGTCATCTCACACTCACGGCCACCTCCCTCATGGCAGGCGCATGTGCTGGAGATGCGGGACATAAGCTAAGTCCTCCGCATAGAGTCAGGGAACAAAAAAGTACCCACAATGTTCCTACAGCAGTCAGTGGAGTGTTAGGCAGGAAAATATAATGTATAGCACAGTCAGAAGGCTATTTCCCTACACTTTTCTTAAAAAGATGAATGAGAAAAATGTTCACTTCGATATCTGACAATGTCTTTCAAAAGAACAATGGGAAATGTACAGCTAAGCGTCTCTTTTTCTTTTATAGAGTCAAGGTGTCATTTGGGGTTGCATTTTTTTTTTTTTAATGCAGTTACTGTGGCCCTGCTTCTCTCTCCACTGCTCTGCGGGCCAAATCTAAAAGCCTCCAGAATCTCAAGAGTTAGACCTTTCTTCTTAGAGACTGATTTCCTGGCCTTTTTCCCCTACCCGTGATCTCACTCAGAGAGTAAAAAAAGCACTGGCTTTTAGACCATGACCCAGATATGTAGTAATTCCAGTGATTAAACAGAAACCAAAAGGAAACTGTACGATACTGGCTGAGCCACCAGCTGAACAAAGACAAGGACCTCAGCTCTCTACCAGAGCCTTGTCTTAAGTATTCACACGCCTTCACAAGTACCTTCAGGAGTATTTATTCTGCTTTATACTCAAAGCATAAAGGATGACTGATCCTTTAGTTTGTGGAACTTTAGACAGTTTTCTCACAACTTAGATTTTATCTGTTTCCATAAAGAAAGTAATTTAGAATCTCAAATATATGATAACTACAGCATATTTTCCATTTTTCCTGTGTAGATTATACACAGTTTCTTGAATAGTAAATCTTCTACTGATTACAGTGATTTATTCTATGATCGTTCCCTAATCCCGCATGATTCAAGATACTCAAGAAAGTCCTGAGGGAAGTAACGAAATGATTAAGGAGACAGAAGAAAGATTTATGAAAACAATTAGAGGTTCTCAGTATAACTGGCTGAAGCCTAAGGGAGGGAGGAATGGCAGAATTAAAAGAGTCTGAAACATTTGAAAGTTAGAATTGCCAGGTGAAAAGAAGGCATACATTTCGGGGTGGATCGGGTGGGGGACAGTATAGTGAAGACTGATAGAATGAGTAGTCATCTTTAGTCAGAGTAACCAAAAATGCCAAAATGGATTTTTGAAAAATAAAGCTCATAACAGAATTGGGGGTAATATTTGATTCTTAAAGTATTTGATTCTTACAAGTTTCATATAAGCTCTAATTAATGGCCTAGTGACTTCTGAATTGTCAGACGTTAGAAGATGCATTTTTACCTAGGATAGTGGTAGAAACTGTAAAATCCACAGGGCTTAGAAAATTATATCATCTTCCTTGAAGTCAGACCAGAAAGACATTTCCTATTAAGGAACCATCCGTCCTGAAAGTCATGAATGTGACGGTGTAGTGAAAGCTCTGGGCGGATTTGGCAATTCTGAGCCTCCGAGAATGAGGATTCGTCATTTTGGCAGGAGCTGCTGCTGTGGCCCGGGTCCAGCACTGGAATCTCTGTGGGGGGGTGGTTCTCCTTGTCCAGAGGCTCCCAGCAGGCTGCCCAGCGGGTGGGGCAGCCGTTCTGCGGGCTGGAGCATACCTTCTCTGGGAACCAGTGTTTTTCCTCACAATTCAGCCCCAAATTCCACAGGTGTTATCTGGGTTTCTTTTCCCCATCTGCCACCTAAAAAGCGGAACATAGTTCAGTATACACTGATGGACTTTTTTCTTTTTTACTACTTATGTCAGGGTTAACACTCTCCTATGGTCTTGGAATTCGTCTTTTGGAAAGTTTTGTCTTGCTCCGACATCCATGTTAACAGCTGTTGATCATTTTTCCCCATGCTGTTTGAAGCTTTCTTGATTTCTATATAAAACTTTAAAATCTGCCATAGCAACTGAATGTCATAGGAAAACAAACCCAAGCCGTCTGACCGAAGTGTACTAACGGTCGCTTTTTCTCTTAGGAAATCCGCTTAAAGTTGCAGAAACACTCTCACGTTTGGCTTGATGAACATTAGGTGCCTCACATTTTCTCGCACTGCTCACTTAGCCCCTCACCTGCTGTGAATTAATACCGGCAACTGCGCGCTCCCCTGGCTCTTGTGCTTAATTGAGGCTTGGAGCCCTGCATGTTTACAGTGTGTTGTTCCTTATCACTTCACCATCTTGTAACCTGATAAAAAAGTGAAATAGATTAAATAGAAAACAAATTAAGGTTAATGACACTATCTAGCCAGATTATCGAGCAGCTTGAAGCCGTCACAAGGAAGATGCTCTTAGGTTGAAGGTTTTCTTGTGAAATGTTCCACCGAGTTGCGGGCCTTTCATTTGGGGGCAGATATCTTCCTTCAGTGCAGGTTGCTGTGTTTTCCTGAGTTTTGCAGGTATTGTAGGAAAGCCCCACACACGTAAATGCTCTGAACACGTTGAATAGGAAGGAAATGAGTGCACAGTTCGAAGCACCGAATGAATATATATATATATTTTTTGCGGTACGCGGGCCTCTCTCTGCTGTGGCCCCTCCCGTTGCGGAGCAACAGGTTCCAGAGGTGAAGCCTCAGCGGCCATGGCTCACGGGCCCAGCCGCTCCGCGACATGTGGGATCTTCCCAGAACGGGGCACGAACCCGTGTCCCCTGCATCAGCGGGCAGACTCTCAACCACTGCGCCACCAGGGAAGCCCCCGAATGAATATTTTAAGTACTTTTTTTTTAAAGTCTGAAGATTATGGCCTCAAAGTTTTCTGTCAGCTTGAGGAATCTAAACTAGGTACAATATTTCAGTGCAGTTTGAAGGTTATTTGGATTGGAAATTTGTGAGTGGGTGGCTGGAATCGAATCTCCTCTTTCAGCTCCAGGGTAGCTGTGGAGGGTGAAGTACCAACGTGCAGAGGTTACCACCTGCCACCCAGGAGGAATGTGTGAATGTCCTGTGCAGGGAGACGCAGCTCGAGGACTTGTTCTCCTCCGTAGAAATTTCTAAGCTTTCCTCACTTAAAATGATGACATGATTAGAATTATAAAAATTGGAAGAAATAGCTTTGTTCTGATTATTCCAGCTGACAATTTTTCATTCATTACGGTCATTAATCCTGCTCTTCGCTTGGTTGAAAAAAAAAATCTGCCCCAAGTAAACCAACCCTGCAGAAAAGGGGAGTGTGAACAGGAGAAGGTACCGGGATAACTGCTGTGTGGACCCCAGGGGGCAGCCTCTGCCCTGCTTCCTGGGGGCCTCTCAGCAGCTCAGGAATAACCTTCAAATAGCTCACCCGAGGTCTCACTATTTTTCTAGGCAGATCTGTCCACCTACAAAGCCCTTGAGTTAGTTCGATCCCACTATACAGGTGGCAGGGAAGGAAGGAGAGGTGAGCTGGAGCACTGGACAGTGGACTCGGACTTAACAGTCATGGGAAGGCATCTTTTTTACTCAGGTTTTTAGTGAAATCTAATGTATGTAATGAAATGAAATGGGGCTTCTTCCATCTGGTAGTTAGTTAGGCCCTTAAAAAAATAGAAATTTTGGAAACAAATTTAAAAGGAGTAAGAATTACATTAAGTGACATCTTTTTTATATGAGGTCCTAAAAATCTGGTTGTGATTTGAGAAATAGAAAAGTACTGAAGGGCTTCCCTGGTGGCGCAGTGGTTAAGAATCCGCCTGCCAATGCAAGGGACGCAGGTTCGAGCCCTGGCCCGGGAAGATCCCACATGCCGCGGAGCAACTAAGCCTGTGCGCCACAACTACTGAGCCTGCGCTCTAGAGCCCACGAGCCACAACTACTGAGCCCATGTGCCACAACTACTGAAGCCCGCGTGCCTAGAGCCCGTGTTCCAGAAGAGAGGCCACCGCAATGAGAAACCCACATACCACAATGAAGAGTAACCCCCGCTCGCTGCAACTAGAGAAAGCCCGCGCACAGCAACGGAGACCCAACGCAGCCAAAAATCAATTAATTAAAAAGTACTGTGTAAAATGTCTTGCTTTTTGAGCATTTTACACCAATATACTTACTTGTTTGTGGTTTTAGGGCACATAATTTACTTTTATTCAGTATATTTGACAATGAAGCATTTTTAAAGAGTATTTCTAAATTCCTGAATCTTGCAAATATATAAATAGCAGTGAATATTTCCTGCCTATTTCATTGCATTTCTGCTTTTTTTAAAGTGCTAATGGGTAATAATAGTTTTCAAGATGACCCAGATTAGAGACCCTGATTGTGGAATGTGTATGTATATATGCTTCTATTGGAAATCTAGAAATTGTTTTAGAGTTCTTAGTTCTGCCACCATTAAAGCACAGTGATGCATCATCGCTGATGTGAGAGTAACTTGTATTCATCTGTCATTGTTAATGGATATGAGAAGTTGCACCGAGCTAGAAAAATAGCAGGATGAATGCATAAAGGCAAAGACAGTACATTTCACAAGAGGAAAGCCATTTTGGACTAAAAGCACTGAAATTATTATTATTATTAGCATTGAAATTATTTATAAACTATATTTAACTTCCCCAAAGACATGTTCTTACGCAGTTATACCTCCTTTTCATAGTTAACGATACCTATAGAAAACACAAGTATTTCTTTCCCTGTATACATTATGCAGCTTTTGCCTATAGTTTTATATAATTTGGAGAAAGTTGTTTGTAATGTACTTTATTCTCACGGATGATGTTATTCTTTTACTTTAGGATATTGAAAAAGCCTATGAAATTATCTGTCAAGAAGGATCTAACATAAACCCAGATCTTGGAGAGCTGGTAGTCGTTCCTTTGTATCCAAAAGAGAAATGTGCATTGTTCAAGCCAAATGATGAAACAGAAAAAAGATGCCAAGTTTATCAGAGACGAGTGGTGTTGACGGCTAGCTCCGGAGAATCTTTGATCTGGAGCAACACAGTCAAATTTGTCATTGATGTCGGGGTGGAGAGAAGAAAGGTAATTACTGTTGAGGCGGTTAAGTAGACTGCTGCTAATTGTCTTGGGCTCCCACCATTTTACTGACCAGAAAGTGAGGAGGAACTATATGATCTGGGGATTTCTCTGTATTTGGCCATGTGTGCAAAGAAGAACTATTGCATCCAGTAACAAAAGTCTTGAGCACATGTAACTGCCTGTCATTAGCAGGTTGATAGTCTGGAAACAAATTAAATTGGTTGAGGGGCCAGAGGAAAAAGTTTTAAGGAAAGACAACTACTAAAGCAAATTACTTGACTCCTAAACGGATCTTTTCTTCTGTACATCCCTTGGGTATTTTTGGTAGCCCCTTTATCAAAGTAATTAGCATCTCCCCCCAGGTAATTTACTAGAAATTAGTGTCAAGTACACTGAGTTTAATTTTTGCAAATTTTGGCTTTATAGTTGACATGATAAAATTCCATCCTAAATTTTATAAAAAGTCTGTATATTTTTAATCACTATCTTTAAATTAAAAATTAGGGGCTTCCCTGGTGGCGCAGTGGTTGAGAGTCCACCTGCCGATGCAGGGGACAGGGGTTCGTGCCCCGGTCCGGGAAGATCCCACATGCCACGGAGCGGCTGGGCCTGTGAGCCATGGCCCCTGAGCCTGTGCGTCCGGAGCCTGTGCTCCGCAACGGGAGAGGCCGCAGCAGTGAGAGGCCCGCATACCGCAAAAAAAAAAAAAAAAATTAGGAAAACTGGAAATAGGATATCTCAAACTCTCAAAGACAGTGGGACTTCAGAAATCATAGCATTTAAACTGAAAACAATCTACCCAAGTATTGATCCATTTACCATTATTAGATGTTATATAGCTTTTACCCCTCCAGGAAACTATGGGTCTCTTAAATATCCTTGTTTACTGTGACAGAGCAATTCCAGCCATTAGGAAGGTTCCCTTGGAACCAGTTTGGATTGATCTTATTGAATTAGTCCACCATTCAGAGAACCCAGGGTTATTACTTACCTTTAAACTACGCCTAAGAAAAATCACTGTTAGTGCCATCTGCAGTCTTTGTGTTAGCTGATAGGACTGGAAAAGCCCAGCATATGTGATAAAGATGAGACCCCTGGGATCACAGTCAATTTGAACAGAACCTTGAGGAAATGCAGCACTGTCAGTTGATCATCCTTTTCTCCACGCGGCACATGAGTCAGCGGTACAGCGCTTTGAGAAGTGGCATTTGTATTTCAGCAGATGATACAGAGCTCCCATATTTATTGAAGCTACAATGAAAGCAGACAACCCTTAAATCCATTTATCAAAGCTCTTGCCGTTTCCATCTCAAAGCAAGTGAAACAATAATAAATATTGTACAGAAGAAATGAGTAGCAGAGCCTTTCGTGAAGTAAAGTGTGCAAACAGCAGTCACTTCAGGGCCGGCGAGCCTGCTACATCTTGAGTGAGCTGACGCTAAAGATGCTGTCTTTCGTTTAAAGGTGTACAACCCTAGAATAAGAGCAAACTCACTCGTCACGCAGCCCATCAGCCGGAGCCAAGCAGAGATACGCAAGCAGATTCTCGGTTCATCTTCTCCAGGTAGCGCTGCGGACCCCAAACCCAGCTCACGCTAAGTTCCTGTCCGGAGGCAACACAGAAGCATTAAAACCATCTTCCTTGGTTTCTTCTAGGAAAACTTTTCTGTCTGTACTCTGAGGAATTTGCCTCCGAAGACATGCGGCCACTTAAGCCAGCGGAAATGCAGGAGGCCAACCTCACCAGCATGGTGCTTTTTATGAAGAGAATCGACATCGCGGGCTTAGGCCACTGTGACTTCATGAATAGACCAGGTAGCCGTGTGCCCGCGGGTCAGCAGGCGCCTGGCTGAGCCTTACCCTCATACCTCTTGCCCGTCCCCAGTCCTAAGAGCAGTGGCCCTTGGTGGTGCAAGCAAGCCCGGGGCTTTGGTTTGTCCTGAAGCGCTTTCCCCACTAGAGGTAAACATTCTCTAAAGTAATTTTTAAAATGAAAAAAAAAAAGCTACCCTCCAGGAAATATCTGTTCTGACATTGGAGAAGTGTCTGCCCTTGGCCACTTTAACATAAGGAGATGGGGCCAGGCCAGTAGAAAGCCGGTGGGGCGGGGGATAGTGGAGTACAGGGGTGTGAGGCCGAACTGAACACAGGAGGATTCTTGGCAGCGTTAGTGTTTCTCGGTGGGAAAACTTGTAGGCAAAGGGCCCTTCCTCATGAATCACACCGTCACCTGGGGAAAACCCACTCAAAGTTCACGCCTCTGTAATTAAGGGTAAATGGAGATATGAAGGGGGTATGGTTGTTAAGCAGAAGACTGAGGCCTTAGAATTACAGTCTGAGCGTCTGTCTCCTGGGGAGCTCCCCCCTGCCCTCAAGTTCACTGAGGAGGGCCCTCCACCATGGGAGGGGTGCTGGCTTCCTCCCCGCTAGTATCAGACCTGGCCGGGACCTGGGCTGCTCCCGCGGAAACCACCGGGATGCTGAACAGAAGGCTAAGGAAGCTTAAGGGCAGGCGCTCCTACCGTGTGGCGAGGCTCCCAGAGCCGCAGCCCGCTCCCCGCCGCCCAGTCCCAGCCCTGTTTACTCTGGAACTGCTGCTTCGTTCCCAACCCGCAGCTTAGCTTCACTGCAACTGAGTGGGTATTCGAGTCCCTGTATAATGTTTTCTGGTTTAAATACTGATTGCCCTTCAGTAGATGTTTAGTTTTCATTTGTGCATTAATAAAAGAGAACATCCTTAATTTTTTCCACACGTTAGGCCCATGGTTAAAATTTTCACTGTGTTTATCAAAGGGGGTGACTGGCAATGTATTCATCTTAGTGTTGTGATATTCATGGCATTTATCAAATTTGCATGAGAGAGCAGCCAGCCAAAAGACCTTGCAAGCAGAGTGTACTTAAAATGGAAACTAGAATTTCTACCGTTTTGCCGTGCTTTGTCTCAGTTCCTATGTTTTTCAGTCATTTTGTGCAGGTAGGATTACAAGCCCTTGAGAAATACAGGTTATATCAGAGTTACGCTTCCTCAAATATTTCTTAAAATAGCGCATAGACTTTGGAGTAGGCGAAGGAAGAGGAGGGTCCCCTAAGAAAGCTAACCTTTGACATGAAGAGGTAGAAGAGAAAATAGAGTGTGGACACAGGTTCTCATCACAAGGAGAGCAGCCAAGTGGACGGTCCAAGACTCCAAGCCTGGATGGTCCTGAGGGGCGGTGTCAGGACCTCACCTAGAGGTCACGACAGGGCCCCATGCTCCTCAGCAGCGCCCAGTCCTTCCCTGGAACTGCAGGGAGTTTTATATTGAAACTCTCCCAGTAAACACTTTGGAAAATCAATTACTTTGGGAAACTCTTTGGAATCGAACGTTTTCAACCGACTCTTCCCCAGAGGAGCAGTGGAATCTCTAGGAGGAAAGGGTCCAGGTGAGCTCCTATCTCATCTAAGACTGATCTCCTTCCTCTGGAGCCACCACCTCCCTTGGAGCTGTGTGTTCTTGCAGGAAAAGGGTTGCTGTTCTCCAGCGGGAGCTCAGAGGCATGCGGGAAAGAGAGGCCTAAATCGAATGCATGTCAAGTAGGCCTTGGCATTGAGGTTCCTGGGGAGATTAGCACATCGCCTGGAGAACCGCCAAGTAGTCCCAGCCGGACGCCCGCCTCTGAGGATGCTAGCCAGCTCGGCTTCAGTAGAGCTTTTCCACCCGAGAGAAGGTCCCAGAAAAGGCCCGGCCCCTTCTTAACTAGCTGCAAGGATGAGTATGCTAGTGATAATTATACCTTGAGGGAGTGGCTTGGAGGAAAGAAACAGTCATAGGATGTGAACAGTCATAGGATGTGATGTAAGGTGGTAAAGTATCTGTAGCAAACTCAGGCATTTTTCTTTGATAGCAATGGCCAGAGTGACAGGACTGTGGCAAGTTAGAAAGGGTGTGGGCAGGGGCCTGGGGCTGGGGGGCGGAGGGGGCGGGGAGGGCTGGGGCCCCGGGGTGGGGGGCCGGGGAGGGGGGCGGTTGGTGCAGCCCAGAAAGGCTGGGAAACACGGGCTGCAGGATTCCTTTAGCTGTGATCCCTTAACTCTCAAGTAGTGAAGCCACTCTGCTCCTGGCTTTCACTCTGGCCCCTGAGAAAAAAGGAGTCTAGAAGGTGAGGGTGTGTCACTTGCATCCATTTCTCCCGTCTTTCACCGCTGACCCCAGGGCTTCTGTCCTCGGCCGGCCAGTCACCACTCGAGGCCACCCCCTGAAGAAACAGGTTTCAGTTTTGAAAACTGCTCACCTCTTAAGCCCAAGAATCAACACGTGTTGATTGCCTGGGCACCTTCTTGTCATGATAGTCGCTGTTTGGTGGACTAGCGTGAAGAGAGAAGAGCAGGCCCTGTAACGTCCAAGATTTTCAAAAGCAAACGGCAGGCCACAGCCGTGCAGAGGAGTTCCCGTGTCTCTCAGTGGTCACCCTCTGCTGCTCACTCCACAGGGCTTAGAGCTGGTAACGGGGGACAAAAGGGTGAGGGTGACAATTTATTTCTGTCCCCTGACAGTACGCACATAACTATTTTCTGCTGTGCTTGGGGAAATGTAACTGTGGATTAACCTGACTCATCGTTTTGAAAGAAAAAAAAAAGACGATGCTTGCAGCTGCCGCATATAACTCCTCTTGTAAATGAAATACGCAGATGAAGCAGACCTGCCGCCCTTCTCAGGACTCGCGTAACAGGAGGATAGAGGGTCTGCCCTCTTGTATTATGGGGGTTATTAAGAGGTTCAAATGAGATTATTTATGCAGAAGTGCTCTGTGTACCGTGTAGGGTAGGAGGTGGGCACGTGCCAGCTTTTGTGAGCAGGTCCTTGTGAAATTAAGTGAAACAGAGGCCTTTCCTTTCTCTCCTCTTCAGAGCCAAACTCTTAATCCTATTCCCTAAAAGTCCCAAGACTACTGAGAATCTACACCGTCCAACCAGCACCATCTCAATTCTTCCTTTTCTCCCCTCCGTGGGCTCTTTACTTCAGTGCACACAGTGCCCAAGCTCCAGTCCTGAAACCCACCGGGCCAGAAACTTCATCTGCTCCCGCCCTGTCCAGCGGTCACTCTCTTTTCTCCATGTCCATCTGTATATGTGTACGTGTGTGTAATTCACATGTGTACGAGGCACACGGCAAGCCTTGTGTGAGCACAGCTATCCTCCTTCCCCGGGCCAGCTGCGTCCCTGCCTTTTCTAAGTCCCAGTGTCACCTTGATACACTCTTCCTTTGTGACAGAATTTCTGATGTATAGAAGAATTCTGGGTGCCAGTGCCAGTAATGCCACTCAAACTGGCATAAGCCAGAGGGCGTTGTGATAAGGAACTTGGGGTGTCTTACGAAATCCAAGACGAGAATGTGGCAGTGCCTCAGGGACACCTAAGGACAGAGGCTCGAACAGCACTGGCGCTCAGCTTCTCGTCTCTGTCTCTTGGTTCTTCTCTCTCCTGCTGAGTGCCTGAGTAAGCGTCCCCGTGACGGGGAGGGGAACAACCTGTGATTCCTGCTATGTGACATCTAAAATTTTGGTAGACTTTTCAAGGCCATAGGAAAGATGCCGTGTGGGGCCGCTGATTCTGCCAATGACACAGCAGAGCCTTGGACTCCTCATCTGACCTGCACTCTTGCTTAGAATCAGCACTGGGTCAGTCCCTCCCTCCGAATGGTGGACTTAACCCTTGTTCCAGATTAATGGCCTCTTTGTTTGTGAGCAGCCGTTCTGCAGATACTGTGGCAGGAAAACGCAGATTCAGTATTGGAGCCTGGCATTTGGGGTTCCATGGAAAAAGGGCACCATAACGAAATTGTGATAATAGCCCTGCAAGTTACTATGAGTGATGGCACTGGGGGAGGTGTGTGACCTTGTACTGGGCTATCCTACAGGGAGTACAGCTGCCATTGGCAATAGAACTTAATAAAAATGATGATTTGTTCATGTTGAAATTGCCTTTGGAATAAAGCAGTGTGATTTTGCACTGCTGCACAGAAGAGGCCTCACACTAAAACACTTCTATTCCATTTGTAGCATTATTTCCCGTGGATTACACTTAAATAGCACTGCCATAAAGAACCCTCATCTACACCCTTCTGCTTTTATCTAAGACAATTTTATGGGCCATACTGGGGAGATGTCTTAAAATGTAGAATGTAATATTAGCAAATCCTGTCCAGTTATTTATTATTATTCCTTCACCTGTATAATCTGCATTCATTAACTTGTTCTTTCTAATATAATAAAACCCCAAGAACTTCCTCTCTTTATTTGGTGTTCGGACCGAGAGCTGAATCATGACGTTATGTCCGTTAGTAACTCTGTGTGCAGCCAACTCAACTCCAGGACATAAAAATGAGAAGTAGGTGCCCTTTGGGGACAGAGGCTGGCTGTTAAGCCAGATGGGCTTACAGGGACAGTTGCCAGAGATCCTGTAACTTACAATGCAGCAGCTTTGCTGATTTATGGAAACGTTTCCACACAACTTTCAGGAATTAACTTTGTGCTCCCAGTGCCCTCCTGCTCTGTTTAATCTGAGATGCTTATTTCTGCTGCTGCTTCTTGCACCTTCTCCGGCATGTCAGCTGTTACTTTTTTTTTCCCCCCAATCTTATGCTCAGTTAAGTTTTTCTATTGTGCTGTTTGTTGAACAGAAATCCTTAATTTTTTTTAAATTTTTTAATTTTATCTTTTTATACTGCAGGTTCTTATTAGTCATCAATTTTATACACATCAGTGTATACATGTCAATCCCAATTGCCCAATTCAGCACACACACACCCCACCCCCCCGCGGCTTTCCCCCCTTGGTGTCCGTACGTTTGTTCTTTACATCTGTGTGTCAACTTCTGCCCTGCAGACCAGTTCATCTGTACCATTTTCCTAGGTTGCACATACATGCGTTAATATACGATATTTATTTTTCTCTTTCTGACTTACTTCACTCTGTATGACAGTCTCTATATCCATCCACGTCTCAACAAGCGGCCCAGTTAGTTCCTTTTTATGGCTGAGTGATATTCCATTGTATATATGTATCACATCTTCTTTATCCATTCATCTGTTGATGGGCATTTAGGTTGCTTCCGTGACCTGGCTATGGTAAATAGTGCTGCAATGAACATTGGGGTGCATGTGTCTTTTTGAATTATGCTTTTCTCTGGGTATATGCCCAGTAGTAGGATTTCTGGGTCATATGGTAATTCTGTTTTTAGCTTTTTAAGGAACCTCCATACTGTTCTCCATAGTGGCTGTATCAATTTACATTCCCACCAACAGTGCAAGAGGGTTCCCTTTTCTCCACACCTTCTCCAGCATTTGTTGTTTGTAGATTTTCTGATGCCCATTCTAACTGGTGTGAGGTGATACCTCATTGTAGTTTTGATTTGCATTTCTCTAATAATTAGTGATGTTGAGCAGCTTTTCATGTGCTTCTTGGCCATCTGTATGTCTTCTTTGGAGAAATGTCTATTTAGGTCTTCTGCCCATTTTTGGATTGGGTTGTTCGTTTCTTTAATATTGAGCTGCATGAGCTGTTTATATATTTTGGAGATTAATCCTTTGTCCGTTGATTTGTTTGCAAATATTTTCTCACATTCTGAGGGTTGTCTTTTCATCTTGTTTATGGTTTCCTTTGCTGTGCAAAAGCTTTTAAGTTTCATTAGGTCCCATTTGTTTATTTTTGTTTTTATTTCCATTACTCCAGGAGGTGGATCAAAAAAGATCTTGCTGTGATTTATGTTAAAGAGTGTTCTTCCTATGTTTTCCTCTAAGAGTTTTATAGTGTCTGGTCTTAAATTTAGGTCTTGAATCCATTTTGAGTTTATTTTTGTGTATGGTGTTAGGGAGTGTTCTAATTTCATTCTTTTACATGTAGCTGTCCAGTTTTCCCAGCACCACTTATTGAAGAGACTGTCTTTTCTCCATTGTATATCCTTGCCTCCTTTGTCATAGATTAGTTGACCATAGGTGTGTGAGTTTATCTCTGGGCTATCTTTTTCCATTGATCTATGTTTCTGTTTTTGTGCCAGTACCATATTTCTTGATTACTGTAGCTTTGTAGTATAGTCTGAAGTCAGGGAGTCTGATTCCTCCTGCTCTGTTTTTTTCCCTCAAGACTGCTTTGGCTATTTGGGGTCTTTTGTGTCTCCATACAAATTTTAAGATTTTTTTTTTTCTAGTTCTGTAAAAAGTGCCATTGGTAATTTGATAGGGATTGCATTGAATCTGTAGATTGCTTTGGGTAGTAGAGTCATTTTCACAATATTGATTCTTCCAATCCAAGAACATGGTGTATCTCTCCATCTGTTTGTATCATCTTTAATTTCTTTCATCAGTGTCTTATAGTTTTCTGCATACAGGTCTTTTGTCTCCCTAGGTAGATTTATTCCTAGGTATTTTATTCTTTTTGTTGCAATGGTAAATGGTAGTGTTTCCTTAATTTCTCTTTCAGATTTTTCATCATTAGTGTATAGGAATGCAAGAGATTTCTGTGCATTAATTTTGTATCCTGCAACTTTACCAAATTCATTGATTAGCTCTAATAGTTTTCTGGTGGCATTTTTACGATTCTCTATGTGTAGTATCATGTCATCTGCAAACAGGGACAGTTTTACTTCTTCTTTTCCAATTTGTATTCCTGTTATTTTTCTTGTCTGATTGCCCTGGCTAGGACTTCCAAAACTATGTTGAATAATAGTGGTGAGAGTGGACATCCTTGTCTTGTTCCTGATCTTAGAGGAAATGCTTTCAGTTTTTCACCATTGAGAATGATGTTTGCTGTGGGTTTGTCGTATATGGCCTTTATTATGTTGAGGTAGGTTCCCTCTATGCCCACTTCTGGAGAGTTTTTATCATAAATGGGTGTTGAATTTTTTCAAAAGCTTTTTCTGCATCTATTGAGATGATCATATGGTTTTTATTCTTCAATTTGTTAATATGGTGTATCACATTGATTGATCTGCATATATTGAAGAATCCTTGCATCCCTGGGATAAATCCCACTTGATCATGGTGTATGATCCTTTTAACGTGTTGTTGGATTCTGTTTGCTAGTATTTTGTTGAGGATTTTTGCATCTATATTCATGAGTGATATTGGTCTGTAATTTTCTTTTTTTGTAGGATCTTTGTCTGGTTTTGGTATCAGGGTGATGGTGGCCTCATAGAATGAGTTCGGGAGTGTTCCTTCCTCTACAATTTTTTGGAAGAGTTTGAGAAGGATGGGTGTTAGCTCTTCTTTAAATGTTTGATAGAATTCACTGTGAAGCCATCTGGTCCTGGACTTCTGTTTGTTGGAAGAATTTTAATCACAGTTTCAATTTCATTACTGGTGATTGGTCTGTTCATATTTTCTATTTCTTCCTGGTTCAGTCTTGGAAAGTTATACCTCTCTAAGAATTTGTCCATTTCTTCCAGGTTGTCCATTTTATTGCATAGAGTTGCTTGTAGTAGTCTCTTAGGATGCTTTGTATTTCTGTGGTGTCTGTTGTAACTTCTCCTTTTTCATTTCTAATTTTATTGATTTGAGTCCTCTCCCTCTTTTTCTTGATGAGTCTTGGTAATGGTTTATCAATTTTGTTTATCTTCTCAAAGAACCAGCTTTTAGTTTTATTGATCTTTGCTATTGTTTTCTTTGTTTCTATTTCATTTATTTCTGCTGTGATCTTTTTGATTTCTTTCCTTGGGCTAACTTTGGGTTTTGTTTGTTTTGCCTTCTCTAGTTCCTTTAGGTGTAAGGTTAGATGGTTTATTTGAGATTTTTCTTGTTTCTTGAGGTAGGCTGGTATAGCTATAAACTTCCCTCTTAGAACTGCTTTTGCCTCATCCCATAGGTTTTGGATAGTCGTGTTTTCATTGTCATTTGTCTCTAGGTATTTTTTGATTTCCTCTTTGATTTCTTCTGTGATCTCTTGGTTATTTAGTAACGTATTGTTTAGCCTCCATGTGTTTGTGTTTTTTATGGGTTTTTTTCCCTGTAATTGAATTCCACCATTCTGTCTTCCAGATCACTTATCTGTTCTTCTGCCTCAGTTATTCTGCTATTGCTTCCTTCTAATGTAGTTTTCATTTCAGTTATTGTATTGTTCATCTCTGTTTGTTTGTTCTTTAATTCTTCTAGGTCTTTGTTAAACATTTCTTGCATCTTCTCGATCTTTGTCTCCATTCTTTTTCTGAGGTCCTAGATCATCTTCACTATCATTATTCTGAATTCTTTTTCTGGAAGGTTGCCTATCTCCACTTCATTTAGTTGTTTTTCTGGGTTTTTATCTCGTTCCTTCATCTGGTACGCAGCCCTCTGCCTTTTCATCTTGTCTATTTTTCTGTGAATGTGGTTTTTGTTCCATAGGCTGCAGGATTGTAGTTCTTGCTTCTGCTGTCTGCCCTCTGGTGGATGAGGCCATCTCTGTTACTTTTGATTTCATGGCTCACTGATGGCTCGGGCTCGGACTCTTTTTCTAAATAGCCCATCTGTTTACTTCCCGGGACTGTGATTTCTCAAGGTCTCATCCTTGCCCCAGGGTCTCCAAATGAACAAGGAGTCCACCAGTGCTCCTGGCTAGTGCCCTGGAGAGGCCAAGGGGTCAGAATCCAAGAACGGAATCCCGAGGCCGTGCTCTTCTCAGTTTTAAATCTTGACAAAAGAAACCAAAAACAGGGACGTTCAGCTTCTTTTCTCCATGGTGGGGTGAAAGCCACACCCGAGTCCTCTAGCAGATGCCTGGGTTCTCTGCAGGCTTTCTCACAGCCCCCCTCAGCCCAGCACTACTTGCTTTCACAGTAACTGATCTTTCACCGGCAAATCACGTGTCAGAGGTGGAGGCCAGGCCCGTTCCACGCTCTCTCCTCCAGCAAGAGGCCTGGGGATGTGAGGAGCCGCATGCAGCACCGGGGGTCCTTCCGCAGCCCGCAGCGGGATCTCTCCCAGTGGTCCCAGGTCTCTTGATGGGAATGGGGGGACTTTATCAAATCTGAATTTGGGACTGGCTTTTGAGTTACACAGTTTGCTTGAAATTTTGAGAAATAGCTTAGTGGTCAAAGTTTGGGCAGCAAATAAGTAAATTTGTACTGTTCATTACCTTGAACTCCCAGCTACAAGGAGGTTAAACTGCTTCCCAGGTCCCCACAGGCTCTGTCTCCCGCCTGCCAGGAACATGTTGGAAGTGAGACAAGTGAAAGCCGTTGAGTAGCTCATAAATCCTTCGTTTCTGGGGTAGAACAATCCAGCAGCTTCATGCTGTGTGATTTGCTTCTTTGTGAGGCCTGGTGAAAAACACATGTATCCATTTTAATGTGACTTTATTTTGCAAGGACAAGGAGAATACCTCACTTTGAATAAATGGATTTATCTTTGTAGGTGGCTATTAAGCATATATAATAAAACTACACCATTATTGATGTCATATAAACTTATAAGGGAAATAAAGGGATGGAGAAAATTAGGCTTTGGTCCTTACTTGTACTGGCAGATAGCTCTTTCAGCATCCTTGTCTACCATTTCTGTCATCTGGGTCAGTTTCAATTGGTTCGTTTTTCTCTTTACTATGGGATATATTTTCCTGCTTCTCATGCCTCATGATGTTTGTTGGATGCTAGACATTGTCCACTTTACTGGGTTGGATACTGGGTATTTTGTATTCCTGTAAATATTCTGGAGCTTCGTCCTGGGTGGCAGAGTGATCCTTTCAGGTCTTGACTTTAGGATTAGTTAGGTGGCACTGGAACAGTGTACATGTGGAGTGTAGTTATTCTGTGTTCCCCCCCCCGCCCCCAGAGTCCCACGAATCATGAGGCTTTGCAGCCTGGCTGGTGGGAACGGCCGTATCTGGATCCCGTGTGAGCACCGGGTGCTGACCCTCTGCTCTTCTGGATGGTTCCTTCTCTGGCCTGGAGTGGAGTGAATGGGCCCTGCTGACTGACTGAGGGGCTCTCGTACATCCGCTGAGTCCTCGCTCTAGAGCTCTCTCCTCTCAGGAGGTCCGACCTGCAGGCTTTGGCCACCTTAGTCTCCCTGGACCCTCAGCACCCTCTCCATAATTCGGGGAGTCTGGCAGCTCCCCTTGGGTCCCCTCCCAGCACCGCAGCCTGGAAACGCTCTCAAGGCAGTACGCTGGGCAGCCCTCAGGCTTACCTCGAGGTGCCCCCCTCTCAGGAATCACTGTTGTTCGTTGCCTGATGATCTCTGTCTTGCGAACTCTTGTTTCATATATTTTGTTCATTGTTTGGTTGTTTTGTGTGGGAGGGAAAATCCAGTACCTGTTACTCCATCTTGGTTGTATGAGACTTTGTAATTATTAATTTTGTCTTCCCTATAGCACCGGAAAGCTTGATGCAGGCTTTGGAAGACTTAGATTATCTGGCAGCACTGGACAATGATGGAAACCTCTCTGAATTTGGAATCATCATGTCAGAGTTTCCTCTTGACCCACAGCTCGCCAAGTCTATCTTAGCATCCTGTGAATTTGACTGTGTAGATGAAATGCTAACAGTCGCTGCCATGGTAACAGGTATTCCTTCCACGGCTCTTTTGTACTGTGTATCTGCAGCAGGTATAGATTTAAATGAGATCCATTTGAAATGATAATGAAATATTTTAGTAGTTTGAAAATGTAAAGTTATAAGAATTGCCTTAATATGAAAAAATCTAAATAAAAACCCAGTGAATTTCTTAAAGCAGACAGGTGATAGCATACCGAGTTTGCTTTTGTTGAAGTGATCGGCACAGATCAAGAAAAGCGTGTCACGTGTGCGTGTTTTATTTCCTACCACCTCATTCATCTTGGTTTATAGGTTTTAATTGATTCTTTTACTGGCAGGACAAACCAAAGGCTATGCTGCATTAGGACCTGAGTTCTAATCCTGTCCCTGGACCAGGGGCTGTAATATTTACAAGCAGGGTGTCCGCTGTGCTGAGCAGACCTGAGAAAAGCTAACACACAGGAGTAAGAAGCACAAGATGACGGCTCACCCTAGAGTTCTCTGATTTCTATGTAAACAGGATAGCATGTTATTCACAGAGTAAGACAGGAGCAGGGCTACAAACAGCAGTGAGCCCCCATCCGTTTCCCCCCGCCCCCGCAGCCTGTCGTGCTAAAGGGCACATCTCATTATTGCTGACCTTCTGCCCTTTTGCATCTTAAAGCTCCTAATTGCTTTTCGCATCTGCCGCGGGGAGCAGAGGAGGCCGCCTTGTCTTGCTGGAAGACGTTCTTACACCCTGAAGGAGATCACTTCACCCTCATCAACATTTACAAGGCCTACCAGGACATGGCTCTGAATTCCACCAGCGAATGTAAGTGAACGCTTGGCCTTCTCACAAATTACCTCCCAATTCCACCTTTCCTTCCCCAGATGAAGCTGGGTTGTTATTCGTCCAACACCCTTTGTCTCCAGCCCCCTTGGTCATTTGAGTGGGTTGGTGCTTGAGGCCCTCAGGCACCTGCAGGTGAGCGGTAGAGACACGCCTCCTGCGCCCACAGAGGGCAGGCCTGCATCCACAGACCGGCCCCCAGCCCGGCAGCCTTCAGAGCGAGCTCACTGGGGACGCAGGGACAGGGGACACAGACTTGCACAGCACGGCTCCTGTCCTCTCGGGTCCAGGGAGGAAGGAAAGGAACTGCCACCTCTAGGTGCCCACCGGCCAGAGCTGTGCTTTGTGCCTTTCATAACATGGCATGCTCACTACTGGCTGGAGAGAGAATATGGAGCGTTCAAAGCAAAACAAACCCCAGCTCCAGGTGATAGTAATGAATAGGCTGATGAGCTGAGGGAGGCTGGACCCTGGCGGAGGAGGGGAGAGGGGCGGGTACAGCGTCCAGGGGAGAAGAATGGCCTGGGGCAAAGCTGCGGCAGAAGTCCTGGGTACCTCTAAACCACGGTGGGTATGTTCCCATTCCCAGTGGTGAGGGAACGGAGAACTCCTCCACGTAAACTCCTGTGCTGGGCCTTAAAGACAGGAAGGGGGTCTCTAGGGGCAGACGGGGCAAAGCAGTGAGGCAGACACAGCCAGAGGGGAGCTCCCTTCCTACCAGGAGGATTTTTCTCACCTTTGTTCTCCACGATGCTGCTTTTACCTCCTTTGCTCCAGCAGATGGTGTGAAAAATGTTTAAAGTGAAAAGTATGACAGCAGTCAGAGCGGCAGAGCAGGGAGTTAGTTTTTCAAAGCTGAGCAGAAAAAGTTGTCAGTGGAGCCAGAAAGTACATGAGGGCCTTGGCATCTTTGGAGGGCAAGCCGGTGGTGGTCGTCGTTGGACCAAGTGCAAGCACCCCTGTGGCTCCAGACGGGCCTGAGCGGACGGGAAGGACCAACGGAGGTCTGCAGCCCGCTCTGCCAAGGCCGCATGCGCTCGCAGGCCAAGGCGAAACTCTGGGCCCAGCTAATCACAGATGGCAAGAAAGAATAACTTCACGCTGATCCAGGGGACTGAATTTCGATACAAAATTTGCAGCTAGGGTAGGCGAGCTTAACTGTGACATCATTAATTCCCAAATCAGCCTAGTAGTAATCCTTTTCTTATAATTAAGTAAAGTATGTGAGATATCTTCATGGATCAGAGGTATCTGTACTGTAAGCTTTTTCCCTCCCAGTTTGATTGAATGTCGTGGGCATGTACATCCTCGCCATACGCACACTGGACAAAATGTTGATCTTGAGACAGTCTCTTCTGCCCCTTATGAGCCAGATGAGGGTGATATATAGTATTGGTCAGCGCTAGGGACCTGCACTTTACAGTTGGTGGGCTCGTGGAGTCCCCCACAGTCACTGCAGGTCCTGCCAGCCGGCACCCTCTCCCTTCCCAGCGGTGCCAGGCACAGCCACTCCCGCGGCCACTGAGGTCCCCGTCCTTGCTGCCTCCCTCGCACTCACTCGTGACAACCTTGTTAGGAGAGGACACAGGGACGCAGAGGCAGAGCGCCTTCCCGCCTGGGCTCTCTCAGTTATGACAAGTCATTTCTAAATAGCTTTTGTTTGTTCCTTCCTAGACTGTGCTGAAAAGTGGTGTCACGATTACTTCCTCAACTGCTCTGCACTCAGGATGGCAGATGTAATCCGAGCCGAACTCTTAGAAATCATCAAGCGAATCGAGCTTCCTTACACAGAACCTGCTTTTGGCTCAAAGGAAAACACTCTGAACATAAGGAAAGCTCTTCTGTCTGGTTATTTTATGCAGGTAAGAATGGATAAGGCCACCTGTAGTGTGCTCTTTACAAAATTTCACATACTGAGGACATCCTGTCAGAAACCTCCCACTTAGGATGATTACTGTATTGATGTTAACTTTGAAATAAAACTAAAAACCCTTATATGTTACTAAAGATTTAGTACTTAAATATACTTCCCCGCAGGGGAACGGAGGACTCAGCTAGAATGTTCTGTCAGGAAGACCTTTCCCATCGCGGAGGAACTGTTACAGCACTCTTTGGCTGAACACATAGTCCCTCGTCTCACCTGTTTGCTCCCATGTACCTGGTGACGTAATGCCCAACAAGAAGTAAAGGCGACAGCCCATTTGTTTCTTTCCCGGCGTGGAGGTTGACTAACGTAGCGCCTCTAAACTAAAGCAAGTTACAGAATTAGTATGCACCACCTAAACTCTAAAGCACCCTTAATGGAGAAAAAGGACATTTTAGCATGGATTTCCTCATCTGTATGGAAGAAGTAAGGTTACCTGCATCACAGGGTTATCCTGAGGATTAAAGGAGCTAAAACGTCAAGTGTAAAGCACTGGACACTTGCGAGCGTGGTCCATCATGCGACAGGGAACGTGCTAGCTTTATTTCTTGACCAAAACTTTCACCTTTGTAGCTGCACTATTTTGGCATGCTGCCCTGAAATTGATAAAACTAGTTAACATCCTTATTATCATCACTGGCTCCAAGTTTTGAGCAAAACATGTTTATGTCTTATTTTCTATATCTGAAACTAGAAAACATGGGCGGCAAATCTGTAGTTTTAACTATTCTGTGTGAAGTATTTTGGAATTTTTAAAACAAAATATTTTGTGTATCGATCTCCATATTAATACAAAATCCTTTTTTCTGTAAAACGCTGCCTTTTAGATTGCTCGGGACGTCGATGGGTCAGGTAATTACTTAATGCTGACGCACAAGCAAGTTGCACAGCTGCATCCCCTTTCTTGTTACTCTGTCACCAAGAAGATGCCAGAGTGGGTTCTCTTCCATAAGTTCAGCATATCTGACAACAACTACATCAGGATCGCCTCAGAAATCTCTCCTGAACTGTAAGTTTAACGGAGGAAAAGGGGCTTCTTTGAATTCATACATGAAGAGCAAATGACAAATTTGGTTTCTCTTACATTTTCAATATAAGTTTATACTGCTACCAATCTAAATTATGTTGAGAGTACCTACTAAAGGCAGGTCTCTGTAGATGACTAAGAAATACTCACGCCTCTGAGATTACAGCATAAAGAGAGAACACGGTATAGAAATGTACAGCAAAGCACGATGCACCTTAAGAGGAACAGGGCCAGCAGGTGCAGACCTTGAGCGTAGCAACCTCTCAAAACAGACAGGCCACTGAGACTGGAGCAAGTGGGGAAGAGAAGGGGTGGAGGCCAGGTTGAAGACAGGCAGGTAGCAGAGGTGTAGGGTATGGGCCACATAAAGAGTTTGGAGTTGATCCTAAGTGCAGTACAAAGCAATTGGAGACTCCGTTTTAAGCAAGGGTAACCTCTTCTCCATATATCTTAAAGATCCCTCTGGCTGCTAAGTGAATGGGCTATAGGGACAGCAGTGAGAATGGAGACTAGCCTCAGAGGCTGCTGCAGATGCCGGACCCACTGTGAAGGTACCACTACCACTTGGGCAGTGTGATGTTCTAGGCAGGAACCAGGAGTAACTACAGGTGTGTCCAGCTTCAGCAAATGGACATGGTATGGTATTAGTATGAGATGCAGATACTCCCTCTTGTGCACCCAGAGTTCTCCCAAGCATCTGATCTGACCTGTCGCAAAACTGTGCTGGGCCTTGGGGGAAGTACCCGTTCCCCCCGGTGATGAGAGTGGGGGTGTCACTTCCGCTGTGTGGCATGACCCTAGAGGACCCAACTTACCCTAGAAATGCAATTGGATTGTTCCCAAGTAAACCACAGAAAGTATTCATTCTACAAAGGCAGACCAAGCCACTGAGAAGTTCACACTAATCAAAACTCTACAAGCAGATTCTCCAGGCCTGGGAAGCGCCCACTCATGTTTGGTACCTCTCACCAAAAATAATAATAATAATTTTTTGTTTTAAACAGATTTATGCAATTGGCACCACAATACTATTTCAGTAATCTGCCTCCTAGTGAAAGTAAGGATATTCTACAGCAAGTGATGGATCACCTATCACCCATTTCAACAATGAAAAAGGAACAGAAAATGTGTGAGAAGTGCCCTGAAACTACTGAACAAAGATGCACTATACAGTGACTCTCAAGAACCTTCTACACAAAACCTGATGTGCAATAAATATCCCAAAGGCAGCCCAACAGCTGGTCCACTGGAGTGACGTGCAGACATGACGTGAAGATGGATGTCATACCCTGCAAAGGATAGTCTTGAAAAGAATAAAACTTTTTGCATATTATTTAACAACTAAAAATAGAAGTTTTTATTGAATTACTACTCCATGTTTTTCTTCTTATTGGAAAAGTTTTTAATCAACCATTCTTAATCTGACCAAAATCTTAAAAAGCAAAAATATTTTGTAAATGTGTCACAGACACGGGTGACAGAACCCTACTTTTTGTAGAGGACCTTAATCTGAATAAAGTCATGAGTTTTTCAGTAAATCTCCACTAAGTCTTCTGGTAATTTTTACAAAAACAAGCCCACCACTGTCCATGGGAAATGGGTTAGACAGATAGATGTTCCTTCAGTTTATCCATGATTTCATTCATTTTGTCGCTTGGAATAAACATCACAGTTCGCAGGGGCTTCATTGGTACATCATCAAAGGACCATCGGCCTCCCAGACACGTGTCGCTCTCCTCCTGCACTGAGTAGTTGAACTTCAGGATTGCCTTCTAAACCAAAGAACCATAAATTTAAAGTTCAGACAAGCTAAAGGCAAAACTCACTTAATTGATAACAAAAAATACTACGTTTGGCATATGTAATAAGACTGACAGCTAAAGGAAGCAAAACACAGAATCAAGGAAGCTCAAATGGGACAGTCAGGCAGACGTTATGAAACACTCACCAAATAGATTTCTAACTTACATGAGGAGTATGGATAGAAGTGTTCCATTTCTAAGAGGGGAACAAGCAGCTAAGTAATACTAACACTACTACTGTTTACAGTTCTTAAGTCGCTCATATTCATGATCTCGTTTGATTCTCAAAATAATCTCATGATGCACAAGTGAAATTAAGACTCATAAAATTTGACAGTTAATGAGAAGAATCATCTTTAAATGCTGGTCTTACCCACTGTCCCAGCTGCTTCCTCAGCATAAAGCTGTTGTGTGAAGACAGGCAGGTCCGCGTAACCAGCCCATCTTAAAACACCGTTACACACGTCCCTGACATGGTCTGCCTGCAGTGCTGAGGCACACATTTTTAAAAATTTAATTTTCACTTATTTACTTCCTGAAAAACAAGGGCAGAGCTGAATGTATAGTGCTTTAGTCTTTAGTGGACACCTTAAAATAAGTGATATCATCCAATCCAGGAAAATATGTCCTCCTCAGAGATGTATTTAACATTTTTGAGAGGAAGACAGCTTAAGAAAGTAACATGCTCTGGTATCTGGTTGTCCGTCACAGCACAGGCTTTTACAGGGAGAAAGTGCTAGAAATCCCACCAATGGGGTGGCCTCCAGGACTAAGGGCACAGGGCGGCACATGAGCCAGCACCGGGAGAGCAGGGTCCACCCCGTCCTCCACACCGACCAGATAGTGGCTCCAAGCTCCCTTGGACTCAACGTCCCCCATCTGTGCACACAGGCTGATGTTCGCCTCCCAGAGCGGTTTGAGAATAAAGATCTCACGGTAAGCATGTCGTCAGCATGGTAATCACCTCCTCCCCACTCTGACTGTGTACTAGCTCCTAGCTGCTGTAGATGCAGAAGTTTAAAAACAGAAGGACTTTGACATAAAATGGGAGAGCAATAAATCCTGATTATCATCAAGAAAATCCTTATTTACATCTAAACAAAGAGATGGAACACGATGGGCTTACCTCATAGAAAAATTCTTCTTCTGCATTTGCAAACATTAACTCCTCTCTCTTTTGGCTGCTCAGTGTCTTTTTGGAATTGCTTTTTCCTGCTTCCACGAACGTCTTGCTAATCAGAAGGTAGAAGGAACACTTCCCACATGGCTTGTTAGTTTTGTGCGCCTCTGCTAGTTCTTTCCTGCGAGGCACACACACACAAGGCTTGGCTGATGGGTGAGGCGAGACCCATCAACAAGCCAGAGCACAGAGAAAACTGGTGAGGCCTCTCCTCTGGGCTCTGCTGGGACGCAGGCTTAATGGACAGACATTAGATCTGGATGCTTCTAAAGCAGTGGGTTTTCTTTATGTAGCCAGGTGCACATTCAATTGATTGTGGCAGCACCTTTTATAATAAATGGTACGATGACTCTCAGATTATGCTCTGAGCTGTGGATACACAGCAACTAACAGGAATCTCAAGTTCACACGTCACTGCTCTGTTAAAAATACCTAAGAATCTGGATTTTCTAAAACAACAAACATTTAACTGAAGCACACAAAGGCACATGGCCATGACCAATGCCATTACAGCATGTGACCACTACAATCTCCAATCACCACGTCTGGGACTCATTTCTGACCTCCTGCAGGAATGGCCAGACAGATGCCCCAAACTACCACAGTCAATGAGATAGCAATGAAGCCTTTAATTCTTTTCTTCCTTTCTTTAAATCATACAATAACCCTGTGCATCTAACTAAACAAAAATGTAAAGAAACTCAGAACAACCCTCTGCAGCTTTCTTCAATAGAGGATCAGGAGAAAGCAGATCACGCTCTCCTGAAACCAAACAGACATGAGCTCCAGCTGATCAGAAAAAAGACAACGCAAAACAAAACACGCTTAGGCCCCAGAAGTACAATGTGAGTATCAGCTGAGGGTATGAGAGTAAAACTAAAAAGCGATGCGTCTCTGAAGGAAAAATGGGAAACCGAAAGGCCTTCAGACTGTAGTTACATTCGCGCCAACTATTTCCAGGGAGATCACAAAGAAGTGCCGTGACCTCTGAGAAATAATATTCCGTAAAGCCTGGAGGCCTGCCTGTAATTTTATCCTCCTCTATTTCAAAGCACAGGCGATGCCAATTCTTAGCCCTTCTTACATTTAAAATATTCTTGTAAATTTAAAACTCCTGAATTAAAAAACAAAATAACCAACCCTGAGAAGCCAGAGATGCAGTATCAGGACCATGGTTGCATTAGTCATAAAATATCCCAGTGGAATTTAGGAGTTGTACTGTTTGTTATTGTTGTAATTATTCAACATTTTATTTGTGTTACAGAAATCTATCTGTGAAGAGGGTTAAAAGCTTTAGTCAAATGGAGGTAAAAAGTCTATATGAAACTCAACAATTTTTATACCATTTAAATCTCTAAGATTATTAAGCCTACTCTCACAATATTCCTAAGTAATTAAAACTCTTTTAAAAAGCCAATTATTAGTAATGCATGCATCTCACAGGCACTCTCACCACTCATGCTTAAACCAAGGGCAGAACTCTTTCTATACCAAAACATGCCATTTGAAGCACATTTCTCACTGTGGGGAGAGCACATTTCCCACATTGGGGAAAGAACTACCGTTCAGAGGCATCTTCCAAAGTGTCTTACTGAAGCTGCTGGTGCATGGGCAGCGCTATCTGTGCAGGAATGTTAATGAATCTTTCACTCAGCAGAAAGCCCACAGGCCTGGTGGCGTCATTGAAAAGCTTGTCCAGCTGTTCAACCATACTCTTTTCACAGTTCTTCTCGCAGAGGCGTAAAATAAACTCTTTAATTTGTTCAGCAAACGGGGTACCCTAGAAAGCAAAGAGAAGGCTCACTTTTTGTTACAGGCCATCACTTACAGGAGAAAACTCCAAAGTGAGAGCTATCACTTTTTATCTTACAGGTAAGGGCAGTTTTCTGCCAACACCTTTAAAACCTTGTATGTCGTCAGTGTTGATTGCGTAAGTATTTCTCTAAAGTAACTACACCTGGTTATTTACCATCCCATAATCAAGGGTCAGAGAAGGTTACACTAACACTCAGACATGCTGGGATGGAAATTCTAATCCATCTCATAAAGACAAATGGAAGTAACTGGAAAAGTTCAATTAAAAATTACGATAAAGTATAGCCTGCATCTTATTCTAAGGAGGGGAAGCTGCTGGTTGTTTATTAGAACTCATCAATGAGTCAATAAAAAGTAACGAATGAAAATACAGATAAATGTCAGTAAGTGTCCTCAACTTCAGAAATCAAAACAGCTGCAGAGACAGCAAAACACCTCCTGTGTCAACACCAACATCAGGACACCCATTCCTGAAAAGCCAGGTGACGATTCTCTATACCACAGGCAGTAAATGACTTTAACTGGGTACAGAGTATTCAAAGGAAAACAAAAACACCTTCATACTGAAAAAAGGATTACAATAAGATTTCACAAGAGCACACATATTTATAGTTAATATCATGGTCTGATATAAAAGATACTTTTATCATGCATTAAATAAAATTAACTCCTGAGGGTTTGGCCTAAGGAATAACTATTCTGATGCCAGTCAGGGAAACCCACCTTCCTTTCAGTTAAATTTAAAAGGCTTATGAAGCCAAAAATCCCATCTTCATCCACATCGTCATCGCTGTCTTCTGAAACATCCGTTTGCTATTTTAAAAAGAAAAAAAAATTAACTTTATATTTGGTTGGAAAGAAGTGCAACACCAAGTCTTGGAATCCAGGCCTCGTTTATCTTTCCACTTTTCAAACAATAACTTTGTTTTACTGTCATCACCTCAGAAAAGCACCGTGGGCTAAAATTGTGTGGTCTTGTTCACATCACTTTACCTCCCTTGATTCTGTCCTCTTCTTACATTCTGGATGATCTTCTGCTCTAAATTTCTTTTTACTAGACTCTTAAGACATTTTCCTCAATGTCTTATAAATCCAGAACAGATAAGACCTCATGAAGGAAACCATTTTAGTCTGTTTTCTAAGCGGTCTGGCTGGAGCCAGCCCAGCCTTGTTTCTCTGTGTGTCCACCACACTGTCTCACCTAAAACGCATGCTTCCTGACCACCGGCCGGTCCCCACCACTGGGGAAGGGGAGCAATGCCTCCGTGTGCACGGGTAGGAGAGAAGAAAATGAGGGCAAGAGAGGAAATGAGGAATCGAGAAAACAGAACTAAGAGTGAGATGCTTGACTCCACCTTGAACTTCCTGGCTCAGCTGTACTCGACTCAACACATAGTCCACATTTTCTTTTACCTGTTGGTTGTTTGCTCGTCCCAGCTGTAAACTCCTCTGGCAGCATCCCCGGCCCCCAGCACAGAGCCAGGCCAGACTAAGTCCTTGGGGAACAAGCGCTGAATGAATGAAATAAAATGAGGCTGCTGCTCTTCCACCGAAGGACAGCAGGGACCCAGGACAGCCCGTCTGTCCCTGAACTTGTTCTGTGCGAAGCGGCACCAGCACCACGGGCTCAGCCAGGTGCGGTCGGCAGCGCCAGAGCGCCCCCCGGTGGCCGGGGCCTCAGGGCAGGAACAGAGAGCGGAGCGGAGCCTGCCCGTGGGGGGGAAATCGAAGCAGACAGAGCTGCGCGAGGGGCCTGGGCTCCCCGGAGGCCGGCGAGGGAGAACGCGGCTCCCGGATCCAAGCTGACGGTGCCACGGAGGGGGCCTCAGGCGAAGGGGCAACCAGGCTTCACAGCAGAACACTTCCACTGAAGCTGGCGGTGCGGGAACACGAAGGGGGGGCGGCTGCGGCGAGGCCCCGAAGGCCTGGGTCACCGCCAGAGCGGCTGCCAGACGCGGGAGAGAGGCCTCGAGCTCAGCAACGCATCAGGGCGCCGAGGCAGCTCAGGAGAGACTGACGCAGTCCCGGCGAGAGGACCAAGGGCACGTCGGCTCTTGGAGGAGAGGGGAGAGGAGCGCAGAAGAACGTACTGCGTGGACCCGCCCTGATCCTCCGAGAGCAGCACGGCAGCCTCCGTGCACGTCAGAGGACCCCCAGCCACCGTGGCAAAACTTGCGTGGTGCTGACGGACGGAAAGCCGGGGCAGGAAGAAGGCCCCCCAGTGTGAAGCCCTGAGACTCCCAAACCCCCCGTCGATGAAAAGCAACGAGCACCCCGGAACCCACTCGGCCTTCCTCCCCCTGGACAGGCTGCCAGGCGCGCCCCGCCGGCCGCCGCTGCTCCGTGGCGCGGGCCCCGCCCCCGTCTCCCCCACCACCACCCGCCGCCCCGCCCCGGCCTGGCCCGAGGCCTGCCCCTCCCAGCCCACTCCTTCCCTCTCCCGGGCCTCTTCACTCAACACAATTCTTCGTGGCAGCCGAGTTCTGAGCAACCCGCTGCACGACACCCGGGCCCTGAGACTCCAGCCTCGCGCCAGCCACGCACACGCAGTCCCCAGCCCACCTCCCCTTCCCTCGGAATCGCCTTCTCTAGAAGAGTCCAAATCCCCCCAGATCCAAAGCCTCCAGAGAAGGCTCTGGCAGTCCCTGTCCTAGGAACAAGAAGCCTGGGTCCCTGGGACACCGCAGGTGTCTCTGTGGAAGCCAAGGAAGCCATAATTGTAATTTAGACTTATTTGTGTAATTATCCGATGAAAGGCTGAATCCCCCGACTAGAGAATAAGCTTTTTCAAAAATAAAAGCAACTGCTTCTCATCGGTATGCATCAGGTCTCGGGACACTAATCAGCTAGAGCTCACGTGTGTCTGGTCACAGAGCAGGCAGCTGCTTCTCCCCACCGCGCTACCGAGGTGTCACCCTCTCATCTTCCTGACGTTGTGTGCTACAGGTTCTGAATGTTGGCAGCAGGTCTGAAAAGCGTCTGTTGTATTTAGTAATGAAGATGTTGGTGATCCCATCAGTTTCAGGACATCGGGAGAGTGTTGGGGGTAAAAGCCAGATTAAGGTGTTTAGGAGAGGAGGTGGAAATCAAATGCAAAATATCTTTCAAGAATTTTGGCTTTGAAAACCAAGTGAGATGGCTGAAGGTGAGGTCGTTTGAGTGGATGGAACCTTAGACCGAGGTGGAGTTATTTTGCTTTTTTACAATAAGCTAGACGATAGGTGCTGGGAATAGAAAAAAAGACTTCAACGGGGACAGTTACGCATACAGAGTACAAGCCGTGCACCAGATGCTGTTCTAAGCATCTTCTCTCGTTCACCACCCCCCCACACCTACGAAGCAGGCACCATCCTCATCCTCATCATCAGAGATGCCCGTGGAGAAAGATGAAGGTCACCGTGCAGACTGCATTTTCCACAGAAGGCTGAAGCTATTTTTTCTGTCCCACATTCTCTTCTGACAAAGTGACCTAGACACTCCTCCCACTGAGGGGGGCGATCCACGTGCCCTCCCCTTGGATCTGCACAGGCCATCACGTCTGCTGATCAAATGAATGGTGGAAATCACCCGGTAACATAAGATGCTCTGCACTTCTGCCTGGCTCTCTTGGGTAGGGAGGCCCACACTACAGAGACTGAGGCCCATGGTTCCAGCTGGGCTCCCAACAGAGACACAGGAGTGAACCATCTTGCAAGGAAATCCGCCAGCCCCGCGCTGAGCCTCTGCAGCTAATGTTCCCGGAGCGAATACGAGCTGTCCTCACTGAGCTCTGTCCAAAGTGCAGAGTCATGGGCCAGAGTACTGTTGCTGTCCCGACTCGAAGCTGCAGGGCAGTCTGTCAGGCAGCAGAAGAAACGTAGAGCCAGCGGAGAGTACACGCAGAGGCGGGATTCGTCCCAGGCCTGCACCCTCCTCCTCCAAGTGCCACCCCCTGCTTTGCATGACACCACTCAAGGCTTTCCCCCTTTTTCCTCTCCTGTCACTCCTGAGTCTCCTTGGCAGGTTCTGCCACTTAGCTCATCCCCCCCAACTAACGCTGTTATGACCAGACTCTGTCCCTGCCCTCCCTGGACAACTTCAACTACTCCCACAACTTCAGTGACCATTTATGTGCTGAAAACGCCCCAGTCTCCAGCTGCTGCGCAACATCTCACTTGCATGTATCACAGGCAAATCAAACGCAAAATGTACAAATCCAAGCTCGTGTTCCCCTCTTAACCTGATCCTCTTCCATGCTTGCTACCTTGGTTCTCCAGCCAGACACTAGGGTATCATCCTCAACTCCTTTTGCACTCACTCTCAGACCCAACCATTCATTAAGCCCCGTCGTATTTCACCTCCCCAATATCTTCTGAATCAGCCCACTTCTCTCCCTATCCACTGCCACAACCTAGATCACTGCATTTAATAACCCTGAATTGCTGAGATGGCCTTCTAACCAGTAATACTTTCCAATTTGAGTTTCTGGCCTACTTGCTATAAAACAGGAGGAACTTAGGATAAAGAACTAATTTAATCAGAATAAACACAACTGTCCTGCTTACCTTAATCACACTCCCGATATGGTTCTGTTGAATTAAGAGATCTGTTAGTTCTGCAGTGTTCACAGGAGCTTTTAGGAAAAGCTAAGAGGAGAAAAAAAATATATTTTAAATTAAAACCAAAGTATGGGACTTCCCTGGTGGCAGAGTGGTTACGAATCCACCTGCCAATGCAGGGGACATGGGTTCGAGCCCTGGTCCGGGAAGATCCCACATGCCACGGAGCAGCTAAGCCTGTGCGCCACAACTACTGAGCCTGTGAGCCACAACTACTGAGCCCGTGTGCAACAACTACTGAGCTCGAGATCCACAACTACTGAAGCCTGCACACCTAGAGCCCGCTCTCCTCAACGAGAAGCCACCGCAATGAGAAGCCCGCGCACTGCAATGAAGAGTAGCCCCCACTCGCCGCAACTAGAGAAAGCCTGCACGCAGCAACGAAGACCCAACATAGCCAAAAGTAAATAAATAAATAAATCTATTAAAAAAAAACCTAAAAAAAAAAAACCAAAGTATGATTTCTAATAAAACTTCTAATTTCCATATTCAAATAAAAATAATGAAATTTCAATGATTTGACCAGGAAGATGACCCAGAAAAGCAATCCCAAGAGGAAAGAAAAGCCAGAGCAAATCAAAGCAGTCAAGGAACAGAAATTTGAGACGAGGCAGAGCCGGTGGTAATACAGGGGGTCTTGGGGAGAGGAGCGGACAGGGAGGAGAAGAGAGGGGAGGAGGGTGGACTGGACACCGGAGGCTCTGAAGGGTGGCGAACCAAAGCCATCTTATGTGGGGTAAAGGAATACGGAGAAGCAGCAAGCCTGCTGCTTGTGGCACCAGATGGTGGAATCAGTGACAGGGCCATTATGTGAGAATTCCTTTAACCCCACAAAGCTTAGAAATGAATTAGAGAAAAACAGAATAGCTCAAGTAATTAAAATATGAAAGGGAGAGTACTTTAGAACACAGAATACTTAAATATTTTAATCAAAGGAAGGGGTCTGGGAGCAGAGGCACAAATAGGGGAGTTAGCCCTGGAAAAGAAAACAATTCTTCCTTCCAGGCAAAGTGGAGAGGGTAGGAATGGGAATTCTAAAACAGAAAAAATGAAATCTGACAGAACTTATATCGAATGGCCTGGAATTTCTTAGAAGAGCAAATCCGTGTGTAATGAATAAAAGACAATACCTGCTGCAGTAATTTCTTAATTCCGTCGTAATCGTTATCTGAGATAGAATAAGCTTCGAATTCAATATTCACTTCCTGTAAATGACACACAAAATAGGTCAGCATACACAACTCACTAAGATAATTCAGGCATTATGTTCCCTCCCCACCTCATTCTTTTTGGCTCTATCTCCATCTATGGAACATGCCAGAAAAAGGACAAGAAGAAGAAAATGTTACCGAAAGAACTATAACTGCCTAGGCTTCAAAATAAGCAAACATTGCCAAGACTGCCATCTGCACAGATGACAAAGCACCTTCACACCATCTCCTCATTTGAAAGAAAAGCCTGAGAAGAACAACGCATTCAGAGTGACCTAGTTTTGATGTTGAGAAAGTCTGTTCTGGATAAAGCAAATGAGAAATTATTATTTACCTGACTGCAGGAAGAGTGAGCAAAGAACAAAATCACTTCAAAAGTCCTTGGCATTGCCTAGAGCTTGATTCAGCCCATGGATTTGAGGCCACGCTTCATTCACTGGGCAAGAATTTACTGAGTAACCCTTCTGTACCAAGCACAGTGCCAGGCACTCAAGATGAAAAGGTGAGCAAAGTAGACATGAACGATCATGCCCTGCTGGAGCTTATGGTTTAGGTGGGAATACCGACATTAAGGAAATAGTCATGGAAATAAATATAGGCTTACAACTATGCATGCTACAAAACACAGGTGAATGGTGCTATAACAGCTTAAGAAATAGGAGGTTGGAAATTCAGGCAAGGCTCCCCTTAGAAAAGAGACACTTGAGCTGGGAACCTAGGACCAGTAAAGAGAATTCCTGGCACAGCACAGACGAAGGCCCTGAGGCAGGAGGAAATATGGTGAGTACAAGTAACTGAAAGGTGTGTGTAGGGAGGCTCCCTGATCTATCTCTGTAAAACAACAATAACAGACTCTAAGACGCAATGCCACTGAAATATTCCATAAATAAATGTAAGGATTACTTCACTCCAAAAAAAAAAAACTTAAAGGCTTTTAAGTGCTAAATAAGATCAGTCCTTGAGGATCCTAAATCATGTATTATTAGTATTACTATTATTGCTGGAGGGTAAATTCTCACAAGCAGAATTACTGAATCAGAGGATTTATACACATTTTAAAGTTCTGATGTTGTCAAATGGCCCTCCAAAAAGGGTGCATCAATTTATAGTCCCACCAGCAGTATATGTAAGTGCCTATTTTCTTACACTATCATCAGTGATGGTTACTACACAAATTTCCAACCACTGGCAAACTGATATAGATTATCCATGTTAACGCAAGAAGCGCTGAGTTCTATAACCCGAAGTTAGCAAAAGCCAGTTAAAGATCTAAATAAAAAACAGTGAGACCGCATTTAAGGCAAGGGGCCAAAGTAAAGAGCTGCTTTGTAAGGGAAAGCTCTGTTCCACGGAAAATATATTATATACCACACCACAATCACAGCACTAATCCTGCACCCATGCTTGCCCTGCTCATGTTTATCTCTGACTTTATTCCCCCATCACCCTCTTCCTTATTCTGATCCCACCATATTAGCTGTCTCTCTGTCCAATAACCATGAGGACTTTGGATTTTCATACAAATGAAATGAGAAGCCATTGGAGCGGTCAGAGCAGGGAAGTGAGAACAGATCTACATTTTTTCTTTTTGGCCGCGCAGTGCGGCACGCAGGATCTTAGTTCCCAGACCAGGGATCAAACCCATGCCCCCTGCAATGGAAGCGCGAGGAATCTTAACCACTGCACAGCCAGGGAAGTCCGTAGACCTACATTTTTAAAAGATCTTTCTGCTGTGGGTGGAGGAGAGATTGTAGGGGAACAAGAACGGGAAAAGGCATGCCAGTTAAAAGTTACTACAGAAGTCCAGGCAAGAGATGGTGGAAGGGTGGACTTTGCCCGTTGCAGAATCACTGATGAGAAACGTCTGGATACTGAAGATAAAGCCAACAGAATTTACTGATGCGGGATGAGGAAAAGGAAGGAATTAC
Source organism: Delphinus delphis (assembly GCF_949987515.2). Classification (NCBI taxonomy): domain Eukaryota; kingdom Metazoa; phylum Chordata; class Mammalia; order Artiodactyla; family Delphinidae; genus Delphinus; species Delphinus delphis. The sequence goes on from NC_082698.1 coordinate 6,517,670, forward strand.
AGTTAACTTTCGGGTTTTGGATTTGAGCAGCTGGTGAATTTGGCAACCATTTATGTAAGCAGATACGTTAGAGGGTCCCTGAGAAAAAGAACCAGGAATGGCTTTCTTGACATAAGAGAGTCCTAGCTCCTCCTCAAATGATATCCGTAATACCTGAGTTCTGCAGGAACTAAGGCCCCCACCCAGGTGGAGGACCGAACAATGATGCTGATCCTCCAGACTTCAGTCAGCTAAAGCTTGGACTCCGTTGACCTTTGCCCCAATTTTATGCTGAATTCGCCTCTGCTCAAGCCCCCTCATGAATATGCACGTACCCTTAGCTTAAAACAGCAGCGCTGCTGTTTGGGGGAGACACTGCTTGGGGAAAGACCCCCGGTGTTCTCCTTACTTTTGCTGCAAGTAAGAAATCCTTCCTCCTTCTAATCTTCAGCTTGGTTGTGCTTACTGGCTCGATCACCCACCAAGAGGTGAACCCAGTTTTCAGGTAACATTTAGAGAAATGGCAAAGATTAGGATCAGGGGCATAAATTACCAACTCTGCCCGGCGGGTGTTAAGTTCAGGGCTACCTATTAGCCATTCCGGGGTCTTCAGGACCTTTCCATCCTAATTATTCATTCAACAAGTGTTAACTACCTCTAATGCCAGGCTCTACGGTAGAAGCCAGTTCTAGCAGAACATATCACCAGGACTTGGTCTGAGGGGCAGAAAAGACAGCTTAGTTGAGATCTGACCAAGAAAGGGAAAACACTGCAGGAAAAACGCAGCGCGCAGAGAGGAGGAGGCTGGCCTTCGAGAAACGGGAAGGCGGCCGCCATGAGGGAGGCGGGCACCGCTAACCCGGCGGGGAGCTGCGTGGGGAGGGCAGAGGATGAACTCGGGGCCCCCGGCGGCCCAAAAGGATTTGGGGCTTTAGCCTGAGAACTAAAAAAGGCCACCGAGGACGGTGCCGTTGCGGCGGTGGGAGGGCCCACGCACCCGGCCGGGACAGGACTTATAAAAATAACTTTCTGTGGCTGCAATATGTAAAAGACCGAAGTGGAACCTGAGTGAGAACCTTTTCTCACCTCCAGTTTCTGCTTAAGGACCCTCAGGTACGGGGAAGTCGCTACTCCAAGCAGCTCACACACTCACATGGCTTTGGTTGTTGGAAAGTTTTTTCTCAGACATAAGCCAAACCGGGGTCGCGCGTGTTTCTCACCTCATTGACGACCTCGTCGTCTTCATCCTCCTCTTCGTCACTGTCTTCGTTGTCTTCGTCCTCATCCTCGAGTTCATCATCCTCGTCCTCATCGCGCGGAACCGAAAACCCGCCATCCAAGGCACGCCGCTTGGGCCTGGACGCCATGCTGCCGGCCCCACTGCGCCTGCGCAACTTCCATGAGCCCGCCCTTCCGGGCCCACCCATTACAAGCGGAGGGGGTAGAAGGTCACGAAGAACCTCGGAGCGGGGTCGGCGTCAACCCCACTGCCCCTGGTGGATTCCACGGCCTTGATACCTAAGAGTCAAGTCAATCTGGGGTCCTATCTTGGCCTTTTCTTCCTCCTTCCATCCATTCTCAGCCTTTCCAAGGTTCTCTCTCCCCTTCGCGCAGTGGTTCGACCCATCTCCGCCAGGTATCAGGGGGGTCCTGGGTGTCGGTGCGCATGCGTGAGCTCCAGCTGAGCGAGGCCGGGGCTCCACGACCCCTGGTGCAAGTGCTGGTGCTTGGGGCCCGGGGAGGGCCGTCGCCATGGCAGCGCCGGCCACGCGGTGAGGGTGCCGCCCTCCCGGCTGGTAGCTCCCGCAGCCTCACTGCCTGCTGGTGGGAACCGTGCGATTCCGCCCCCGACTGGGCGCCTGCCGAGTGCCTCACCAGCCAGACGAGGTAGGTGTCGCCCGCGCGCGGTACCGACGACTACGCGGCGTTCCGCAGGGGCCAGCCTGCTGCCCTGCCGGTGTATGACGAGTCGGGAGCGGAACCCGGAGGCCAGTGCTGGCCTGGGTGCTGGGCCGTAGGCCGCGGGCAGTGGTCGGCCTTGAATGGAAGGTCGCCGGATCTGTGCAGATGCCCTCACGCCTGGTTAAGGCCCGACCCTGCGGGCGTGCCCCAGCACAGTCGGTGGCACAGCCTTGTCAGTGATGAATGAAACCGATCCTGAGCGCATTTCTCAATCTGAAAGTTTAAAGTCAGGGATCAACCTTGTATGCTACAGGGCCAGTGGGGATTTCTAAATTAGACCTGAGCCTCTTTGGAGAGAACAGAGTGCAGGGGACTTTGGCAAGGTAGAGAGCGTGTACCGGGCAGCTGCTGCCAGCTTGGCCGAGTGGAAATGCCACCCAGTGTGGTCAGTTCTCACATTTCAACAGAACCTGGAGTTCTGGACTTTTACCAAAAAAATCTTGATTTGTAAAACTTGTGCCAAATAAAATTCATCTACCGGTCAGGTTTACCCCACGCACTGCCAGTTTGCAGCCTGTTGTAAAGAATACTATTTGGAGAGAAAGTCACGAATTAGAGAAGACATCTGCTTTCTGAGAGTGAGGTCTATGGCTTTCCTTTTTTTTCTGTCTGTAAAATGAGGAGAGTAGGTTGGCTGAGTGTGACTGCAAAAATGGAATGAGCTGTCCCCAAGTTATGAGATTGGATGTTGGAGAATTTTAAGCAGAAGTGTGATAACCTCTCAATGATCCTTCAGCAGCAGGAAATGGAAGCAGGATACCTTAAGGGTCCTCAGAGCCAGAGTCCCCATGATTGTGTTCTGTGAGTTCTGTCTTTCCTAGCAGTCTTGCCTACCAGGCCACAACGTGGAATATAATATGTGTAAACATCAGGGCTTCACATATGATGGCATAGCTTAAAATGGCCCCTTTGGGTCCTATAACAATGTAAAAACATCTTCCAATAATGCACGAGAGAGGTAGCTGTAAAGAAAGACCTATAAAAGGCTAAAATTAGAAAAAGACTCAGAAGACACTGTGCCAGCTTACCAATAGAGCTGCACTGAAATGTCATGGGTGATTTTTCCCCTGTTTTTCTATACTTTTTTGTGGTAAAAATACACAGAACATAAAATTTACCATTTTAAGCAAGTGTCCAGTTCAGTGGTATTAAGTATGTTCACATTTTTGTGCAACCGTCACCACCATCCCTCTCTAGAGAATTTTCATCTTGCAAAACAAAATCCTGTACCCATTGAACACTAACTCTGCAATCTCCCCTACCCCAGTCCCTGGAAAGTGGTTTTCCTTCTCTATGAATTTGCCTATTCTAGGACTTCGTATAAGTGGATCATATAGTATTTATCCTTTTGTGGCTGGCTTGTTTCACTTAGCATAATGTCTTCAAGCTTCATCTTTGCCATGGCATGTGTCAGAATTTCCTTCCTTTTTAAGGCTGAATAATATTCCATTGTATGTATTTTTGTTGTTGTTATCCATTTATCCATGGATGGACATGGGTTGCTTCCACCTTTTAGTAATTGTAAATAATGCTGCTATGAACGTGAGTGTACAAATACCTGTTCAAGTCCCTGCTTTTAATTTTGGGGGGCATATATTCAGAAGTGGAATTGTTGGATCGTATAGGAATTCTATTTTTAATTTTTTGAGGAACTATACTTTTTTGTATTTTGCAAATTTTCCACAATAAGCATGTATTGCTTTGATATGAGGAGGGGGGGAAAGCCTTACTTTGTGCCCTCGGATTAGTACCCAGTGTTGAGCTTATGGTCAGAGTGTGAATGAGTAGCAAATGCGAATAAGTTTTGTCATTCAAGAAAATATGGTACTGACCCCATGGAACTTCGCTCAGTCAGAGACTAGATTGCTGACCTGCTGGCCCAGTCTTCACCTTCAGCTCAGAATTTATCTTAAAAGAGCAGAGAGGTGGTAGCAAGTGCTTGAGAGAATGGGGATGGGCTCCAGACTTCACCTGGAAAGAGGTGAAACTTCACCTCTGCCACGTACTGTGTTGTGTGACCTTGAGCCTGTTACCCAACCTTCAGAGTTTTGGTTTCCTCTTCTGTAAAAAAGGAATAATAATACCTTCCTTGCTGGTTTAAATGAAGATTAAGATCTTGCGTGTAAAATGCTTAGCCTGGTAAATCACACAGAGTGTGTGCTGGGTAAAAGGGTGGCTGCTATTATTGCTGATCTCAGAGCAGCAGGACATGGTTAGAAAGTGTGGGTTTGAGGTGTGGCTCTTTCTTACCAGCAAAGAGGCCTTAATCAAGTCAGTTCCCTGTCTCTTTAAGGAAAAGTGACCATCCCCCCTGCTCAAAAGTCGCTGGGTAAATCTAAAGTGCAAACAAATATTACTGAGCATCTACTATGGGGAAGAAAGTCCCTCAGAAAAGCCAGTGGTTCAGAGGACCCAGCCCATTTTACAGATGCAGGAATTGAGACCAAGAGGAGAACAGCATAGACCAGAACCCAGGCTTCAGCCCCTCTAGCACAAGCTTCTTCCACTCCACCAGGCCTCTCGTCAAAGTTCAGAGTGGCTCACATACAATCCTCCTTGTCTAAAAGCTTGAGAATACCCCTGCCTCTCCTTCTCTTCCTGCCTTCCTCGTATTGCTACAATACAGGTAACAGGTGTCGACTGAAAAACAAAAACAAAAACCGTGCAACGGGGCTTTCCTGGTGGCGCAGTGGTTAAGAATCCACCTGCCAATGCAGGGGACATGGGTTCGAGCCCTGGTCTGGGAAGATCCCACATGCCACGGAGCAGCTAAGCCCGTGTGCCACAACTACTGAGCCTGCGCTCTAGAGCCTGTGAACCACAACTCATGAAGCTGCACGCGTAGAGCCCATGCTCCGCAACAAGAGAAGCCACCGCAATGAGAAGCTGGCGCACCACAACGAAGAGTAGCCCCCTCTTGCTGCAACTAGAGAAAGCCCGCGCACAGTAACAAAGACCCAACTCAGCCAAAAATAAATAAAAGAAAATAAATTTATTTAAAAAAAAAACAGTGCAACATGAGAGCTGTGAGTTCAGTTTCATTTGGGGCTTACTGAAGACTATAGCCCGGGAGACGGCTTTCAGATAGCTTGGAGGAGCTGCTCGGAAGAGGTAGGGGGGAGGTCAGCAAATATATGATTCTGGTAACGGGGGTCCATGCAATCAAGCACACATATCGGTAGAAGGCTGCTGCTAGTCACAAGGAGCTGACATCTCCGTTAGTGATTTTAGTGCTTTTATAGGTATGAGAAGATGCAAGAAATTGGGTTCATAAAATTTTCTCCTGAAAATATCTAACTATTGGAAGGCCTGTTCTGCCAGATTTTCCAGAGCTCAGAGTGCCTCGTTCCTGATCTCTGCCCTGAATTCCTTTCAGGGTGTGTCAAAGGTCAGCGACTGCAGTGGCTGGTAACTTCATTCTTGTAGAGGCAGAGGGCGAACGACATTCTTCAGTTAGCACAGGAGTTTCTTACAGCAGGGAGCTTTCAACTTGGTCACAGAAGTGCAGGGAGAAAGGATTTCCCATGCAGTATTTCTACCACACTTGCAGCTTCAATCTGGATGAGACTATTCTTTTCCCAGAGCTGCCCTATCAGAGTACCACAACCTAGATGGCATAAACAGCAGAAATGTACTGTCTTGGGCTTCCCCGGTGGCGCAGTGGTGAAGAATCCGCCTGTCAATGCAGGGGACACGGGTTCCAGCCCTGGTCCGGGAAGATCCCACATGCCAGGGTGCAACTAAGCCCGTGCGCCACAACTACTGAGCCTGCGCTCTAGAGCCCGCGAGCCACAGCTACTGAGCCTGTGTGCCGCAACTACTGAAGACCGCGTGCCTAGAGCCCGTGCTCTGCAACAAGAGAAGCCACTGCGATGAGAAGCCCGCACACCACAGCAAAGAGTAGCCCCCCACTCGCCGCAACTAGAGAAAGCCTGTGCACAGCAACGAAGACCCAACGCAACCAAAAATAAATAAATTTTTTTTTTTTTTTGCGGTATGCGGGCCTCTCACTGCTGTGGCCTCTCCCGTTGCGGAGCACAGGCTCCGGATGCGCAGCCTCAACGGCCATGGCTCACGGGCCCAGCCGCTCTGCGGCACATGGGATCTTCCCAGACTGGGGCACGAACCCGTGTCCCCTGCATCGGCAGGCGGACTCTCAACCACTGCACCGCCAGGGAAGCACTAAATATTTTTTTAAAAAGGAAATGTACTGTCTCACAGTTCCAGGGGCTAAAATTCTAAGATCAAGATGTCAGAAGGGTGGGTTCCTTCTGAGGCCGTGAGGGGGAGTCTGTTCCAGGCCCCTCTCCCTGCTGCTGGTGGTTTACTGGTACATCTCTGACTTTCCTCAGCTTGTAGATGCGTCACCCCGATCTCTGCCTTCATCTTCACTTAACGTTTTCCCTGTATGTCCCTGTGTGTGCAAATTTCCCTTTTTTATAAGGATGCTAGTCATAAATGATTAGGGCTCACCCTAATGACCTCATTTTAACTTGACTGCATCTGCAAATAGCCTATTTCCAAATAAGGTCACATTCTGAGGTCCTGGGGGTTAAAAGAATTCAAAATATAAATTTTGGATTCGGTCCCCCACAGAGGCCAAGTACAGGGGCTTGCCATTTCACTGCTTGCTCTTCATAGCAAGTGACTGGATGACTGGTGTTTGAACTTCTTGATGGGAACAGCTAAAGGAGTCCTGTGTGAAGGTGTACATTGGCCACAGTGACATATTGCTGAGAAGGGGTTAGTTTGTTCACTTTTTGTGAACCCCCTTGCCTGCCCCGATCCCTAGAATACTCCAGGCTCTAGTAAATGAAAAGCATCTTAGCTGGCTTTACCCATCTTAAACGTATTCCGCATGAGTTTGATGCTGAACGCCTTTATTTGTTAATCCCAACAGACCTTCTGTACAAAGTGGTTAGAATAAGGATACTTCACCCTAAATCATCTACCCCAGCAGAATACAAAATCGGAATCAGAGGAGCCCCAGACCCAGAGGTGCACTTTTGAAGCCTTGCTTCCAAATCCTGGCAGTTCGCAGTAGGAAGTACCTTGACTGTCTCTTTCTCAATACTTCGCTTACAGTTCTGTGGTTGTCCATCCTCCCCCACCAGCCTTGGAGTTCCTTGAGGGTGGGCACTAAGCCTGACTTGTCCCTTGCCCAGCATCCAGTACCCAGCATCACAAAGAAGAGACTCAGTGTTTCTTGGGTAAATGAAAGCAATATGGCAGAGCCCCTCTCCTGCCTAATTGAGAGCCAGCTTTCTGGCCTGGAAGACCAGCTTGTCCTTTCTTAGTTCTCCTTGTGGCTAAAATTCAGGAGCTTCTACAAGTGGACAAGGCAAAACAAGGTACACCTGGAACCTCAAGGAGACAGTCATACCAAAGGGCCTTGCTCATTTGCTCCCCAAGTGCATTGCATGGCATTCTTCCCTGACTTGCCTATAATCCGGAATGCCCTTCTCCACGCCTACCCTCGCTCTGGTGTCTCTCACGTGTGTGTGTGGGGCAAGGGGAATGCTTCTGGAACCTCTCTTGACCTCACTGCCTCCCTTGCCAGTTATGGCCTTATTTCTCCTACTCTTCTTAATAGCAGTACTCTTCTTATCTACAACTACATCTCTATGTCCACTTTATTCTGTAACTTATTCTGTTATGAACTGAATTTTGCCCCTCAAACTCCTATGTTGAAGCCCTAACCCCCAGTGTGACTGTATTTGGATATAGGGCCTTTAAAGAGGTAATTAAGATTAAATGAGGTCCTAAGGGTAGAGCCCAAGTCCTACAGGACCGGTGGTGTCCTTAAGAGGAGGAGACACCAGGGGTCTCTCTCTGCACAAGCACAGAGGAAAGGCCATGTGAGCACACAGCAAGAAGGCAGCAGTCTACAGGCCAGGAAGAGAGGCCTCACCAGGAACAAACCCTCATGGCACCTTGATCTTGGACTTCTAGCCTCCAGAACTGTGAGAAAATAACTGTCTGTTAAGCCCACTAGTCAGTGGTGGTCTGTTAATGGCAGCCCAAGCTAAGACACACTCCAATCTGTTTTCCTTCTCCTTTGCCAGGACCCTTCTACCCTGCATCCCTGACTGACATTGTTCGAGTGCTTTAGGGCTCTGTCCTGGACCCCCTTCTTTCCTATCCATAATCTCACACAGTCCCAGGACTTTAAATACCATCTGTACACTGATGACTCCCAAGTCTTTGTCCTTTGACCTGACTCCTTCCCCAAGCCCAAAGCGCCTGCCTGATCTCTCCATTTGGACGTCTAATACCAGTACTCTTCAACTTTTAGCACTATGATACAGCTAGTAAATGGTAATATTCAGCACATTTCCATAAATAGACGAGGATTTACAGTTTACAGCTAAAGGCAGTCAGCCCTGGCTGGGGTGGGCGGGAGGCGATGGGAGTGAGTTCTGGCTGCCCTGGGCTCTACCCAGCTGCCCCCCCAAGGGCTGAGAGGACCCAGACCCCAGGCACACCTGTGAACCTATTCCCAGGACCGCTGACGCTGGCGGAGAAGAGGCATTCTGAAGGATAGTCTGTGTCGTTCTTCACGTCCTGACATGGTGCTACTGTTCTTGCAGTTGTCCAGTTGGAGTCACCTTGATTCCTTTTTCTCTCTACCCTGCGTCCAGTCCAAGTCAATGCTGTTGGCTACACCTTCATAATATATCCAAGTGCAATCACTTTTCCCCACTTCAAATGCCAATCTGGTCCAAGCCCATAACATCTCTCACCGAAAGTGTTCCAGTATCCTCGCTATTTTACTCCTTTCTACCTCCAGGCTTTTCTCCACACGCCTGCAAGTGGTCCTGTGAAACTCTAAGTCAGAGCAGGTCAGTCCTGTGCTCAGAATCCTCCAGTGGTATCACAGCTCATTCAGATAATAGGCAAAGTCCTCACCACAGCCTGAATGGCCCTGCACTGTGGCTCTGAGCCCGGGGCCCGTCTGCTCCCCCTTGGAGCTCCCTGGGCTCTGGCCCCACTGCCTGGCCACCATTCTCATACTTGCCAGACACTGTGTTACTGACACCTCTCATATTTCTTGGACAGGAATAAGAGTCTCCTCATTTCTAGTCCTGCATTTTTTCCATTCCATCAAGCTGTGTAAAACATTTGTGAACATCCATAGCATTATAAGGAACGTGACTCCGTCATTTACTGTCCAAAATGGGAGACTTTTGAGAGTGCAGTTGGGTGCTGTCAGTAATTACACCAGAACGACAGCTGTAAACTGGGACTGCCTTGGACAGACTGGTATACATGGTCACCTGTATGATCAGGCCACCCAGGATGACTGTTCTCTTACTCTCTGCACATCCCCTGCTCGACCAGTCCCTGCCTCACCTACACCCTACGCACCTGACTGACCTTTCCTCTCAGCTGTAGCGCCTATGATATAATCAGTAAATGCCTGTGTACCTGCTCCTGGCGCCAGCTGGTGAGTTTTGAAATCTTTGAATCCGAACTATCTCCACTATGATAATTTATCAAAGGGGCGGCGAGGGGCGGCCCCTCTGCTGGTTTCCCATGCAGCTGATGAGCCAACCCGATGTCAGTTCTCCCCGTAACTGGTAACCGCCCTCTTCCCCAGGTAGCAAGGACTGCTGCCATGTCCTTCCCGCTGTCTGCCACACACGGTGGGGTGTCACTCCAGGACCCCGCTTCAGACACGTAAGATCCCCCGTCCATTCAACTCCTGATGTCTCTGTCACTGACTCGGGGCTCTCTCTTTGGTCTTGAGGCTGGGCAGGTACAGGGCTTGCAAGCCTTCAGGGTGCAGCTGAACTTCGCCCCACCTATAAGGATAAAAATTCTGACATCTCCCCCACTCTTCCTGCCCAGAATAGAAGAAGACTGTGGTGAAATCCCTTCCTGTGTTAAGTCTCAGGGACTTGGGGTAGAGGGAAATAAATAAAACATAATTAAGGTTAAACCCCAAATGAAAAGCTTCATGGTTGAGTGAAAATGTCATGCTAAGTACTAGTTCACGTGGAGGCTCATCACCCACCAGGAAGGGCTGTGTCGCTTCCTCCAGTCTTTAGATGGTGTGATGGGCATGAGCTGCTGGGGGGAACTGAACTCAGACCCCAAGGCCTGGGCTCAGTACTGGCTCTGCCTCGGACTTCCCGTGTGAGCTCGGGCAGGTCCCCCTGCCACACCCCAACCTCAAATTCCTCAGCTGAAAAGGAAGGATTGGCCATGCTGGGAGCACACACACAGGTGCTTTTTCTTAGGAGATAGTCCTGTAGACAGCACCAAAAATCAGTTCCCCTCTGTCTAGTTGCCTAGGGCTTCTGTAACATACACCACAGAGCACATGGCTTAAGCAAAAGAAGTGTATTGTCTCCCAGTTCCGGAGGCCAGCAGTCTGAAGCCCAGGTGTCTGTGGGGCATGCCTGCCTCCTCTGAAGCTTCTAGGGGAGGCTCCTTCCTTCCTCTTCCAGCTGCTGGGGGGCCCAGGTGTTTCTTGCCTTTGGCAGCGTCTCTGCAGTCTCTGCCTCCTTCACATGGCCTTCTGTCTGCCTCTATCTGTGTCTAGATTTTCTTCTCTAAGGATGCCAGTCGTGTTGGATTAGTCATAGTTATGTGGGACACTCTAATCCACCATGACCTCAGCTTAACCTAGTTACATCAGCAAAGACCCTATTTCCAAGTAAATTCACATTTGTAGGTACCAAGGGTTAGGACTTCTTTGGAGGGAGCACAGTTCAATCAATTGTGTCTTCCATGAGAGCTAGGGCACCTACACCTTTTGGGCTGGCTGTATTTCCTCTGTGGTCCTAAGGATGGGAAACCGTGTGGGTGAGAAGTAGCAATGTTTGTCTTTCTCACTCTTGTTGGCTACATTTTGGAGATGACAGGAATGTGGGTTTCTTGAGCTAGGAATGACAGTCTGCACTGAACTCTAGAAATATCCCGGTCTTTCCCTTGGCCTGTGAGAAATTGCAGTAATGCCACCATCTAAGCCCCCATGATTGTAGAAAGCAAGCCATTGGACAGAACCTGGAGATTCCAGGCAGGGAGGTCGTTCCTGGTTCACAGAGCAGCTGGTGATCACGTGTGCCTTCACAGGGGCCCAGCTGCCCCGTGAGCCAGGACTCCCCTGGCGAGTGTTTCCTTTGCTACGAGCTATTTCTGTCACCTGGTCCCTGGGCCTTTGCTGCAGACCCTTGGGCACTGCAGGACGTTTTGGGAATGCCCTTCCCTTTTTGAGAAAGTGTCTGTAGACCTTTCTCTGAGCCTTTGGATTCTGCCCTGGGCTGGATGTGCCCAGTAGTTCAGGGACTGGTACCTGTCCATTATGGGGTGTGAGGGTGAGGGAACACTCTCAGCTTTAAACTCTCAGTTACTGAGAAAAGTACCAGGGTGTTAGCACGGCTATCTGTGTGCACGTATCAGTTGATCCCTTTCTCAGTGAACCTGATGACATGGCCTTTGGCGTGGCCAAGAAGCATCAGCAACGGTTCCTCTTAATTTTATGTTAGAGATGCTTTGAGCAACGGCAGAAAAGGGACAAGGGTAGTATTTGATATTTATTTGTCAAGTCCTGCAGCCCATCTCATGGAATTTCTTAACAGTTATCCCTAAGGCATCAGTTTTATTACCTGAGAGAACCACAGAGTAGAACCCAGAAGAAATATTTTCTGTTTGCAGTGGGTAGATTGGTTTTGCTCTCACATGTTTTCATTACCAAACTAAGCACTTTGCACTAGAGTGATACTTTATGTCTTTTTAAAAATTATCATTAATTAATTTATTTATTTTTGGCCGCGTTGGGTCTTCATTGCTGTGCAGGCTTTCTCTAGTTGCGGTGACCAGGTCATTGCAGTGTGTGGGCTTCTCATCGCGGTGACTTCTCTTGTGGAGCTTGGGCTCTAGGCACGTGGGCTGCAGTAGTTGTGGCTCGCAGGCTCAGTAGTTGTGGCGCACGGGCTTAGTTGCTCTGCAGCATGTGGGATCTTCCCAGACCAGGGCTCGAACCCGTGTCCCCTGCATCGGCAGGCGGATCCTTAACCACTGTGCCACCAGGGAAGTCCTTTATGTCTTTCTACCTCTCTGTCTTCCCAAGCACTTGGTGTGCAGCACAGCGCAGGGGTGAGAGCACGGGCTTTGGGGCTGGGCTGCCTGAGTGTGGCAGCTCTGCCGCTCATTGGTCCGGGGACTTTGGGTGAGTTTTGTCCCCCATATGCCACAGTCTCCTCATCTATAAAGTGGGATAAACCTCATAGCTTTAATGCATGTAAAGCTTCTAGAACAGTCTCTGGCATGTAGTAAGTGCTCAATTGTTATCTCCTTTGAGTCACTCAGCGGCCTTGGTGGGGCAGAGTTTATTCCCATTTGACAGGGGAGAAAAGATCACATCATGGACAGTAAAGCTGGTCTCTTGGCCCTTCATCCTGTGCTTGTTCTGTGACCCCACACTTCCCTCCTTGTGTTGCCCCAGAGAGAAAGGGGAAGAGAAAAGGGCAAGCAGAAACCAGGGAAGGAGAGGAGAAGTAAATCCATCAGCAAGACGCCTCCCACTGGAACTAAGATAAACCCAAACTCCCTAACAGGACCGGATGAGGCCTGTCTCCCCACTCTCCGCTGTACATTCCAGCTGCACAGACCTCTCCCACCCCTCAGGCATGCCAACCTTGGAGCTTAATCCTACTCAGGCACCACGTCTAAGTCTAAGCATTAGGTCCTCGGGAAAGCTATTCTGGCCTCTGTATTAGTTAGGATATGGGTTCCACTGCTCTAACAGAAATCCAAATAGCAGTGGCTGAAACAGGATAGAACTCTCCTTTTCTCTGATGTAAAAGCCCTGGCTGACTGGTGCCTCTGCCATACAAAGGGGTCCTGCTCCTTCCGTCACCCCCAGGGCGTTACCCTCCCCTGCAGTAGAAGGGGCTGACCACCTGGCCCGCATTCCCGCCAGCCGGGAGGCAGGAAGGGGAGGGCAGGGGCGCAGCACTTCCTGCTAAGGCAGGACCTGGAAGTGTGCACGTCCCTTCGATGTCCATCCTGTCGGCCAGAACCTAGTCACCTGGCCACATCCCGCTACACGTTTTTATCTTGGGCAACCACGTGCACCGTTATTATGAGGGGCTCCATTCATATGAGGGAGAAGGGAAGAGTGGGTGTTCGGGGGCAAGTGGCAATCCCTGCCACCCCTCCTAGTCCAAATAAGACTTACCAGTTATGTTTCCACAGCATCCTGACTTTCCTTTCATAACGCTCATTGCACTGTGACTCTGTCACTATTTTTACTTATTTGTAGTGTATCTGTTTTACCCTCCCATTAATACGAGGGCAGGAATCGTATTATATACCCAGTGCCTGGTTCACAGTAACTGTCTACGAATATTAGTTGACTTCCTGATAGGATTACACAGCACAAAGCAAGCGTTTAGGTGGGACTCAAAGAAGGAAGACATTTATCTTCATCCTGGTCCCAACCATTTCAAACCAGGCTGTGGACAGACGGTCTCGCATGGAATTACGTCGGTACCTCCTGTTAGCTCTGCCTTCAGTGTGAATCCACGGTCCAGCCGCTTAACTTCCCTGCTCCTGAGACCGCCTGCACGCCTAGTCTGTGGTGGCTAGCCTTGCCCCAAAGCCTGAGGTCTCTCTGAAGTGTGAATCCCATCGCTGTCACTCCTGCTTCAGCCTTCCAGTGGATTCCCATTTCTCATGGAACCAGAGCCTCCCTTATCCTTCGCTCTTGAGCCACGCCTACCCTTCCCTCCTGGGGACACCCCGAGCCCCTTTCTGACACTTGAACATTTCTGCCCCTGCTGTTACCATTCAGATCTCAACTCAGATTCTCCTGCTCAGAGAGGTCGCCCTGGAGAGGTAAACCCACACCCCAGTCACCTCTGCCACGTCACCTCACAGCCTGGAGTGCTTGAACTTGTCCACGCCTCCAACAAATAATGCAGACCGCACCTCCCTGAGGGAGGTCCCAGGCGTCACTGCCTGAGACCACTATAGAAACACTTGTGTGAGAGATTGGCTCCTGGTATCTGAAAGTAGTACTAACAGATGCTTTGGAAACTTGGGGATGTGTATCCTGGAACCTAGAACCAAGGTGGGGGGAATAGGATAAGGCTGAGTAGGGGTCTGTGGCTGCAGGATGCCTGCTTCACAGCATTACGCTCCCACTTTTTAATCCCCACAATAGTTGCTTGCTTTGCACGCCGCAGAAAGATTTATGCAGAAAATGCCAAGTTCTACCTGCCACTTAGTGACATGCCAGACTCCTGGAGCCCCCAGATTGGAAGGTGTATCAGTCAGGGTTCCACAGAGAAACAGAGCAGTAGGGGATATATGTCAGGAGACTTAGTGCAAGGAATCACCTTGTGCAGCCTGAGGACTGGCGAGGCAGCGCTGAAATCCACCGTGCAAGCTGACGGGAAGGGCAGGCCAGGCTAGGGCATGAGCTGCAGCTGTGGCCACAGGCAAAATTTCTTCTTCCTCAAGGAAACCTCAGTTCTGCTCTTCAGGCCTTTCTTTTGACAGAACCAGGCCCTCCCTGATTACCAAGGATCACCCCTTTTACTAAAAGCCAGCGTGCACGTGGTCTCAGGAGCGGGGAAGTTAAGAAGCGGCTGGACCGTGGATTCATGTTGAAGGCGGAGTTAACAGGATGTACCGACGTAATTCCACACGAGACCATCTGTCCACAGCCTTGTTTGAAATGGTTGGGACCAGAACGAAAATAAGTGTCTTCCTTCTTTGAATCCCACCTAAACGCTTGGTTTGTTCTGTGTGATCCTTTCAGTAAGTCGACTTGATCACATCTCTAAAATACCTGCCCAGCAGCCCCTAGGTTAGCATTTGTGAATAAATGGGGAAAACATCCTCGCCAAGCTGACACCTAACAGTGACCATCACTGAAAGGGAGATTCCTGATTTCTTTGGGAGACACATTCTGAATAACTTCAGGAAATGATAGAAACGATGCTACTGCCCATTTCCCCAAATGCCCCGTCTCTCTAGCTAACAGCTCGACAGCAGCATTAATTGAACTTGATTTCATAATTATTATTAGTTCACCCCAGTTTGGTTGCTTAGATACAAAGCAATTCATTTGGAGACAATTTTCCTAAGATGTCCCACAGATATTATAATGTTCCAGAAGTATGTTCAGTAATAATTTATAAGTAATGGCTCCCAGAGTTAACACATTTCTGCTCCAAGCAATATACTTTCTTTGACTACTGTCAACCACTGTATAATATTTATTAAGTCACTAACTGGTAGTCTAATGCTACTTGTGCATTTCCAGCAGAGTTTATCTTGCAGGTCTTGGACAGTATTTGATTTGAGGCTTTGGGGATGGTTATAATGTGCTTTTACCCCCTTGACACAAAAGCAATTTAATATTTATTGTAAAAACTTGGGGGGTAAAACAGAAAGAGGTAGAGAAGAAAATAATCACCCTAACCTACCACCAAAGAATATTCTTTCGTATATGTGTATATATAAAATCTGAAAATGGTACCTTAATGCAATTCTGAATCCTGTTCTTTTAAACTTAACATTATTTTGTGATTAAATAATCCATATAATTAAGTTGTTTATGAATATTTTAATGATTTCATATAACTGTACCATGATTTATTACACCATTCTCTCATTGTTAGATGTTTACATTGTTTCCAGGTATTTGCAATTGTAAAGAATACCAAGATACAGACTTGCAACTAGTAGTTAAATAAGTTCTGGGTGGGTGGGGGGGAATCTAATGCACAGCATGGTGATTATAGTCAACAGTACTGTATTATAACTTCAAAGGTGCTAAGAGACTAGATATTAATTGTTCACACCACAAAAAAGAAATAATTATGTGAGGTGATAGAGGTGTTAGCTAATGCTACAGTGGTAATCATATTGCAACATACAAATGTATTAAATCACATTGTACACCTTAAACTTACACAATGTTATATGTCAATTTAAAAAAAAAAGACCAGGATGAATATCTTTATGTTAATCTTTGCACACATATATGAGTGTCACCTTAGAATTTATTCTTGGAAGTGAAATTATAGGAAGAAGGGGTATGAAGTATAGAAGCCTTTTGATAAATATCAACCAGCTGGTTTCTGGGTTAGAAGATTTTTGAAAATTCCTCTCATGATACTCGACCACATTTATAAAACATCACTTGAGAAATAGAAGAGTCAGTATAGTCATTTCCTAAAGAGCTTATGAGCAACTGAGTATATTTATCTTGAAATGGAAGTAATTATTTATTTCCTTAAAATATAAGATGCTCATTTCTATATTTGTTATAGATACAACCCAGAATTTGCATCAGTTCTCTTCTGTGAGCCTTAAATGTTTAGCTAGGACACTGCCTTTCCCTAATGGCTTTCATCTGCCTTTCCAAGTGATATCAGGTGCCAGCATGCTGTCCCTGGGCCTTATCGGTGACACAGGGTCTCCAGAAGGAACGAGCCCATAAACGCCAAGTCATTGTGTGCGAGGGATGGGCCGCTTCAGCCAGCAGCTGATTACCTGCTCCTGGAGCCCAGCCCAGCTGACACTGCTTAGGAAGAGGCTTTGAGATCTAATTAAGATCCGTTTCCCTGCTCTGTCACAGCACCCCGTAAAGACTGCCAGGCAATAATGAAGGTTCTTTTACTGAAAGACCCTAAGGAGGACGACTGTGGCCAGGATCCCTACATCAGGGTAAGTACCTGACACACCTGGTCCCCGAAAGCCCAACACTGCCTTGTGATTGAAGTCAAGGGGAGGGTCCATCTGCTAAAACTCTGAGGAACTGGCGCAGAATAAGTTGTGAAATAGGACCTTTTCCTTATTTTCCAAACAACCCTGGCCAATTCAAAACCATATTCTTTTACCTGCAGGAATTAGGATTATATGGACTCGAAGCCACTTTGATCCCTGTTTTATCATTTGAGTTTTGGTCTCTTCCCAGTTTTTTGGAGAAGGTAAGATTCATCAGTGTCTGAGCACCATCGTTTCTGAATGAGACACGTTTGGTTTCTGTAGACTCCTACAGAATTCTAGGGGAAGGACCCGTTTGCTAGCCCTCATCTCACTACCCAACTGTAAAACAAGGACGGCACGAGCTCACCTGCTCCAGGACTTGGCTGCTACTGGATCCTCAGCCCAAGCCTCTATCAGCGGCCCCAGAAAGCCACCCAACCTGGAGGTGGGCCCGTAAGGAGGCCCGGGAGAGCCAGTCATGCTGAGGCACCAAGCCTGTGCTGCTCTTGGCCACGCAGACCCTTCACCTTCCTCCTGTCATTCAGTCCACGCCCCTGACCTCAGCGAAGCGCAGAAGAGCTGTTGTTTCTCCCCAGGTTGGGCAGCTTGGCGGAGTTCTCCAGCAGATAAGAGGGAGAGTTGGGACTGCTTCCATGTATTGGAGCGATAGTTATGGCCAGGGAGAGTCCCAGGAAAGCCCTCCAAATGCTTCCGACTAAAGATTCAGGGCCCAGCACCCCAGGCCCCATCAGTGTGCACCCTGTCACCGGACATCTCCCCGGGGGCACCGTTCTGGACACGTGGGCCCAGAGCCAGGGCGGCTTCGTGGGACTGGTGTGCCCAGCCCTGCCCACCGGGCTCCCGGGCCGCTGTGAGCATCAGGTTCACCCCCGTGCTCTGCATGTCAGAGCCCACCTGTCACTCTGTGGAGGACCTCTCTGCTATCTCCCTTCGCTCTGAGCTGAAGATTGAATTATTCATTCAACAGTTTACTCAGCAAATATTGATTTGGCATCTGCCCTGGGTCTGTGTGCTGTGAGGAATGTATAATGGACCCACATCGCATGCTCTTCCGTAAGCAGCTTTAACAGGGAACCAGAGCTCATCATTTGAAATCTTTGCTGGGCCCCTGTGCTCATAAAAATACTAGAGTCTCTGTGGGAGCTTCTCCATCACCCCCAGCCAGTTTGTTTCATGAGGGGCTTCCTGGACTCGCTCTCTGAAGCTCCTGTTGGGCAGTGAGCGAGCGCACGGGCTTGGGAATCGTAGGGGCATGTGCTCAAGTGCCGGCTCTGCCCCTCACCTTGAACTAGTTCTTTATCCTCGCCAAGCCTCTGTGTCTTAATCCGTGCGATGCAAATAGTGCCACCCGTCTCACAGGGCACTTTCACAGATTCAGTGCAGGATTATGTGTATAACAGCCCAGTGCCCAGCTCAGAATACGTGTTCAATAGATTTTATCACCATTTTTATGCTCAAAAACCAGGGCTTCAGCATGGATATCACTCCTTGAATGTTCCAGCTTTCTTATGGATGCAGGTCAAGTCTACCGTCCTGCCTGCACCCTAGCCACACCCAGACTGAGTCACATTGTCCCTTGGCTCCATTACACCTGCCACCCTGCATCACACTGGCCTCTCCCTCCCCAAGACTGTGTGAGCTCCTTGAGGGAAATGCTGTGAATTTACCTGTATGTCCTTAAAGGCCTAGAGTAGTTCCAGGCGCATAGTAAGCTCTGTCTTGAGTGGATGGATGGATGGATGGATGGATGGAATTAGTTTGCCTGCTGCTATTGTGAAGCATTTAGAATTCTGGAAAATGTTGAACTTGACTGTCATATAAAATGCCTTTGCTGTTGTTTGGTGTGCAGCTGTCTCACCCTGAAGGTTACGGGGGCCTCATTTTTACCAGCCCCAGAGCAGTGGAAGCAGTGGAGCTGTGTTTGGAGAAAGACAATAAAACCGAAGGTAAGGGTGGGTCTGCTGTGAATGCCACTGGACTTCGCTTTGTCCTGTTGGTGATACTAGATTCCAGAAATAGCTGGACTTCAGGTTTGAGAAAGTGCAATGACTTTTAGTCAAAAACTATTTAGGTACCAAGTTACTTCGTGTTTTTGGAACCTTTGGAGGGAGCAGAAGATGAAATTCCTTCTTCTAAGCTGTTTCTTAGTGTCCCACACAGAACGACATGTTACATGGTAGCCTTCTGACCGGGGTGAGCGCTTCGTGGCACTGCGTCACCAGGAAGCAGGAGACGGTGCTACCTCCTAAATGCCCAGACGGGTGCCGCTGTGGGGGGTCTCCACGTGCACCCACCAGGTGGTCACAGTATGTGGGCGCCAGTCTCTTTCCTCACAGGGCCGATGGGAAGGTCCAACAGCACATGAGAACAGTGCGTGCCGAGCCAGCACTCGATGATGTGACCCCGCCCAGGCCTCCTTCTCGCTTCCTTCCCTCTCTGCCAGAGCCCGGCTCTCAGACTGACCACCACCTTAGTCTGTCCCATCAGACAGCTTTGAGCTAACATGTGTGGAGTGCCTGCTGTATACCAGGCTCTATATTAGCTTGACATTCGCAATCTCATTCAATCCTGGACCAGCCAGAGACTCACCTACTGTGGTCCTCATTTTACAGATAAGAATGCTGAGGCTTGGGGAGAGTCAGCACCTGTCCAAGGCCCTGGAGCCCGTCTGTCAGGCCGGACCAGCTCCAGTTATACTAACAGGGGGAGGCAGCGGGACGGGTGGTTATCAAAGGGCTTTGCAGTCAGTTAGGCCTGGCCTCAGATGGCCATTCTGACCTTGGCGGCTTCCTTGACCTCGCTGAGCCTCAGTTTCCTTGTTTGTAAAGTGGGCACAATAATACTTGCATCCCAGGATCGTCACTTCTACCACTAGTTAGAGCTCCTCTAGGGCCTACCGTGTGCCACACCAGGCCCTGGCTGCTTTATCCGTGAGGTGGGTATGGTTAGTATCCCCGCCTGACAAATGAGGAGCCTGTGGAGCAGAGGGCATGAAACTCTCCAAGACCACACGGTCTGTAAGTCACAGTTTTAAGATTCTAGCTGCGGAGTCTGAGTCCCAAAGTGAAGCATTCAGGACATCTCCTGGTGCGGGTGACACTGAGCAAGTGACAGTGCAGAGTGGTCCTTATCTTTACAGTCAATTAGGCTTTCATTATAGCCAAAACAATCACCAACTCGGTGATTTCATATACGCAGTTACCTCCTATTGAGGAGAAAGTCTAACGCTTTTCTTAGGGATGAGGACTTGTGCTGTCCAATCCTCAAGGCAACTCAGAACCGGAAGTACTGTTATTTCCAAAATGGAGAAAGAAGACTCGAGATGGAGAAGCGTGTGTATTCTCTCCCAGTGGTGCTTCAGGAATCTTGGTCTTACAGTTGTGCTTTCCCTTTTGTATGTGTTTTGAGGATGAAGATGATGAAAAAGAAAAAATCCCCAGCATGGACACTATAACTTTTTATAATGCTTTATAGTTTAAAAAGCATTTTCCCATACATTTTCTTTTTTTCTTTTTTTTGATTGAAGTATAGTTGGTGTACAATATTATATAAGTTACAGGTGTACAATATAGTCCATACATTTTCTTATTTTGATTGTTACAACAACTTTATGAATACAGGCAGGAGAGGTGTAGTTAATCTCCGTTATCTCGACAGGGAAACAGAGGAGGTGGGTCAGCTGACTTGCGAGGAACGAGCCCAAGTTAAGGGGCAGAGCCAGCTCTGAAGCCGGGCATTCTGATTTCACCCAGGGCTTGCTCCAACTCATATCTGCTATGATGCTTGGAGAATGGTTTGTTCACATGCTGTAGATAATGTTTAAATAAATATTATTTACGTTTGTGGGGTAGGAAAGGAAAGAAGGTGAAACTCAGTCTTTTATCGCTTTTTAAAAGGGAATTTCTCACGGGAGTGTAAAGGGTAGAGTAACACTATTGAATTTAAGGGAAAATTACACTCATAGTCAGATCTTAGGAAGGAAGAACCAGTGTTTCCTTATCTTCTAAAAGGATGTTGAATGCCAAGTGGCCTTGTGATACATTTATACTACCCACTTTCTCTTGGTTTTTCTTTAATCCATATTTAAAGATGTTTATTTTTTGTCATCAAATGATAGTGTTCTCTATTAAATTGTGTTTGTTTATGAACCTGATATTTATTCTCTTCTTTGACCTAATAGATAAATGAGCCTTCCCATCTGAGATGACAGTTTCTTGACTGCTTTCAGATTTATATCCCGAATAAAACCAGTCATATTGCTTTATTAGACATTTAAGTTGCCTCTTTTTCACGACCAGTAATTTTTTCTTTAAAAGTCTAGATTATGGGGGGACATCCCTGGCTGTCCAGTGGTTAGGACTCAGCACTTTCACTGCCATGGCCCCGGGTTCAGTCCCTTGCTAAGATCCCGCAAGCTGCGTAGCACGGCCAAAAAAAAACAGAAAAAAGTCTAGATTTTTGAATTTTAATATTACCATGCAAATTAATTCTTCAAGTTATGTTTACTAGTATGCACTAAAAATCCTTCTAGTGCCAACTGTGGAAGTGATTTGATACTTAATGCCTTCAATAAGGAAGGCATGTTGAAACATTTGCCAAAGTGATTTTAAAAATTTTGCCTGCGGAATATGGACAATATAAAAATGGATTTTAGTTTGAGATGCTGTTCTTTCTATTTGGTTATTAATAATTTTCCTTGCTCACAAGTTTTTAGGATGAACAAACAGCCTTGGGCAGCAGTCCAAATGGCCGCTTTGGTATTTGCAACTCACATCAAATTTCATGTTTTACAGTCTGGAGAAAGTCTCTGCAAGAAAAATGGAATGCTAAGTCAGTGTATGTGGTGGGAAATGCTACTGCTTCTCTAGGTAAGCAGTCAAGGTACAAATAAAACACCAAAGAATGACTGTGATATTGTGATTATAATAAGAAATATATATTTGGTCTTTGTCCCTGTTCCTGGCACAGAGCTCCTAAAACCCTTGGAATTTCCTGAGTGATAAAAAAGATAAGGTGGGGCTTCCCTGGTGGCGCAGTGGTTGAGAGTCCGCCTGCCGATGCAGGGGACACGGGTTCGTGCCCCGGTCCGGGAGGATCCCACAAGCCGCAGAGCGGCTGGGCCCGTGAGCCATGGCTGCTGAGCCTGCGCGTCCAGAGCCTGTGCTCCGCAGCGGGAGAGGCCACAGCAGTGAGAGGCCTGCGTACCACAAAAAAAAAAAAGATAAGGTGTACTTTGTTATTCATAACAAACCTCTTTCAACTCCACCTGAGATGACTTTTAAATGGGGTGACTTTTGGAAAGCCCCTTAAATTGGAGGCTAGTTGCCATGGGAACCAATCCTCCGATTAGAGTAGGAACTTTCAGCCTCATGCCCTCCCTGCCTCCTACTTCCAGGGAGAAGAAGACATCAGCCAGAGGTTGAATTAATCAATCAATTATGGCTGTGTATGAAGCTGCCATAAAAATCCAGAAGGACAGTAATGTGGAGGGTGCTGGGAGGCTGGAGCCAGGAGAGGGCACGGAAGCTCAGGCCCTCCCCGCATACCTGCCTGCTGCACCTCTTCCATCTGGCTGTTCATTTACACCCTTTGAAATATCCTTTGTAATAAATCTGCAGTAGTTAGTAAACCATCTTCCTGAGTTCTGTGAGCTGTTCTAGCAAATGATCCAACCCAAGGAGTGGGTTGTGAGAACCTCCGATTTAGAGCTGGTCAGTCAGAAGCACAAGCAGAGAGCTGGGTCTGAAGTGGGAGCAGTTTGTGGGACTGAGCCTTCCATCCTCGGGATATGACGCTACCTCCCAGTAGAGAGTGTCAGACTTGAGTTCACTTGTAGGACACCTAGCTGAGAACTGGAGAATTGCTTGGTGTGGAAAACCCACACATTGGGTAACCAGAGTGCAGACGTGTGGTGATGAGAGCAGAGGAGGAAAAGAGGAGGTTTCCTTCCACACTGACTTAGCTTTGTTCATTGAACACTATAGTTCAGTTTAAAACATGATTTTTTTCCTTTTTAAATTTACAAAAAGTAATTAATTAGTTAACTATATAATGCTGCTGATAAGGGTGCGGTGAAACAAATGTATTCAAATATTGCTAAATGGCATTGAAATTTGGTTCACATCTTTTGAGAAGTACTTGGTTGGCATGTATTCAAAAGCTTTGCCAAAATAGTTGTACCCTTTGGCCCACTAATCCCTTTGCTGGTAAAATCTGTCCAAGCTGTTTCGAAGAAGACTTACAGAGAAGTTATAAATACAAGGCAAGGAACAATTTTTCCTGAACCTTTTGAAACTAAGTTGCTGATAATGATGCCTTACCATCCAAAGCCACAGGTCTAGGGAGGGCAGGGCTGGGACCCAGCTCCCTCTCGTCTCCCTACACCAGCCTCCAAGGGGAGACTTTCTCCATGTCATTTGTAAGGCATGTGCCTTTGTACTTGCACATTTTAAAAACAACACAGGAACAGGACTTTAATAACCATGTAAAGAAATACATTTTGTTGTTGTTGTTTTCCAGTGAATAAAATTGGCCTGCATACAGAAGGAGAAAACTGTGGAAATGCAGAAAAGCTTGCAGAGTACATTTGTTCTAGTAAGTAGAACAAGGTCGCCCCAAATGAAGCCCATTTATTTTTGTTGGTCGGTCTCACAACCAGCGCCTCGGGAAAGGGCCACCTCCTCGGTGATGATGCTGATACTGTGGCTGATGGGTGTGTGCCGCTCCAAGACCGTGGCTGCCTTGTATCTGCATCTGTCTGTGCTGGTCTGAGATCCAGCCTACTGCCCTCCACCCCCTCCACCCAAGGACTTGAGACAACTTGAACGTGACACAGAATAAAAGGGCTGGAGACAAAACCAGAAGCAAGACCCTCTGCAGGGATTGTAAGGGGAGTGGAAGCAGCAGAAGCTGCCGGCACCGTCCCTCTGTCTGCCGGCTCCCCGCCTTCCTGGTAGGAGTCTCTTCCCTGTCCGAATTCCCCCCCCACAAAGCCCGCTCCCCCTAAAGAGCCCACTCAGCCCCCCATAAGCTCATCACTGGGCAGCATATGGGCTGAGACTTAAAATGGCAAGGGTTCTGGGGATACTTGTGTTTAAATAAGGATTAAGCTTTAATTATGAACGTTTCGGCTTCTGACGAAACATGGGCCAAGATTTTTGGAGCAGAACTCTCCGAGAGAGAGGACGGAGAGGCTCGATATGTACTTGCAGGGGAGCCCCACCTCCAAGTTGTGTGTCCCAGTCTCTCCCCTACACGTCTGATCCAACTGCACACACATGCTCTTGTGTCCTTGTCACTTGGATCCCTCCCTGAGAGATGTGTGACATCAGACCCCCACGTGAAAGATGACACAGAACCAGCTTGCCTTCTGTCACTGAGAGGGAATCAGAGCTTCGCTCCTCGGGGTCAGGGGGTGTGGAACTGTCTGCGAGGGCCAGATACGCCGTCTTTGCGGCCACATCCTCTGCCCGTCGTAGCACGAGAGCAGCCGTAGACCATGGGCTGGGTTCTGACCTGGGTTTGCGGTTTGCAGACCCTTTCTAGAGCTTGCTGAGCTAGAAGACAGGGCCAGGTTGGCTGCTGACGCCTGAGGTTTTGCTCTGAGGTGGTCCCAGGAGAGGGGTGTCTTCTCTGCCCCTGGGGTGGTGGTTTCAGGGTGGGCAGGGAGCCAGGACACCTTAACCGGGAATTTTTACGGCTTCTGGGACCGTGGTGCGTGGTTTTGTGTCTGGACGTGGTGTGTAAGAACATTTCTTCTCCAGGTAACGATCTCTAAAGTCTGAGGAGGCCTTCCTGTCACGAGCCAGTGCTGTTGGTGAAGGTTCTCAAGCTCGTGTGTTTCTGTTGACACCTAGGAGCTGGACCTGAAAAAGTCGCACATCCTCCACTTCCCCGTGGACCAGGCCCCCTGGAGCTCAGGCAGGGGATGGCAGAGGGACTTCCCAGGTTCCCAGTTGGCTCTCCTTTCTCCCCTTTTCTTTTAAGAACTATTTTATTTCCTCTTTCCTGGGTCACTGTATGCGCTGTGTTAACATCGAGGACGAGACGTTCCTGGGTGGTCAGCGTGTTCCTGACGCGCCCCCTGCCTCGCCTCATTTGGTCCTCACTACCGTCCACTGCAGGCTGCACAGTCCAGTATGGCAGCCAGGAGCCACATGTGCCTATTTAAATATAAATCAATTTAAATTAATCGAAATAAAAACGTGGCTCCCCCGTCACACCAGGCACAGGCCACAGCTCAGCTGTCACTGGCGGCTCAGGCACCACAGGGGCAGCCTAGGGGCACCCAGCATCACCCAGCGCTCTTCTCAATGGTGCTGTTGTCCAGGCTACGGGGACCGAGTGACCATCCAAGGTCCCAGAGCTGGGAGGGGACAGGCGGGAGGGCAGACTCCACACGGCACAGCCAGTGTCCACCCCGTGGGTCCTAATGAGTCTTCAGTTCGCACTTGGAATAGCATCCACATGAGAGTCCGTCTGACGCTGGCAGGACGCTCTCCCCGGTTCTCCCCAGACGTTAATGATTTTCTCCCCCAGTCAGCTCTGAAGCTTGATCTTTAAAAGCCAAGAATCTACTTCCAGTGCTTGGAGTAAACAGGCCAGTTCATAGTTATTGCTTATTTATTTTACTTAAACACTTATTTATTCTGTCACAGGCACTGTTATAAGCGCCTAAAGCTATTAGCTCATTTAATCTGAAAGCTCGTCGTTCTGACAGATGGTTCTTCCCTCCTGGGCTATCTCCGCTAAGGGAAAAGGAAGTATCAATACAAGTTAAGTGGTCCAAGGTAGAAGAGCATTTCAACATTTTGAGAGAGAGCGAAGGAGGGGGAGGGTGTCAGAGGCAGACAGATTGTGCGGGTTATTTGAACTGTCCCCCTGGACTTGCGCTGAGCTGACCAAGGGCTCGTCCCTGCAGCCTCGCCCACTTGCTGGGCTCTCCTTCTGTCGCCCAGTCAGTCTCGTGGTCCTAATTACCTATGTTAAGTGCCCACCGCCTGCACAACTGGACCCTCCCTCACAGCAGGCCTGAGAGGTCATCGCAGTCCTGGAGGGCGTGAGAGTTCTACAGACACTCACATCTCCTCCAGCGAAATGACATTTACGCGCTCAGTCTAGTTCTTAATCACCAGCAGTGACTGTGTACAGAGCTCCCGCTCCAGCTGCATAACATCCTCTTAGGACTTTCAACACAGCTGCTGTCCTCAGCCCGACAGCCCAGCGGGCCAGGCCCCCTTCCCGTTAAAGGAACGCGGAGCAGAGCGTCTGAGCCCCGTGGTTCACCATCCCGCGTCGGGTTAGACCCCTGCCGGGCCCCTGTCGCTCCCTGTCGTCCTGGGGACACCTCACCTCTCACCCCTGTGTAATCAACCGGCTTTTACATTGGCCTATTTAGCTTTGGCCTGTTTGGGTTAAAAATCAGTAGGCAGTGAGGTCATCCCAAAAAGGAAATTTTTTTAAAATAATGAATCATTTATGTTCCATAAACGATCTTATGACAAAGAGGAAGGGTTGGGTGGTTGAGCTATGCCGTTTTTGGAGATGCTGTCAGTTCACATGGTGATGAGATGGGCCAGAGAGGTCCTCATCCACCAGAGTTTGTTTCCCGTAAATGTACCCAGTAATCTGCTCCATTGTTCAGTCATGGAAGCGTCCCATGAGGAGTTTTGCTCAGGACATAATCCATTCGGGAGTGCTTTGGCTTCTTGGAGGAGGTTAGCACCCAGGAAGTACAGTCACGGGATGTCTCTCCTCTCCTGCGGCAGGTCTCAACCAGGACATTTTCAGGTTTTCCTCCCTTGTGCTGCTGTGGTGGTGCTTTGCCATGAAGCCAGCTGAGCTGGTTGGTCCTGCTCGGCCTGCCTCTCCACCGGGCACTGGGGGTGCAGTGGGACAAAGATGCCTGCCCTGCACCAGGATGTGCGTCCAACTCCCCATCTCCCTAGTAGTGACCAGCAGTCAGAGAACACAGATGAGCAGCTCAGTGCTCTGCTGGACCCGCAGAAGAAAGGCTGTGAAGGGCCGATTCTGGAATCTTCCGGAAGCCCCTTGCACACCCCTGGGGTTGAGGCTGCAGGAAAAGTAGGCCCCTGGTTTGGCTGCTGTCCTACAGCTGCCCCACAGCAGGTGCTGGGGAGGGTCTGTGGGAGCCGCTTTGGCCCCTAGGCTCCTGGACACCCCACCACCAAACACACACACGGACACACACACACTGGAGGGACACCTGGGCTCTGGTTCAGAATAGCACCTGGTCATGGCTTTGAAAGTGTGTCATGAGGGATGGCATCTATACTGCGTGAAAACATTTCCTCACACTGGAAAAGAGAAAGCGGTGAACATCTGTTATCTACAGTATATTTAAAAGTTTTCCAATTGCTTGTGTTCTTTTATGTCGGTACTGTACTTACAGAGCCGTTTAAATAAAACACTCGCTGGTTTGTAATTATTGGACAACTTGAAATAAGGACGCCTACAGTCATTCCTGTTGTTTAGCTGGGCCTTCGTGGAGATGGTGCCGGAGGGGGAGAGCTTGGCTTGTTCCCCCCTCTGATTGCAGGCACCGAAAGGGGATGTGTTCAGAGAGATCTTCCAGATGTGAGGAAATGCGTCTTTGTGCCTGACCAGCACTCGCTCCAGCTCTTTACATCTGATGGACAGACGGAAGGGGAGAGCGGTCGCCTCCACTAAAGTGCTTTGTTCTCACAGTGCGGAGGATTCCCATCTGACCGCCCATCAGTTTTGCTGGGAGGTGGTGTCTCACACGCTGTCTCCACGGCTCTGCAGAGCGAGGCCTGCGGCTGAGTCTCCCAGGGCGGAGATGTGCGCAGGGACAAGAGGCTGGGACCCCGCGCGGCCAGCCCTCGGCCCTTGGGCTCCTGGCCTGGCGGCCAAGAAGTGTCCTTACAGCTTCACTGCAGCGGCTGCCGTCTCCTGCCTCCTCGTGGCGGGAGCCCAGGCTCCAAACGCCTCCCGGCCCATCCGGGCTCCTCCAGAGGCAGAAACGGTTGCTCCAAGGCCACCACCAGGCCTGACCTCTAACCTGACTCTGGTCACTGCACTCTAAGTGGTGACTGCTGCCCGGAGCCACCACGACGGGAGGGACTTAGGGAGCAGGGGTGACAGCAGCCCCGGGCTCTTGCGGATGTTAGTAGTCTAGCGCTGTTGCCCACGTGACCCCCCTGAGCTTCCTCCCGCTCACAGTCCTGGAACCAAAGACGCAGGGCAGGGCCCGGGGCTGTGTCTCCATCTACAGAGTCTGCCTGTTTATTCGCAGGGGAGTCGTCAGCACTGCCTCTTCTGTTTCCCTGTGGAACCCTCAAAAGAGAAATCCTGCCGAAAATGCTCAAGGACAAAGGTGACTCCCCCTCCTCTCTGGGGTCCACCGAGAGCCTTCGCGGTGGCGGAGTGTCAGCCCTGGGGACCTACAGGGAGAGCAGGCCTGGGATGGACCGGCCAGGCCGGAAGGTGCAGGGTGCAGTCCTCCCTCCTGCTTCAGATCCGCTCCCATCCACCCGCTCAGCTCAGCTGGGAGCATGCAGAGGGGCACGGGGCCTTCCCTGGGAGGTCGGGTGGGCAGTGGCTTGGTGGCGACCCTGGGGCGGGCACGTGTGGAAACCAGTCCAAGCGTGGAGCTGATCTCATCACACACTCAAAGCAGCGTCCACCAGCCCAGCCAACCTAGGATCGCTCCAAGTCCATCCCCCCGGGCTCCATCCCAAGGTGCCAGGGACCAAGGTGTCCAGGCCCTAGTAGGCTCGTGGCTTCAGCCCGCAGGCTGGTAAAACTCCCTCCAAGCTCTGCCTGCAGCCCTGGCCCTCAGTGTGGGATTCCACACGGACAGCATCCGTGGGGGAGCGTCCCGGGCCAATCCCGCGGGCAACCCACACAAACACGGGAACAAAAGGCGTCCGTGGTATGAAGGAAGGCCGAGTTTTCGGGATCCTCATCCTTCTTCTGCCATCTCAGCCTCCTCTACCGCGTGAGCCACTCCGCAGTGTTAAGCAGGGTGCAGAGGGCCGGCCGAGTCTGCTCGCACTGAGCCCACACCTCTCAGCTCCCGGCGGCTTGTTCCGGGAGGGTCCTGCAGCACCGGGCGGTCTCCACTACCTGTGCCCCGCAGTGTGTTCCCGGGGCAGTGAAGTCTGTCTTCTGGCTTGTGTCCCAATTGTGTCCAGGGATTCCCGTGGAGAGCTTAACCGTCTACCAGACGATCCCACACCCAGGGATCCAGGGGAACCTCAACAGCTACTATTCCCAGCAGGTGTGTGGGGTTTCCAGGGAGCTGGGCGGGCAGGGCAGAGGGGCGCAGGCCTCCCGACGCTGGTTCTGCCATCCCCAGCTGTGCCACTTTGAGGAGGCCATCTTTTGGCTCCATCTCTGTATCTGGGAAGTCGGAATAGACCTATCTCTAAGGTTTTTACAAGGATTAAAGGAGATAATTTACACAAAGCCCTTTGCACAGCCTGGGGTCAACAGTGGCTTGATGTCATTCTTCATGGTGTGGGGCACTGGTGGAGCTGCAGGGCAGAGGCTGGAGAGGGGCTGGGCCCACACTGGGAAGGCCTTCAGGGCCCACGGGGGAGTCTGGATTGAATTTGGGAGGCCGCGGGAACCTTTGGAGGCTTCAGTCAGAAGGGTGCACGGTTCTTGTTTGGGCTGATTGAGGTTTTCCACATCTGTATCCAGTAAGACACCTCCCCTTCCTCTCCAGGACAGGCTTCTGAATGCCTGGCTGGTACTCGGAGACCCTGTTAGCACAAACCAAAGCTTTCAGAAAGGCCAAGTGGGCCAGTCTGTCTGCTGTCTGCTCCATTTCCGGAAGGGATGGGGCATTGATGGGGAGCGGGGCTGCTGCCTTACTTGATCAGCGTGCTTTGGCCACACAAGCTAGAGGCATTGTCCACTCTCCTGGGCGCTGGGTCCACGGTGCCTGTGTCCTCTGATCTGGGGGCCTGCAGAGCGACCAAGGAACAGCACCCAGCCTCTCCCATCGCACCCCTCTCTAAACAGTTCCCGACCTGAACTCCGCCTCCGTGGAGCCCAGAACGCCAGCATCAGTGGGGACCCTCCTGCTGTGAATGTACCTGGGCTGCCTGTGGCTGCTTCCTGGGGCTCTGGGGGCTGATGGTGACGGGTAGAGGAGCTCGGCCCCAAGGCAAGGGATTGACCTTGTTCTCTCTGCCTGCAGGGCATTCCCGCCAGCATCACGTTTTTCAGTCCCTCTGGCCTGACACACAGTCTCAAGCATATTCAAGAGTTATCTGGTGACAACATTGACCAGATTAAGGTGAGGTATTCAGTGGGCTTTTGATCTTTTTCAGATGCTCTTTTTTTTTTTTTTAACTTTTACTAACTAGCCTAGAGTTTCCATGTGAAGTCAAAGCACTCCTGACCTCACAGACGCCCTGATGGAAGCTCTGTAGAAAAGGCAGGGCTGGACTACCCTGGTGGTCCACTGGTTAACACTCTGCACTTCCATTGCAGAGGGCTCGAGTTCCATCCCTGGTCCGGGAAGTTCCACATGCTGCACGGAATGGCCAAAAAAATAAAAAAAGGCCAGGCTTTAGGAGTCCCAGGCCCCGCTTGCAGCTCAGCAGTGCCACTTGCTGGCTGGTGCTCTTGGACTAGTTGCTTAACCTCTCTGAGCCTGTCTCCTCATTTGTAGCATGAGGATAATTATCCCTTTGTGGCTTTTATAGACATGTGTATGGTCTTCCCTGATAGGTTATTCTCAGGATTAGATGGAAGAATTCAGGCAAAGTCCTTAGCTCAGGGCCTGGCACAGGTATTAGCATCCTTTCCCTTTTTCCCCATCTAACCGTCTTGAAATTGTTCTAAAAGTGATTCCCCTTTTCACGTCTTTTAATTCAAAGGATTTCCATTCGCACCTTTAGGGACTGTTTGTTAGGAGTCTATAAGTAGTCACAGCGCTGTGGTGCCTGTGATGGGGATGTTCTTAAAGGGCTCAAGGGGGACTGAGGAGGGGGCGTGGGTATGACTGGGAGTGCCCAGGACAGGCCGCTAGCATTGTGGGCACTCACACAGCCAGGAGTGAAGGCCCTTACCTTTCATGACAGGTGCAGCTCACAGCACCCCTGGGGGGCGGTCAGGACTGTCTCAGTAGTATACACACTGCCGGCCCCTCCCTCCACCCTGGCTGGCACGCTCACTCCGGTCAGTGCCCAAGGACGGAGCACGGGCATCAGCACTGAGCTATCGGGGGCACTGCTCAGGGACACTGTCTGCAGCCTGGGTCCAGCCCTGCAGGCAGGCTCCATGGGCCCAGCCAGGCCCGTGGTGGTGAGTCCGAGAGCGGAGCTCTCCAGACGCCCTCTCTCCTGTGACCAGACGATTTCAGAGGGAATAAAAGGCTCACGGGGAAAAGTCATTTTGTGACCAAGCTGCTTCTCCTGAAATTATGTCTGCTGTTTGCTGGTTCCCAATCTCAGGGAGTTTCTTTCCTCCTTCCTTCCTTCCTTCCTCCTTCCTTCCTTCCTTCTTTCTTCCTTCCCTTCCCTTCCCTTCCCTTCCCTTCCCTTCCCTTCTCTTCCCTTCCCTTCCCTTCCCTTCCCTTCCCTTCCCTTCCCTTCCCTTCCCTTCCCTTCCCTCCCCTCCCCTCCCTCCCCTCCCCTCCCTCCCCTCCCCTCCCCTCCCTCCCTTCCCCTCCCTCCCCTTCCCTTCCCTTCCCTTCCCTTCCTTCCCCTCCCCTCCCCTCCCTCCCCTCCCCTCCCCTCCCTCCCTTCCCCTCCCTCCCCTCCCCTCCCTTCCCTTCCCTTCCTTCCCCTCCCCTCCCCTCCCTCCCCTCCCCTCCCCTCCCTCCCTTCCCCTCCCTCCCCTCCCTTCCCTTCCCTTCCCTTCCTTCCCCTCCCCTCCCCTCCCTCCCCTCCCCTCCCCTCCCTCCCCTCCCCTCCCCTCCCTCCCCTCCCCTCCCCTCCCCTTCCTTCCCTTCCCTTCCCTTCTTTCTTTCCTTTCTTTCTTTCCTTTTTTTTTTAAACATCTTTATTGGAGTATAATTTCTTTACATTGTTGTGTTAGTTTCTGCTGTATAACAAAGTGAATCAGCTATATATACATATGTCCCCATATCTTCTCCCTCTTGCATCTCCCTCCCACCCTCCCTATCCCACCCCTCTAGGTGGTCACAGAGCACCAAGCTGATCTCCCTGTGCTATGCAGCTGCTTCCCACTAGCTATCTGTTTTACATTTGGTAGTGTATATATGTCCATGCCACTCTCTCACCTTATCCCAGCTTACCCTTCCCCCTCCCTGTGTCCTCAAGTCCATTCTCTACATCTGCATCTTTATTCCTGTCCTGCCCCTAGGTTCTTCAGAACCTTTTTTTATTTTTTTTTAGATTCCATATATATGTGGTAGCATATGGTATTTGTTTTTCTCTTTCTGACTTCACTCTGTATGATAGACTCTAGGTCCATCCACCTCACCACAAATAACTCAATTTCGTTTCTTTCTATGGCTGAGTAATATTCCATTGTATATATGTGCCACATCTTCTTTATCCATTCATCTGTTGATGGACACTTAGGTTGCTTCCATGTCCTGGTTATTGTAATTAGAGCTGCAGTGAACACTGTGGTACATGACTCTTTTTGAATTATGGTTTTTTCAGGGTATATGCCCAGTAGTGGGATTGCTGGGTCATATGGTAATTCTATTTTTAGTTTTTTAAGGAACCTCCATACTGTTCTCCATAGTGGCTGTATCAGTTTACATTCCCACCAACAGTGCAAGAGGGTTCCCTTTTATCCACACCCTCTCCAGGATTTATTGTTTGTAGATTTTTTGATGATGGCCATTCTGACTGGTGTGAGGTGATACCTCATTGTAGTTTGATTTGCATTTCTCTAATGATTAGTGACGTTGAGCATCCTTTCTTGTGTTTGTTGGCAATCTGTATGTCTTCTCTGGAGAAATGTCTATTTAGGTCTTCTGCCCGTTTTTGGATTGTGTGGTTTGTTTTTTTGATATTGAGCTTCATGAGCTGCTTATAAATTTTGGAGATTAATCCTTTGTCAGTTGCTTCATTTGCAAATATTTTCTCCCATTCTGAGGGTTGTCTCTTCGCCTTGTTTATGGTTTCCTTTGCTGTGCAAAAGCTTTTAAGTTTTATTAGGTCCCATTTGTTTATTTTTGTTTTTATTTCCATTTCTCTAGGAGGTGGGTCAAAAAGGATCTTGCTGTGATTTATGTGATAACAGTGTTCTGCCTATGTTTTCCTCTAAGAGTTTTATAGTGTCCGGTCTTACATTTAGGTCTCTAATCCATTTTGAGTTTATTTTTGTGTGTGGTGCTAGGGAGTGTGCTAATTCCATTCTTCTACATGCAGCTGTCCAGTTTTCCCCCAAGCTAATCAAGACAGTATGGCACTGGCACAAAAACAGAACTATCGATCAACGGAACAGGATAGAAAGCCCAGAGATAAACCCACGCACATATGGTCACCTTATCTTTGATAAAGGAGGCAAGAATATACAATGGAGAGAAGACCACCTTTCTTTCTTTTTTAATGTTTCTTTTTTAAAAACACAGCCTTTTTTTTTTTGGCCGTGCTGCAGGGCTTTGTGGGATTTTAGTTCCCCAACCAGGGGGCGAACCTGGGCCCTCAGCAGTGGGAGCGCAGAGTCCTAACCACTGGACCACCAGGGAATTCCCTAAAAAATAGCTTTATTGAGATATAATTCACATACGATAAAACTCACTTTCTATGAATTACATATGTACCCTTTTAAAGTGTACAATTCAGTGGTTTTTAGTAAATTCACAGAGGCGCGCCACCATCACCCTCTCGGTGCCGAACATTTCAGAGCCACGAAAGAAACCGCATGTCCATTAGAGTCACTCCCCAACCCCCTAGCAACCACTAATCCAATCTCTGTCTCTGCAGATCTACCTATTCTGGACTTTTCATATAAACGGAATCACACCATACGTAGCCTTTTGAGACTGGCTTTTTTCAGTTGGCATAATGGTTTCAAGATTTACCCATACCGTCATGTGTCAGTACTTCCTTCCTCTGTATTGCCAGGTAACAGTCCCTTCTATGAATATACCAGAAGGAGTTTCTTGTTGTGGTTTTGGTTTGGATTCCCCTAATGGCTAGTGATGTTGAGCATCTTTTCATGTGCTGTTGGCCATTTTTATATCTTCTTTAGAGAAATGTCTACTCACATCCTTGCCACTTTTTAACTAGGTTGCCTTTTTGTTCAGTTGTAAGAGTTCTTGTTTTCTGGATACAAGTCCCTTATCAGGTATGTGATTTGCAGAAACGTTCTCCCATTCTGTGAGTTGTCTTTTCACTTTTTTAACGGTGTTCTTTGAAGCACAAAAGTTTTCTTTATCTAGTTTTTATTTTATTATTTGTGCTTTTCACCATGTATCTAAGAAAACATTGCCTAATGCAAGGTCATTGAAGATTCACTCCTATGTGTTCTTCTGGTTTTATGGTTTTAGCTCTCACATTTAGGTCTTTGATCCATTTGGAGTTAGTTTTTGTCTATGATGTGAGGTAGGGGTCCAGCTTCATTTTTTTTCCTCAGGGAGTTTCTTGAGGGGTAGCTGCTTCATCGGGGGGAGCGTGGGAGCTACAGGAGCCCGAGCTTCTGTGAGACAGCAGCCTCCTTCCCCTCATTCCCACACGCGCTGGGGAGGAGTGTCAGGCCACAGCGTCCTGAGGTTGTGCAAGGGCGGTATCTTGTTCACACTACCGCCAGCCTGCCTGGGGGGGTGGGGAGGGGGGTGCTGGGCAGGGGCTGCCATTGTCGGGGGGCTCACCTTCACAGACCACTCCCAGACGGGTCCATGTCCACGGTGTTAGTCCAGAGGGGCGTGGGGATGAGCACGTTCTCTGCCAGAAGCTGTCGATCTTCTCAGTTCACCCCTGCGCTGGCAACTGAGAGGCAGGGTAATTGTGCCCCTTTCACAGATGAGGAAACCAAGGATCAAAAAGGCTAAATGATTTGTAATGACAGCTAGCGAGGGCCAGAGTCACAGCGAAAAATCCTGTTCAGCACAAAGTGAGGCTCTGGACGGGACCTTCAGACACGAGCTTGTCTGGAGAGGGGCATCCTGCTGACGAGGCCCAGGCCGTTGGAGCTTCTAATCTGGGATAACGATGGTCCTACAGGTAGCAGCCGCTGACGGTCACTGGGCGTTTGTCTGTGCCAGGCATGGGGCCATGCGGGTGGTTACACGCATTGCTCAGCTAATCCTCAGAGCAGCCTGAGGAGGAAATCTCTTAACCTTTCTGCTTCACGGAGGAGGGGACGGAGGCCCAGAGAGGGCAGGTCACTTGCTGAGGCCACCGTCCTGTGCAGCTGCGATGTGAACCCGACCCTCTGGCTCCGGGCCCTGGTCCTGACCGCTCTGCTTTCCTAGGGCCCAGCCACCACCCCATGCTGCACGCAGAGCCCCTTTCAGACTGTGTTCAGTGCTCCACCTGGCCCCGCCGTGGCAGGCGCTGATTGATTCCAGGCCTCTCCTGCCCGCACCCCCCCCCACCCCACCAAGCCCGGGCCGCAGGGCTAGCGAGAGCTTGCTCAGGCCGATGGTGAGGCTGTCAAGAGACGGAGGCTTTTTGCAGGCGGTAGAGCTGGGTTCACATCAGGAGGTGTCATCTCATTTATAAGCTCTCACGTGAGGAGTGATGTCCTAACAGACAGGAGGCAACAGGCCCTGATCCCATCGCCCCCTGCGGGTGCACTGAGGCCCCTCTGTCTTCTCCCTGCAGTTCGTGGCCATTGGGCCCACCACAGCCCACGCCCTGGCCGCGCAGGGCCTGCCCGTGAGCTGCACCGCAGAGAGCCCCACGCCGCAAGCCCTGGCTGCGGGCATCAGGACGGCGCTCCAGTCCCATGGATGCTGAGTCAGAGGCCCCAGCGCCCTCCCTGGGCGGAGCTACCCCTGTGGGCCCAGGACCAGGTGCTACTGCGTCCCGGTGGAGCCGGGCATCGGGCAGGGGCTCCTGGGAAACCGCCCCCTCACACTTCTGCCTCGCGCCCGGGGGAGCCCCCGCCAACACCGAGGCTGGGCCGGGACCCGGGGCCGCATCAGGCCCACGTGCGCCTGACGTCCCTTCGTGGAGTCCAGCTCGGACCCCCGCCCGGCGCACGCGGCTCTGTGGCAGCAGAAGGAAATCAAATAAAGTGCGCTGGCCACTCCTGCTGACTGTGCCTTGTTACTTGCTGTCTGTGGTTTCAGTGCAAAGCTGTGTTTGGCGCCCACGTTCTGAGAACTGACAAACCTGGTATGAATAATAAAGTTTGCTGTGCGTGAAGGAGTTTTATTCATCTTACAGAAGGACCTCGAAATTCCTGCTTTGTGGACAACTGTAATTCGAATACAGAGAGGCTTTCTTTCCTTCAGAGACAGAAAAACCGCATCAGTCCGCCGGGCTTCCCAGAGGCTGGCGAGGGGGCTCCCGTACTTCGAGGGGCTCCCGTGCAGATGCAGGGCCTGCAGGGAGGTTTCGGGAATCCGTCCCCGAACTTTATTCCCATTTTTATAAGCTTGGCCTGGCTTCTGAGCTGGGTTGAATGAAACCCGTGTCTGTCTGTCAGTCACGTGAGCTTGTGGTAGGAGAGATCCCTGTGCTCCCCGCGCATGGCGGGTCCCGTTGGAAGGCGTTTGCAATTGAGCGACTCCAGCCCCGTGCAGGGGCTTTGCCTCTCTGATGTCCATTCCCGTTAACAGCCCTCGGGAGTAGATGTCACTAGTATTCCCATTTCTCTGGTGAAGAAGAGGAGACTCAAGAAGTTAAGTGACAGCTAGTGAGTGACAGAACCAGGATGAATTTAGAAGGGGTTTGTGGACTCAGCACGTAGACCAGGACCGGTGACGTTCATACACCACCTCACATCAGATGGACATTAGCTCGGGGGGGGGGGGGGGGCGGCCGTCTGTTCCTGATGTGGGGGCAGGGGAGGGGTGTGTCAGGGGTCGGGCTGCAGGGCTGCCTTAGGTGGTCTGCCCACCACTTTGGTGGTGCTGAGTGCAGGGGGCATGCCCAGTACCCTGTTTTTGCTCCCGGCTCTTCAGAAGTGGCAGTTGGGTTTTGGGGGTCTTTTTGTATCTCGTTGCCCAGAATTTGCCCCAACGGCACATGCACGCAGTTATTTTTAGTCCCTTATAGTTTCTTTGTATTTTGTTGCTCAAGGAGACGTTTGTCCAGGTGCAAGCACTGCAGCAAAGGGTCCCAGGGCCCAGAGCCCAGCCTGCTGGGTCCCATAAAAGACTGTCCTTTGGGGTCGATGATGCCCAGACTGGGTGAGCCGGTCCCCTGATCACGTGCTTGGGGGTCAGGGCAAGGTCAAGTTGGTATAGAAACGGTGGTTTCTGTACTTTTGGCTAAGGCAGAGTTGCAAGCACAAACCTTTAGCATTATGAGCAGAACTGAAAATTCTAAAGCTATGTATAAAAATCCTTTTAACAATGCTGAACCACGGGAGTCTGCTTTGTTACTTTACTAAGTGCAATGAACATAGTTTTCCTTTCCTTTGTAATTGTTTCCTTTTCTTTCCATTATTCTCAAGGATTGAAGCCAGTGCCGTGGCCTCAGAACCCTTCTGAGACCAGGGGTG
This sequence comes from Delphinus delphis, assembly GCF_949987515.2. Lineage (NCBI taxonomy): Eukaryota > Metazoa > Chordata > Mammalia > Artiodactyla > Delphinidae > Delphinus > Delphinus delphis. The sequence goes on from NC_082698.1 coordinate 6,554,960, forward strand.
TGGCTGGCGCAGGAAGCAGAGGGAATCTGTTCTGACCTGGGGCGGAGCCCCGTGCGTGCCTCACCGTATCACTGAATATGTGCAGGACCAAGGGCCGGGAGGGGGAGGCTCATCCTCTCCAGGCGAAAGCAAAGGTAGAATTGGACAAAATGGTTACAAACAACCATTTCAGGGCTCTGGAATTTGACCTGAGTCAGATGACAAATCGAGAAGCGTTTATTCTTGAAAACCCGCCCTTTGGGCCAGACCAGCGGGAGTGGCCTCGTGGCCTAGAGATGCCCCTCACCCCTGTGCACCCACTGCTGGGACCCTAGATTCGGGCAGGAGGAGAAAACCAGGGCTTTTTCAGTGCAAGGTGGTGAACCCTGTAGGAAGGGAATAGGAAAACCTGCAGCGTTGCTAGTCTGAGCTTGTGGTCCCAGTTGGGATGAGCCACAGACCAATCAGAAATGGAACGGGGACCTCGTGGGGATGAGAGCTCCACAGAAGGACTGACTGGGTTAGCCGACTGGGAGGAGTACTTGTGTGCAGTGCAGTGCCGGCCCGACACAGACCAGGGGGATGCAGGGTGCGGGCCAGAGGGAACTTGTGGGGCCACGGGTGTGTCCTATAACCGATCGTGGCGTTGGTCGCACAGGGAGGCCATTTGTCCCGGAGGATTGCGTAAAATAATTTGGAGAGCGCTGCGTTATACACACGTTTTTCTCTGTATTATCGAAGTGAAATAGGTTAGACCACGAATCAGGAACTCTGGCTGCACATGAGAACCACGTGACGTGCTTCTGCAAAGGGAGTTGCTTCGCCCACCCCCATTCTACTTAATTGTTTCCTAGGGCAAAGCCCAAGCAGCAGGCGTTTTAGAAGCCCTCCAGGTGGTTCCCATCTGCAGCCACGTTTGAAAACCATCGCACCTGGCCAGGGGGCAGTCCCCGGTCGAGTCTAGAAGCTGGAGAAGTACGAAAGAGGCGCCGGGCAGCGGAGAAGGAGACGAGAAACATGGCTGGAGGCGGGCGGGGAGACAAAGGTGAGAAGGGGTGCGTGGGCTGCAGAAGAGGGGCCGCATCACCCCACGGGGGCAGGGGCGGGAGGCGGCCCAGGGAGGGTGAGAGCGGGGCTGGGCACAGGCGACAAGGATTTGCTAAATGTCTTTCATCCGCATGGCAGCCTGAAGTGACCTTTTGGAGAGGAGGTGACCAGGGTTTAAGGAGAGGCGGGGCAGATTTGGAAAGATGGAGGTCAGTTTGGGATTTGGAAGGGTTGCTGCCGACTCAGTCCATCAGAGGGAGGTGAGCCAGGCATCGAGGGTGCAGGTTTCCTGGCCGTCGCTGTGAGTGGGGGACCTGGGCTTTGGCAGCTGGGCTGGGGGGCTCCTGTTAGCAGTTTAGAACGTGAGGGCTGGTAGGCAAACGTGAGTTTTAAAGTGACTGGGGAAGGACCCCTGGTTCTGCAGATACTGGGGACGGCAGAAGGCAGCGTCTCAGTAACGTTCAGCTCCGGAAAGTTAAGCCCAGAGAGGCCACACGTGGTTCTGCTCACCCCTTCCCAGAGGCTGACAGTTCCTCCTAAGGCCCAGAGTTCTGCTGGTTCGTTGTCTGTGGGCTGGTAGGAGAGAGTGAATGGCAACCTCAGGACAGGAGCTCGACAGGCACAGGTCCAGCCTGGGAAGGGTTAGCTTTGAGGTTGTGGAGCCGGCATGAGGCACGAGTCCCACACGACCCTGATAGAGCCCCCAGCCCCAAGTTTCCTGTGTCCTTCCTGAAGATCAGAAGGGACAGAACATGAGGTGGGAGAGGACAGATCAGGGAGCAGACACTGAACAGAGGTGCTGTAGAGGGTTCGCCGTATTCTGCGTTCGCTCTTTACCTGGGCTCTTGTGCGCCCACCCCAGCCGGTGCCGCGGAGTGTTGGTGCAGGAAGACCTTTGGGAAGAGAGTAAAGCATCGTGCGGGAATCTGCGCGCCGAACCAGTGCTGGGCCTCGGGCCTGGGGTGGTCAGCAGTGAGTTGAAGGTGTTCCCTTTGGACCTTAGAGCTGAGCTCATAATTATGGGATGCGTTCTCGGGCGCTGTTCCAAGTTTTAGATGCTTTAACTCATTAGTTACATGTAATAACTCACCTAACGAGTTAAAATAATGGCTCCGTGCCAACTATTGGGTTAAATGTTGATGCAATTATGTTAATTGTGAATGGAAGGTAAAATAAAAACATTGCGATGTATATGGTTTTTTTAGAAAATAAACTAGCAGGAAATCATTTTACTAAAAATTCTAATGTGTAACATATTCTTAACAATAAGCCAAATAATGCCATTCAGGATTTACTGCTGTGTCTGAGAGGTTTATCCGGTGCAAAGGTGACGTCGGGTCACGACCTCTGACACCTAATGAGTCTGGGCCACGTGCTGGGAACCTGGGGGTCAGAGACAGCACGGCTCCTGCCCTCAACGGGCTGCAAACACTGTGAAGGGACAAAGTCGGGAGGCAGCTGAGCTCAGCAGAGCTGGTCTGTACTTCACTCGGCAGGACTGCGGCCGGGAGAGGGGGGCGGTCCACAGCTTCACTCTCCGAGGCTCTGTCGCCAGGAGCCTGACAGTGGAGTCCCAGGATGGCCGTCTTCGAAACCGAGTCGCCTGCCTTTTGTGTCAGTGTCATTGTCATATTTTCCTTCAGAGATTTTATTTAAAAAACTAGATTTCTTTTTTTTTTCCTTAAATCCATTTCTTACAATTGTCAGAGGTTCTTGGCTGGGCAATGTGGTGTCATGTGACTTCAGCCCTCGATCATACCTCTCTGCCCCTCTCCCGAATCCTGACCCAATCCTTTCCTCCCCAAACATTTTATAAATGAGAAGGGACGTGGCACCAGGGCTGACCGGTCTGACCATCAGGGCCTGGTGTGCGCCAGCTCCAGGCAGGAGGTGCAGGCGAGAAGGGCAGGCCGCCAGACTGGGCTCCTGGGGTCCCACCTCCCTCACAGGTTTAACTTCCCCAAACTGGAAACGTTCACTTTACCTCCTGGAAAATTGCTCCTCGGCGCCAGATAAAGTGAAAAACATTTTGGAAAGAGCTGCAAGTTAACGATGTTGACCTGCACCCCACGGCCAGGTCAGCCAGGAACTCCACACAGCTCAGCTTCCCCAGTCCTGTAGGCCCCCCTCCCCGTCCCCAAGGACACCCCGAGAGCTCCCCAACTCAGGCAAGAGGAGGTCAGCTCGGCCCGTCCTCTGAGTGAATAGAGGCAGAGACTCATCCACACAGTCTTCAGTCTGCAGTGTGTGGAATTAGCCAGCTGAGGGTAAACTCAATGAGACCAAGTGACAGCAAAGCAGGACAGAGCCACCCGGCTGAGAACATTCTACTTATGAGCTCACAGCCCCAGAAGGGGAAGAAACTAGGATTCTACACGCACTGCCTCTGTCGTCTCAAACCCTCCCGCTGTTCCTGACCTCACCCGGGGTGCGGCCACGGGGCAAGGGATGACCCCGCTCGGCACAGAGCCCCAGGATCCCCTTTGGGGGGGCTGTTAGCCACTCTTACCCTCGTTGCTCACTTCAGTGCCCTAGTCACTCTGCAGCTAAGACAGATGACACAGCACATCAGCAGGCTTGCAACGACCAGTAAGCCTCCGGCCGTGGTGACCATAATCTTGAAGTCAAGCCTCTCAGTTATCATCCTGACGTCAAGCACACACCCGGGCAGAGAAGCGCTGGGGCAGTGAATGTGCCCTCACCGTGCCCCAGCCACTTAGCAACCTCAACCTGCCTCCTTCAGTGGAGGGAGCGTGAGCCCAAGCCAGAGCCTTCTGCGTGTAAAACGTGGATAAATCTTCCTAAGCTGCTCCAGGGTGGGTAAAGGGTTTATTTGTGGATGAAAAGGGACTGAAATGCGAAGTCTAGAGAGAAGGAAGTCAGAAGGACACATGGTGGGAGGACTCTTTCTCCCCCTCTCACAGGCAGTAACGCGCAGTTGCAAATCAGACAGACCTACATTTGAGCGAGTGGCTTCGCTCCCAGACCCTGGGCCTCCTGAGATATGTTCACTTTCAGAGTCAGGCTTAAAAATCTCCTGTGGGAATAACTAAGGGAATGTCTTTTTTTCCAAAAATGTTGTGTGTGCAATGCTGAGAATGTGCAAACCCACTTTGTAAATGATACGTGTTTTAGGGGAAAAATTGTCAGTTCTCCCAATGACAAGTAGGTCATGCCATCTTAGTATTTAAGGAAATTCTAGAAGTTCCCCGCCAAACCCTTCCCCCGGCTCCGAGGTGGAGAGTGTCCTGCAGAGACAGACCAGGAGCCACCTTCGCCAGGAGCCCCTCTCCCTTATTCTCTCTTTATCGTACGGTCACACGCCTTCCTCAGCTATTTTTCTTCTGAAATCCAACTGATTTCCTCAAAATCCAGTTTACCTGGAATAAGCAATTTGGTTAATCAAACACCATGAACCTTGAGAAGCCAGTCCCTTCAAAGGCTCGGTAATCACTGGAGAGGAGAGAGGTAACTCCCTGAGAAAAGCCAACGATTCGAATGGTAAGCCACACCTCCCTGAGTCCAGGCGTCCTGAGCTGCATGAAACCAAATAAAAATAAATTTAAAATAAAATGAATTGTAGGGAACAAGACCCTTCAGTAATAAATCCCCTGCTCCTATGATCCTAAGAAGGATCTCATTGTCATCTAGAGGGAGACCTGACTTCCAGATGTGCCGTCTTCCGCCAGAGCTCAAGGGAGGGACAGGCAGGTTCTGGGGCTTTGAGACCCGTTGGGACGCAGGCTGTGTGACATCAGCCTTCAGAACACCAGCTCCCAATCACAGACTTCTCAGTTCTGTCCTGCATTTAGGTTGATTTCCGCCTTCCAGGAAGTGCAGAATGTCCGGATGAAATTTGTGCATCATTTTGTTCTAAGTCTTGCAGCTTTGCAGGTTCTGGTTTCCCTCAGAGAAAATATTTAGGGTTTGTCTTCTAATCAAAACATAGTTTGAGATTTTGATAAAAAGATGGAAGAAAAACCCTGCCACGTGGTGGGGAGTCAGTGTCCTTAGACCCAAGAGTTATGGCCACATGGTGGACACTATGTAGCCACTTATCACAACTCAGATCTGTGTTCACTGACATATATTGATCTGATTAAGTAAATTGATAAATATAGCTGACATATAGTTGATATATATAACTATATATTGATACATAATTTTTGTTTGGTTTTTTTGTTTGTTTGTTTGTTTTGGCTGTGCCACATGGCATGCGGGATCTTAGTTCCCTGACCAGGGATTGAACCCATGCTCCCTGCACTGGAAGCACAGAGTCTTAACCACTGGACCACCAGGGAAGTCCCTATAACTATATACATAGTTTTATAAATGACTATATATACAAAACATACAATTGACATCTATGTCAGAGTTCTATATATGGTTATCTATGTTATACAGAGAGCATACAACTGACAGTATAGTTGAGAACTGTATACTGACATCGATAACGTACCATGCGGTGAGAAGAAGCTAGAGTTTGGTTCTGGTCACGTTTCTCCGATCACAAGGTATGGAGAGCCTGCCAAGCCAGTTCCACTAGACGAGGGGGTTCATTTAGCTACACGAGGGCTCCTTACGGAAGCCCAGGGGCAGGAGGGGAGCAAAGTGGACCTCACGGGCACAGGCGTGGGTCTCTCTCTGGCTCTGTGTAAATGTCGCATATCAGAGTCACATGGGAAGTACAAGATGCCGGCGCGACACCTTACGTAATTTTATTCTGCCCTTCATCTTCTTAGTTTTTGTTTTACAGAAAGTTTTTAGCTTCTGATCAAAAGCTAATTTCAAATTTAATAAAGAACGAGAACATAGCTGAAAGTGTGAATGCTGCCTGGGTAAATGTGATAAGATTAAAGGGTTATTGCTAAGTTTTCAGGCACAATAATGGTAGGTCAGATGCTTTTCTTTTTCTTCAGTCTGTCTTGGGAGGTGAGGCCAGGGTACAGACTCAGGAAGCAGAAGGAGGGCCTCAGAGCTGAGCGGGAATGAGGTGCGGCTGCGAGACAGCTGCGCCTTGGGAGGGGCGGCAGGGCCCTCACCCCGGCTGAGGCCGGGCTGGAGAGACCCGCCAGCCTGGGTGCATGGAACACCAGGGTCGGGGGGACTTCACTGACCAGGATCAGTGGCAGTTTCTGAGCAGGAAGGGGCAGTGTTTGGCCGGGAGACAGAAGCTGAGGTGGGGCCTGCGGTGACACAGAGAAGGCGGCCGGGGGCCTTCCCCGGCCTCCGTGCCCGGGGGCGGAGGCTGGCCACCTGTGCAGACCAGATGCACACAGTCTAATCACACACACAGTTTTGTGGTTGCTGCTTTTCCTTCCTCTGGCCACCCAGAAATAAGTCGTGGGCCCTCCCTCGGCCTGAATCCTAGTAGTAGAACCACATTTCTTTAAATTGCTCCGGAGCCAAGCTGAAAGAACTTTGCACACAACTGTTGCCATAAGAGACCTGCGCATGAATCCGGTTGTCCTTTTCCTTCACATCACACAGAGGAGGAATTAGTTCAGTGACGTAAAGAAATGGCCTCAGAGCGGACTTTGATGGTTCGGATCTTTCGGAGTTGTAAGCACATCTTTCTGTGCCTTAAGAAGTCCAGAATTTATATTGGGAACATTCAAAGAATCTCAATTACAGAATTAGGTCATCATGGGGGTTTCTATAATTACAGCTGTATTTCATTCTTGGAGCTTTAAAAAACATCTTAAATTTAACTTGCTGTGAATACTCTAGATTCAAAAATCATTCCAGTTGGAGTGAATCATACCTTTAGCCAGGCATGTCACACTCTTCTCAGTGGTAGACCTTTCAAATATATTGAATATTTGGTTGCTAAGGAATGTAACTGCTTGTGATGCCTTGTGCGTTGTGACCTCAGAAGTGTCTAACTCAGTGGATCTATTCTATTGCACACTGACAATATACCAGATATTCAGGGCAAGGAACAAATAAGCACCGCTTAAAATAATCCTACGCTGTTTCAGAGCATGAAATTAGCATTTGGATCTTAAAATGAAACGAAGCAAAATTACAAAATATTCATAGGACAGTGGGTAAAGTCACCTGGGTAAAATTTGGGAGTCCCGGGCTGTATCCCTGCTTCAACCTAGGCTGTCTGAATCGGGGTGAATTGCTTCAACTCTATTCCAGTTTCCTCATTTGCAAAAACGGGGCTGGTGGTGGAACTAGATGATTCTAAAGCTCTGGAATAAAGAAGAATCCAATAATAAGCATCATGATGTTTTTCTTTAAACAGAGAGGATATAGTAATTAGGATAGGAAAATGATCTGGGACAATCCACGGGCCCCTAACATGTAAACGGAAAATCTTGAGACTATAAAGGAAGGAGAAGGAAAATAAGATGCTGATGTGAAGAAGACTGCATGGTTTTTGTTGTTTTGCTTTTGCTTTTGATGAGCACCAGTGGGCTGGGAGCTGCAGCGAAGATGTGAAAGAGAAATCGACTCCTGGGGTTAAATCTAGAGGTGATTCAAGGCCTGGGGAGTCGTTGCTTTGAGCAGAGGCCACTCGGATGGATGCTGCAAGTCCTGCTTTCTCCTGGAATCAGAGAACAGCACGGATGGCTGGGGCCCACACTGAAAGCTGTCTCTCTCGTTTCCTGTGACTTAATGGTAATAGAACACATTAAAACTTGTTTGGCTCTCAGAAAATCAATACCAGAGATATGACAGTGACAAGGACCAGGCCCAGACAGAAGATGAACAGGGAAGAAGCTGCCCCAGATTGATTTCAGAAGGATTTCCTGGCATCCCAAGTCCCTGGACGATGCCTTTTATGACCGAAGAAAGCAGTTCATTTACTTCTTCAAAGGGTCCCTCGTAATAGAAGGCTTTCCAGCCTGGTATTGCTTGTCATCCTTGACTGAAATTTGTCAGATGACCAAGTTCTTAGTTAAAAGCTGTTTTCAATTACTGCAGACCTATATATACGGCCATGGCAGATCATCCCATCATACAGAAAATTATTAGGAACTTCAAGCCCAAAATATTTGGTGCAAAGCCACAGATTTGCTTACCTCGTTGCTATAAATGAACCTAAAAATCAATGACTTCCAGAAAAGCCAGTCTTAACTTTGCTTTGCAAGTGTTTGCATCGATGTGAATAGAAATCAAGTCCTTGACCCTTATCCGATGAAGATGATTAAGGTTTTTTCCGGAAATAGAGCCACAAAGCCATTCTGTCAATGTAGACTCAGCTGACTACTCCTGCACTCACCGCTCGCCTTCTGCAAAGGCAGCACGTGCTGGAAAGTTGTCAATAGCAGGGACAAACAACAGATTCCTGGCTGCCTTCAAGTGGCTTATTTCCCAAGCAGTTTAGCTCAGAGCAGTGGCTTGACGTCTGTGACGTTGATTCCTGCATCCTGAACTCGTGATGAGAAAAATAGGCAAATGGAGAGCCAGAGGATTTCTAAGAGAAAAAGTCCGATTTCTTTTACAAAGAAAACAAACCAGACTTTTAGTAACTGGAGCAAATATGCCTCCTTAACTTAAAACCCAATGGGAAAAGCATTACTTGAGCTTTTAAATTACTTGATTGGAAAATCAAATTTCTCAACAAATAATTTTACAAAAATTTTAGGAAAGGTTAGAAAAAGCATCCTGAGGAATACCTGTCTGCCTTCCACTCTGTCTAGGGCTCTGTAGCCGCGTTTCCCAACACCCACCGTCTGTCCCTCCACCCACCTCGGCCCCAATTTCACCGAGAGACAGGAAGGCAGCCATAGCCATGGGTCCAATCACGGGAGAGGCCACTCACCCCCTGAACCCCAAGGGCGTGGAAATGATTTTACTGCACTGAAAACTCAGGGATTCAGTGGAAAAGAGCACAGAATTTGTATTAACTACACTCCAAAATCCCTGTCCTAACAATTTATCTTTTTCTAATACTTGACAGTGTACAAAAGGTTTTCATGTGTATTTCTCTCTTGCTCTTCACAACTCTTGTCAGTGGCAGGACAGATACTGCTGTGCACGTTTCTAGATAAAGAAACTGAAGTTCCCCAGTTGTGTCTCTGGCCAAAGGTCGACCGCCAGTCGCTCCTGACCCTGCTTCGCCTCATCCCAGCCTAGTGCCCTTGCACTCTCTCCTTTCACGAGGTGCTCTTCTGTTTGAATATACACACCTGCATCCCAAATGGCCCTGAACAGAACAGCTTTCCAGCTCTCTGTAATTCCTATAATGTGCTCCTCCCTCTTCAAGGCAGGAAACACTTTATATGGCAGCTTATTTATGTTCCGAGGGTTAGACTACCAAAATAAGACTCTTGAAGCTAATTGGATAACTTTATTTTTCCTGTATCAGTTATCTTAGCCATCATGCTCCTTTAACTTTACATAATACATAACATGGCCACCATTACCTGTTCTTAACATAAACAAACCCCCCCAAAATTAATGTAATAAGGACAAAACGTGGGCACTGAAGTTAAACTGAAAAAGAACTCTCAACGATCAGGCCACAAATACCCCATACTTCTGAAGACGCAGCTAAAACACAGGCACTTTAAAAAGCTTTAATTTAAATTAAAATCAGCAAATGACAAAAACATTTTAAAAGGATCTTTTCTTCCCCTGTAGGAACTTGCATGTTATTGCTCTGACAAATGAAGAGAGCTGGAATTGATATCTTCTTGCTTAAAAGCACATCTTCCTCTTGACTGAAACGCTGTTTGCTAAGGAGAGAGGTAAGATGAGCGACTCTAATACCGTGAACTCCAGCTTCTTTCTGCCTAAGTAGAATATCCCTTGGAATTCATTAACCCCCAAATTAGATATAATCAATGGACATGTCCGGGTTTAACTAACAAGAGTTTTATTCTGTGTGTGCGCTTGCCACAAGGGGAAACAGAATGACAGCTGTCCTGATATGAGACATCGTTGATTTTGTACAACTGCTTTACAATTTAGGCAAAACTTTCAATGCTTCAGTGATTAGCTGATGCAGATCTGTCCCGAGGACAATGCAAACTGCATAATTACAAGGAAGTGGACAAATGGCAAGTGGTAATTCTGCCGGGCTATGAGAGCTGCCAACTCACCAGTGTAAACATCTGAAAATCTCAGTGTACGAAAAAGGAGTCTGTAAAAATTCAGCTTAAAACAAGTTTATTCCAGACAGTTTTCTAGTCTAGTTCATATTTCTTCAGAAGGGTGTGGCTAGTGAGTGGAGGGGGGCTGCACAGTGAAAATCATCTGCACGTAGCACCGAGGCGGGTCGGCAGCAGCATGTCTTCCCACACTCAGGCCAGGCCAGTGGACTTGGTGGCGGGGCAAGCTCTTGTCCACAGAGGCATCATGCACGTAAATCCAAACCATCAACCCAACAGGACAGAGGATGCTGGATCTGTAGGTTACGGTATCTTTTGAAACTGAGATCAATTAACTGTGACAAGTACAGACAGCCTTGCATGCTGTAGGCACTGGAAAAAGAGAGTATGTTTTAAGCAACTGGACAAGAGCCATATAGCAGCAAGTAGTAAGTATAATATTCTAGTGAGAATTTAGTGGATGGCAGAATTTTATTTTTAATGATGTTTTAATCTTCACTTTGTAAAATTTATTAATTAAACCAGTTCACATCAAAACTCAATGTGAAGAATGTGAAATGGAAAACTACAAAGACATTTTAAATAAATAATTTATTTATTCAAAATAGTTTTCTTACCTTATTCACAGTTTCAAGTTTAAAATGAAAAAAAAGGGGGGGAGAGTACCAATTCTTGATCAACTGTCATACAAAGTCAGAGAAAAGCAGATCCGTTCAGAACATGCACTGAAGAGAGAACTGTGCAATGGCTAGTCTTCGAAAAATCCTGTACTGAAGCTTAAAAAGGGCAGGCTTTTTCTGTGCAATTGAGAAGGGAACACTGTGGATGTACAGGAAGTTTCTTTAACTGACCTGAACCACTAAAATCATTTGGATAATAGTTCCCTTGACCAAAGTAACATTTATCCAAGATAATTCTCTCTTAAACCCATGTAGCTTAACATACTTCAAAAATATTTAAAAGTGTTAACTGCCTCACAGCAAGTCTATTAATACTGAGGTACCACATGCTTCTCAGAGAAACGAAGGTGGGAGCTCTAGGTCTGATTCTGATGTTGGCACCTCCAACGAGGAAGCCAAAGAACTCAACCATGACTGTTTGCCACGGGAAATGAGAACTCGTTCCATGCCGTGCCTGTTTTAAGTGGATATTTCCCTCATGTTTAATGAAACGAAGCACCAAATGGACACATAGCCCCCGAGTGCAGAAGGCACTGACAGCATCTCTGCGGATGCAGCCCCAGGCGGGAGTCACTGAAGAGCACCACCGTCTCCGCCGCTGCCACGAGCCAGCTGGTCCAGCAAATGGACGAGAACGTCAATTCTTTCCAGGAGAGATGCGTCTTTGTTCGCAGTAGCTCTTAGAAGCTGGGAGTAAATCTGCTTGTTGGTTTTGAGGACTACATCTTCTTCAAGGTTACTACTGGGTTAAAAAGAGAGGGAGATGAAGCAAAGAGTGATGCCCACCAACAGCTGTAAAAGAAATCCAAAAACTGAACACGGGCAGCCCTGTCATCACTTTTCAGGTGGAAGCAGGTGTTCTACTAATGCCGACTCCATTGACTGCTTATGGGCCTGTTTTTAAACATTTATTTCAAACATCAATTAAAGCCAATGATTATTCTTTTTATAAATATTCGACTACCTACTATGTACCAGGAACTACTCGTGGTCATGAACAAAACAGACCCAGAGCCCCTGCCTTCATGGAATCCACATTCTACTGAGGGAAGAGCTGGGGGAAGACATGTCGAGACGGTGAAGAGAACAGACTGTGAGATGACACGTGCTGTGAAGAAAACACAGTGGGGCCAGGCCAGGGCGAGAAGCCACGCGGTACAGCTTCTGGGCACACACCTAGAGCGACTGTGGGACTGCTCCCCTGGAGCGAGCACTGCCGGAGACGGACGCACTGCCCCTCGTCTAGCTGAAATGATGTGCAGCTTCTGTGTGAAGAGTGCCCCTCAGCTGGAGAGTTCTAGAGGGAATTTCCATTTCAAAACTGTCTTAACAAAAATTTCTTAAGTTTGCAGTTTATTTTGAAAATATCTCCCCAGTAGGGTAGATCGATGGATTATATTTATGTTACTGAAAAAGACTAGTAATCACGGCAGTTCATTTCTAGCATCCTTTTTATTTTTTGAGTCCGGATATAATAAATGCAGAGCCCTGGCCACACATACAGAGAACAGCTGAGAGTGCGCACATGCACACGAGATCTGCCCGTGACCCTGTCCCCCCGGGAGAGCAAGGACTGGTATCCTTATTTTGTAATGAAAAACTAAATGATGTAAAAACTAAGCCCAGAAGGGTTAAATAATTTGGTTCAAGGTCAAAATGTTTTCTGACTTCAAATGCTATGTTCTTTCCACTCTCCAATATGCAAATCTTCCACCTTTGCCCTAGTGCCTGTTGGTCAGGCCTGCCGGAGAGCAAACCAGCAGCCTGGACCCTCCCTTCTGCTGCAGATCAAGGCTCAGGCTGTAGGGAGCCCCACTTCTCTCACAGCCCCACTACTGCTCTTCGACAGGACCCACCTCTTCCGCGCTGCGGCCGGCCTGACCACGGACGGGCCCAGGCTGGCAGCCAACGGGAGGCCGCCCACACCCCCCTCTTACAGACCCCTTTCTCCTTCCTGCTCGTTCTGACTTTCACCAGGGACATCTCCTCTCTCCACCCCACGCCCACCCAGCACCACCCACAGCACAGTAAAAATGACCGTTCAAAACGTATTCACTGTCTGCAGTTCGGGCCTAAGATGGATATGTTTTAGGGTTTTTTTGGGTTTTTTGTGGGGGTCAGGTTAACATTCACAAACCTCTGATAACCTTATAAGACATTTAAACTCCTATCTGACAGTAATCAAGGCAATAGCACTTAACAATTAGAAACACTGTCTGAAATATGAATTGGTCTCTGTGGGCAATGACATCACACTGTCATTTCAGCTGATGCCTAAGGATAATTGATGGGCTTCTGAGATCGTAAATATAAAACCCTTTGATTTGTTCTGATCATAATTCTGAATGTTAAATCTTTATCTTCCAATTTCTACAAATCATTCCCTTCCTTAAGCAACTCTCATCAACAGTTAATGAAACCTGCCCAGGTCCACAAAATAAATAACTCCGGGAATAGTGATATTCATATTTATGAGAGGACCTCATACACTCTTCAGGGGAATGCACTGGGATGGCTCAGCCACCTGTTCACAACCTGGGTCTGATTTCTGATTGATTGCTACCTGATGTTAAATATTTTCAATATTACTTCTGTATCTCAGGGCTCATACAGAGCCCTGACAGAGCAGTGGAATAGCAGCTCCAAGACTCACATCCCTGGAGGACGATTACTGACTGGGCTGTCTGTCCACCTGTCAGTGATCACTGTGCTGGTCGCCACTCTGTTCTGGCCTGCAGGGGTGAACCCTTGGACCCCGTTCCACAGGGGCTCTGCCCTCACCCCGGCACTGACTATGCTGGTTGGTCCAAGAGCAGGCGCTGCTCAAAGCCGCTTCTCTAGGAACCAGGTTCAGGCCCAGGACAAATTCAGTCTCTCTTCTCTATCATTTAGTCCCGCTGTGCTTCCATTTCTCTATATCTTCTTTTCTCTCTTTCTCTCTCTATACTGCAAAAACTTAAGTATTGTCAACAGCCATATCGTTCAATCTAGAAACTGGGAAACTGAAAAAGGCAACCTGAAGTAAAAGAAAGGAATTTATCTTATGCCATTAAGTTTTCTATAATGTACTTCACATTTTATTGAACCGTATGTAATTGCCAGTATTTGACCATTTTAAAATTGACCATGCTTAATAAAAATTGACATGAAGTATAGTTCTAGCTGTGTTATTTAGGATTTACAATGGTATTGTCCTTTTCCATTTTATAATTGGTTTTTGTTCATGTTTATTTTTCCTGCAGAAATAAACATTATGGTATCTACACACACACACACACACACACACACACACACACACAGAGTTAATGAAACCATGAACTCTATTCTGAGGCGTCCTATCATTTCTTAGGGTTACCTTTTTCCCAAAAGAAGGTAACCTACATTCTTTTATTTTCCTTTTCACTATTCTTAACCAAATATTAGATGGACATACCTGGCCAGGAAAACCCATAAATCTAAAGGGTCTGTTCTCTGACTATGGCAGACGGCATCCAAACCCTCAGAGACTACTTCTAATTTTTATACTTTTTCATTATCTTAAACCCCAAAGCCAGCAAAAGGTCAAGAGGCTAAAGCAGTGAATATTAAAATGCAGTACAAGAGCAAATAAATTCTTGATCCAAAAACAAAAAACACAACCCAACAGACAAAACTAGTGTTTCTGGCAGGACAGTGCTGACACAGCCGTCGTAAGTGCCTACACAATCTCAAAAGGAAAACAAAAATTGTTTTAAATTAAATGCATCTTAATTTTCTTAGATTTCTTTCCAATTCTTTAGGAGTCTAAGAATTAAATTACCAAGCTCAGTTTATTCTATTCTTTTTTTTTTTGGTGGGAGGGAAGGGAAGAAACAGTCAAAATAAAAACATATGACTATTTCCTTTCTTTTAAAGGCTAATTTTGATTTCCCTTTACTCCAAAAAGGAATGTTCATTAATTCCTGGTGAAATAACTGGGCTTGCAGCACAGGATGTTCTCCTCTCCACAAAAAAATTATAGATGTTCACGTGTGTATCAGTGAAACATGAGAGAAACAGTCATTGACTTACTAGTCAATATGTCTCTATGTTGTGCAACCTGTCAACATACTAACCGTATTAACACATGCAGCACATTTAAGTCTTTTATTTAATAAACCTTAAGAAACTAACAGAGATTAGCTAAATAGGACTTTATGCATCACGTGTAAAAAGTTTAGGTTAAAACTTTTTAACTAGAATAGTAATAACCTGAATAAACAGAACGTTAGAGGACCCTCCACTAAAATAAAAATGACTTAGGTCATATACATATGACTGTTAACGAGTATAAAGGATACTATAAGACTGAACTGTTACGTGTTAGCCAATTGCTTAAACCATGGATTTGTGAAAACCAATGAATCACTGTGTTTCTCACATCTCATATATATTTACACTGCCACTTTGTGGAAACCAGTAAAAAATTTCTCAAAATTTACCCACTGCTGTTAAAAAGGAAAAACCATGAGTTTTCCCAACTGTGCGTCACTACACGCACAGCTCCTTTGCCTTTTGGTTCTTCAGGAGATGGGTGTGTCGGCTACCCTTGCTGTGCACCAGTAACAGGACATGGAGTAGCCGCCCAGGGTTAACAATGGGGCTGAGACGGCAGCGCACCTAATACTCAGGGCTCCTCTCAAAACGAACGCTCTTCTTAGACCAGAGAGAATTACTCAAAAACAATCAGGAGAGGGAGTTTCTGCTTAGGATGTAGAGAGCTGGAAAAAGTATCATTCCCACCCTTACGGAAAAAACAGCAATAAACGCAGGACAACCTACAAGATCACGACTTTGCTTGAACCCATCAGAGAGCTGGGGTTGCAGGGCCACCAACCAGTCTGAAAACTAAGGACAGACAGGCTACCACGGGGCGAGACAGGAAAGTTCTTTCTCACCTGGGGCGGACACAGCTGGACACGGCAAGAAGAATTCAGCTAAAATCCTTAATGAGCTGGTAGAGGTCGAGAGAGGGCTGGTGAGGGAGGGGCTTGCAAGAGCCCCAGCAGGAGCTGACGTGAGAGCCTGATGAGAGTCCCAGGCCACGCTCCCGTGGTGCAGGCCTGGGCGAGGGGAACAGCTGCTGCAGCAGCGGTGGGAGGGGGCGGGGCAGGCAACCCAAACCCACTGGACCCTTCTCCGCAGGAACCAGAAGCCTGAATATGTGGGGCGGGGCTGGGGAGGGAGCAGCGCTGGTGGTGAAGGTCAGTGCAGACACGGGAAGGGAAGGGAAGAAACACTAGCCCTGGGGGAGGGGCGGGAGCAGGGGGAAGGCCACACCCCTGACACTCAAGGACACAGGGTCTGCCCCAGACTGAGGCTTACCCGAAACAAGTGCGAAGCCTGGCCAACTCCCCCTCCCCTCCCTAACAGCTACAAAGCACGGAGGGACCAGCGAGTGGAATACAGCTGGGAGCTGTTAAGAGCATGAAGACAGGCCCTCTTTGAGATGCCACAGGAAGAAAAAGACCAAACGTGAAGATGGAGAAGGCGGTACAAGAGGCCTCCACAGAGCTGCTCCACACCGACCCAGGCACTGCCAGAGGGGCACGGGAGGTAACCAAGGCAACAAGAAAATCTCAACCACAGCTCAACACCAGACCTGAAAAATGAACTCAAACTCCCCACACTGAAGGCCTAGCATGAGACAGGTGTACAAACTTGCCAGGCTTAATAATCATTTCCCTCAGTCTACTATCCTACAGGAGATGCCCAGTTTCCCACGAACAATTACAAGATGTAGAAAGGCAAGGAAACCACACACTGCCAGGAGTCAAAGAAACAACAGAACCAGACTCAGACACGACACAGATGTTGGAACCATCTGATAGGGGATTTAAAATGACAATGATTAAAAGGCTCAAATGGAAAATGTGGACGACATGCAGCATCAGATTGGTAACTTCAGCAGAGAGAGGGAAACTATAAGAAAGAACCAAGGGAAATACTAGAAATGAGGAACACAGTGACAGAGACAAAGAATGCCTTCAACAAGTCCAACCGTATAGGACACAAAACTGAGTCAACAAACAATGAACTTGCAGACAGGTCAAGAGAAATCACCTAAGCTGAAACACAAAAAGAAAAAACCTGTAAAAAAACAGAACACCTAAAAGCTGTGGAACACTATCAAACAGTTTAATATAGGTATAAGTGGAACCAAAGAAAAAGAGAAATTGGAGAAGATATAAAAACACTGAGGAGGGAAAAAAAAATCATACCACCTAGGCATATAATGCCCACACTGCTGGGGGAAGAGAAGGAAGAAATCTTGAGGGCAGCTAGAGCGAAAAAGGTACATGACATACAGAAGAACAAAGATCAGAACAGCAGACTTTGTCAGAAAATGAGCAAACCAGAAGGCAATGCAGTGACATCTCTGAAGTGTGGAAAGAGCTCTATACCCAACCAAAAGATCTTCTAAAACCTGAGGAAGTAATAAAGACTTTCACAAGAAGGAGGAATTCCTTGCTAGCACACCTATACTATAAAAAACGATAAAGGAAGTTTTTCATGTAGAAAGAATATAATACCACACAAAAAAATGGTCTATCTACACAGAAGTTAAGAGCACTAGAAATGCAATAAATAAAGGCAAAAAAATTCCTTGTTCTCTTAAAACTTTATATAAACAAAAGGCATACTATCTAAGCAAAAACAGTAGAGTGTATTGTTTGTTTATTACATGTAAAAGTAAAATGAATGATAACAGTACAAATGATGGAAGGGAAAAACTGGCAGCATATTGTTTTAAAGTCTTCACACATGTGAAGCAGTATATTATTTGAAGGTGGCCTCCGATTAAGAATGTAAATGCTGGGTCAACCACCAAAACTTTACAAAGTGGTATAAATAATAAATCAATAGTGAAATAAAAAGGAATCATAGAAAATGTTCACTTAACTCAAGGAAGAAAAAGACAAACAGAAAACAGCTAGCAAGATGATAGATTTAAATCTAACTACATCAATAATCACATTAAATGTGACTGGTCTAAAAATACCACCTATAGGGCTTCCCTGGTGGCACAGTGCTTGAGAGTCCGCCTGCCGATGCAGGGGAACACGGGTTCGTGCCCCGGTCTGGGTAGATCCCACATGCTGCGGAGCGGCTGGGCCCATGAGCCATGGCCACTGGGTCTGCGCGTCCGGAGCCTGTGCCCCGCAACGGGAGAGGCCACAACAGTGAGAGGCCCATGTACCACACACACACACACAAAAATACCACCTATAAGTTTGGATTGAAAAAGCAAGACTCAACTATATGCGATCTATAAGAAACTCACATTTAAGTTAAAAGACAGAGATAGGTCAAAAGCAAAAGATGGAAAAAGACATTAACCAAAAACACCTGAGCAGCTACATTAATATCAAAGATGGACATCACACGTTATATAAGGGGCTCAGTTCTCCAAGATATAACAGTCCTAAATGTGTATGTGACTAATAGAGCCTCAAAATATGTGAAACAAAACTGAAAGAATCGAAAGGAGAGACAGATGAATCCACACAATTGTCACTGGAAACTTCAACATGCTTCTCTCAGTGACTGACCGAACAAGTGGACAGAAAGTGTGAATACAGAAGACCTGAGCAACACGCTGAACCAACTAGACCTAACCGACATTTACACAACACTCCACCAAACAGTAAGCTACTCATAATTTCCAAGTGCACATGGAACACCTGCCAAGGCAAACCATATTCTTGGCCATAAAACAAATCTAAACAACTGTTAAAGAAGAGAAATCATATGCAGTTATGATCTCAGTCCATAGTGCAATTAAAATAAGCAATCAATAATGGAAAGATATCTGGAAAGTCCCAATATTCAGACATTAAGCAGCATACCTCTAAATAATACATGGATCAAAGAGGACATCTCAGGGGATATAAAAAAATTACTGTGAACTGAATGAAAAGGAAAATATATCAAAATTTGTGAGACATAGCAAAAGCAGTGCTTAGAAGAAATTTTATAGTGGCAAATACTTATATTTAAAAAGAAAAAGGGCCTCAAATCAGTAATTTAGGCTTCCACTTTAAGAAACCAGAAAAAGGGACTTCCCTGGTGGCACAGTGGTTAAGAATCTGCCTGCCAATGCAGGGGACACAGGTTCAAGCCCTGGTCCAGGAAAATCCCACATGCCGTGGAGCAACTAAGCCTGTGCGCCACAACTACTGAGCCCATGCACCTAAAGCCTGTGCTCCAAGAGAAGCCACTGCATGAGAAGCCCACGCACCGCAAAGAAGAGTAGCCCCCGCTCGCCCCAACTAGAGAAAGCCTGCCCACAGCAACAAAGACCCAACACAGCAATAAATAAATAAATAAAGCAGATTAAACCCAAAATAAACAAAAGCACGGAAATATAAGTGTAGAAATCGATGACACTGAAAATAAAAAAACAATGGGGGAAGAGAAACCAAACGAAAAGCTAGTTCTTTGAAAAGATCAATAAAATTGGTAAACTTCTAACCAGACCAAAAAAAAAGAGAAGATAAAACTAATATCAGGAATGAGAGAAGGGCTATCACGAAAAACTCCTTTAGATATTAAAAGGCTAATAAGGGAATACTGTGAACCTATATATTTGACAACAGATGAAACTCAAGAAGAAAAAAAGACAACTTGAATAATATTACATCTATGAAATGAAATTGAACTAATCGTTAAAACCTTTCATAAAGCCAACTCTACGTTAAAATGGTTTCACCAATAAATTCCAATCTCTTTCAAAAAACAGGAGAGGGAACACTTGCCAATTGATTTTATGAGGCCAGCATTGCTCAAATACCAAAACCAGATAAAACCATCACAAGAGAAGTATAGACTAATACCCCTTATGAACAGACACAAAAATTCTCAACACAATATTAGCAAATGGAATCCAACAATACATAAAAAAAACAATACACCACAACAAAGCACTAGTTTATCCCAGGGATTCAAAGCTGGTTTAACATTAAAAAAATCAATGTAATCCACTATATTAAAAGATTAAAGATGGAAAATGATAGTCATTTCAATGTATATAGCACAAGCATCTGACAAAAATTTAACATTCATTCATGATAGAAACTCTCAGCAAACTAGGAATAGAAGGGAACATCCTCAACTTGATCTACAAACACCTGTAGCTGATGTCACACTTCATAGCAGGAGACAGAATGCTTTCTCCCTGAGATACTAAGGAACTGAAATCAGGAGAGGAATTAACTATAAAGAGGCAGCAAGAGGGAATTTTTGGATTGATGGAACTGCTCTGTGCCATGATTTTGTCAGCAGACATACATATCTATGCATCTGTCAAAGCTTGAAGAACTGTACACCACAAAGGATGAATTTTACTATATATAAATAAAACATAAAAAGAGACAAAAAATTATCTGTATCCCAATTTTATAAACTGGTAAAATACGCACAGGATAACTGATAAGAATGAATATATTAGGATAAATGATTCTCCTTTTTCTATTTTTCAAATTTTGTAATATGGCTGGATTATACTTATACTAAAAAAATGAAAGGCATATTGTTTATATTATTTTCCTGATCTAGTATTTACTACCAGAATTTCAAATTAAATTAATAATCCCAACATAATAACTCTGGAAAACAACATAATTGTATAAGATGTTATAGGTGTATTTGCTGAGATGCTCACTCTTCTCTTCACTAGTTTCTTGGGTAGAGAGACTTTGATGTTCTGTCACCTACTTTTAATGATGCACTTGGCCCTGAGTATCTAAACTATAGTTCTGACTTCCCATTAAACACAATGCTCAGAAGAGTTACAAGAAACAGTCAAGGTCTTCATTCCAGGTCATTCATCTCTCTCAGGGAAAATATTACAACCTATAGGGTATTTATCCTTAGGCAGTAAGATTTCTTTGTTTCTATAATCTCAACACGTAGTAGGCCACATGGAGATGATTCTCACTCAATTTAACAAATCACGAAAGAGCACCACTTAAAACACACAACAAAGAATGGGGCCCATCCTTTTACAGTATCAGTAATAAAAAGTATACAGGTAAGGTGCTTGGAAAGAAATTTCCAAAAAATTTACCTTGTTTTCTTTTTAGTTGATGACAGCAGTTTGATGGACTGAAGAAGAAGGAATGACAAGCGAGATTCAAATATACCCAAGAGTTTTATCACTTCTTCTCGACTGAGACTAGGAGAAGAATCAGCAGCTGGAGGGGCCTCTTCACTCTTAGGCTAGAAACAACAAAACGTTATTTCACCTAAGCTACCTCACAGTTTCATACTAAAGTGATGGAACCGCCATTTCAATAATCCAGTAAACTTTTAAACCAAAAGTAAAAAAGAGCAAACCTGAGATGATTTTTCCCTCAGGGACAGCCTGCTGGCAGCCTCATCACGGCCTCCTCCTCCCTCCCCTGAGAACATTTTGATAGACTAAACCACATTTAAAAAATGTCTCAGACCTAAAAGGCACTTACGTAGTAGAAACTAATCCTGAACAAAAACCTCCTGACTTTCCAACGTCAGACGCTCAAGGAGCAAGATGGAAACAGTACTGTATGGTTTGAGAACCAGAGTTTGGAAATAGGCTGGAGGCCACTGGGACTCAGGGAAGCTTTCAGTAGAAGGCAGCATGAATGTGGGAACACCTGGCAAACTGGAAAGGCCTTCCCAAGGAGCCTGCTTAAGCCCAATCACCGTTCAACTACAGACAGTTTAGTGGAAATTATAAAAGAAGGCACAGACCTTTCTCTTAAAAAAACAAACAGGGCTTCCCTGGTGGTGCAGTGGTTGAGAGTCCGCCTGCCGATGCAGGGGACACGGGTTCGTGCCCCGGTCCAGGAAGATCCCACATGCCGCGGAGCGGCTAGGCCCGTGAGCTGTGGCCACTGGGCCTGCGCATCCGGAGCCCGTGCTCCGCAACGGGAGAGGCCACAACAGTGAGAGGTCCGTGTACCACAAAAAAAAACAAAACTTAATAGACTTTATACTCCCAGGGCCTTATTATTAACCAAGGTCTATGTGGTTATTTAAAGAAATAATTTTTTTTTAATAAATTTATTTATTTTATTTTTGGCTATGTTGGGTCTTCGTTGCTGCACGCGGGCTTTCTCTAGTTGCGGCGAGCGGGGGCTATTCTTCGTTGCGGTGCGCGGGCTTCTCATTGTGGTGGCTTCTCTTGTTGTGGAACACAGGCTCTAGGCGCACAGGCCTCAGCAGTTGTGGCACGTGGACTCAGCAGTTGTGGCTTGCGGGCTCTAGAGTTCAGGCTCAGTAGTTGTGGCGCACAGGCTTAGTTACTCCGCGACATGTGGGATCTTCCCGGGCCAGGGCTCGAACGCGTGTCCCTTGCATTTGGCAGGCAGATTCTTAACCACTGTGCCACCAGGGAAGCCCACAAGAAATAATTTTAAAATATAAAAGATGAACTTGTAAATTTGAGTTTAATAATTCCACCAAGAAAATGTAATAATCACTGTTAACAGGTTTTTATGCAGAGCATATGTATTTATGTATCTGTACACACACAATGCATATAGACACATATATACACATACACGCATCCCATATGCCCACTATACACATCATGTAGCATTTAGTTTAAGACACATAAAAAACAATGATAAATCTTTTTTCCATTTACCTGGTCAAATTCCTCTACAAGCTCCTTTCTGATGAGCTGGAATGCATGCTTAGTTCTCACCATTATATCAAGAGCCCCAGAAAGTGTTTTTAATTTTCCAATATTGCTATTCTGACCTAGAGTGTCAAACACAAAATGATCATTCCTTTAAATATAAATCTAGAAACCCATCCAATGTCAATGTATTAATGAAAATTCCGATTTTCAAATGCTGTAAAGGTAGCTCATGAGAATCCCAAGAAATCTTCTAAATCCGACTTTTGTCTAGTAATTATCCCTAAAGAAAAATAGTAAGACTTAACAAGGCAATAAACAATCATTGTTTCCCTGCCTCACTATCTGGTTTTACAGTCACAGTATTAAACATTTTTTAAAAAGGAAATTAAGCATACTTACCATCTTAGCAGATTTGTTCCCAGTATCTACTTTTTTTTTTTTTTTTAAATAAAAAACGATGCCTGCTCATTCTAAGGAATTCAAACATGGCAGAAAATTCAAAGATGCAAATTGGAAAAGAAGATCACCCCAGACTGCCCCCAAAAAGAGCTACTATTAATCCTGGGTGACCACCCAAGACATTCAGCTAGGCACTATATACTGGCAAAAAGTTTAAAAAGATGCTTTTAGTAAAAAGTATTTCTAAAAACTGTTCTGAATAGGTAATACACTGTCAAAATGTATAAGGTACAAATGGGCATACACTGAAAGCCACGGAAGTGACAGTGCCGTCAGTTTCTCATCCATCCTTCCAGAGATACTATATAAAGAGTCATGCATATGTTAAATATTAAATTTATTTTAATTTTATAGAAGAAAACAACTGAAAAGAAACCAATGGAATTGCTGTACTTCAAATAAATGTCTCTTGTTTCTTTACCACACAAGAGATATTTCTCAAAAGATCCCTGTGCAGAAGGGGAGCAGGTGAACAAGACCAAGGAGGGAATTTAGAAAAAATCACTCAGTGGTGGAGGGCCAGCTTACTCCGCCGTGGGAAATGATAAATGAAGCGCCTCGCTTTCGCCCTCCCTGCCCTCCCACTTCATCGCCACCTTGCTCAGGATCTGCAGTTAAAGTCTGTTCTAGAACCACAATCCAAAGCTGCCAGTCTTGGTTCTTCGTTCAAGGGGACTCAGTGAGGCCCACCACTTCTCCATCACCGCTTCTCCACTCCCATCTTGTTCATGATGCTTAAAATCTTTAATTGTCTAAACTAACTTGTCATAATTTTTTTTCAAGTAAGAAATCCTGGGCTATATTTCAGTATATCTACTCATTAAACATAAGCTAATGCATTTCTCTAAGTTTTAAAAAGCATTTCAAAAGATGTCCCTACCCAAAGACATTAACTATGGGCAAATTCAAAAGAAAACAACATTGCTTACATCCAAGAGAGATCCATAGGCTGCCTCACTCTAAGACAACCCAACACTAAGCCAATGCATACAAACCTGCGAAATAAAGAAGTGAGACTTACTGGTCATCTGAAATTCTGCAAACGCTACTCTTTCTAACTGTACTCTAAGTAGTTCACATGGAGCATCTTTCAGAAGCTGAAAAAGCTTTACAGCTTTGCTGTAATGAAGATCTGCTAGCACCCGGTGCTGCTTCCTAAGATATTCATCACCAACCTAGAACCAAAAATAAAATAAATCCTAAGGCTTTGATTTCACAATAACTACTTAACCAAGTCTCTGGACCACTAAATACTTTTTAGTGTTTTGTTACAAGTCTTAGAGTTTTAGCTCTTACATTTAGGGTCTTTAATCCATTTTGTTTATTTTTATATGTTATGTGAGGGAGGAGTCCAACCCTATCCTTCTGCACGCAGATGGCCAGTTGTCCCAGCATGATTTGCTGAACAGACAATTCTTCCCCCAGTGAACTGTCTTCGAATTCTCTCAAGCTTGCTTTTGCCGTGAGGATATTAGGCCATCTGGACAAATGTGCATTTAGGTTGGGGGCCCTCTGTGGCAAGCGGAAAAGAGTCTAGGGCCAGCTCAGAGTGGGAAAAACCCTCTCCAGATTCAGCTGGACCTCAAAGGACAGTATTTCCAGGATAAAGGCATCCCAGAAGTAAACCCACACCCAAGGAACTGCAAGATAATTTGTCTTGGTGCTGAGCTAAGAAAGGGACAACAACAAAACAATAAAAAAATATCCCTGAGAAACTATAAGCACAAGACTCCTGGCAGAAGCAAGGCAACCTCTCTGAAGGAGGGCACCTTCAGCTCAGGCCTCAAATTATCCTTAGAAATACATGCATTTGAGCACCAGGATTCAGGTACAAGACTGTTCATCATATTATTGCTAATAGCCTCAAACTAGAACCACCCCAAAGTTCACTAATCATAGAATGGATAAATAAACTGGGATATATTCATTTAATGAATACTGTTGAGCTGAGAAAATGAACAGCTACGTGTATCAACCTGGAAGAATCTCCAATACATGATGTTAACTAAAAAGCAGTAAGCCACAGAAGAATATGTACAGTATGACTTGTTCTATAAAGTTCACAACCAGGTAAAATGTAAACATGCCGTTTAAGTGGTAAAGCACAGAAAAGGTACAGACATAACAGAAAATCTGGGACAGTAGTTAATCTAGGTGGTAAAAGACAGAAAAGGTACAGACATAACAGAAAATCTGGGACAGTAGTTAATGTGGGTGGGTACTGAGAGAGACTCAACAGGGAGGGGTACACAGGGGATCCCTGAAGGAGTCTTCCATTTCTTAACCTCAAGGTGAGGTACACAAGGGTTTCCTTTGTTTTTCTTTAAACTGTATAAATGCTTCACATACATTTTCTATGTGCTTTTATATGCATGCTCTATTTCAAAATAAAAATTTTTTTAAATGAGCAATGCATACTTTAAAATTGACATAGAACCGTTACTATAAAGCCTAACTACATTTTAAAAAAATCTAAATAATACACCCAGGCAAACACATAATTTTGCAAACTAAGACCCAATTATAATAAAAAAATACATAGCATAGGAGAGAGGGGAAAAATACCCACAGTCCAAGTTTTTCTCAAATGGCTAAAAGAATAGATGGCATTCTAAATGTCTACAGAAATGTAAGAAAAGCACCAGAACACGTTTAAATGGACTTGGCACTTAACTTGAATCGAAATGGCAATACCTGATTCCTCAGACAACTGTGGTACATGGACGCCAGCCTGTGATGGATGGTTGCAGCTCGGTACTGACAAAGAGGCTGTCGAGCAGACACCAAGTCCACGTCACAGTATTTCAGGGACTTCATCATAGCCTCACTGACTTCTTTTTCAATCTGTGTATTTTTTTTAAGGGGGAGGAAAAAAATGACAATCCCATAATCTTATGTAAGAATCTTAAAAACATTTAAATACTGCTTGTCAAGAAAAAGACTATAACAGATGCTCAATATGTGTCAAACAAAGGAATAAGTAAGGTTAAGACTTCTTTATAATCCAGCAAATATTACCTGCTCTTGAGCTTTTCTAGATAACGGAGCATAATCTTGCTGTAGAGTTGCCATAGTAAAATAAGTAGTGGACAATTCCCAATTCACTGAGTCCCAAACAGCTGAGTGTGTGTCTCGTGTTCCCAAGGATCTAAGAGCTTTCAAGTAGTAATCAACAGCCTGCAAGGGAGGGAAGAGGACCATTGTGACTCAGTTTAAATATACACCATAAAGTAAAACATGTCTCACAATCACCCCAACATTAATTTGAGAGAATTTATAAAAGACCAATATCATGAGGAAAGGAAAAAAGTAAATCAGTGACACAGTTTCAATGAAGAAAGTGATTTAAAGTGGACTACATGTTGCCCACATTTCCTCTCGAGTCTATCATCAGCCCATCTGAGTGTCTTATGACTCATGTGAAGCATAAGGATGCATTTTTTTCATTTGTTTTCCTTTCTTTCTAAATGAGAATTACAGCTTATATAACTAGCAAACTAGAAAAAATAATCTGACAAGTCTATGGATAAAAAATTTGCTGGGTTTGATTGTATAAAGAAGCAACCCTTCCCACCTCTGTCACCACTATGCTGAAATACATGGTCATTGTATGTAATCAAATAAAATCACACTGAATTCCATCACCCAGCAATAATTTCTACATTTCTGGTGTGTACTTATCCACTTTTTCTGTGTATATGTAGGCTTAAAGAAAAACAAGGTCACTTTTTTTTTTAAGTTCTCTATGCAATGAACATTGCTCACTAATGTAATTTAAACAGCTTCAAAGTTCTCGACTAAATGAGTGTTCTTGTACCTCCCCCAACGCTGGATATTACCATTTGCCAAAAAATGTTCACAATTTGATTAAAAAAACTTGATTTTTAAATTTCATAAAAGTTTAAATTTTGAAATTTTTCTTACATATTAACCATTTACTTTTTTTTTTTTTTTTTACACGTATGACTTTTTTGTTCAAGGTTAGTTGTTCTTCTATTGGGGCAGTTTATTTTCAATGATTCTTAATTGTTCTTTATATATTAAGGATTTATTAACCTCTGATCTGTCATGTATGCTCTAAGTATTTTCCCTGGATTGTGGACTGCTTTTCAATTTTGCTTTCTGTTGTGCATTTAAGAAACAATTTTTATGCATTTGAATTTATCCATCTTTTATGTCGCAATTTTTGCTCTTTGTGTTACGCTGCAAAAGTCCTTTCCCATCCTATCAGAGAACCGCCTACCTGTATTTTCCTCTGGGACTTCCAGAGTTTCACTTCTCTGTGTAGATCTTTAATCCATCTGACGTGCTCTCACTACACCGATGTAATTTACTCAACAATTATCTTTCGCTACCTGTCATCTTCACTACTAAATTCTCAGTATTCTTCCAGTTTCTAAGTGTTTTAATGATCTGTCTAGTCCTGTGCCATCACCACAGCTGTTAATTATTTTAGTTTTATAACCTTTTAGTGGAGCTGTGGCAAAGTGTAAAGGACAATCAGGTGTGAATAGATGAGGTCCAACATGTAAGCAAGTTACCTTATTGTAATACAAGCCTTCTTCTGGAGAAAATTCACGTTTAAATTCATCACCTGCACCACAGTGAGCCTGTGCACAAATTCGCATGAGTCGTCCCGTGTTACATAATAAAAGGGCAGCATTTGTGACATCATCAATTGACTCAAAGTTGTGAATTCCCTTTTCAAAACAAGAAAAGCTTTTTTTCCACAACTGCTGCTCTGCAGTAGACACAGTTTTGCTCACTTCACAAAAAAAGAAAGAAAACAATTGTGTAAGCAGATATCAGCGTAAACGCACCAGTGTCTCTCGATGAGATGATGAGAGCGTGGCAGTGACAGGATGTCTAGTGGACCACCAGCCACCTGGACCCACTGCAGCGCACTATTCTCATCACACCTGTGTCCCCCCCGCCCCCCGCCCCAAATTCATGTTGAGGCCCTAACCACAAATGTTGACTAAGGTCTCATTTATGAGGTCATAAGGTGGGACCCTGATCCAAAATGACTGGTGTTCTCATAAGAGAGAGAGACGTCAGGAACACACACACAGAAAAGACCAGGTGAGGACACAGCAAGAAAGTGGCCACCTGCAAGCCAAGAAGAGAAGTCTCAGAGAAATCCAACCTTGGACTTCCAGCTCCACATTGTGAGAAATAAATTTCTGTTGTTGAAACCACCTAGTCTATGGCAGCCGGGCAGACTGACACAACACTCGGAGTCCTCTTCTCTATTAACCAGATGATATTAAAGCAGGCATATAAAAACATCGAGCAAAGCACTATTGCATAAAGATTCAAAAGACATGGCCCCATGAATTTCAAGAGGCACAGTCCGTGTCTTCTCTAATTCTCCTAGGTTTCTGACAAGCACTTTCCATACACCTTCACCAACTTCCTCCTCCAGAGGCACCTTAAAAGCATAGGTTCTTATATCTCAATTTTAAAAATGTATTATATACCTATAAATAACAACAACAAAAAAGCACAGGTTCTCCCACCGGCAATGACCTCTGTACCCCTGTGGCAAGTACAGCTCACAGATCAACAGGCACACAATAACTTATTCAACCTACCTGCTGTCCTCAGTTTTATCTCTGCCCTTTTGGTTTCCCATGCTGTGTGTACAGCCTCTACAGTTTCACCCATTCTCATGGCTTCAACTATCACGCCTATGTGAATGGTTCCCAACCTATGCCTTGCTAACCCAAAGAGCTCTAAGCACACATTTCTAACTGACTACTAAATCATACCATTCAGGTACATGTCCACTGGCTTCTCAAACTCAACATGGGCGCAGTCCATCCCCCTCTGCCTGAATCACTGAAGACCACTCGCTGCTCCTCTAAACACCCACTGGACACTATATCTTTGGCTCCTTCCTAACGCTGCCTACTCCGGTCGAGACATCCCACCTTTCCCACATCTGCCTGCTGCAATCATATCATGTTGCAATCTGCCCAAACTACACCTTCTTCCCACAAGCCTTCCAAGAAAGCCACAACTTCAAGGAACGTCTTCCTTTCCCCACTCCTCTACTGTACGGCATTTGTACTTATAGCATTTTTCAGAGATTTGTATTCATATCTGGCTTCCCAGCTCGGAGAACTACGTCTTAGCCAATTACATATCCAATATAGAGCCTAGCACATGGCTGACTGTCCAACTCACTTCTGAAGTGATCAGATGGAGGACGGAGGACAGTGAAATGATGACTCCCAAGGGGAAATACTGTCTTTTCCTACTTTTATTCCTTGAGAATTTAATAATAAAAGATTCTTTAATAGTGCACCCCTTTATGACATAAAATCAAATGACACAGTTCTTGGCTTGAACCATGTAAAATCAGCATGATTTTCTAAGAGAACGGGCAATAAAGACAGGACCCCAGAGACGTACTCACCTATTCTCTCACTCTGTAATGCGGCAGCCTGATTCATGTAAAAGACACCGATTTCATTTCTAATGTTACCCATTCTCTTCAATACTTGTATATACTGTTCTGGATTTTGACTTTTTAAGTCACTAAACTGCAAGATTTCATTAGCAGCCTCATAACATTTACAACTAACTGAAAGTTGACTTTCTAAGTCCGTAGACAAATCAGTTGCCCATGCAAATCCTTAAAAGAAGAAAAAGGAAACATCACCATGAGTCATATGAACCCCTCTTCCTTAGTATCTAAGTAATCTAATACTTTTAAGACAAAATAACGTATAGTAAAATTATGCTTATACCATAATATGCAATATACTATAAACATAGTAAGATTCAGTTAATACAACTAAAATTTTAAATTTCAAAAGAAAAGATCTCTGAATTTATTTTAAAAACTATATTTTCTTGGGACATTCATGTTGGATTAAAAGAAATATTTTCCTGCCTAAAAACAACTCCCAAGACCCAGATTTTACCAGGTCCACTGCTTACTGGTACAGACCTAAAGTTGTCCACTGATACAAGGTAAACCAGTTTTTCCTTTTTAATTACTGGAAACAGTTCTTGAAATAAAGTTCGGATTGCTACAGAGGCTAGTTATGTACATTAGAGTTTGCCAATGTAAGTTTATGTCACTGAAGAAGCTGACAGATAAGCTCTCAAAGACTTAAACGTGCCCTCTAGTGGAGACTGGAGTAAACTCAGGTGCAGGGCCCAAAAATTCAAGGAAGAAAAAGGGTAGTACTCCTGCTGATAACTTTCAAGGAGCACATCACTCTTACAAAGAAGTAAATTATATGAAATTAACATGATGGGAATGGCAAAAACAAACTTAAGGATTTTATCACCATGTTTATTAAAATAAAATGATTATTTGAGAAACTCAGAAGGGGAGAAGGGGAGAAAGAGGGCAAAAAACCCCCATAATAATACATTTCCTCCGCCAGTATACCTCTCTAGATGTTAACAGTCCAAAGTTTTTTGGGATGTGGATATAAAGTGATATAAACGATTTAAGAGCATAATAAAACAACTCCATACATTACAAAAGCACCTAATGTCTCACTTACTGCCCTAATTGCAAGGTGCTTATATATAACCGTACTGAGCTAAGAGGGAGGGATACTGCTCTGCAGACTAAATTCTCCTATCTTCCAGGTTTAAAATCTGACAACTCCAAAAACAGACAGCTGTGAACTACATTTAAAAAATAATGATCACTGGGGCTTCCCTGGTGGCGCAGTGGTTGAGAGTCCTCCTGCCGACGCAGGGGACACGGGTTCGTGCCCCGGTCCAGGAAGATCCCACATGCTGCGGAGCAGCTAGGCCCGTGAGCCATGGCCGCTGAGCCTGCGCGTCCGGAGCCTGTGCTCCGCAACGGGAGAGGCCACAACAGTGAGAGGCCCACGTACCGCAAAAAAAAATAAAATAAAAAAATAATGATCACTGTATCTTAGCCCTCAGGAACCATTCAAAAGGTGAACCATTCAAAAAGTAATCATCCACTTTTACCAACTGTTACTCCTTTTCAAAAGAAAATCATGGCGTGGTTAGCTGACTGAAGGGTTTCCCAGAAAAACCTTACAAAGAGAGAAGTGTAAAAAGTCAATACGATTGTCTCCAGAGACTATTTTTTAATTAGTTCTAGTTGTATAATTACTAATTATAAAATACTTCAAAACCACTTTATACACAAATACACAGGATCATGTTCAATTTAACATTAAGAAATGAAACAAAACAGCAATACCAAAACACTAACATTTCTGGCATTTTTCTGAATCAAACGATGAGTCTCACTGGCATACCTTGACAACTGGACTCCCTGTGGAGGCTGTGTAATATTTCCTGGTCTTCTTTTGTTTGATAATTAAACTCTTCAAGGTGTGCCGCTCTATTATTTGCATTCTGGGCCAGCATTAGTTGGATATCACCACAGAGTGTTAAATATTGAGAAAGAAATAGCAGCACTTCAGAAAGCATATTGGTGCAGAGGCAGCAATAAGTATCTATGTGGAAAGGGTAGGAAGGAGAAAAAACACAGCACATTAAAAATGAAGGAATACAGTAAAAATTAAGAAAATCTGTTACCAGCTGAAAGCTTTGTACCACTGTATCTAAGTTTATTTTATGTCACATATCACATATGACTTCATGTATTTCAAAATGAAGCGATGTTAAACCAAAGTGGAAAATACTAGGAAACATATACAAGATTAGAAAAAAAAATTTTAGTTAAATTTAAAACAGAAATAGGATTAAAATTTCACTGATTCAGATGCCTTCTCCTTCTCTCTTCCCAATGCCTATTAAATATTTTCATTTATAGTAACTTACCATGGCTCTGCAAAGCTAATTTAATGTATCGTAACGCTCTTCCATATTTCTGAAGACTCATGGCAGCATCAGACAAAACATAATAGGCCTTCGATGACTTGAGAATCAGCTGGAGTTTCATTTTATGTTGCCAAGAACCAGGGATCATTCCAGACTGACTGGAATAATTACCCTTCTGAAGGGAGCCCACTACGACATGAGGGAAAAAAGGCAGCACATTTTATTTGAATATAAGTCTCACTGTAAAAAAAATTTTGCTTCTTGATAAAAACCCTCCAGGCCTAGGTACTATTAATAGCTACAACAAAACTGGTAAATACTGTATCTTACTACTTAAATGCAATGAAGTAGAACAGCAGTGTTTTGACATTCTCACTTGGGATTTCCAAAGGCCTGCTTCTCCGTAGCTGTCAACTCTGTCACTCTTTCAGGGTCACTAACATAACTAAGCTCATGACTGACATCTACGTCCTTTCTCTAGTCTATGCGTCGACCTGCCAAAAAGTTCACCTTCCTAAAGCACAGCTTTAATCACAGTGGAACTCCTGTTCTAAAACATTAAAATGGCTTCTCACCACTTATTCAATCATGTCTCAGCATCTCAGCCCACTTCCTAAGCTCCATTTTGTTTAGCCTTACCTCCTTGTACTCCACGCCTACTCTCCACCAACCAAAATCAAGGTGCAGCTTGTTGTCTACATAAACCCTGTTTTCCCTGTATCCCATCTGGGTTTACTGCTTCCTCCACCAGGAATACTTTCTAAAGTCCAGCCCATTACTACCCTCTTCAGCCAACAAATGTCCACTTCTGTGCCAAGCACCGTGCTAGGCACCAGAAACAGTGACATGAAGTTATATGGCCTCTGTCCTTGAAGACCCCACAGACCAAGGGTGGAGATGGGCCAATAACATAAACCACAACAAAATATATTAAGTGCAATGACAGAGAGAAGAGCAAAATGCTGTGGGAACCCACCCCCCATCATCTCCCAGCTTCAAGATGTCTCATTTTATTTTATTTTTTTTAAAGATGTCTCATTTTTTGATCAGCTCCAACACTTGAGTCTTTCAAAGCAATGAAAAGTACTTAGTCTCTTATGGTTTTATTTGTGCATGTATTTCTTTTTCCTCTGCTACTGTTATGCATTTTCTATATGCGAGGCATTGTGAGAAAACCAAAAATGAAGAAGATGAAGTTTTGCTCACAAGTGTGTTCGTGTGTGTGTGTGTAAAACCATTAGACACAGCTGATGATGACTGAGGCAGGCCTCAGTTAAGTGCTCACAGGACAGAGTGGTGAGGGAACCAAGTAATTCTGGGGATAGAGGTTAGGACGGAGACCTTAAACAAGAGCAGGATTTTCAACAGCTGAGATGCGGAGGAAGGAGGAGACAGAAAAGGCATTTCAGAGAAGAGAACACCATGAAGGAAGCACAGAGACAGGGGTCTCGAGTGCTGGTGTGGTCCTCCTCATTGTGGGTAGACTCAGGCTGGCACATAGGAAGCACTACATAAATGCTGGGGAAATGAATCCTGCCACGCACACTGCCCCCCGCCCCCTTATGTTCATGAAGGGAAGAAAAGACCTTTTAGAAAGCACTTGATACTATTTTAAACATACTGGCTTTCAAAACACTTTTTAAAATAACTGAAACTGATTTAAAAAAACAAAGGGAGGGGGATATGGTTGGAAAAAGAAATACAACTTAGATTAAAATAAATGAGAAATTCAGGACTTTGACTTCAAAGTCCACATGTTCCTCATGAAGTGATGTTCTTGAGGAACAAATCAGACCCTTCATAAGTGACTCCTGCAGCTTATCCAAGTGCCGTGAGGAGACAACGGCTACCACGCCTAAGGTGCTCATTATGTGCACTGTTCTAAGCACGTTACATACATCAACTCACTGAATCCGTGTAAGAGCCCTTTAAACTAGGGACTATTACTGTCTCTACTTTGAGAGAAAACAAGGCTCAAAAAAGTCAAACAACCTGCCCTAGTGAAGCTGAGATCTGAAGCTGTGCGGTTTGGTTCCTAAGTCCTTGTGCTTAAACCCTTGACTGCATCTACTGAAGTGGGGCTTTCTCAGGAGAACCCCACCGTGCTGAAGGCATTAGTTCCTCACAGCAGGTAACACGAGGAAGCAGGTTCCTTATGTTCTTCTTAGAACTATCTATAAAGGATCGAAATTATCCTGTTTTATTTTATATTTCAATTGATAGGATATCTTCCCCCACTTTCCATTCACATGATATCCTTTTTCTGAATTCCTTTCAATGAATGCCTTAATTGACCTAAGTCTGCTATTGAAAAGGCCTACTATATTATTCCGCTGAAAAGGCCTTATTTGCACTTCAATTCAACTTACTTTTGTCCAAAAACAAGGCCATCTGCTTCTCCAGACCCTCAGGACCCCCCCTTGTGGATTCATCTTCATATTTTAGTGGGATTGGGGTGTTGGGGTCAGCGGCAGGGAGGTCACTTTCTTTTTTGATGCTGCTGTCCACAGATTTTAAACCCTTTAAAAGAAAAGAAACATTTACTATACGTGTCACTGAACACCAACTGGAAACTAAATATAAGGCAATATCTGGACTACTAGATACATTGAGGAGAATTTAAATTTTGAAAACAGACTTTAAAAAACTACTACATTTGACCTGAAAATTAGGAGACATTAATTTTCAACTTATGCTTAAAGGGGGGGGGAATCACAGTAGAATATCATTCAGAATAACATGTAGGCACCAATAAACAAACACTATTTGCATATCAAGTACAAGTTTTACTGAAATGGTGCAGTCTACACTGAAACTTACCTCCAGAACGTAGGTAAGCACAAGTCTACAGCGCTCTTCTATGTCATGGCAAACTGGAAATGCACAACTGGGCTTCAGAAACAAACATTTAAAATTATTAATATGCACTGATATGACAAATTCCATCTCCTGGGAATTACTAAAACTCTACAAGTCAATAATTTTGAAATTTTCTGTATATTCAGCTTAGTGAGGTATCTGACATTTTAAGGCTAATGCACTGTTTAATTGCAGAGTAAACTGATATAAGCATCAACAAAAATCTTGCTTAAAAAGATCTTCCAGCATACATGTTGCTTTAAGTACTTAAAATTCAAAAAAATAATTCTATTACAACAAAAAAAGCAAGAATGAGAGTAGTAATGTTTTAAATAAATGTATACCTAATCCGATAGGTGAGCCTGACTCCTAATCAGCACTAGTTCTTGGTAACACAGTTAATAATATCATCAATTTAGCAATAAGTTAACAAGTATTGCCAATGGTCTCACTGTATAATTTATATACTTAATTAGGAGGAGAACCAGTTAACAGCCTCCATCTACTAAGTGATATCATGTGTAAGAGCTTCTGCGAGGCATTCCATTTGGTGAATTTTATGAGGCTGGAATTACCATTCTCGTTATACAGAGAAGTAAACACAGATGTTAAGTAATGTGTTCAAGCACTCAGTGAGCGAGTGCTGAGGCCGGGGCTCTGGAGCCATGCTGTCTGTACTTCAAAAACTACTGAGATAAGGCAAAGCTACCATGAAAGACATGTTTATATGAATACTATGACTGTATTTCTGAGTGCTTTCAATATTGATAGAAAGTGCTGTCTCTGTAAAAAAAAAAAAAAAATCTGTAAGCATACCATTCTCCAAATGTAATCACATTCTGTTACAATGCAGTTTCCCAAATACAGGTAGCTTTTACAATCAATGTTTTTGTTTATAATCAGAAACATTTTTTTACTGTACTGCGGGGTTCAAGCTGCAAGTGCACTAAAATTCAGAAAGACGGTTTATGAGAGACAGAAAAAAAGGCAGTGGGGCTAAGGTAAATGAGAGGAGAAATGAAGGAAGAGAAGGTCAGAAGGACAGGCAATGTTTTGGGGTGACACAGAGGTGTCCTCTAAAAACCTATTTGGATATAAAATTTCCACCTGAAAGTTAAACTCAGAGCTTAAATTAAGAGATTATCTATAAATATGACAGGAAATTAATTATAATTTAGAAAAATGAAACATAATTACACTGTCTAGAAAAAGATGGATGGTATGACAGTCAACACAATTGACACCAAGAGAAACCAAAAGGGAGGAAGCTCTTAGGGTCTTTCGGGCTGTGACCAGAGAAGAGACATGTCCAATCCAGCTGACATGGCCACAGTCACTGAAAAGCACCATCCTGTAGCACAGGGACAATGTGCCAGATTTCTCCACATATGGATCAATAATGAGCCACCCATGTGCTCTGATTCTACGTGCACCAAGCAACCTACACATTCAGTCTCCCAGCAACACAGCAATCGGGAAGAAGTACCATGGTGAGCAGCCAGGGCTGCACACTGGTCACTGGAAAGGAAAATCTCCCACATAAAAATTAACATATTGATGTGGTTTACACATCAGCCCA
Source organism: Delphinus delphis (assembly GCF_949987515.2). Lineage (NCBI taxonomy): Eukaryota > Metazoa > Chordata > Mammalia > Artiodactyla > Delphinidae > Delphinus > Delphinus delphis. The sequence continues at coordinate 6,591,071 of NC_082698.1, forward strand.
CCATAGGTCTGCATGTGGATCAGTTACCCTGGGACAACTATAAAACCAAGTTTCAGAATTCATAGAGCTAATGATTATTAGACCCTAGACCATAAAAGATTTACTGAAGTAATGCCATCTCTTGAGATGATGCTAACTGTATTCAATTAACGATTGTTTGTTTTTCCATTGATGAAATTTTAATACAAATTTCAATATGCTTACTCTGATTTGATGAATGGATTTGTATTTTTCTGGAACTGACAATTCTCCAACAGACTTAATTATAGCTACTGCTTTGTTATCATCTGATGGATCAGAACAGGTGCTGTAGGATACGTTTTCATCGCTGTCTGGCATCTCCTCCTCCTCTTCACTATAACTTTCATCAGAATTCTCATTTAATGGAGATTCTGAACTTTCTTTTTTAGGTTCATCCAATTGGAAGAGTTCTGAAAGCATGTAATTGGCTGAAGCAATAATCTTATAAAAAGAAAAAAATATAAGTAACTCATCAAAATCGAGCATTCTAAAGTGGAATGAATTTTACTACTGTACTAACAAATTTTAAGAGACCTGCAGACAGGCTGTTTCCACCACAGACTGTTAATACACACTGAAATGTTCCTGTTTCAAAGTACCAATACTCTGAATGTACTCTGTAAAATCCTCATGGGTTGATATGTTTATTTCCTAAAATTATTCCATTCCCAGCCCTCTCTCTTAAGAAAAAGTGGCAAATGTATTTCACTGGAGACAAGTTTTCACGTATAAAGTGTCATAACTAAAATGTTAGCAACACATCACTCCGTATCAACCAAGAAACAAGAATTTCTCTTTACACGCTATGAACTAATTAGTTTATCTTTAATAGGCAACTAATATTTACTATACGACCTATGGTTCCAGGGGGAAAACCTCCACTAGCTTAATGAGGGAAAAGTCCAGAAAATCTGGTTTCTCTTAAAATTAGCATTTATATATTAGCATTTATTTTACTCTACTGTTTAGGTAATTCTTAGTCTCAGACATGCAATAGTCTTAACACTATTTTTAACTTATTAACCACCATCACCTTAATCAGCAATTAGACATTTAAGCCAGAAATTGCTTTGCCATTTTTCTTCACAAACAGTTTATCTTGGTTTGGTCTCTAGGATAATCTTTATCTCCAAACTGCACGTGGCCACAACTAAAAGGAACTTGGATCTTTAAAAAAAAAAATCACAGATACTACATATCTCTTCTGATTTAAACAGGACACAACTATCCTTACACTGAAACATACAGTTGTCAAATTCAGACACCTGAGGGTAATAAGGGTGGTGTAAAACCATGGGCACAGAACTGAGGTTGTTTTAAGAGACGCTTTTATATACTGAGGTACAGGATGTGGTCCTTATTCATACTGACATTCATGTAAATGGATCTTTCAAGAGACTATAGTTTTCCACCTTTTAACAGTGGTAATACAAAGGAAAAACAGCACTACTTTATTAAAATTGTGTGAATTGTAAATTTATAGAACAGTGCTATCCAAGAGAAATGTGAGCCAGACACAAAATTTAAAATTTTCTAGTGGCTACATTAAAAAAAAGTAAAAACTGGTTGAAATCAATTTTTTCTTTTTTTTTTTTGCGGTACGTGGGCCTCACTGTTGTGGCCTCTCCCGTTGCGGAGCACAGGCTCCGGACGCGCAGGCTCAGCGGCCATGGCTCACGGGCCCAGCCACTCCGCGGCATGTGGGATCTTCCCGGACCAGGGCACGAACCCGCATCGGCAGGCGGACTCTCAACCACTGCGCCACCAGGGAAGCCCGAAATCAATTTTTAATATTACACTTGATTCAATAAACAAAATATTTCATCATGTAATGTGTACACACATGCGCACACACACTCTTCAAGATTCAGTGTGTATTCTACATTGAAAGCACATCTCGATTCAGATGAAGCACACTTTAGTGCTCAAGAGCCACACGTGGTACCTGGCTACCAAACTGGATCCACTGGGCAGCTGCAGACTATGAATTAGGCGGCTTTAATGTCTAGGCAACAATTCTCTATCAGAATGCCAGAATTCTTTTAGAGAGCATATGTTAATCTTACTTGAGGATGCCTGCCTTTGTCCAGCAATTTAACACAATTCAGAAGCAGGGTTCTAACAGTCCCATAGTGTTTCTTATTTTGATTCTTCTTCATCATCATGTTGCAAGCAACCCTAAAAGAAGTTCATATCAAATTTACTCCCCATTCATCGTTCTCTACAAGACTCAAGTCTAGGCACGCTCTTCTTTCCTTCCAGTGGAATAAGGGCCATAAGAAACAACTAAATGTTGTGTTTTATATACCTGCCCTCCCCCTTCCCCATTTATTTTGGAACAGTATATAGGTGTATATATACATACATACACACACTTTTTTTAAACTATGAAAATCTAAAAGGTATTTAAAACCTTGGCGTAGATAATGTGGCTATACACTTAAGAATTGTAAGTAAGGCTAATTCTTCATCTTAACTTCTTAAAGCACTCACTTATATAAGAGAATAGCCACTGGCATTGTGAATGGATTTTGGTATTTGTCTTCAGTTTCTTCACAAAGAGTAGTGAGATCATAGAGCTTCACTATATCACTGCCACTTGCTGGGAAAAAACAAAAAAAACAAAAAAACCAAATAAACCTCACTTTACAGTTGCCACTCAAATCAATTACTATTCATTCAAGAATTAGCTTACCTTTAAATAGCCAATAGGTATGTCCTTCTTTGGTACAATTAGATTTCAAAAATGATAAAATATTCTGTGCAATATCTTTTATGACTTTAGTAGAAAAATTAGAGTTTTCCAAATTGGGAATCTCTTCTGTCTTTATCATTTCATACTTCTGTAAAACAGATAGAAGATAGTTTAAGAGAAAACCTACACAGCAACACTTCTCTTATGAAAAAGCGACCAAACATACGAATCCCGCAACTAGAGACCTACGCAGCATGAGAGTTTAAGGCACTGGTTTTTGGTCTTTTTTCTGCCCTGATACTCCAAAGAAATCTGACCCATCCCTGCCAGCAATGTGGTGGTTTACCACAGGAATAATTCTCAAGGGGGAGTCATCACCTGATTTTGAACCACACACTTAGGCAGGATCTCATTTCTGTCCTAACCACGGAACAAGTCACACTGTACACTTTCTTCTATTCTACCCTAATGGTTTTCCACTGGGAAGGTGGTAAATGAAGGCAGACTTCGCCCAGTAAACTTTCTCAAAATATGTATTTCTGGCTTTTTCTTTCCCCTGACACTATAGTCATCTGGGCAGTGTCTCCAGTGTATCCTCTTTTCCCCTTGAGCTATGGAGTCTATTCCTTTACAGAAATGGAGCATGGCGTGTGGAGGCAACAGTAAGAGTAAAGGCTGCAAGGCTATTACTATCACGATTTTTTTTTTTCCCCGGTATGTGGGCCTCTCACTGCTGTGGCCTCTCCTATTGCGAAGCACAGGTTCCGGATGCGCAGGCTCAGCGGCCATGGCTCATGGGCCCAGCCACTCCACGGCATGTGGGATCTTCCCAGACCGGGGCACGAACCCGTGTCCCCTGCATCGGCAGGCGGACTCTCAACCACTGCGCCACCAGGGAAGACCACTATCACGATTTTTAAAGCGCCTCTGTAGCTTTAGCTTGTCTTCTGCTTACACTTCCCTAAAGGCCACTTACCGTATTTTCTGAAGTACTCTAAGACTAGAAACTACAAATCAGTTGGAAAATAGACCAGATCAAAACAGAAGTGATCTCACCCTTCTCTGATCATCCAGACTCCTGTGTGCACTACACTGTGAATCCTTCACCCACTGTCTCCAATTTTTCTCTTTGCACATTCTTATTTCCCATTAGGTTAAACCGTTCTGAGTAGTGACCAAACCTTATTGTTTTTCCTCCAACATTTCTGATGGGGACAAAATCCCTCATAAATAGAATATGCCCAATAACAATTTGCTATATAAACTACTTCTATGCAATGCTGGGGCCTTTCCTTAAAACTCTGCATAAACTGAGTAGGTATTTGTATACTGAATAAACACCTCTACTGTTAGGACACTTTCAGGTAATTACTGTGGGTTCCTGGCATTAAAATTACAGTTCTCTGGCTACAAATATAGATTTTAGTACTGTATTATGACCTGCCCACAAATTACCTGTAAAATTAGACTCCTATAACATCTAGAATTCTGATATCACCAACTCAAACGTGAAAACACTCAAATTTGAGTTTATCCATAGCTATCTTCCTTGCCAAAATACACCTTAGTATTTAACAGTCTTAAAAACTTTAGTGAGGTACTTTCTGCTCCAATCTGTATTTGAGAGATTATTTTAAAAGTTGCACTGTATCTATCTTACCTGTACAATTCCATTTACATGAAAACACATGACAAGCTCTGGTACATTGCATATCAAGTTGTCCAACCAATAGTCGATTCCAGTTAGCACATTAATTGGTTTGTTGTTATCCCTAAAAATACACATTTCTAGTGTTATTTGATTTAATTAAGCTGTTCCATAATCAATCACCTGAGACTCATTTCCCCCATTAAAATACTTTAATCTATTCTCCCTAGTTGGAGAATGCCATTTATGCTTTCTCTTCTGATGAGACACGCACATGTAGCTTATGTGGTGTGTTGTACTTAACATCCTTCCACAAGCTTTTCTTGGACTTCTAATGGGTGTCCATCAGAGTTTTCAGTAAGAATAGGAGGAACTACGACAGCGGATGACGGGGAGCCTACTGCACGCTCTTCACACAACCTGAAGTGAAAGACTGACCAGCATGCATCATAGTGCCCAAGTCAGAATTCACATGGACTAGCATGAACACATACACCTGGAACATTAAAAAAAATGCTCACAATTAGTTAACAGAAAGCTGGTAGACCATCTCCTTGACTAGTTAAATAGACTACATTATATTCTCACAAGTTGTAGATTCAGACTTAAGACTAGGTCAGCACAGCAGATCTCTGACTCCACTCACTGAGGACTAGAATGAAAAGCCAGCCAGAGGGCTTTCAGCATTTGCTGAAACACTCCTTCCTTACTGCAGCCATTTCAACTGGTGGGGCAAGAAGGGAAGTGAAAACAACTAGAAAAGGCAACGATGCTGGAATGGAGAGGCGAAAGCAGATGGAAGGCTGATCTAAAGGGACACGAGCCTGGTTACCTGAGGCGCAGGCTGACTGCTGGGTATCTGCCTCCTCCAAATATAGGCATGTTGGAGCCAACCAGCATATGTATGTCTTCAAACGTCCATAAAATATTCCGAGCAAAATCATTTTTGAGACCCTGTGATTTAAAATCAAACAGAAAGATTATATAATAAACAGAAGATCAGTAATCTCCCCCCATGATCCACAGAAAGACTAGAAAAAGGAAAAGACAAGGGAGACAAGGTAAATTAAAGCCACAGAGCTATAAGATCACAGAGATGCTTAGAAAGAGATTCAGGATCAAGTGGATTTCTTCCCCTATGAATCCAATTTAGACTAGTTTTTAAATGACGAAGTAGACTGGGGATTAGGTGTCTCACCTTGGACACCACGAAAAGCATACCTGACTGTTCTCCCCGTCATTGAATAAAGTAGTCAGGTTTTGTTCTTTAGGTGCTGAGGCCACATGCCCCACTATGTATGAGGGTTCAAGAGGCTCACCTCCCTGTGAAAAGTGCAAGGATAAGGAGTGATTCTGCTGCCGTAATTACTTTAAAATGGCCTACTGTAAAAGAGTATCACCTAAACATTCAAAGCATACACATCAAATCTACTCTTGTAAATCAGGGCTAATACAAATCATTAACTCTCATCACTGGGTGACATATTTGAGCTCCTAATTACCGGTTACTATAATAAGCTAATCACATTTAGATCTTATTCAAATAACAATGAAAGATTATTTTAAGCTTTCCAAGCTTTTTTCCTCTTTTTTTGGGTGAATAGAAGAGCACTGCTCTTTCAGCACACCCCATCCCTACTGGATTAAAAAATTCCTAAGAAACCTCAGCCGTATTTTTGAGACACTGGTCATCAGAACAGCCTCCAGTTTCACATTTCCTAGTGTGTGTTTCACAGAAGTCTAGTCCCTGGGTGAAAAATTTCTGGAGTCAGGTTTGAAAAACACTGCTTACCAACGATTTGCTTTTGGAGAGTAACAATTCTTATTACCATTAAAAAGCCCCTAAGAGGTCCTGCACTGGAAAAACCTACTTCGCCTCTGTATAATCCAATGTTCTCACATGTATCTGATCTCATAACACTTTCTTATTCTTATTAGATTCTGTGGAATATATTTTGAAAACACATAGGAAGAGGAATCTTTGACATGGGTAAACACAGTCCACCACTCAACTTTCCAACCATAAGGGCAGTTGCCATTAAAAAACATTACTTTAAACCTTTGAGAAACATTACTTTAAACCAAGATGAGCATGCACATGAGCATGCACATGTGAGTGTGTGTGTGCATTGCTTATTCCTATGTGTGTGCTAACAGGCCTAGCACCTGCCTGCAAAGTACGTATAACTGCAAGCATGGGGGGGAATCTCCAGTGCTTCTGCTATGTCTTGTCTTCTTTTCAAAGGATCCTTAAAGGATTTCAAACACTTATTATATTGTTTATTTACACAGACAAGTTATCAACCCCCCAAACTGTATTTGCCAGGTAGCTGCTTTAGTGGGAGTTTGGGCTCTAGTTCATAATGTCCTCAATAAAGGTTTGGCTCACGGCCATACCACAGAGACCTACTTAAACTCTATTAATGCTTAACACAGGCCTCAAACTAGCCGTTTTAGTGTTGGGAGCAAGAATTCATGAGGTGATAGCTTACGAACAAAATACATCTCTAAATGTTGAAATTTAAAGATTTATATATGTTATAAAAAGTATTCTGTAAAAGATTATTTTTAGGCAGGGTAGCTCTACTTAGGAATATGCCATTGCTAAGACAACCCGACTGCTTACAGGGCCCTTCTAAATGTGGGGGATACATGGGCACACTGGAGTAATGCTGTGAGAACAGGCCTCTGAAGTCAGAAATATCAGGGTTTAGACCCTAGCTGGAACTTCATCAGCTCTGTGGCCACAGACAAACATCTACCTTTTATGAGCTTTATTTACTTATTTGTAAAATGACACCATCAACACAATACATATGCAGCTCCAAGGATGAAACAAATTTATACGCCACACGTGGAGTAAAGTACATGGCCTGAGGCATTAAGTAGATTCCAGGTCACTTCCTCCACATGCAGGTCTGCATATTCTCAAAAGCCTCCAAGGTTTTTCATAGTAACCCTTAAAGGACAGATGATAACACTCATAAAGGAGGAAATGGGTGGTAGAGGACTAGTATTTCTATTATGTGGTCTTTTTATAATGTATTTTGAAGTCAAGGAATACTAAGTAATTTTTTAGAAACTCCTTTAGTGAAGTATAATCACATATAGGAAAGTACATAGAACAAATAATACAGAATATAGTACAATGACTAGTTAGAAAGCAAATTACCTATGTAACCACTACCCAAGTCATGACATGGGACCCTCCTAGCACTCATGTCCCTTCTCATTTATGTAACATACCCACCTCCTATAGTTATCACTATATGAACTTGCATGGTAATTACTCCCTTCCTTTTCCTTCCAGTTTTCCCAACTTTGGAAAAAATTTAAGGTCACTACAGTTTAACGAGGCATCTCTATCTGAAAACCTACTAAAACTAAAATCAAGTTAAAGCTATTTGTCCCCTATAACCTTATAAGTTGTGAGGATAGATAGTATCTGGACAAATGCTGAATGTTCAAAGTGTGAGAATACACAGCAAGAGGAAAAACACAATTTACCAAGTTAAAGATCTTATTTTTACCTTCCTCAAGCTTGTCAATATATTTTCCTAAAAATAAACATGCACAATTTACATCTATGGAGTTATTTTATTCTTTGATAGACACAATAAGGACAAAAACAAATGAACAATAAGAACCAAGAATATAAGAGACAAAAGAGGTAACAGTCTACTCTCTCTTCCTTTCTAAAAGCTTTATAACATTAATGTAGGTTAAGTCTTAGCAACTTCATCTAGAAAATCTGCAGGGCTATTTCAGGCCTACCAATCTGACTAAAAGTTAAGGTAGAAGATCAGTATTTAAATTACAAACAGGCCTGTGAGTCTCAATATCTGATGGGTATTTAATATTTCTACAGTTTAAATATACTGTATCTCCTTATGACTTTAAGGAGATAATCAGTATCGATAAACATATTGATAAGCTATCTTAAATGTGGTAAAAACTTTTAAATGTTTTTGAATTATTTCTTAAAAAACATCAGATCTAGCCATTCACGATATCCCTTGTAAATTCCATATTGAAAAACTAAAGAAAGTACTTTTTGTAACTGTGAAGACATAAATTGATGGAATATTTTTCACTCCGGTTCGTCTATTTTTATTAACAAAATAATTGATTTTGTCTCCTTAAATGAGTTTGCTGAATTAGCATCTAAGTACTAACTAACCTGACTGGAAGCACTGGGGTCTTCAGAGACTGAAGAAGGCATTTCAAAGGGGGCAGGCCAAGAAGCCCCATCCGAATCGTTTGTCTGATCTGCGCTGGACGATTTCTGCTGTTTTGCAGTAGATGGGACAGGCTGAGCAGCTCCATCACCATTGATACTGGCCAAATCAGAAAGAAAAAAAACCACACTGTTACTAAGTTAACTTTATGTAACAGGCCACCGGTTTTTAAAAATCAGATTCTATAATCAAGCACAAATCTCGTTAAAAAAGCAATATAGGGCAAATGTCAACAATAATAGCGGCAAAACTTAAATTACTTTTGCTGGCTTCAAATTACGTTTTAGATCAGAATTTCATTTTTCCTCTTAAGATAAAAATAAACAAGTAGCCAAGTACCTGTAATATAAAAACTTCGAAAGAATAGCCTTCTGATACCAGTGTTCTTTGCTTTTTTTCTTCCTCTGCCACTTCTGATCAATAAGTCTTTGATAAAACTCTTTTAACCACGTCCAATCACCAGTCTGAATAACATAAGAAATTGATAAATTAACCAAGCTTGCAGTCAAAACAATTCCTTACCTATTGCCCTCTTATAGGAAATACTTTTTATTTTTTAAATTCCACTTCATAAACCTACACTCGTAAAACATTTACCTTTCTAGACTCAGTCCCTATCAACTCTTTTAGGAAATCTCCCTGTCCTCCTCCTCTCTTTAAGCCAGACAAGGAGAGGTGACTCTCTCTATAACATGTTCTTCAGTGCCTGGAATCAGTCCCACTATGCACACTGCATTAAAATTATCTGTGTGTTTATAACCCCCAAATTATAAGCTGTTAGGAAGCAAGGACTGTGATTCTCAAGATTCTGCCCAGTGGCTAACATATACAGACTGAACTGAACTGTGGTCTTTTCAAATGGAAAAACATTTATTTTAAATGTCAATTTAAATCACTGTAACTTATTTTCCTATATCAAAGCACTGCAGGAATATTCTTCAAAGAGTAGACTATGGGAGTGGCAAGACCATGAACTATTTGCAACCATGAACTATTTATAATGACAAGGTAAATACAGAAGTACTGAGTAAGCTTTCAGAAACTGAAATATTATTATATTATTATACTTTACAAAATAATGGGGGGAATAGTCATTTACCACATACAGTTTGAGAAGCTCTACTTTAAGAGAACCAATTAATTCCAATATAACTATATATTCATAGGAATAATTTTTTAAACATTTTTCACATTTCCTGGCAGCCATGTTTCATGAAAATGTCTTTAATGGAGACATCAAAGGACTTTTCAAAAATTTAACCAGTCCCTGAAATTTCAGATTTTCACAACTTTCTTCATTCACTTCACCCTTTTCCTCGCAAGAATCCTGGCTGTTGGTTTCAATGAAGTAAGTTTCTTCACCGTTCTCTTTTCTATTTTTTCTTTATTAAAGCTTTTTTATCTTCAGTGAACCTTTTCACTTCTTGGTTGAAGTACTCAACCACATTTCCACTTTGGCCTTTCTTTGAAACAAAATCACATTTCTAGTTCCCTTAAGTTGTTAAAATAGTGTTTTTCTTGTTATTTTTCACGTATTACCTGAGATGATCTCATAAAGAGTTCCTGAATATCTAACTCGTCTAATAAGAGAGTCCTTCCTATGCGGTGCACTGCCATGCTCACGTGCGATTTGCTGTAGGGAATCTTCAGAAGCTTTTTTATGTTCTTGAAAAAAATCAAGAGGAAAAAACAATTTAGAAAGACCTTTGTAGTGTGATCTGGAATCTTTCAAATTTTAACTTCACTCAACTTTAAAGCATAATAAACCTTATTTCCTTAAGGTCATACAAACTGTATTTTACACAAAGAGCTACCTATAAACACATAGAAGACAGAGCTTTAGAACCAGAATCACCTACATTTTACCAGTCACCCTGTGTTAATGTAAATGACAGTCAAAGATATATTTGTACACGATGGAATTTCATAAAGTATGTACAGGTCACACTGTTGCACTGACCCAGGCTTTTAGCATCTCAGATAAAATTGGCCAACTAAGGATCAACAGATTTTACCAAAAGTATCACATCTAATTCTCAACTAGTAACATTACATAACCCAACATTATAATTGCTATCATCAAAACTGCTATCATTAAAACACAACCATCAATACTAATATTAATTACCACTGCCACTATTTGGGGGGTTGCTCCCTCCTCTTTGAGGAAAGATGCAGTGAACAGTGTTACTTTAATAAAAAAGGTATTCAATAATCAGATAGTTGTAGCTTATTTCATCACTAATTTTTCAAGACTGCAGACAAAGCAGGCTATAAATCCCCAGCACAAACATCCCAACTACATTTGCAATAAGAACACTTACTTCAGAGTCAGAGACAACATCCACATCATTTCCCACTGAATCAATAAAGTCGTATGCCATCCCAAAGCTGAAGGAGAAAACAAAGGCCACAAAAATCACGTTCAGGGTGGTGCAGGTATTGTTTATAATAGAATACTATATTTCATTGTTTCTTGGATACACGTTTTTCACATTCTAACACCTCCGAAATCAGTATGCCTATCACCATTACAGTTGGCTAGTTTTTCCTTCTTAATGGTACATAAAATAATGGGGTCACTTAACAGACATAGAAAACAGACTTGTGGTTCCCATGGGGGAGGGGAGTGGGGGAGGAATAGATGGGGAGTTTGGGATTAGCAGATGCAACCTATTATATATAGAATGGATAAACAACAAGATCCTACTGTAGAGCACAGGAACTAAATCAATATCCCGTGATAAACCACAATGAAAAAGAATATGTACGTGTGTGTGTGTGTATATATAACTGAATCACTCTGCTGTACACCAGAAACTAACATAACATTGTAAATCAACTATAATTCAAGAAAAAATAAATTTAAAAAAATTAAAATAATGGGGTGACTTAAAAATCAATAGCATCTTGGATTTGATAAAAGATAGTAATAACAGAATAGTAATAGAAGCAATTAATAGTAAATATTTAGAATAAAAACAATTAACAATTATTTTTATTTTTGTAGTCATGAAGTCTAAAAAATATCCAATAGACAGTTAGAGTTATTATTATTTTTAGGTGGGGAGATGAGAAAAATAGCAACAGAAACATTTATCAGAATTTTTGTCTCTGGGATTATGTTCCCAGTGATATACACTACTACCCTTTTAAAAAATATATGAGAAAAAAATGCACATGAAACCAATTCAACCAGAAAGAGAAAAAACAGCTAACTGAGCACCCAACTTGTGCCAGGTACCACATGAGGCACATCTATAATCTGCAAGCCTGAAAGGCAGCCGATGTCACCATTTTTCAGTTTGTAGGAGGCAGAGAGTCAAGATACTTATTTAGGACTGCCTCACTTCAAAGCATGCTGACGATTTACCATGTGGTCTAGGCAAGTTACTTAACCTTTCCAAGCTTCAGTTTTCCGCAGGAAAGTTAGTTAACAGTACCAAACTCAAAGGGTTGTTGTGAGAATGAAATGAGATAAACATATAAAGTACTCAGCACAGTGTCTGTACACAGTCAATATAATTATCTTTTAAATCACTTTATAACATTTAATTCTGTTGACCTACAATTTATTAAGCCATTCTTCTAAAAGAAGATATGCAGACTACTTCCAATTTTTTTTTTTGCTAGTATAAATAGTGCTACAAACAAGCAACATTTTACAAATATAACTTTTACCTTCTGAGACATTAGGATAATTTCCAAACTACTGGCACATAAGGTACTAATGTATTTATGGCTCTTGCTATATGTTATGCAGAAATATTTTAGGTTCAATCGCTGAGAGGAAAAAAGAGAACCCCATACATTAAACGGTCCACAAGAATATGGACATCATTACATTTTTCTCTGTAAGACCCAGGCCACTCTCTCAACTTTAAATACCACCACCAAGTGTCAAAGTCAAGGGGGTACATCACTCGACATGCTGTGTTTTTACATCACTGCTTTTTCAGCCCAGACAATCCACCACTATTTAATGAAAAATTCCACGAGACAGGTTAGGCAGTGTTAAGGGTTTTCCTCATCATGTGCCACCCTGATTCTCTGCATTCACACATTCAAAAGGTATGTAAATTGGCTAAAATTAAAATAGCTGATGGAATTTTAGTGGTCAAAACTCATCTTTGTTAATAACATGATGCAGACTTGAAAGAAGCATATGCGATTGATATCTTCATATTTTAACAGAGTCCTATTATCAGGGGGATAAAGGACATTGAAAGTCAAATACAATCTTTTACCAAAGCGAAATCTTGGCACGTTGATGAGCATTACAAATTAAACTGAACAGCGAGTATTAAGAGTTTTAAGGTGGAGGGTTGAGGGACTGGTAAAAATGCCATCAGTTAATATTTACCTTGAAAATGGCTTGCTTTTCCTACTGTTGCCAAGAATGGTAGTTCCTGCTGGTCCTAGTTTGGCACTCTCTCGTAACCAGTTGGCAGGTGGGAGTTTCAAGTCTGTTTTCTCTTGGAGGCGTGCAAATGCTGTCCGAGGAGGGGCAGAAGAGTATTTCACCACAGCTCGGCTCTTCACCTCATTGCCTCCAAGAAATAAAGCTGATCCCTGATTAAAACATTAAATGAACTTTTAATATACACTACTAGGAATAAAAATACCCCACCTTAATAATAATAAAAACCCTACCACATCAGGCTTACAAGAACATATACTACATGTTACTAACAGCAGTTAATAAATGTGAGCGTAAATGTGTACCATTTACTTAGCTCTTTTTCACATAATTTCAAAGAAAAAAAGATCAGTCGAGGAGTGTGATGGGTTATTAGCTAGGAAACAGGCCAACCGAACTATGTTTTAAAACATTCATAAAAAAGTGTAGGAGCAGAAACCAAGGAGTCAAGAGTAGCACGTTAACTAAATGCAAAATTTAATAAAACCTCTGTTCAATATTAAAGATGTATTTCAATGTCAATAACATACATCATTTAGAAAGTAGTTTGTGGTGAGATATCTGGGCCTTTTTTGTTTTTAAGTAAGCGTTTAGCAACTGATTAGTCAGTTTACGACACAAATACTCTGAATGTCTAACTTCATAGCAAGTCCCTGGGGGGTGCGCACAGATTTCACTTGCACATCCCCAAGAAAGCTCAGGATCTGAGTTAACTCTTCCAACCTTCCTTCACGTAGCCCCGCTTCGGCCTGGCAAACACTTTGCGCCCTTCTAACATTAATTAGCTCAGTGCCATCTCGGTGAGCTTGCTCTCTTCTCCCTTCGGCTCTGCAAGCCTGTGCCGACTTGGGAACCACATATTTACACGTACGCTTCTTGAGAGCGGAGGTCGTGTCTAACTCACCTGTCGGTTATCTTCGACTGGGAAGCGAGGACTGCTTTTGATACGAATGATCTGCAAGTAAATGCCTGAGTACACCGACAGGCACAAGGACTTCCACTCCGTTTGGGGGGCCGTCGGGAAGGCGTGGAGAAGGCGCCAGAAGCCGCCGGGAACCGTGACATCCCTCCCGGGCCGAGCGGGCCCGCAGCCCACGGAGCCCTGCAGGTCCCGCCCCACCGCGGACTCACCTGTGCAGAAGGTTCCTCGGACTCTCCTTGGGACAAGAGGCTGAGCCCTCCCCGAGCAGCGGCCCCGGCCGGCGGAGCCTCGGTCCCGGCCTCCTTAGAGTCCCCCATCACCTCGGTCCAGGTGAGGCGAGGTGAGGCGCCGCGAGGCGACGCAAGTCTCGACCCGAGAAGCCGTAACAAGTTGCCGGGCCCAGAGGCGCTGCTGGCCAGCAGAGCAGGAGCCAGATACGCCCCGCACTTCCGGCCTCTGACAGGAAGAACTGGAGCGAACGCGTTCAAATCTCGCGACTTTTGCTCCAGAGGCCCGGCCCCGCCTCCCCCGGTAGATACCAGCTTCGCGGCGGGGGCGGGAACTGTCGTGCGCTGATGTCTGCCAGAGTTTCTGCGGGAAAGTACTTCTCGCGTTATCTGACTCCCAGGCTCCACCCCTCGCACGCCGGTCTTTGTTGGCCAACCGTCCTCGGAACTTGGGCTTTGGGCGGAGTCAAAGTCGCAGAGGTCTTCTCTGCGTGGGCGGGGAAGAGCGGCCGTAGTTGTAACCAGCGGTTCCTGTTACGTAAAGTAGTGAAGTGTCAGCGCTCTTCCCGCCACAGCTTTCAGTGCCCCTTCGGTTTGCAGTCGGGCTCACAGGCCCAGGAAGGGAAGGACATGCCCAGGTGAGGGGCCGTCCAGACTCAAGCCAGCCCGGCCTCGGCGTACTGTCCGCTCATCGTAGTGCGTGCCTGGGCCTCGCGGTCCCGAGTGTAGGAGCGGCGGGGCTCCGCGGGGAGAGTAGGCCCTCCGCCTTTGCTGAAGGGATGGATTTCAGAGGAGACGGCACCGCCAGAGGTGCAGAGTTTGCTGTTTAGTGACGCCTGGAGCATCTACGGAGAGCCCCGTATTTGTCGGGCCCTAGGGAACTAGCAAAGGGCATTCCGGTGGTCCAGGGACTTCTCGAGCGTTAAAGGGCTCAGGAAACACCTGGGGATCTAGTTGACATGCAGATTTTGATTCAGTTGGTCTGAGAGGGGCCTGAGATTCTACATCTCTACCAGACCCCCAGGAGATGATGCCAGTGCTTTGAGTAGCAAAGAGGTAGAGAAATAGCCAAGGTCTGTGTAAAGCTTCGAAGGTGCTCGGCTCTCTTAACCTCTGAGCCGAAACCCAGTATCGTATCGTTACATGCAGCCACAGCCTTCATAAAACTGTTTTGTTTTGCAGTAAAATATTGAAAGTTTCTTGAAAACTTAGTTTTGCCTTGGCAATTACTTGGCTATCTCAATTTGTAATTTACATCAGGTGCTGATAATACACTAATTATCTGCAGATTTAGAAGTCCTTGTAACTGTTAACAAACTCAATTTACAAATTGTTTTCAATTGTAACAAAACATTTTTATGATTTATATTTAACAGTGAATTTAATATCATAGTATATTTTGTAGAACTTAAATCAACATGTATTGGTTTTGATATCTATAATTTTCTGTTTGTATTTTGCAGTCAATTTTTTTCATTTTTTGCAAGTAACACATTGTTATTTTACATTATAGTAAAAAGTTGAACACAACTTAAAGGTCTAAGGACATTAGGAGGATGGTTAAGTCTACTTTTGGTACATAATACCATTAACTTGTGCAACTATTATCAATAAATTGTTTTTAAAGAATATTCAAGAACATTTAAATGGCACATTGTATGTTAATATAAGTGTACCTGTACTGTAAGATCGTGTGCGATGTTGTGATTAAAAAAAAGTAAAGCAAAAAAAAAAAAAAAAAAAAAAAAAAAAAAAAAAAAAAAGTAAAGCAAACCTGTGATAAGATCTTAATTTCACAAACATGTTTATTTCTGTGTCAATGTCCATAAAAACATATCTCTACGGGGTAAAATGAAATGATTTAAAATTTATTCTTTAAAGCTTCATTTTCCTGTTTTTCTTTCTGATTATGCATTATTTTATAGTAAAATGTCATTTTATTAAGCTTTTATACATATATAATTTAGCTTCTAATCATCTTTGAATTCTGTTGTTTTATTGTATAATTCTGTGTTTGCAAGAAGGGATTTCCTGATGTAGCAGTGATTCTTTCTTCAGGACTCACATATACCGCAGGCCTCTTGAGAAGTAAGTGCCTGAACCCTTGTTGATAATGCTTCGGGAGAAAATGTGCTGGAAACAGCCTGTGAAAAGGCAGCGAGAAGAGTGAAACACAGAGAACTGGGAACGCAGCACAGAAAAAGAGAGGTCAGCGGCAGAGGGGAGTATGGGAGCGGGCGTTGGGCTGGGGGAACCAGGGACGCCCAGGAACTGTTTGTGGAAGGAAACCTGAGGAGGGACCAGATATTCTGGGGCCTCTCACAGGGCAGGACTAGAGAGATTTAGGTAGTGAAGGAGGATGATCCCTGATGGCAGGAGAAACTGAGCACATCTGAATTACATAAAGTTTACACATTCTTCTAGCTCTAAATGCTTATAATTTTTTTTTCCCTCTTCAGAAACGTTTATGTGCTGTGGGTTTAAGTTAATATAATTGTTTTTAATGTCTGTGATTGGAATATAATGTGGGAAAACATGGGTCATTACTTCCAGAACTTCACATTTTAAGACACTTATTTATGTTCATTTTTATATTTTCCCAGTGTCTGCCTTCCCCTCCTTCCCTGCCCCCCAGCTCCCAGCCCCCGTCAAGGTGCACTTCATCATCTGTGGCTTGCTCTGCCCTGCAGGGGCAGTTATCCTGGATCTTGTAACCAATCAGTGCTCTCACATGTTTACCTGTCTTCCCAGTGCCTGACGCCATCACCACTAAAGAGATGTTTGCTGAATGAATGAACTGCTTATAGTTCGATGCTTCAACAAGTTGTCCCATAACCTGTGTCTGCTGGTGCTTTTCCTTTGCCTAGAATACCTTTCCCTTCCTCACCTGGCTCATTCCTAAAGACTCATCCATCACAGGTATCATCCCTAAAAAGTCTCTCCTGACACCTCCCTCTCCTTACCCCATAGGGTCCCTTTCTTTGTTCCCAAAACTTGTATGTAGCTTTTTCCTGCACTTGCCCCCTTATAGAAAAATTACGTACTTGTATCTACGTCCCTTGCTGACTGTGAGCTCCTCAAGGGCTAATATTCTGTCTAATCATCTGTTTCACCAATGCCAACGCAGCACCAGCCCACAGAACTGTTTTAGCCCTCGGGCTAATGCAGCTAAAATGACTGGTGCCAACAGGCTTTTAAAATGCTTATCAAAATATTCGAGACGTAAAAACAATGTTGTTGGCTCCAAGATATACATATTTTTAATCTTGCAAAATGAAAGCTACAATGTTTAATGAAGTAGCTACAAAATTTGCAGTGTCAATGTCATTAATTATTAAAGTTAGTATTCACACAGTTTGTTCCATTCTAAAACTATTTGTATGTTAGATTTTCTCTGCTTACAAAAATCCTCCCAGAACCCAAGATGATTTCAGAGAAATGCCAATCAAAAATTCATTTAGTTACTCATAGCACACAGTACTTTCCAAAGCAAAATGAGAAATCTTTTCTAAAACTTTTACAGTTGCATGTAAGGCAGATATGCTTAGGGCCCTTGGAATTCCCGAACAGCCCCGCCTGCAGAGAAGGAAACTTCAGGGAGTGCTTAGACTGAGGCTTGGGCCCTTCGGTCTGTTTGCCACCGTCCCCTCCATGACCTAGTGTCTTATACCTACTCAGCCTCGCTTGTGTACTTTGCCTGCTGGTCACTGAAAGTCCCTGGTTTTCTGATTCCTGGTCCTGGACTTTGAGCTGGAAGAGAGATTTGAGATTATCTGAGCCAATCCTGTCCCTCCTTAGATGAGAGCAATGCAGTCCAGAAAGGAGGATAGAATTGACCTGTTGAATATCGTGCAAAGGTAGTTTAAATAGCAAAGGCAGGACTGGTACCCAGGTCCCGGAGTACTAGTAAGTACACTTAGTCTTTAAAACAGTCAAATTGCAAACACTGGCCAGTGGAACTTTAATTTGCTTCCGAATCACCTGAGGAACTTGTTAAGCGAGCAAATCCTCTAACCACCTCCAGATGCTAAGTCAGTATTGCTAGGCCAGTGCTGGGGAATCTATGTTTTTGGTGAGTTACTAGTGTCTGACCACCTTGGCCTGCAGACCACAACTTAGAACAGTGATCTCCAAGGATTATCCCCTGAGGTGCAGGAAGAACTGTGGCTTCTGTTTTGTTTTGTTTTTTTAATCTGGAAAGTAAAGGCAAAATTAAGCCTTACTAATGCTTAACATACAGGTTCACACAGGTGCCCTTCCTTGGGCCATGGTCAGCTGGTGTATCAGTCCAGTATGATTGGGTTATGCAGCCAAAACAAATGATTCCCAGATGTCAGTGACTTAAACTAGGGATGCCAAATAAAATAAATAAATTTAAGATAAACAGAAAAAATTGGGGGTAAGAATTTCCAAATATTTAGTAGCAGTATGTCACATGTGACATTTGGGACAGACTTTCACTGGTCCAGGTAATTTTTACTCCAGAACCCAGGTTGATGAAGCAACCTGCATCTAGAACTAGAAGGGGTGGTGGGGCAAGAAAGAGATTGGTGAACCATAAACTAGCTCCTAAAGCTCCAGCTCAGAAGTGAAAAACACACTGCCTCTCACTTTGACCAAAATGATACACGTGGCCGAGCTTAGCATCCCGGTGGTGGTGAAGACTAATGGTCCCCTAAGGAAGGACATTGGGTGTCTGTGGACCATTATGCAGTCTACCACGGCATTTGGTGGCTTGGATGGGCCACTGAATGCCATCCACAGGGTAAAATATGACAAAACAAGACCTTTAGGGACTTCACTGGCGGTCCAGTGATTAAGACTGCCTTCCAATGCAGGGGGTGCGGGTTCGCTACCTGGTTGGGGAGCTAAGATCCCACGGGTCTCACAGCCAAAAAAACCAAAACGTAAAACAGAAGCGATATTGTAACAAATTCAGTGAAGACTTAAAAAAAAAAAGACCTTTAGAAGAATCTTTTCAGAGTTTTGTAATAAGATGAGGGGTGACCTTGAAAATCTCATGTACCACACAGATCACAGATCATCTTGTGACAAAGCACTTGAAAACTGTCAAGCTTAAAAAATGAGTTACTATATTTTGTTTTACAGAAAGTATTCCACATTTACTCATCTTTTCTGTGATGACAAGTAGCTGTCATTAGGATGGTGTAGGAGAGAGTTTCACAAAAATAAACAGACTTAATCTGTTCCTTCATGATAATGGTGATGTTTTTAACAATGAGTGAGAAACTCATTGGTTTTCAAAAGAACTGAATCCTATGGAGAGAGCATTTCTGAAAATAGAGGTTTGCAAATCTTTCCAGTGTTACATGATTTTGTTGCTAAAAGTGACATGTATCGCTTATTAAAACAAAAAAAAGGCAAATATCCACACAAAACTTAGAAACTGAAATTTCTCACCTCTTTAAAAAGCTCTCCCAGATGGAGAGTTTTGGGATCCACGTCGTAATTGTTTTCTTTGATACTGCTAGTTAGCCTACTCAGAATGCCCAGACTGATCTCTTTGTCAGTCTCCAACTGATTTGTTTACCCCCAAAATGTGCATGTAAGATTCACTGTTCCCAGCTGCCAGCAGGGTTTTTCCTCTCTCCTCTATTTTATACATCCTGTTTTTAATTGTGTTCCATGACAACAGTCAATTGACCTTTCTTCCTCATGTAGAAGTAAATGAATTGCATGTAAAACAACTAGCTAAGCATCTCTGAATTATTCCTTGACACCATTTAATTGGTTTGTAAAAGGAGGATTGGTGGACTTCAGAGACGATGGAGATTTAGCCAAATTTCATTTAAAACCTTTGCATGATTTGTGGAAACAATTGAAATGAGCAGTTTGACTTGGTAAGCGGTGTGATTCTTCCTAGTTAGTTTACTTATCTTTTGAGATACTTTAAGCAATGACAGCCATTAAAACCAAGTTTTAGAATAAACGGAACTTAGAAGCACACTTCAAATTGTTATATCACAGCGTTTTCAGCCAAGAGTCACAAAAATAAACCTATTTGACCACTTTACTCTCTTTAAAAAAATGCTAGCGAGAGCAGAACTAGTTTGCAATCAATAAATAAAATTAAAACATTTAAAATATTGTTTTAGACTTTAAACATTTTCTACTTTTGTATTTTTATGCTAATGTATTACTGCTAGTATCTTATTTACAAATAAATTAAGATGCATATATTGGGGCTACATGTTCAGAATTTTTTTCAACTAATAATAGTATATGATAAGAGTTTATAGACCACTGCTTTTAGAACCAAAAACCACATGCTA
The DNA here is from genome assembly GCF_949987515.2 of Delphinus delphis. NCBI lineage: Eukaryota > Metazoa > Chordata > Mammalia > Artiodactyla > Delphinidae > Delphinus > Delphinus delphis. Next base: position 6,611,535 of record NC_082698.1, read on the forward strand.
GCTACTCTTTAGGTCAAGAACAGTTAGTAAATTAATAATCTATATTTTCCTTTACACTTTAATTTGACCAGAGTAGAAAAATTTTAGAGTATAAGATAATGCAAACCTTGATGTGCCATTTACCAGTGTCATAGCAAGGAGCCCTCGGTTACAATTACAGGATACCTTACATACTTATTCTTGATAATTATTTAATTGTTGTTCTGTAGACTAATAACATTTAAGCAAAATACTTGAAACTATTTGGAAATCATTTCGACTGCATTTGAACTCAATGCAGATACTTTTCTAGATACACGATGAACTCAAATTCTTTTGCAAGCTATTAGCCTTGACTTTCAGAATCCAACACAGATGATCGTAGGGGCAGGTTGTCTCTGCTGGGTGTTACTTTCCCAGCAGAAACGTCCTTAGAGTCTTTGTGAGTTTTATCCTCCTAAGCTGATTATTACCCTAAACGAATCCTAGCAAAAGTTCCAAACTCACTAACGACTGCTCTCCAGGCACCTCAGTGGTGGCTGGAGCACTAGTGGTGATTCATGCTGGGCACACACCTTAGGCTGAGGGTGAGAAGGAAAGAATTCTCAAATGAACCTTCAAATCAATCCCTCAGGCAGGCCTCTGCCTTTCCAGTTAAGGGCTTGGCCTTTGCAGACCCTAATGAATCATTTAGCCATTAAGCATTTCCAAGGACGTTTCCAGTGGAGAGAACAAAAGGAAGGCATCACTTAGTGCAAAAGTGTCCAGTGTCAGAACTGGACCTTTTTACTAAACATTTCTATATTTGTCTTCCTGTGGGCATTGAAGAGATCTATTTTACCTTGTCAGTGTAATGCAGTCACAAGGCTGCACCCAGGAATGGAATCCACTGCAGGAGCATGTTGGACAGAATGGTAACTACTGGATGGACCATGAGTGTTATCCACATATGACAGTTTTTTACATATTTATTTACATTTTGTTCTCTCCAGGAAATGAAGCCAGAATCCACAGATGTCATTATCCATCTGCACGCTTTTGTTTACTACCCAGAAGGCAAGAATATTGCATCTTAAAAGTGTCCGGACTTTTGTTCTTTCTTATCACAAATGACTTGAGAAGATCTGACCATTCACAGTTACCCTGAGTGGAAGTGCCAATGACATGCTTCCTGGAGCGCTTTGAGATTCAGGTACAAAAGGCATTTTATAAGCACAGAGTGAAAAAGCATCATTTATATTCATTTGCTGCTGTGGCATTTCTCTCTGGAATCTTCCTCGTGTCTGTCAACATTGTGCAAAAGGACTGGGCTCATCTACATTACAAATATCTCTCCTTTAATGGTCTGGAAGTAGGAAAGGGACTGCGTAAGAGTGAGCTCTCATGTTGGAGGGTCTCCCGCTTGTTTATCCCTAAAACTGGTTGGACATGGTCGCTGTGGATGTCATGAATTATTTTGGAAAGACCTGAGTATGAACTCAGTACAGTGCTTTGTGCATCTTGGCTGCAGTGAATGTGTATTATCTGACTTCAGTGACTCATGGGAGAATCACAGCCTTAGGGAAGAGCTTCTGAGGGGTCATTTAGAATGGAGCCATTCTGGACAGACGGTGGTCAGTTCTCTACTAGCTTCCGGAGTGGAGAAGTTTCCACCATGATGGCTCCTTTGACCCGTGGCAGATCCTTTCTTGCAGGGTCCCTGCTTGGTATGATTTGAGAAGCATCAAGGACTTTCTGCCCCAGAAGATCTCGGTGTGTGACATCACACACATGGATGAGGGTTTGCCAACTGTATTAGTTAAAGTAGAGCCTGGCTTGGAGGGGCTCCCATGCCCCTCTGGGAATGTTCTAGAACATGGGGCATTACCCAAGAGACAGAGCCTGGGATGGTGTTACTCAGGTCAAAGGTCTGAGCGTGGGGGGCCATATAAATGAGTGGTGGGGCGGTGTGTATAGATGCAGGAGAGGTGCTTGGAGAGCAGGAGTGCTGCTACCAGGAGAGATGGTTCCCAAAGGGAGAGACCCATGTGCCAAGCCCTTCTCTTTTTCCTCTGCCCAGGGTCCCTTCTGAATCTGCAAATCAGCTGCTGCTTCTCCTCCTCCTTTGCCTTCTTCTTCAAATCTTTTCATCACAAAAATTTCAAATATATACCTAAGCAGAGAGAACAGTAAAATGAACCCCCATGTACCCATCACCATTATCCACCTTGAAAAATGACCAACACCATCCAGTCTCCTTCCACACACCCTCCCCTTCCTCAGATGATTATTGAAATTAGCTCATACTTTTTTTAAAAAAATAAATTTATTTGTTTATTTTTGTCTGCGTTGGGTCTTCGTTGCTGCGCACGGGATTTCTCTAGTTGCGGTGACCCGGAGCTACTGTTCGTTGCGGTGCGCAGACTTCTCATTGCGGTGGCTTCTCGTTGCAGAGCATGGGCGCTAGGTGCACGGGCTTCAGTAGTTGTGGCACATGGGCTCATTAGTTGTGGCTCGTGGTCTCTAGAGCACAGGCTCAGTAGTCGTGGCGCACAGGCCTAGTTGCTCCGTGGCATGTGGGATCTTCCCGGACCAGGGCTGGAACCCGTGTCCCCTGCATTGGCAGGCGGATTCTTAACCACTGGGCCATGAGGGAAGCCCTCCTTAATTATTTTTAATTTAATGCTCCCTGTTGCATTTTTCTGGCCATTGTCTTCTGTCCATCACTGTCTTAAGTCAGTCTCCTGGATTGGCTATGAAAAGACACCTTTCTCAAGGGAGCCCTAAGCAGACACATTTCTCAAGGGAGAAATGTTGAGACTGGCCAAACGACATAGGCTTAATTCAGTTCCACCCGACAGACACGCGTCTAGTCCTAGGCACAGTGCTGGGTTAAGGATGTCGGCAGAACAGGGTTCCTAACCTCAAGGGCATATGATCTAGTTCTGGGAAGAGGACAAGGACTGTAGCAAGTAGTCAGCAATAGGAGGCGGGATGTCACCACTGAGGAAGGGAAAAGACCAGGTGTGGGGGACCTTCCAGGTTGAGATAGACACACTGGGCTGGGAGGGGTGAGGGTTCAGGGAGGTCAGCAAGGGCCATGGAGCCTGAGGTGTTGAGGAGGGACTTGGAGGGTTGAGTGTGGGGTGGAACAGTGAAGGAAAAACACTTGCCAAAACATGGAGGTGGGAATAGCTGAGGGAGCTGTGGGAGTGCCCCAGTTGGCTGGAACACAAGGTGCAAGGGGCTTGGTGGGAGGAATGGGGGAAGGAGGGGTGGTGGGGGGAGGGGGGCAATTGGTTCTTCCTAGGTTAAGAACTAGATAATACTTATTTCTAAGTAACAAAAACCAAAACTGGATTTTTAGGGCATGGCTATGAAAAACTTACTGCAGACCACACTTAGGAAACCGGAAGAAATCAAGGTGGGCTTAATGGAAGTTAGGCAGCAGGGGTGGTATAAGAAAACTCAGGTAGCTGCCTGAAATAAAGTGGACCCAGCTTCTACTAGCCAGGCGATGCATTTTTTAAACATATAAATGAGGCTTATTGTGATTCCCCACTACATAAAATGTAAGTATAACTGTGGTCTTTTTTTTGCTGCTGAGTTCTGAGAAAATATGGGTTTTTTTGTCTCTGCCAGTGAAATAAATACATGGACAGAAAATTCCTAGCATTGCTTCCGTGTAAGGGAGGGCAAAGAAGATGGTGAGCTTTGGCAAAACGTTTGTTTTGTAAATGAAACAGAACAGTAACTTGATTTTTCAAAAGAATAAGGTTTTCATTACAAATGTGGGCCCGTTTATGTTGGAAAATTCAAATGTAGCAAAACGCAAAAAGGCAAGAAAATGCACCGTCCCACTATCCAAAGAACATAATTTTTAATGTTTTTGTGTCATATGACGATTTGGGAACATGTTTTTGATACTGAATGACTTCGGTAATTCACCCCGCCCCCCTCCCCACCCCATTCATTGTGCTTATCGAGTGTTGGCATTAGTATTTCTATCTCTGTTGACTTTAAGAGTCAATCCTCCTTTGAGCTCAGATTGCAGATGGAATACAGGGGATCATCTCGATACTGAATGAGAGAGAAAGTTTATTCTCAGATATGCATGAAACCAGCCCTGTGCTTGTGTTTTGATTTTTGTTTTGTTTTTCATTCGTTTGGTTTGGTTTTTTTTTGCAGGGCCTGGGGAAGACTGTAAATGGAGTCTGCAGAGCGTATGGCTAAATATCTAAGTTATATATTAAGCCAACAAATTATTAAATAAAATATGTCCTATCCTCCTTCCTTGGCTAGTACACCTTCATCACAGCCACCCCTTGGAGACTATTAAAATGTTCTATCCTCTGACCCTTCTAACAGGTGCCCCCTGGCCACCCCTTGGGCATAGGGGTACACACACCAGGTCCTCTGGGCGTCAGGCCTAGGAAGCACACTGTGTGGGCCCCGAAGCAGGCTTGGAGCCATTAGGGCAGGCTCTCAGCAGCTCCAGGTGGGCCTATGTCCCTGTGTGTTGCAGGGGGGTTAGGGCAGGGGTGGCCAGAGGAAAGCCAGAGCAGGTGCCCCTCTGATTTGAGTGAATTATTCCATGTTTCCATGTACAGGTGGTATGCTGGGTGCTGGGAACGCAAAGGTGAGTGCAAACAGTTTAGTGGGGGCATATGCAGAAGCTGTCAAGGAAGTTCCCCCTCTCAAATGTGAACTTGCAACTATGACTTGACCCAGGCAGTAAAGTCAGGGAGGAGGTAACTAGGCAAAAAGGGCAGAGAAGAGAATTCCAGGCAGAGGGAAAACATAGGTGAAGTCCAGGTATCAGCGGAGAGAGGCACAGCCATTGTGAGGCAGGGGAACACGGTGGTCAGGCTGGGATGGGAGCCACAGGAGCTTGAGATGGGAGGCGGGGCTGGAGAGGCGGGTGCACACTGACCAGGGGAGGTCTCCGTGACCTTGTTAAGGAATTTCTCAGGATCCTCAGTGAAAGGCTTTGAGCAAAGGGTCACAGGACCAGGGTAAACAAGGCTACACCATCTTGAATTGATCCTGGCTAGACATAATGGTTCTTTGGACCAGTGGGATAGTGATGGAGATGGAGAATGGCAGACAGGCTCCAGGGAGATTTGGAAAGTAAAATGGCCGGGACTTCGGGGGGATTGGATTAGGGGCAAGTGGGAAATACATATCAGGGGAAATTGGTCAAAAAAATGGGGTGGACGATCTGGGAACACTGAAAGGAGGTGAGGTTGGAGGGGTAGGTCATGAGTTGGCTCTGGGACATATAGGTTTGAGGTACCTTTGGGGCACCTAGGACGGTCCTCAGCAGGCAAGAGGATATACCGCTTGAGCAGTAAAAAGAGGTCAGGGCTGCAGACTTAGGTGTGCGAGTCATCTCCACAGAGGTGGTGAGCCAACCTTAACCTTAGGGTTAGGATTAGGGTCCACGCATGTGATGTCTGGGGAGAGACTGTCCACTCACCTGATAGAAATTAAACAACCCAAGCTTTCTGATGCAGATGAGAACCTTAAGAGTGGAATCACACCAACTGTGAACAAAAATGACAAAAACCTTCTAGCAGCCTTGCTCATGACATTGGTCACTGTAAACAGGCTTGTCATGCACAAATCACCTGCAACAACAAAGAGGATTAGGGATGAGCTGGTCACTGTTGCATGGGGACTTGTGCTTGTGAGTTTAAATCGGATTCCTGTTACTTGCACACCATTTTGCCATGTGTATTTGTAAATATATCTTGCTGGCATATTTTATGCTTCAGTTAATTTAGTTGACATCTAATTTAGTTGACATATAAAAATAAAATCAATTTTCAGACAAAATACCCATAAAATAAGTGGAATGCAATAATAGGTTTCAAGAAATTTAAATGTAATATATTTAGGCTTCTATTCTAAAGCAATTTCATCTAGAATGGTAGATATTGTAGATGTAATTTTTCCTGAATCTCTGTCAATTATACAATAATAAATGTGGCTACTATATACCCAGAAATTTATTTTTTTAACATCTTTATTGGAGTATAATTGCTTTACAATGTTGTGGTAGTTTCTGCTGTATAACAAAGTGAATCAGCTATATGTATACATATATCCCCATATCTCCTCCCTCTTGGGTCTCCCTCCCACCCTCCCTATCCCTCCCTTCTAGGTGGTCACAAAGCACTGAGCTGATCTCCCTGTGCTATACAGCTGCTTCCCACTAGCTATCTGTTTTACATTTGGTAGTGTATATATGTCCATGCCACTCTCTCACCTTATCCCAGCTTACCCTTCCCCCTCCCTGTGTCCTCAAGTCCATTCTCTACATCTGCATCTTTATTCCTGTTCTGCCCCTAGGTTCTTCAGAGCCTTTTTTTTTTTTTTTAAGATTCCATATATATGTGGTAGCATACGGTATTTGTTTTTCTCTTTCTGACTTCACTCTGTATGACAGACTCTAGGTCCATCCACCTCACTACAAATAACTCAATTTCGTTTCTTTTTATGGCGGAGTAATATTCCATTGTATATATGTGCCATGTCTTCTTTATCCATTCATCTGTCGATCGACACTTAGGTTGCTTCCATGTCCCGGCTATTGTAAATAAAGGTGTGATGAACATTGTGGTACTTGACTCTCTTTGAATTGTGGTTTTCTCAGGGTATATGACCAGTAGTGGGATTGCTGGGTCATACGGTAGTTCTATTTTTACATTTCTGAGGAACCTCCATACTGTTCTCCATAGTGGCTGTATCAATATACATTCCCACCAACAGTGCAAGAGGGTTCCCTTTCCTCCACACCCTCTCCAGCATTTATTGTTTGTAGATTTTTTTTTTTTTTTCAGTATGCGGGCCTCTCACTGTCGTGGCCTCTCCCGTTGCGGAGCACAGGCTCCAGACGCGCAGGCCCAGCAGCCATGGCTCATGGGCCCAGCCGCTCCGCGGCATGTGGGATCTTCCCGGACCGGGGCACGAACCCGCGTCCCCTGCATCGGCAGGCAGACTCCCAACCACTGCGCCCTGTTTGTAGATTTTTTGATGATGGCCATTCTGACTGGTGTGAGGTGATACCTCATTGTAGTTTTGATTTGCATTTCTCTAATTATTAGTGATGTTGAGCATCCTTTCATGTGTTTGTTGGTAATCTTTATCTCTTCTTTGGAGAAATGTCTATTTAGGCCTTCTGACCATTTTTGGATTGGGTTGATTCTTTTTTTGATATTGAGCTGCATGAGCTACTTGTAAATTTTGGAGATTAATCCTTTGTCAGTTGCTTCATTTGCAAATATTTTCTCCCATTCTGAGGGTTGTCTTTTCGTCTTGTTTATGGTTTCCTTTGCTGTGCAAAAGCTTTTAAGTTTCATTAGGTCCCATTTGTTTATTTTTGTTTTTATTTCCATTTCTCTAGGAGGTGGGTCAAAAAGGATCTTGCTGCGATTTATGTGATAGAGTGTTCTGCCTATGTTTGCCTCTAAGAGTTTTATAGTGTCTGGCCTTACATTTAGGTCTTTAATCCATTTTGAGTTTATTTCTGTGTATGGTGCTAGGGAGTGTTCTAATTTCATTCTTTTATATGTAGCTGTCCAGTTTTCCCAGCACCACTTATTGAAGAGGCTGTCTTTTCTCCATTGTATATTCTTGCCTCCTTTATCAAAAGTAAGGTGACCATATGTGCATGGGTTTATCTCTGGGCTTTCTATCCTGTTCCATTGATCGATGTTTCTTTTTTTTTGCCAGTACCATACTGGCTTGATTACTGTAGCTTTGTAGTATAGTCTGAAGTCAGGGAGTCTGATTCCTCCAGCTCTGTTTTTCTTTCTCAAGATTGCTTTGGCTATTCGGGGTCTTTTGTGTTTCCATACAAATTGTGAAATTTTTTGTTCCAGTTCTGTGAAAAATGCCATTGGTAGTTTGATAGGGATTGCATTGAATCTGTAGATTGCCTTGGGTAGTATAGTCATTTTCACAATGTTGATTCTTCCATTCCAAGAGCATGGTATATCTCTCCATCTGTTTGTATCATCTTTAATTTCTTTCATCAGTGTCTTATAGTTTTGTGCATACAGGTCTTTTGTCTCCTTAGGTAGGTTTATTCCTAGGTATTTTATTCTTTTTGTTGCAGTGGTAAATGGGAGTGTTTCCTTAATTTCTCTTCCAGTTTTTTCATCATTAGTGTATAGGAATGCAAGAGATTTCTGTGCATTAATTTTGTATCTTGCTACTTTACCGAATTCATTGATTAGCTCTAGTAGTTTTTTGGTGGCATCTTTAGGATTCTCTATGTATAATATCATGTCATCTGCAAACAGTAACAGCTTTACATCTTCTTTTCCGATTTGAATTCCTTTTATTTCTTTTTCTTCTCTGATTGCTATGGCTAAAATTTCCAAAACTATGTTGAATAATAGTGGTGAGAGTGGACAACCTTGTCTTGTTCCTCATCTTAGGGGAAATGGTTTCAGTTTTTCACCATTGAGAACGATGTTGGCTGTGGGTTTCTCACATATGGCCTTTTTTATGTTGAGGTAAGTTCCCTCTATGCCTACTTTCTGGAGGGTTTTTATCATAAATGAGTGTTAAATTATGTTGAAAGCTTTTTCTGCATCTATTGAGATTATCATGTGGTTTCTCTCCTTCATTTTGTTAATATGGTTTATCACATTGATTGATTTGCATGTATTGAAGAATCCTTGTATTCCTGGGATAAACCCCACTTGATCATGGTGGATGATGCTTTTAATGTGCTGTTGGAATCTGTTTGCTAGTATTTTGTTGAGGATTTTTGCATCTATGTTCATCAGTGATATCAGCCTGTAGTTTTATTTCTTTGTGACATCTTTGTCTAGTCTTGGTATCAGGGCGATGGTGGCCTTGTAGATAGAGTTTGGGAGTGTTCCTCCCTCTGCTATATTTTGGAAGAGTTTGAGAAGGATAGGTGTTAGCTCTTCTCTAAATGTTTTATAGAATTCGCCTGTGAAGCCATCTGGTCCTGGGCTTTTATTTGTTGGAAGATTTTTAATCACTGTCTCAATTTCATTACTTGTGATTGGTCTGTTTATATTTTCTATTTCTTCCTGGTTCAGTCTCAGAGGTTGTACTTTTCTAAGAATTTGTCCATTTCTTCCAGTTGTCCATTTTATTGGCATATAGTTGGTTGTATTAATCTCCCATGATCCTTTGTATTTCTGCAGTGTCAGTTGTTACTTCTCCTTTTTCATCTCTAATTCTATTGATTTGAGTCTTCTCCCTTTTTTTCTTGATGAATCTGGCTAACAGTTTATCAATTTTGTTTATCTTCTCAAAAAAACGCGTTTAGTTTTATTGATCTTTGCTTTTGTTTCCCTCATTTCTTTTTCATTTATTTCTGATCTGATCTTTATGATTTCTTTCCTTCTGCTAACTTTGGGATTTTTTTGTTTTTCTTTCTCTAATTGCTTTAAGTGTAAGGTTAGGTTGTTTATTTGGGATGTTTCTTGTTTCTTGAGGTAGGATTGTATTGCTATAAACTTCCCTCTTACAAATGCTTTTGCTACATCCCATAGGTCTTGTGTCATCATGTTTTCATTGTCATTTCTTTCTTGGTGTTTTTTTATTTCCTCTTTGATTTCTTCACTGATCTCTTGGTTATTTAGTAGTGTATTGTTTAGCCTGCATGTGTTTGTATTTTATACAGATTTTTTCCTGTAATTGATATCTAGTCTCATAGCATTGTGGTCAGAAAAGATACTTGATACAATTTCAATTTTCTTAAATTTACCAAGGCTTGATTTGTGACCCAAGATATAATCTATCCTAGAGAATGTTCCATGAGCACTTGAGAAAAAAGTGTATTCTGTTGTTTTTAGATGGAACGTCCTATAAATATCAGTTAAGTCCATCTTATTTAATGCATCATTTAAAGCTTGTGTTTCCTTATTTATTTTCATTTTGAATGATCTGTCCATTGGTGAAAGTGGGATGTTAAAGTCCCCTACTATGATTGTGTTACTGTCAATTTCCCCTTTTATGGTTGTTAGCATTTGCCTTACGTATTGAGGTGCTCCTATGTTGGGTGCATAATTATTTACAATTGTTATATCTTCTTATTGGATTGATCCCTTGATCATTAGGTAGTTTCCTTCTTTGTCTCTTGTAAGAGTTTTTATTTTAAAGTCTATTTTGTCTGATATGAGAATTGCTACTCCAGCTTTCTTTTGATTTCCATTTGCATGGAATATCTTTTTCCATCCCCTCACTTTCAGTCTGTATGTGTCCCTAGGTCTGAAGTGGGTCTCTTGTAGACAGCATATATACGGGTCTTGTTTTTGTTTCCATTCAGCCAGTCTGTGTCTTTTGGTTGGAGCATTTAATCCATTTACATTTAAGGTAGTTATCGATATGTATGTTCCTATTCCCATTTTCTTAACTGTTTTGGGTTTGTTATTGTAGGTCTTTTCCTTCTCTTGTGTTTCCTGTCTAGAGAAGTTCCTTTAGCATTTGTTGTAGAGCTGGTTTGGTGGTGCTGAATTCTCTTAGCTTTTGCTTATCTGTAAAGGTTTTCATTTCTCTGTCGAATCTGAATGAGATCCTTAATGGGTAGAGTAATCTTGGTTGTAGGTTTTTCCCTTTCATCACTTTAAATATGTCCTGCCACTCCCTTCTGGCTTGCAGAGTTTCTGCTGAAAGATCAGCTGTTAACCTTATGGGGATTCCCTTGTATGTTATTTGTTGCTTTTCCCTTGCTGCTTTTAATATTTTTTCTTTGTATTTAATTTTTGAGAATTTGATTAATATGTATCTTGGCGTGTTTCTCCTTGTGTTTATCCTGTATGGGACTCTCTGTGCTTCCTGGACTTGATTAACTATTTCCTTTCCCATATTAGGGAAGTTTTCAACTATAATCTCTTCAGATATTTTCTCAGACCCTTTCTTTTTCTCTTCTTCTGGGACCCCTATAATTCAAATGTTGGTGCATTTAATGTTGTCCCAGAGGTCTCTGAGACTGTCCTCAATTCTTTTAATTCTTTTCTCTTTATTCTGCTCTGTGGTAGTTATTTCCACTATTTTATCTTCCAGATCACTTATCTGTTCTTCTGCCTCAGTTATTCTGCTGTTGATTCCTTCTAGATAATTTTTATTTTCATTTATTGTGTTGTTCATCATTGTTTATTTGCTCTTTAGTTCTTATAGGTACTTGTTAAACGTTTCTTGTATTTTCTTCATTCTACTTCCAAGATTTTGGATCATGTTTACTATCATTACTGTGAATTCTTTTTCAGGTAGACTGCCTATTTCCTCTTCATTTGTTTGGTCTGGTGAGTTTTTACCTTGCTCCTTCATCTGCTGTGTGTTTCTCTGTTTTCTCATTTTGCTTAACTTACTGTGTTTGGCGTCTCCTTTTCCCAGGCTGCAGGTTTGTAGTTCCCGTTGTTTTTGGTGTCTGCCCCCGTGGCTAAGGTTGGTTCAGTGGGTTGTGTAGGGCTTCCTGGTGGAGAGGACTGGTGCCTGTGTTCTGGTGGATGAGGCTTGATCTTGTCTTTCTGGTGGGAAGGACTGCATCCGGTGGTGTGTTTTGGGGTGTCTGTGACCTTATGATTTTAGGTAGCCTCTCTGCTAATGGGTGGGGTTGTATTCCTGTCTTTCTAGTTGTTTGTCATAGGGTGTCCAGCACTATAGATTGCTGGTCGTTGAGTGGAGCTGGGTCTTAGCATTGAGATGGAGATCTCTGGAAGAGCTTTTGCTGTTTGATATTATGTGGAGCCGGGAGGTTTCTGGTGGACCAGTGTCCTGAACTCAGGTCTCCCACCTCAGAGACATAGGCCTGACTCCCAGCCGGAGCAGCAAGACCCTATCAGCCACATGGCTCAGAAGAAAAGGGAGATAAGAAGAAAGAAAGCAGAAAGAAAGGAAGAGAGAGAGAGAGAGAGGGAGGGAGGGAGGGAGGGAGGGGAAGGAAGGGAGGAAGAAAGAAAGAAAGAAAGAATAAAGTTAAATTACTAAAATAAAAAAAAATTTTAATTATTGAAAATAAAAAAAGTTCAAAGTAATTTAAAAGAGAAAAAGAAAGAAAGAAAGAAGAGAGCAACCGAACCAAAAAACAGATCCACTAATGATAACACGCGCTAAAAACTATACTAAAAACACCAAAAACAAACAAACAAAAAAACGGACAGACAAAACCCTAGGACAAATGGTAAAAGCAAACCTATGCAGACAAAATAACACAAAGAAGCATACACATACACACTAACAAAAAGAGAAAAAGGGAAAAAAATATATCTATATATATAAAAAAAGGAAGAGAGCAACCAAATCAATAAACAAATCTACCAATGATAATAAACTCTAAATACTAAACTAAGACAGACATAAAACCAGAAACAAATTAGATGCAGAAAGCAGTTGCTCCCAAAGTCCAGCGCCTCAAGTTTGGGATGATTCGTTGTCTATTCAGGTGTTCCACAGATGCAGGTGCATCAAGTTGATTGTGGAGATTTAATCCACTCCTCCTGAGGCTGCTGGGAGAGATTTCCCTTTCTTTTCTTTGTTCGCACAGCTCCCGGGGTTCAGCTTTGGATTTGGACCTGCCTCTGTGTGTAGGTCACCTGAGGGCATCTGTTCTTCGCTCAGACAGGACGGGGTTAGAGTAGCACCTGATTCAGGGGCTCTGGCTTACTCAGGCCAGGGGGACGGAGGGGTATGGAATGTAGGGAGAGCCTGCGGCAGCAGAGGCTGGCATGACATTGCACCAGCCTGAGACGTGCTGTGTGTTCTCCCGGGGAAGTTACCCCTGGATCATGGGACCCTGGCAGTGGCGGGCTGCACAGGCTCCCAGGAGGGGAGGTGTGGATAGTGCCCTGTGCTTGCACACAGGCTTCTTGGTGGCGGCAGCAGCAGTAGCCTTAGCATTTCGTGTCCGTCTCTGGGGTCCGCACTGATAGCCACGGTTTGCGCCCCTCTCTGGAGGCTGTTTAGGTGGTGCTCTGATACCCTCTCCTCGCGTACCCTGAAACAATGGTCTCTTGCCTCTTAGGCAGGTCCAGACTTTTTCCTGGACTACCTCCCGGCCAGCTGTGGCGCACTAGCCTCCTTCAGGTTGTGTTCACGCCGCCAACCCCAGTCCTCTCCCTGGGATCCGACCTCCGAAGCCTGAGCCTCAGCTTCCAGCCCCTCCCCGCCCCGGCAAGGGAGCAGACAAGCCTCTCGGGCTGTTGAGTTCTGGTCGGCATGAATACTCTGTGCGGGAATATCTCTGCTTTGCCCTCTGCACCCCTGTTGCTGCGCTCTCCTCTGTGGCTCCGAAGCTTCCCTGCTGCTACCCCCCATCTCTGCCGGTGAAGGGGATCCCTAGCGTGTGGAAACTTTTCCTCCTTCATGGCTCCCTCCCAGAGGTGCAGGTCCTGTCCCTATTCTTTTGTCTCTTTCTTTTTTCTTTTGCCCTATCCAGGTATGTGGGGAGTTTCTTGCCTTTTGGGAAGTCTGAGGTCTTCTGCCAGCATTCAGTAGGTGTTTTTTAGGAGTTGTTCCACATGTAGATGTATTTCTGATGTATTTGTGGGGAGGAAGGTGATCTCTACATCTCCTCCGCCATCTTGAAATTCTCTCTGAGAAATTTATTGCTTGGAGTAGTTTGTAATGAAACATGAAATTTTCTGTGGATGTTTCCTTTAAAATGTCAAAAAACTAAATACAAATACTTTGTGTGTTGATGTTTGGCTGTATTTAAGCCATGACAATGATTATTACTTTGGATATAAACACTATCAAATTTTCATTGGGTGAGTTCTTTTTAAACTAATGTTGAGTTATGTTCTGTTTATTATCCTGTTTGCTTATGTTTCCTGCCATTTTCCATTTGTCTGTTTGAATCCTCTTTTTTAATAGTGAGTTAGCAACTGATAATGTGTATTGATTTCAGTTTTGCTTCTAATTTACATTTTTATCTCTTTGGTTGATGTATTTGGCTTAATCATTTCATTTTTATAAGCAGCTACACAATTTGTTAATTTAGCTAGATGATTAAATTTGGCTTTTAAAGAAAGTTTGTTTTAGAAAATGGTCCCTGAAGTAAATTAGCATTTGGTATTTCCAGCATGTCAAAGGGGCTGGTCTCTTGAAGATAACTAGACATGTAACTCTAAAATTTAAAAGTGGTATTATAATTTTGAAACCTCTAAATATATAGATCTATATTATCCAGTAGGTGGTGCAAATCGACTCCATTTCAAATGGAAATGTAATTTAAAATTGTGATGTAACTATTTTCACTGTAAAAATAATATTTCAACATGTTTTCTAACTGAAAAATTGTTTTCCTCTATTTCTATTTACTGTCTCAGTGCTCATTTTTCTTGTTTTATTCCACAGGTACCATTATGGTGATGATCACTGTGACAGGGGAGCTGAGAGGGAAAATTGGGGGGGGGGGAGCTGCAAAAACCAGGGAGACCTGTTAAAAATTATAATACAAGAGATATTTGGGAAACACTCCTGTTTACCACTGCAACAAAAAGAATAAAATACCTAGGAATAAACCTACCTAAGGAGACAAAAGACCTAGGAAACTATAAAACACTGTTGAAAGAAATTAAAGATGATACAAACAGATGGAGAGATATACCACGTTCTTGGATTGGAAGAGTTAACGTTGTGAAAGTGACTATACTACCCAAAGCAATCTGCAGATTCAGTGCAATCCCTATCAAACTACCAATGGCAGTTTTCACAGAATTAGAACAAAAAATTTTACAATTCACATGGAAACACAAAAGACCCCGAATAGCCAAAGCAATCTTGAGAAAGAAAAACGGAGCTGGAGGAATCAGGCTTCCTGACTTCAGACTATACTACAAAGCTACAGTAATCAAGACAGTATGGTACTGGCACAAAAACAGAAATATCGATCAATGGAACAGGATAGAAAGCCCAGAGATAAACCCATGCACATAAGGTCACCTTATTTTTGATGAAGGAGGCAAGAATATACAATGGAGAAAAGACAGCCTCTTCAATAAGTGGTGCTGGGAAAACTGGACAGCTACATATACAAGAATGAAATTAGAACACTCCCTAGCACTGTACACAAAAATAAACTCAAAATGGATTAAAGACCTAAATGTAAAGCCAGACACTATAAAACTCTTAGAGGCAAACATAGGCAGAACACTCTATCACATAAATCACAGCAAGATCCTTTCTGACCCACCTCCTAGAGAAATGGAAATAAAAACAAAAATAAACAAATGGGACCTAATGAAACTTAAAAGCTTTTGCACAGCAAAGGAAACCATAAACAAGACGAAAAGACAACCCTCAGAATGGGAGAAAATATTTGCAAATGAAGCAACTGACAAAGGATTAATCTCCAAAATTTACAAGCAGCTCATGCAGCTCAATATCAAAAAAACAAACCACACAATCCAAAATGGGCAGAAGACCTAAATAGACATTTCTCCAAAGAAGATGTACAGATTGCCAACAAACACGTGAAAGGATGCTCAACATCACTAATCATTAGAGAAATGCACATGAAAGCTACAATGAGGTATCACTTCACACCGGTCAGAATGGCCATCATCAAAAAATCTACAAAGAATAAATGCTGGAGAGGGTGTTGAGAAAGGGGAACGCTCTTGCACTGTTGGTGGGTATGTATATTGATACAGCCCCTATGGAGAACAACAGTATGGAGGTCCCTTAAAAAACTAAAAATAGAACTACCATACGACCCAGCAATCCCACTACTGAGCATATACCCTGAGAAAACCATAATTCAAAAAGAGTCATGTACCACATTGTTCCTTGCAGCTCTAATTACAATAGCCAGGACATGGAAGCAACCTAAGTGTCCATCGACAGATGAATGGATAAAGAAGACGTGGCACGTATATACAATGGAATATTACTCAGCCATAAAAAGAAATGAAATTGAGTTATTTGTAGTGAGGTGAATGGAGCTAGAGTCTGTCATACAGAGTGAAGTAAGTCAGAAAGAGAAAAATACCGTATGCTAACACATATATATGGAATCTAAAAAAATAATGGTTCTGAAGAACCTAAGTGCAGGACAGAAATAAAGATGCTGGCGTAGAGAGTGGACTTGAGGACACAGAGATGGGGAATGGTAAGCTGGGACGAAGTGAGAAAGTGGCATGGACATATGTACACTACCAAATATAAAGTAGATAGCTAGCGGGAAGCAGCCACATAGAGCAGGGAGATCAGCTTGGTGCCTTGTGACCACCTAGACGGGAGGGATAGGGAGGTTGGCAGGGAGACGCAAGAGTGAGGAGATATGGGGATATATGTATACATATAGCTGATTCACTTTGTCATACAGCAGAAATTACCACAACATTGTAAAGCAATTATACTCCAATAAAGATGTTAAAAAAAATTATAATACAAAGACAAGTCATTTGCTTCTGTGATTCAGTTCCATAATAAAATGAGCATAATGTCAGTATCAGTGTTATTCCAGTAGCTTTTATGCCCACATGATGAACTGAATGCCATATTTCATCTTTTGTAGAAATTGGGGGTGTTCCACTCCCAGGAATCTGATATTCTCACACTAGCACATAAAATATGTATACAAGCATATTTTTAAAAGTAATTTTTTACTTGTATCACAGTAATACACATGCATTAAAGGCAGCAAAGTAGAATGATTAGGAGCAGGGATTCTGGAGTCAGCCCGCCTGGGTTGGAGCCCTCTCCACCTCCCTCGATCTGTTTTCTTCCTTTCAAAATGTGGAACAGACACCTACCTTGTAGTGGTATGAGAATTAAATGAGCATATACAGAAAGTGTTTAAAGCAGGCCTGTAGGAGTGTGAACACTGTACCTTTTAAAGTCAAACAGTGCAAAAAGGGCTCTAATAAAAAGGAGCAGTCTCTGGCCACATCCCTCCCGTCTCCCCATATCGCTTCCAGGTAAGTGCTCACAACTCCCGGCTGTTGCTTCTGTTGGTTACCGCTGTAACTCCAAATATTATTCTTACACAAATATTTCTTTTAATCCATTTAATCCATTTTTAAGTGTGCAGTTCAGTGGCGTTAAGCACATCCACAATGTTGTGGGACCATCACCACCATCCAACTCCACAGCTTTTTTACCTTCCCAAACAGAAACTCTGTGCCCATTAAACAATAGCTCTCCACTCCCCCATCCCCTCAGCCCCTCATAACCTCTATTTTCTGTCTCTATGAATTTGCCTATTCTAGGTATCTCATAGAAGTGGAACCACAATATTTGTCCTTTCGTGACCGGCTTATCTCACCGAGCATAAAGTCTTCAGAACTCACCCATGTTGCAGCAGGTGTCCGAGCTTCCTTCCTTCTTAAGGTTGAGTAATATTCCATTCTATGAATATGCCACATTTTGTTTATGCATTCCTCTGCCTGTGAATTTAGGTTGTTTCCACCTTTGGGCTGCTGCAGATGCTGCTATGCATGTGGATATCCAAATATCCGTCTGAGCCTCTGCTCCGTTGTTTGGGATGGCTGTTTCTTTTTTTTTTTTTTTTTTTTTGCGGTACGCGGGCCTCTCACGGCTGTGGCCTCTCCCGTTGCGGAGCACAGGCTCCAGACGCGCAGGCTTAGCGGCCATGGCTCACGGGCCCAGCCCCAGCCGCTCCTCGGCATGTGGCATCCTCCTGGACTGGGGCACGAACCCGTGTCCCCTGGCTCGGCAGGCGGACCCTCAATCACTGCGCCACCAGGGAAGCCCTGGATGGCTCTTTCTTGGTTAATCATTTTTTAACATTATCTTTTAATTTCCAGACATGTTAAATCAGACATGTGAGGACTTAATTACAACAACTCCCTACTTTTCTACACACTCCCCACCCCCACCCTCGCATAGTTTTGGTTAAACAAACAACCAGTGTTTTGTTTGTTGTAACTTTACAAATGTTGTCAGCTGCTGAGCGAGACGTGCTCCAGTCCCTTGTCTATTTTCCAGAATACTTTTTTCTTTTTTCTGGAGTTAACAGTGACATCAACTTTACATTTGCTCAGTTTTCTATGTACTATCATCACTACATTTTCCTTAGTGCCCTGCTACATGTTTACTGATAACAAGCTCCACTGGGGCAGGCATAAGGTTCTTTTTTGTTTTGTTTTGTTTTTCTTCTTTTTGCAGAAGCCCAATATCCTCCTGCTCCAGTCTGGAGTGGATGTTTCTTTGCACCACTGCATCTTGTGTCTTCCCTTCTTTCTCCTGCTATTTCCCGCATCCCATCTGTGTAGTTCGAAGCACATATTTCAATAGTTTCCTGAGAAAATTTACATGGGATATAAAAATGTTGAGTTCTTGCATGTGTTAAAAATATATTTGTTTTACCCTTACTATTTGGGAAGATAGTTTGGCTGGGAATAGAAACCTGAATTGAAAAATCGTTCAGAATAAGGCACCCTTGTTATTGGTTTTAGCTTTCAGTGCTGCTGCTGAGAAATGGTTATGCTACTTGGATTCCTTTTTTTTTTTTTTTTTTCTGTTTTATTTTGAAAAATTTCAAGCCTACTATTAAAAAAACCTAAAGAACAGAACAATGAACACCTGAATACTCCACACCTAGCCTCATTATTATTAACATTTTGCCACATCAGCTTCCTCTGATTTTGTCTTTTTCTCTCCTGGTCAGTTGGTCTGTCATCCATCCATCCACTTATATTTCTATCTCTCTATGCATATATTCACATATATATCTATATGAGTATAATTTCCTTTGTTGAATATTTGGAAAGTACAGGTATTGTGATGCCTCCATCCTAAATACTTCAGCATAGCTCTTCTCAGAACAAGGACGTTCACCTATATTTGCATAATATTATTATCATAAAATAAAATCCAATATAGAGTCTGTATTTGAATTCCCCAATGGTCTCATGTCATCCTTTATAGCTGCCTTTCTTCTTTTGCTGATCCAGGATCAAATTGCGGCTGTCACATCACACGTGTTCATTGGAATGGACTCTATCTGTGCCCCGCCCCTGTCTGGAGACCATTCAGTGTGCTCTGGCCAACTTGTGGCTGCCAGAAGCTGCGTCCCTGTGCCTAAGGGCTTTTCTCCAGATTAGCTGTGATTATTAGCCTTTCACTGAATTGCCCATTTTTAGTCCTGTGCTCCTTCACCTCCATGTCTCATGTCTCACCTATGAAGGCTCTCGGGTTCATTTTATCTGGAGGATAAGCCTCTGCTCGCCTGCTGGTGATGTCAGAGTGGAGACGGGAGGAATAGTTGCTTGGCTACATAGGGTGGGAAAGGAGTGAGGGTTTAACCCTTCTGTCTACAACTTTTCAACCAATCCTCTGTTTTCAGCCCCTGACTTGCCCTGCCCCCACTTTCCACACTATTTGTGTCTCCCAGTTCTGTGTGTGTCACCTGGCTAACTTCCTAGTGGCACCTGAGATGTAGCAGCTGCTCTTTGCTGCATCCGCTACTGTCTCTCCACCTGCTTTGTATATTCCAAAAAAATCTGCTGCATCTTTCTTTCCTTATTGTCTCCTCTTTAGTGCTCTTCGCTCTTGTGGGTCTACACCTTTGAAAAATTCCTTTATTGGAGGGATTCTAGAAGGAGAGGAAATAGAAGCGTGTGGTAAATTGGCCATGTTGACCCAGAAATTTGTAGCATATTTTTAGTAGAAAAATACCTGTCATTTATTCAAGAGTATTAAGCACCTGCCGTGTACCAGGATGTGGGGGTGAGAGCAAAACCAAAGGTAATTCCTGGGTTTATGAAGCTAGTAGAACACATGACATATTACAAACTGTGATGGGAGCTTTGAAGGAAGGTTCAGGTTTCTACACTTACCTGGGTGAACCGACTTGGTCTAGAGGATGTGATGTTTAAGATCTGAAGGATGAATAGGAGTCAGGGAGATAAAGGGGTAAAGGTGGGCATGGGGCAGAGCAGTGTACTAAGGTCAATGGGAGCAGATGGAGGTCTGTGGAGGGAATGCAGAAAGGGAGGGGAAGATGGTGCGAGATGCAGCCAGAGGCAAGGGCAGGGGCCAGAGCGGCCAGGGGTCCCTGGATCCAGGAAAGGCTGTCTTTGTGCTCAGCGTAGTGGAGACCTCTGAAGGGGCTTTAAGAGTTGACATGGTTTGATTTACATTTTCAAAGCCCACGGGGTGCAGGATGGCTTGGTGAGGAGGGCGGTGTGGATGTGGGGATTCCTGGAGGGAGGCAGCCACCCAGTTGAGAAGTCGTGTCACTTAAACCAGGGTGTTGGAAGCAGAGTTCAAGAGAGGTGGATGGATTAGAGAGATATGCCGAGACTCGGGGATGGCTTGGATTTGGGGAGTGGAGGAAAGGACGGTACGAGGATGACACCCAAGCCTTTGGTGTGTGGAACTGGACGAATGGTGGTGCCACTCACAGAGGCCAGAAGCTCTGCAATATAACTAGATGTTAGATCAGAAACAACTGAATTGTCCAGCAATAGAACAAGCAAATGGATTGTCACAGAGGCAGAGTTGGAGCAGCTATGGCTTCAACCAATGGGAAGCCAGAAAGTTGAGCAGACTAAGGAGAAAGAACGCGGGTGGTGATTATGGAAGATAGGGTCAGGGTCAAGGTCAAAGAACTGGTGATCAATGAAAGAGCCTCTCAACCAATCCCAGTCCCAGTTTTTAGAGGACACGATTAGAGAAGGGGGCTCAGAAGGAAAATTCAAGGATGTTGGGTAAGTCGCTCCTTTTATCTTTTTATTTTTTTTGATTGGGGTATAGTCGCTTTACAATGTTGTGTTAGTTTCTGCTGTACAATGAAGTGAATCAGCTATATGTATACATACATCCCCTCCCCCTTGGACCTGCCTCCCCCCTCCCCCATCTCACTCATCTAGGTTATCACAGAGCACCCACTGAGCTCCCTGTGCTATACAGCAGGTTCCCGCTAGCTATTTGTTTTACACACGGCAGTGTATATATGTCAATCCCAATTTCCCAATTCATCCCACCCTCCTTTCTCCTCTGCCCTGTGTCCACACATCCGTTCTCTACATCTGCGTCTCTATTCCTGCTCTGAAAATAGGTTCATCTGTACCATTTTTCTAGATTCCACATGTAAGTCTCTCCTTTTAAAACGTGATGTCTCCATTTCCGAGGGAAGTTGGTCATCCCAGATGGCCACAAGGAAGAGATGGCTTGGCCTCCAACACTGAATTATTCAGGTGGGTTGTACCTGATGCCACTTGTCTGGATTGGGGGGGCAGGCTAGGCAGAGCCAAGCGGCCTCTACACAGAGAGGGGCAATGGGCTTCAGTCAGATGCAGGGAGGGGCTGTGCTCTGAGCAGGTATTGAGGTGCCTCTCTGCTTCAGCCCTCCCAGGCTCTCAGCTCCAGCTCCAACTTCATCCCCATCCTGTACCACCCTCTGTCCGCCAGGGTTCAGCGGGAAACAGAGCTCGCTCCAGACGGTTTAGTGAAAATGCGTTAATGAAGGCATCACTCATGAACCCACGTGGGACTACAAGCCTTCATCCCTACCACCAGGGGACCAAAGGCATAAAGGAGGGAGTGGTGTTCTGGAGCTTAGTGAAGACTGGAACCAGGGCAGAGGTGGAAGGAAAATAGAGGTTACCAGGGAAATTATGCCAGAACAGGAAGGAAGTAGGGAAGAGATATCCCAGGTTTTCCCACCTTTCTCTTCTCCCGCGTCCTATCACTCAAACCTGCCAGAAAGCCAGAAGGCAAAGGAGCCCAGGTGATGCTGTTGGCAGGGTCAACCCTCTGGACAAGTCAGACAAGGATGGAGAATGGACCAGGGAAGGGGGCAGGTGGAGAACCCCTACCCACATCCCATCCTGACCTGCCAGCAAAGCTGCCCGTGCTCTGCAGTGGCCACAGTCCACACAGCTGCTGCTGGAGATGCCTCCCTCTGAGGGTAACCTCAGCTTGGGACCTGCCCAGACCTCAATGTGCGCCCCAGATCTGGCGGGGAGGCTCGCATATACCCACACTCAGAATGAGCACGGAAACTTCTCCCAAGGCCAAATGGAAATGGCTTTTGGATCACCCACCATTTGGCTGGATTATCTGCACCATTGCCTCCGTCCATTACTGAGGAGAGCCAGGAGGGTCTGGACTGTCCTTGGAGTTCCAGGATGACCTTGTGGAGAGCTGATTACAGTCTGTGTGCGGAAAAAGAAGATGTCTGACTGTCAGTTTTCCCTCTCTCTGGTTCAGCGAAGCTTGATCTTTGGCCTGTGGCTAGATCCCATATTGAAGAGCCTGTCACTGCTGGTGATTTTGCTTGGAAGACCTCAGTTCAGACTGAAGCAAGCCTTTCCATTAGCAAAGCTGTACAGAATCCATAGTTGCCTTTGAGACTTACAGGCTCCCCGTGTGGTGCTTGGGGGGCCCCTTCTGCACAGCACTGCTCCTCGCCCTCAACCCACTCACATGCCACCTGGCTGCACCCCACTACCTCCAAGTCATAAGAAGAACAGATGCCAACACAGCTGCAGGGGGTCTCATGTCTGAACCAGGAAGAGAATGAGAGGCAGAATCCAAGGTCAGGGCCTGGGAGAATCCTGGAGAAGCCATCTTTGAGAATTAGGATGTCTTCTTGGTGGGCTTTTCTGGTTGGCCCAGAGAGCATCTACCTCTGCCACAGCCTCCTTTACATCCCAAAGCCCCAACTCTATGGAGCGGCCTCCAGAGCCTCAGAACGGGTCCTTAGCTCTGGTCCTGCCCATCTCTGATTTCCTAGGCCCCCTCCTCGTTCTGCCCTCACCACCACTGAGTTCCCATGGGCCTCTTGACAAAATTCATGCACTTTGGGGGACCAGTAACATATAGTCAAAAGAGCTAACATTTATTTCCACCTAACTATGTGTCAGGCACTTTTTTGTGTGCATTTGACCTGCATCAACAGCTTCAATCCTTACAGTAACCCAAAGCGGTAGGTACTAGTTTTTTATTTCCATTTTACAGGTGATAAAACTGATGCACAAAGAGATTAAGTAACTTGCTCAAGGTCGCACGCCAAGTAAGTGGCAGTGCTGGGCTGCAAGCACCCCATGCTGTGTTCTCACCCACCGGCCAGCGCTGCCTCCAGACGCCATCCCTGCGTGGGTTTCCCCAGGGTTTTTGCCACTGCTTATACATTTCTAAATGTTGGAAGTTTTGTCCTGCAGAGAAATATTGAGAAATACAGAGAAATATTGAGGTACTAGCATTCAGGTGGCTTTTGCTTCACTGTACAACTTAGAGAACACACAACAGATAATTCAAGATACACTTTTAAAAACTCTGTTTTCCTCCACTGGATTGGGTTAGAACAGAGGTTGGCAATTTTTTCAGACCGAAGAGTCCAACTGCACTAAAATCCAGAAAACATGGTCAACAAAGATGCAGGATGAAAATGCCTATTTTGTTTAACAGAGAAATATGTTACTTTAAATGATATTGATAGGGTGATTAATAATGGAATGAATTAAATATGGAAGTTATCAACTCTGGTCCTTAAGACTGAGCCTTGGCCTTGATCACTTGGCCAGTGCCCTTGGGGCCTGCCTTAACCCCCTGTCAGGTGGAAGTCTGTCAGGTGATCTATTAACTATAAAAATTAACGCTTGTATCAAAGAAATCATGGCAAAAGCTTTTCAGTAGTGGAGAGGAGGGGTATCCCAAATTGACCTGATCTACCTTTTTGGGGTCTGATTCCTGAGGATGTGAAGCACTGACAGTTTCAGATTGTATTCAGAAGAGCCCGTGAAGACGTTTGAGCATGTCTTAACATTCCTCCTTAAAGACCTCAGCAGCTAGAGAGCTTCCAGAGCTACTGCTGGAACTTGGAACTGCATTATTCCTCACTGTTTGACTTCAAGGTCTTACTGTTAAAAGTCTGGGTTAAGGGCAAGTGTCAGGCTGCTGCTGACTTTAAGCTTTATATGATTTTACTTTCCATAATGCAAAGCTTATTAAGGTGGATTCCACTAGAGCTGACGGGAGAACTTTGCCTGCCACCAGTGTGGACGCATTCCTCATTCAGGCCGTGGGCCCTCTAGAGTATGAACCACTGATAACTGACCATGGTACCTTCAGCACCTAACGCAATGTGGAGGATTGCCTGTAAAACACTTTCCTGGAACACATGTAAATTCATGATTTGACCATAGTCAGTCTAGCCCTCTCTGCTCTAAGCAGACATCATGGATTCTCTATATAGCTTAATTTACATGCCCGTCTCCTTGTCCGGGCCTGAACTGTTGCAAGATATTGATCATGCATTACTTGCTTTGCTATACCTTCTTTTAAAATTCTTCTAGCTTTGTTTCCTACCACAATAACAATACATGCTCATTATGGAAATTTGGAAAAGCTCAATGAAGAGAAAAAAGAAATTCAATTAATTCTAAAATTTTAGTGTAACTTTCCATGAATGTGTATGTACATTTTTACAAAAGAGGATCACCCTGTAGAAGTATTTACCTTTCTTTCTGACTGTACAATGCAATGTAAACATTTTTCTGTTGTCATTCTTCTATGTTTTTCATGACTGCATTGGGTTCAACTTTATGTTTCGATTTTTTTTTCTCTAACAAATAGTATAATGAGCGTACTTCAGGATACATCTTTGTGCAAACATGTGGGTATTTTCTTGTGGTAAATTTTCAGAAGTAAAATTACTGGATCATAAACATGGATGTTTTTAAGGCTTTTGGAGAGCTATTGCAACCAAATCACTCTTTGCTGCCAGTAGTAATTTCTTAATTCTTAGTCCTGATGTCAGTGCTGGCAGCATCACTGGACAGGGTCTAAAGTGCTCCCGACTGCCCAGTGGGGTATGTGTTACCAAGAGGTGACCTTTGTAGATGCGACTTTCTGCTTCAGTGGTCCTTTGTTCCTTACAGATGAACTGGTCTTTAAGGGTTCGATGCTTCCCATGGCTTTTTGTTCAAATGTCTCTTTTAAAATTGATGTTGAATGCAACCTCCAACTGGAGATCATGTACTGTCTGTTGCTCGATCACTCAGCTTCCATTCTTGTGGATTTCCCACTGAACCAACCTCATTGATTTCTCCTCAAGGATGGCCTGTAGGTAAGGGCTCCCTTACCTGAGAGTACAACCTTCTCTCTAGAGGCCAACTTTGTGAGGGCTTTGCCATGTGGAACTATTCTACCCACAGGGATTATTTTGCCTTAGACAATGCCCTGCTCTCCAGGATTGGCCATGGGGATCTTGCTGGGAAGTGAGTTGAGGTGTTTCAGCGCGGCAGTTTTTTAAAACTGGGGTCTGACTGTTCTCTGCGGCCTTTTCAGATGCCAGCAACAGTTGGCCACAGTAGGAGATGCTCACTGGAATGTTCCCGGGCTGTCCGTGCACAAGTCACAGTTGCTCTGGCCAATGGGAAATGAGAGCTAATTTGCTCTAAGGGCCCTAATTGGCTGATGGTGCAGTTCCGTGCCTACTATTTTAAGGCTGTGTTTCTGGCCCCAGCTTGGCAGGCTTGCTTGAGACATCTGGCAACAATGATCAGAATGCCTCTTTTTTTCAAGGAGGCTCACCATCGATTCATCTATGGACTCACAAGGAAAGACTCGTTTAGTAGAGCCAACATGTTTCAAAGAAAAGTATATTTTCATTAACTAGCCTCAAAGCAGTAATTACATGTTCAGAGAACTCAGTAAAAATTTATTTCTAAATATTTGGCAGTGAAATGTTGAAGGCAGCGCGTGAGTACGTGTGAGTGTGTGTGTGTGCGCGCACACACGTGTCTAACATGTTGCATGTGTTTTAAATAAACCCAGCGTCTAAAAGGAAGCAGGAAATACAATTGTAGACTTTGAAATTTAATTTTTAGCAACAGGATGTGTTTCTGAATACTGCTAATATATCAAAAGGAAAATGTGTGTGTAAAGGCTTTAAAATTGTTATCAAAGCAATTGTAAAGCAAATGAGGTGGCTTTTATTTTTTATTTTTTTACAGTGGTGGTGTCTGAACACTGGAAACCAAATTTCAACCGAGGATCAAAAGCAACGGTGATGTCTTTGCATGAGATGCAGCTGAACTTCGATGCTCCCGCAATCTGATTCACAGTTTATAATCACAGTTATCACAGAACCATTAAAAGCCTATTAACTTGAATTCCCACAATTCCTTGAGGGCAAGGGCAAAGAGAGAGCAACGTAACTTTGAATGTAAATGTAACACAAGGTTCGAACAGAGAGAATCTCTTTTAACTGTGCCAGCGGAAGATGTCGTATGGATGCATCTACCCTAGCAGATGGCTGATGTAAGAATACAACGTGAAGCCTTAGGAGGCTCGGGATGTTATGAAAACGATTTCTCTGTGAAGCGACTGGTAAAGTGTCTGTCCGCCCCAGACCTCTTTCTGGGAGGAGGAAGAGGAGGTGACTTGTTAAAATGTGTTAACTGCACGCTGGGTTGGCTGGACAAACACTATGCGGTGTCTGATCGAATCAGCCTGAAAAGAATCCTCGGCCCCATTCAGCGGGAGCAAAAGCCCAACTGCTGTCCAAGCCCTCGTCATGTGAGAAATCTGATTTCATGTTTTTCCACCCTTCAGTGCCTGTGCTGACATTTCCCCTAACAATGCTATTATGTGCTGTACAGCCAGACAGTGCAGTCAGTAAGCTGTCCTGAGACTTCGGATAAAACGGAGAGCTCTTATCTCACTGCAAAACAATTAGAGACCTCGTGCAGCCGTGAGCTGTGTGCATGCCAACATACCATCGCTGGTCTGTTCCCAAATTTCTGAGCCCTCCCTGGAGACATACACGCCTGCACATTAGGATGCTCGCTCTAAATGGCCCACATGCGTGTGCCCCTGGCGAGCTGGACGTGGTCCTTGTCTCACCTTTGTGAAGGAGTATTGGAATCACCTGAGGAAGGAAAGCGCGTTCTCTCTGCCGTCTCCAGCGCTGGTTCTGAAATAACTAATTCCAATCAATCCGTCCTCACCTCATATGAGTTCTTCCTGCAGGAACTGCCCACATTCACTGCCCAGTTTGATCCTGTTCCCACGATGGAGAAAGCAAACGGCTTGGTCCCGAGGGAGCAGGTTATTGACTACGTACTTAATGAGGCACACAGCCCCGATGGGGCCATTCTGCCACTGTCAAAACGACTGGACCATGGCATGGCGGAACCATGAATTTGGTTTACTATCATTTGCCACCGTTGAATCAATGGGGTAGGAATCTAAATGAAACGTTAAGACAACCACACTGCAGCCTGTTTATATAACTGTGCAAAGAAACAGCATGTGTCTCAGGGTCCTCTGGGGGAAAACCTCTACTTCCCTACTTCCGTATCAGGCACACTGAGGTCGGTGTTATGCCTTCTAGAACGGTTTTAAGCGCCGAAGGGAAAACCTCCTAGGAAAATAGGATATAAACTCTTTTAGCCTCCTACTTGAGTTTCCAAATCTTTAAAAGTCTAAAAGGACAGTGATCCTTGCCCAAGAATTAGGCTGCAATTCTTCTCTGTAGGTACAAGGTCAAATGGGCCCAGGGGTGCCCTGAATCCTCTGTCTTTTCACAGAAAGACCGAGAAAGCCTCAAGCACTGACCAGGGCCTTGAGATTCTCCAGGGTGGTGCTTCTCAAACTTTAAGTGCACACAGATCACCCGGGCGTCTTGTTAAAATGCAGATTCAGATTCAGTAGGTCTGGGCATGGACCTGAGACTCTGCATTCCTAATAAACTCCCAAGTGGTGCTTGGGTTGCTGGTCCAAGGACCACACCTGGAGCAGTGAGGCCTTGGTGGTGGGAAGGTTCCTTACCTCACAGCCAACTTAGAAGGAAGTAGGGAAGAAAAGACCTTGCGAAGGCAACATCGCAAGCCTTGACGCTGTGTCCATTTCCTATCTGCCTTTGCAAGGACCCCCGGTGACAGAAATACCCTGGAATGTGAAGAAAGAGCAAGCAAGAAAGGACAAATTGGTGGTCATCCACACAATTAACTGAATTGATGAACCTCGGATCCCAGTCGAGCTGGAGAAATCGGGGTGTAACGTCAGGACTCAGCCCACGTCTGTCATTTATGACTTTGTCTTATTATCTTTGTAACAAGGCTCTTTTATTAGCTCACAGTTTGCTGCCAAGGGGATGAAATCGCCGTTATGTTTTATGGTACACGGTAAGAGGAGAGAGGGGATCTTAAAAGACCTACAGATCTCTTCTTCGTTGAGGGACCTCACCTCCTCTCTCTCCTCCCCGCGTGGGATGGAGATGAACTTACCATCACGTTCCAAGACACTGTTCATTTCCTCTTCAGCTGAAAAATATATATGGCTGTTTTGCTTTATGATTGTGGAGGCCGGCATTTTCCATTCCAGTGCTCTCTGTTCTGAAGCACACTTGTAATTACTGCTGTCTTTTATTCTGTGTCTTCGGAGGACTGTCCCGTTCAAACTGCGAGAGGACAAAAGCTGCTGTCTTTCCAGGGGTGGAAACAATAGCATCGAGTCTTCACGTAAACCTCAACAAACACGGAAACACAGAAGTGAAAATGGGAATAACGCATCCAGTGGAGAAATGGAAATCAAACTAAATATTTCCACCTGTCTTTTTCAGAATTTGGAGAAAGAATAAACTCGGCACGCCTGCTGCATCCTAAGGGTGAGTCTTATTTCTAAGGTGATTTTTCTAAAAAAGCAAAAGTTCTCAACTGGCGTGTTGTTGTTACCTGTTCCTCAAGTCTCTGTCTGTTACCGACATTGGCCAGATGGTCAAGGTCACAAAGGGCAAGGTGCCGGTCCACAGCTCTTGGGTGGCCTGGAGGCCCTGAATGGCCCGCCTTCTGCTTTTTCCTCTATCATCTCCACCCTGCGCGGTCCTCTGACCTCCTTTTGGTTCCTGAGTGAGTCAAGCTCCACCCAATATCAGGGCCTCTGACGGGCTTTCCCCCTACCTGGCACGTGCTCCCCTCAGTTCATTGAAGTCATTCTTCATTTCTTCATCACCTTCCTGGTCACCCTTCAGATTCGTGCAGGTCCCACTGTCACATGGTCTTGAGCACCCAGTACCTCTCATAACTATAACCGATTATCTGTGTGGTAATGTCCGTCTCCCCACAAGAGAGCCAGCTTCGTGAGGACAGCGACAGTATTTACTGTGACCTTAACTGTGTCCAGTACAATTTGCTAGATGGCAGCAATTTTTTGAGTGAACAATTCTCCAAGTTACCAATGAACCAAAAGCTTCTCTAGACACGATTTGAAAAGTTTATAGCGATTCACGTTTCAGCAAGGTTATCAAAAATTGTCATTACCTGGGCAATGTCTCACATCCTTACCGACTCATGCGTGTCAGCAGAGTCAAGCGTTTTTATAAATGTTACTGTTTCTACCTTTCAGCTGCACAAACTTCCAGGTTGGTCAAGTTCTCCTTCTTGTCTTTCAATTCGTCTTACTTGTCTTGATCCAGGAATTGTTTTCTTGAGTGGAAGGGAGAGAGATGCAGTTGAATTTCCAGATAGTTTGCAACATAGGGTAAAACAAGCAAACAAAAAATGTGCTTCACGTGACAGGTGCCTGAGTACTTTTCAAGATGATGTGCAAATGGGTCGTGCATCCGTTGTAATTTCCATGAGTTCCGTACGAATCATGAACCATAATAAAAACGTACAATTGAGTCACCTCAATTCTGTTGCTATTTGCAGAAAGAATCCAGATAGTTTACCTTGCAGGGTGAAAAGAAAATGTGTTTTATAATTCAGATGCCTGAGAATTTCTCAGATGCTCAACATTTTACATGCAGATGGCTCGGCTTTTCCCATATGCAAGTTAAGTCGTCCGGGATTTGTGGACGTGAAGGTGGAGGTAAAACTTTTGGTGGCACGATGAACTGCAGCATGCCTGTGTGCAGGTCTGAGAGTTGTGCGGGCAGCACACCTGGGCACGTGGCCGATGCGTGTGTGAAAACACACCCGTGGTTCCACCACTTTCCCACCAAAGACAGGAACTTGCTAATTAAAACAAGGAATGGGGCTTCCCTGGTGGCGCAGTGGTTGAGAGTCTGCCTGCCGATGCAGGGGACACGGGTTCGTGTCCCGGTCTGGGAAGATCCCACATGCCGCGGAGGGGCTGGGCCCATAAGCCATGGCCGCTGAGCCTGTGCGTCTGGAGCCTGCGCTCCTCAACGGGAGAGGCCACAGCAGTGAGAGGCCCATGTACCGCAAAAAAATAAAAAAATAAATAAAAAATAAAACAAGGAATGGCACAGTGCACTAAAAACACGTGGAAGAGATAGGCACAGCTGCTTTTCATAAGGTCCTTAACACTTCGGATGTAAAAGATCTAAAAGTCAAAGTACACGACAGCTGTCATTTCGAAAAATACATTGGGTGGAACAATTAGATACAAAGGT
Organism: Delphinus delphis; assembly: GCF_949987515.2. Lineage (NCBI taxonomy): Eukaryota > Metazoa > Chordata > Mammalia > Artiodactyla > Delphinidae > Delphinus > Delphinus delphis. The sequence goes on from NC_082698.1 coordinate 6,641,821, forward strand.
TGTAGATAACTCACTGAAAATAATTTTTGGTTAATCAATAATTGGGGGTCCTAGTCATCTGATGTATTGGCAAATCCATGATTTACTACTTATGACAAGTTGATTTTGGTGATTGTCTTACCACTGTTTGAACACAGTGCTGGCACACAGTGGCTGTTCCCGTCAGTATTTGTTGAATGAACGTGCCCGTGTCTCAGCACTGCTTTCACAGCTACCTTTAACAGGCGGTGTTGCATCACTGCATTCTGAGCAGGGCCCAGCTCGTGCAAAGACCCAAAGCAGGATGGAGCTCCACCCTCCGGTGTTCTCGGCCCCAGTGATCTCAGTGCCCTGAGTGCTACAGGACTTGTTTTCAGAATGGGTCTCCAAGTTCAGCTCAGTAATTCAAACCTCCGAAAAGAATAACATCAACAATGAACAACCCCACCCCGAACTGCAGCTAGGAAATCCTAGCTGAAGAAAACTTGAATTTCATTTTTCCTGGCCGGGTTTTCTTTATTTGCTTTTGATTTTCTTGGACAAATCTTTTAGAATTTTAAACAATCGTTCAACAGGGGAAAATTGGAATACACCTTAACCAGTGATTGTACACCTTGTTTAATAGAGCATAAGACTAAATACAGAGGAGATGAAGAATATATTTAGAAACGGGATTTTAGATCTAAAGGATTTTCTGCTCCATCGGTGGAGACAAAGGGAATGTCTGTGAAATACTATGGTTTGGAAATGGCACTGTTGCTAGGCCTTTAGTCTCAGTCTTCAGCTCCCTCCCTCCTTATTGCTTTACTCTCAGTCTCTTGATGTGGGAGAAGCAGCATTCTGCACTCATCCTTCCCCTCCATTTGTGCAGCGCTCCCTGGCATGACATCTGCTGGGGAGGGAGGGGCCCCCCCACCGGAGGAGCACATGATGGTAGTCATTTGACCCTTGGCCTGCCAGAGCTCACAGTGAGGAGGGATCATGGCTAAGAGGCCCAGTTTCATGCAGATTAAAGAAAGGGAGTTAAAAGCAATCCTAGAAAATTCACTGCCCAGTAATTTAATGTGGTCAGGGAAGTGCAGTGAAACGAATCCTGTTTGATGCTGGCATTGAAATCGGCCTCAGTACGTCTGGGTTCTAGTTTGGACTTGGCTACAAATTAGCTGTGTGACTATGGGTGCGTCCCTCCACCTCTCTGAGACTCCCTTTCCTCATCTGTAAGTGGAGATGGTTGCTAACACCTGCTCACTTTCAGTCTGTGTTCCACCTCAGGCATCTCATCCAGGAGCACAGCTCTCTGGGCCGTCGGTGCTGGCCAGAGGAGAGGCCCCATATCACTAACACGGCAGCTCTTGTTAGGACACCCTCGTCGATGATTAGGGGAAGAGGGTCTTGAGGACACAATTTCTTAGCAAAAAACAGAGTTGGACAAATTCTCCCATTGGTGTTTACTCTTATTTTCACATGGAGTAGCCAAGAGAATTGTCAAGACACAGAATTTAAAAAAGGAAGGAAGGGGCTTCCCTGGTGGCGCAGTGGTTGAGAGTCCGCCTGCCGATGCAGGGGACACGGGTTCGTACCCCGGTCCGGGAAGATCCCACATGCCGCGGGCGGCTGGGCCCGTGAGCCATGGCCGCTGAGCCTGCGCGTCCGGAGCCTGTGCTCCACAGCGGGAGGGGCCACAACAGTGAGAGGCCCGCGTACCACAAAAAAAAAAAAAAAAAGGAAGGGAGGGAGGGAGGGAGGGGAAAGAAAAGCAGAAATCACGTAACTGAGTAGAAGTGAGGTAGGACTTGAGTGTCCGGGCCCCAAGAGGAAGGTCCGCTCTCAGGAGCCACCTCTGCAGCTTGGGGGACGCCAGGTGGCCCTCGAAAGGCTTGCGAGCCCTGGAGCTGTCCCGTGACCCGGCGCCCCCTCCACTGGGTACGTGGCTCTGTTTCCTCATTTGTAAACCCCAAAGGTTCATGGAGAAAAAGTAAAACACGTGAGAGCGCTCAGCACAGCACCTGGTATTTACTAACTACTCATGATTGCTGCTTCCTCATGGCCTCAGCAGCGTGCAGTAGGGGAGTCACAGTGGGTGAGCTGGGACGTGCAGGCAGCCAGGAAAGGAGCACGTGGGGAGGCCTGAGTCCTGGCTGGGTGTAGACAAGGCAGAGTCAACTCACTGCTCTGAAAACTGAGAGGTTGGAATAGATGGTTACCGTGAGGATATTCAACTCAGAAGTCATCAGAGGATTTGGAAGGTACAGAGTTCGCCATTATCTCAAGACTGTCTGGTCCACACCTGTGTGATCTGTGTGTATGGCTTTCTCACCTGGGACCTGGAGGCTTACACACTGGGGAGCGGCAGCTGCAAGGGACCCGAGGCAGGAGCCCTTGGGGGGCTTGGAACACCCGCACTCCTCCCCCATTGTGATGGGTGGGCTCTGATGCTATGACAACAGGGACCACTCCCGGACTTCCCCTCCTGGTAGAGGCTGAGAATTAAAGGTCAGGAGCAAGGAGGAGTGGCTTCCCAGGTATAGAACTCATGAGGCGATGAAGGGATAAGAGAGCCAACCTCAGCCCCCTTCAGCTTCCTGCAGAAAATGGCCAAAGGGAGACGCTTCAACCCACCTTTAGACAAGGATGGAAGATGGGTAAGAAGGATGATGCCCTCTCTCATCTTTCTCAGGCCACGTGGGTGTGGTCAGGGTACTTCTGCTACTTACCGTAGTATGACGTCTGACAAATCACTTCACCCAGCCTCAGTTCCTTCATCTGTGAAATGGGAATCTCATAGTATCCTTGGGAGGATCAAATGAAATTAATCTGAGTGTAAAGCGCTCAGCAGGCTGGCAACTTGTGACTGTTCACTAAGCAGTCACTGGTGTGCGCTCTGCGTTTTCTCTTTTCTATAACATCTATCTTCTGACACACTATATAATTTATTATATAAACTCCATGAGGCTGGTTATCTTTGTCTTTTCTTTTCCCCACTGGTTGTATCACAGAAAATAGCGGTACTAGCCTCTTCTAGGGCAGTAATACATAGAAATTTTTTTAAAAATTTGTTTGTTTAAAAGGAAAAAGAAAAATGGAAAACATCTTGGAAAATTTGGGCCTGAAGGCTTTAAAAACCCTAAGCAACTTAGTCTTTCTAAATCTCAGTCTCTTTGTCTGTTAAATGGAAGCATAATATACTAAGGTTAGAGGCCATGGTGGGGATTAATGAGATAATTCATACAAAGGTGCTTAGTATAATGCAATGGAAACATAGTAACCACTCAATACTTGCTATTATATAGATAATATATAACATATGTAGATATGTAATATATCTATGCATATATGTCCACCATGCAGAACCCACGGATACTGAAGGGCAACTAAGGGACCTGAGCATCCTTGGATTTTGATACCCACGGTGGGATGGGGGGAACCAATCCCCCACAGATTCCAAGGGATATATATTTATACTGATATTCTTTCTTGTATACCCTGCTCCATTACACAGATTTAAAGTAATGAATGGAAAATATTCACAATAAAGTAGTAAAGTATATAAAAATAAGAATTCAGAACCAGTTTAAATATAATTTAAGAGGCTGAGACTGGGAAAATATGTCACATAGACATGCAGGCCATATGGCCTAAACAGTAGCTATTTGGATATAACATTTGACTCTGAGTTTCATGGCAGCCAAAGTAAAATGGGAAATAACGTGAACTACATACACTAATTGGTTAGGAAGAGACAACATAAGCTTCTCAGACTTAATAGCTTGGCCTCTTTTTATCACCTACAGTATCAGTTAGGGCTGTGTGTGACTGAATATTATAAAAAGCTGACTACGGTGCCTTATGCAGACAGGGGTCTGTGTTTCTCTAGTAACAATCAGTCCAGAGGGAGGCAGTTCAGGGCTGGTACAGATGCCCTAGGGCGTTGTCAAAGGCCCAGGTTCTTTTCAGCCTCCTGTCCTGTTATCCTTAGTGCAGTGTGTCAACTCAGGCAGGTAAATCAACGGATTTACCGGAAAGAGGAAAGTCAACAGATAAATAGATGGAAGGCAGCTGTCAGCTAAGTTTGCCCCCTTTTCTAGGGGAAACAATCTCTTTCCCACGAGCCCCACCCACAGACTTCTGCTTTCATTTCAACTGGTCACATGGCCAATTTAGATGCAAGGGAGTTTGGGGGGGTATTTTTTAACCAACCACGTTGCCACCCCAAACAAAGTCAGGGTTCTGTTATAAGGCAGAAATCGAGAAAGAACGTTGCATCTCCTATTGGTGTCCCAGGAATGTACCTGGGCCCAGTTTAAGTGGGGAGCCTTTGGTGTGGGTCCTTTCTGCTGCCGGCACCTAAGAGCATAAAAAGAATAGTGCTGACGTGAAGTTTCCCAAAGTAAATTGTTGGGAAAATTAAAGAAATTGTTGGCTTTGCATCAGCAGCAGCCCATTTGGGAGACGAATTGCCACATTGGAGGTGACAGTCGTTTCGCAGTTGACCTTGCTGGTGGTAATCTGGCTGTTACTAGGTAGAAAAGGCTCTCTGCACACACTTTCACCTTCCTATTTAATATTTCAGTCATTGAGTGATTGAATGCAGCAAAAATTTCACTGCCAACTAGTTAAAAAGCTGTATTTCACGGTTACAATATCTAACAGAAGGGTTTATTTCACAGCTATCATGTTATAGCCATTAAGTATATATTTTAAAAGAGTGAAATTAAAATGCTAGAGACATTTTTTTTTTACAGTGATTTAGTCCACAGACTTGCAGAATACAAATGAACTCAAGTCAGTTGTCATTTAGCTGGTGACAGGGATCCTTCGTGATGTAGAAAAACTCTCCACCTTGGCCTGATTTTCCATAACTTGGAAAATCAGATTGGAGGAGGGGAAAAGGGAAAGGTTCTGAGTCTGGAGGCCCTCCGTATTATTTATATTTACTTAAAAATTGTTTAAAAGCATTAAAAAATATATAATGAATTAGAAAAATATATATGAATTAGAAATGTATAGGTTGATTTTGAAAAATTTCTGGGATATATTGTTAAGTGAGAAAAGCAAGGTATAAAATAGTGTGTATCATATGGTCCAATTTTTATAAAGCAGTGTAAGTCCCTTTTGTAGGTACGAGTGTTTGTAAAGTACCGTACGAGAGCTATTGTCATTACTATTGTTATCACTGTTATCTGGGGTGTTGGTGGGGGTGACAACAAGGGGAAGGAAACAGAAACCAAAAGTTACCATTAAATTATAAAAAGGCATTTATTGCAAATCTAAACCACAATGAGGGATCACCTCACACCAGTCAGAATGGGCATCATCAGAAAATCTACAAACAACAAATGCTGGAGAGGGTGTAGCGAAAAGGGAGCCCTCCTGCGCTGTTGGTGGGAATGTAAATTGGTGCAGCCACTATGGAGGTTCCTTAAAAACCTAAAAATAGAATTACCATATGACCCAGCAATCCCACTACTGGGCATATACCCTGAGAAAACCATAATTCAAAAAGGCATATGCACCCCAATGTTCATTGCAGCACCATTTACAATAGCCAGGACATGGAAGCAACCTAAACGTCCATCGAAAGATGAATGGATAAAGAAGATGTGGCACATACATACAATGGAATATTACTCAGCCGTAAAAAGAAACGAAATTGGGTCATTTGTAGCGACGTGGATGGACCTAGAGACTGTCATACAGAGTGAAGTAAGTCAGAAAGAGAGAAACAAATATATATTAACGCATATATGTGGAATCTAGAAAAATGGTACAGATGGACCAGTTGGCAGGGCAGAAGTTGAGACACAGATGTAGAGAACAAACGTATGGACACCAAGGAAGGAAAGCAGGGTGGGTGGGGTGGGGGGATGAATTGGGATTGACATATACACACTAATACGTATAAAATAGGTAACTAATAAGAACCTGCTGTATAAAAAATAGACAAAATTCAAATAAAAAAGTAAAATAGAGATCAGAAAAATAAATAAATACAAAGGTCAGATTTATAATTTTATAAATTATAATTTTTGAAGCCACATTTATAATATGATCCTATATGTGCAAATTATGCATGTATATGGGTGTACAGTTGCACAAGGATGCATGACGAAGTTGGTCACCAAAGAGTTAAGGGGAGGACTTCCCTGGTGGCACAGTGGTTAAGAATCCGCCTGCCAATGCAGGGGACACGGGTTCGAGCCCTGGTCCAGGAAGATCCCACATGCCGTGGAGCAACTAAGCCCATGCGCCACAGCTACTGAGCCCGCGTGCTACAACTGCTGAAGCCTGCATGCCTGGAGCCTGTGCTCTGCAACAAGGGAAGCCACCGCAATGAGAAGCCCGCGCACTGCAAGGAAGATCCAACACAGCTTTAAAAAAAAAAAAAAAAAGAGTTAAGGGAAAAGAGTGATGGGATTTCAGGGGAATTCTACTTCCTTCCTTATGTTTTTCTTTATTGTTTGAACTTTTAAAAACCATAAGCATGTATTATAACTCTAATCAGAAGCAAATACAATTATTTTCGTTGGGAAAACGAGGCAATTAATAGATGCACTTCATTAAGAAACATATAAACGATGGCAAAAAAGTCTTCTTCCTTCCCTGGTGCCCTCCTCCGAGGTAACCCTGTCGCTTGGCCATGGAAGAGCCCGTCCACATGATGGTGTGTTGATTTGTGTGGTTGTCTCCTTGCCCTTGATCCCTGTTCCTGCTCTGCTCACCCCACAGGCAGCTATTCACACGTGCATAATGGGAGTTCTTTTACTGAGATGGGTTCTTGTAAATTATGTATTGTCGTTTTGTGTGCATGGATTATTTATTTACATAAATGGTGTTGGGTCATAGATCTCATTTTGTTTCTTCTTTCCGCTCAGCACTGAGTTTACAAGAGCTCTCTGAGGCTATGTGTCATCTGGACAATTGGTTCTCCTTTTCTCTGCCAACAATGCCCCACCAAGTATACCACATAGATGACATAATCTCTCTACCTTTTGACATAAATAGTAGCATACTAAACACACTCTTGTGCAGAAATTAAACAAAAGCCATACTTATATGTGCAGTTATATCATGACTTGAGAAGGAATGGGAGAGAGTGGCAGTGTTAGCTAATATCGTTATAATCCCAAAGAGAAGGAAGGACTGGCTTTGGGTGTGACAGTGGGTTTGGTGACAAGGGAGGGGACAGCTGTGAGCAAAAATAGAACCTGCCAACAGCTATTGAACACTCGCTGGGTGCGTGCATTTTCTCCCTTAATCACATCTACCTTATCAAATAAGTATTGTTATTTCCATTTCACAGATAAAGAAACTGGGGCCTGGAAAAATTAAGTCTCTTGCGGAAGGCTGACCTCATGGGAGAGAGAGCTGGGATCGGTCTCAGGGCGTTTGAATCTACTGTTTGTGACCCAGCACGTTATGCTTCCTCCCTTTTCAGGAATTTTCACTAAGAGTCACGGTCCTGCCTTCTGTTTGTATTGTAATTTCCAGTCATATTCCTCCCCTTGAGATCCCTGCTTCAAAGTCCACTTTGTTGGGGTGGCTTTTAAGAGGCGCTGTTTATATAAAATTGGGGTGAGCTACAGAGGCTGTCAAGCACCACTCGCATCCCTCTTCAGGGGGAATTCGGGAATGGACTACTTGCGCAGCTGCTGAAAGTGTGGCCTGGGAGGTCCACCCCTAGATATTCCGTGGCTGAGAAGAGCTACTGCCCCAAGGTCACTTCCTGGGTCCCCACCATCCTCTTCTACCCAGTGACTGATTGACAAAGGCTCACAGGGGCCCAGTCCTCTCACTCCATCAGGCTGACTCTGAGAAGGCATCCATGTCTAGAGCTCCCTGTGGGGTTGGTCCAGGCCTTTGTTGGGACTCTGCCTCCCTAGGCCCAGTCCTGCTTCCTTCCCTTCTGTTCACAGAGAGATGCTAAAGCCCACCCCCAGCCATCCAAATAATCTTCCCACCCTCTACCATTCTCCATGCTTCATGGAGACTCAACGTGACCCTTCTCTCCTCCCCTTCCCCGTGTCCTGAGGTCCACTTCATAGCTGCAGGAGGTAGGCTCACCCCTGTGAACATGGGCTGAATCCTTGGCCCCAAGTGCAGAGAGCTCCCTTACCACAAGGAAGATCTCAGATAATGCATTCTGTCTCCTCAGAGCACATCAACTCCCTCTCACGGGGCCACACCCTCCTCACCAGGCCTCGGAAACATTTCCAGGCTCCGAGCGGCAGGGTGGCCCCTGTAACTTGAAACAACCGGCAGTGGTGGCCTCGGGCCATGACAATATTTTTTGTCTTGGAAAGAATACTTGAAAATTACAAAAATTATGCCATTTCCATCGCATGCCAGAAGCACCCAAATTGCATTTTAATCCCTTTACAGAGGAAGCCCTGATACTTGGCTTAGAGATTCAGATGTGTCTGGTTTTAATCAAGGCGTGTGCTGTTTTTCCAGTTCCCTCACATTGGACACATGCAAAAGACACCAGAATCCATCACACGTACCATGTTAAAAGAGTCCAATAGTCCACGTTTATCTCGGAGAGTGGAGGAGAAGCTACCACTGATCTACAAAGTGCGGGAGAAGGTGAGTCCTGAGAGCTGGCCGTGTGCCCCCCTGGCTCTTCAAGGGGGTGGCACCGCTGGCACCAGACAACTCTTTCTCAGAGGGAACTGCTCACTTGCTCTCCCTGGACCCCTAAACTCTGGTAGCATCCTACCTCATACGCTGGTCAGTACGATACCTCAGATAGTCTTGAGAAGGAAATACCTCTGGTCCAGACAATAAAGTTAGGCTCCTCTATGGATAGAGTTCTTTTCTTTTCTTTGTGAAGATTTTTTTTGGATGTAGACCATTTTTAAAGTCTTTATTGAATTTGTTACAATATTGCTTCTGTTTTATGTTTCCGGGTTTTTTTGGCCGTGAGCCATGTGGGATCTTAGCTCTCTGACCAGGGACTGAACTTGTACCCCCTGCATTGGAAGGTGAAGTCTTAACCACTGGACTGCCAGGGAAGTCCCTATGGACAGAGTTCTTAACACACACGTTCTTCCTTGCTGGCCAGTTCATGAGCAACTTTAGGGGCATGAGGTGGCCGGAGGGAGAAACAGGGTTAACTTCACATTTAGCCGCCCTGGACCAGAGAGCTCTGGTCTGCTAGAATCCATATTGGGCAGAAGAAGAAGGTGGCCTCAAAATTCTTTTCCAGCTTTCAATTCCATGCCTACAGACTTTCCCTTCCTTGTCTCTCAATAACATGTTTTAAAGAGAATTTTTTTTTTTTTTTTCTGTACGCAGGCCTCTTACCGTTGTGGCCTCTGCCATTGCGGAGCACAGGCTCCGGACGCGCAGGCTCAGCGGCCATGGCTCACGGGCCCAGCCGCTCCGCGGCATGTGGGATCCTCCCGGACCGGGGCACGAACCCGTGTGCCCTGCATCGGCAGGCGGACTCTCAACCACTGCGCCACCAGGGAAGCCCTAAAGAGAATTTTTTATGATTTTCAGCAATCTGGCAATAAGGTTGAGTTTCAAAGCCTTGAGCTGATGCACACACCCAAGACCTCACCCTGTGCCATGTGTGCCATCGCTGTCGATGAATTTAATTCTTCTTTTTTTAAATAAATGTATTTATTTTGTTTATTTTTGGCTGCTTTGTGTCTTCGTTGCTGCGCGAGGGCTTTCTCTAGCTGTGGCGAGCGGGGCTACTCTTCAGTGTGGTGCACAGGTTTCTCATTGCAGTGGCTTCTCTTGCTGCGGAGCACGGGCTCTAGGCGCACGGGCTTCAATAGCTGTGGCGCGTGGGCTCAGTAGTTGTGGCGCATGGGCTTAATTGCTCTGAGGCGTGTGGGATCTTCCCGGACCAGGGCTTGAATCCGTGTCCCCTGCATTGGCAGGTGGATTCTTAAGCACTGCGCCACCAGGGAAGCCCTGATGGGTTTAATTCTTACTTAGAGGTCACTTTGCCTCCTCCGTCTTCCTTCCATGCCCCTGTAGGTGTGTTCTGGAAGCACACTGGGGTTCTGATGTGTGCCTTTTCATCTCTTCCCTTGCTCTTTTCCAGCAAGCAGTGAATAACAACTTCCCCTTCTCTGTACACGACAATCGTCACAGCTGTCAGAACTCTGGATTCTACCTCGACTCTGTGAGTATTTCTCTCCAAGTTGCTAATAAAATGAGAAGCGACATTAAGGCTCTTGATTTTCTGAGACATGTTGAAGATAGAGGACTGACCTCAAAATTGGAACAAGATTAAAGCCTCATAACAGGTTACCGGGGGGGAGAAGAAAGCATAAAATTCTCAGAGTCCCACGTAGCTTTCAAAATCTGCACCAGCCTTCCTTCCACCTAGGTTTCTGTGAATTTCATGCTCATCAAGGTGCTTTCCCATCAACTGTCTGATTTGTGAGATTTCTTGTGAAGATCTGTCATGGGAAGGACGGATTGCCTGTGTGTGTCTCTGGATGGCAGAGCCAGGATCCATGAGGAGTCAAAGGAATGGATGGGGAGCTTACATGATATAAAGGACTTCCTAATAACTGCAGTTGTCTTTTCTCTGGAGGTGGTGTTTCACTGAAGAAAATAAAGTCTGATAGCACTGGTTAGTGGTGGTTAACAAAGCACTGGGCAACGAAAAGAGATTGCGAGCGCATATGTAATTTAAAATTTTCTAATGGCCACATTAGTAAGAGTTGATGAGGAAGCCTGTGATCAGAGACCCAAAGGTGCTGCTTTCTTCATTGGGAATCCTCTGGGATAGGAAAGAATCTTTGGATCTCTCGGTGTAAGAACCATCCCACTGAGTGCTGGAGATGCAGCCTGGGGTGGAAATGCTGAGGAGCCACCTGGGTGCAGAGAACCTACTTGGGGTCCCAGGGAGTCCAGGCTGTGGTCTCTCCGGTTCTGCCCTCCATGTCTCTAGAAGTCCAGTCCTCTTGGTGGGAGTGGAAGGCTCTGAGAACCAGGATGTTGTGAGTGTCAATTTATAGCCTTCAACAGGTTGATAAAGGATGTTTCTTGTAAGGGTGGTCATACTGTGCTTTTAGAGATAGGATGTCATGAAGGTGGTTTTACTAAAGACATCCGAACTGTGTGACCCTGAATATTTTTCTCCTAACCTTCTTGTGATTCTTCTCCAGGGCCTGGGATGTAAGAAGATCTCCTCAGAAAAAGGGCAACACATTTCAAGAAATTTCAATCTTTGGGCATGTGACTATGTTCCATCTTGTCTCGATGGCTTTTCAAATAACCAAATATCATACGTCTATCAGGAAGCTGTGGTGGTCCCAATTTTCAGACGCTTTCCAAGACATTATGATGAGTTATGGAACACTTTTAAATTTATTCCCCAGCAAAGCTATACAGAGTATTTGAAAAAGAATCCAAAAGTAAGGTTCACGATTAACAAAACGGCCGGTTCTCCACTGGAGCCCTAACCCTTCCAGAAGATTCCTGATGAGTTTTGCAATATTGTTATTTCATCACACATTCTAAAAGTATGTATTTTCTGATCCAGCACTGAGGTTTGACATAAGATTTGTTTAGGATTAGAGAATATAGACTGTATGTGCCTCAATGCTGAGGTGAAGTTTTCTTGCAGTGATAACATAAAGAAACATAAAGTCCTTATATAGAGAAACCAGAAAGGCAACAGGTAATGTTGCCACTCCCCCACCTTTAAAGTATTTTTATGGTTTTAATAAGGTTGAAAAATATTCGGGTCCTTATAAAATAAAGATACGTGATGACATACACATTTTAAATGAATGTGTTTTCAACAAAAATGTGCTTAAATTTTGAAATTGCCACATTAACTTTTGGGAGAGGTTTTAAATTACATAATTAATATAGGCTTACATTTTTATCTTGAAATTTCAAACAAACAGAGAAAGCAGGAGTCCCCTTTGATTTCACCACATCTCTAATCCTTGTCCTGTCCCCAGAAGTAAGCTAACCATTTTTTTTAAATTTATTTATTTTATTTATTTATTTTGGCTGTGTTGGGTCTTTGTTGCTGCATGCAGACTTTCTCCTAGTTGTGGCGAGCGGGGGCTACTCTTCCTTCCAGTGCACGGGCTTCTCACTGTGGTGGCTTCTCTTGTTGCGGAGCACGGGCTCTAGGCATGCAGGTTTCAATAGTTGTGGCACGCAGGCTCAGTAGTTGTGGTGCACAGGCTTAGCTGCTCCATGGCATGTGGGATCTTCCTGGACCAGGGCTCGAACCCGTGTCCCCTGCATTGGCAGGCAGATTCTTAACCACCGTGCCACCAGGGAAGTCCCTAACCATTTGTTTTTATTCTGTGCTTTTACAATCACATGCATGTGCGTAACTATTAATACATTGAAATTTTGAACATAAACTGTGTTACACAGTACATATGTTCTTGAAGTACATAACTGATCTTGAAGTTCTTGCAGTGTCAGTATGAATAAACTACTGCACTGTATCCCCTAATATGGATGTACCATGTTTTAAAAAACTATCTTACTAATGAGCCTTTGAATTGTGTCTCATTTTTGACTGTCAGACGTGGTGCTACATGAACATGCTTTATCGGGCTCTTTGGGTGCATGTTTAAATGTGCTCTGGAGTCATCTCTGAAAGTTACCTTCTTAGTGCCAAGTTGGCCCATAGGCACAGAGTATTAATAAACACCGCCAAACCACCTTCAAAACAGACTGGAACAATTAAACTTCCATCTACAGTATCTGTGAGTTTCTGTTTCTCTCCCCCCTCAAATTATCTTTTAGATATTTCAGGATATTTAAGGACAAAAAAATGGTATCTTGTTATTTTCTTATTTTGCATTTCTCTGATTATTAGTGAAGTTGGCCATCTTTTCCCACTCAGGGGCCATTTATATTGCCCTTTAAATGAGCAATGTCACCATCATTCTATATCAAAATTTTCTTGTTTCTATTTAAATATTTTTCTTATAGATGAATTTTAGAATAAGTTTGTCAAGTAAATCCACTGGCAATTTGATAGGAACTTCCCTGAATTTAGATATTAATTTATAGGAGAATTGACATCTTTATACCGTGGTGTATCTCCCCATTTATTCAAATCTTATTTTATGTTCTTTGGTAAAGCTTTATAACTCTTTTTACATAAGTATGGTATGTTTCTTTTCTGTGTTTATTCCTGTATATTTTGAAATGTGGCTATCTTGAATGCGTGTGTGTGTGTGTGTGTGTGTGTGTGTGTGTGTGTTTTTAAGTTACACTTTTAGGTTGGTTTTGTCTGATGCATAAAAAAGCTACTGATTTCTGTATGTGAATCTTATATTTATTTGACTACCTGGATAAACTTCTTACAATACATAAAAAATATTCTAATAAACTTAAAAAGTTCGAATAATTTTTCAGTTGATTCTTTTGGATTTTCTATGTGGATAATTATACCATTTGTGAAAGTGATAATTTTTATCATTTCTAGCATTTATACCTCCCCCTCATCTTATTGCACCAGGTACAATTTGAATATTAGCACAAATAGTACATATCCTTATTTTATGTCTGAATTTAATGGGACTGATTCTAATGTGTCACTCTGATGTCTGACTGTTGGTGTGGGTTTGAGATAGATAACCTTTATCTAATTAAGAATATTCTCTTATATTCATAGTTTCCTGGTTTTTCCCCCCTAAGATATATATTTTTAAGTATATGTACATGGGAAAATTTCAAAGAAAATAAAAATAAACAGTGAAAAATAATTTCCCTCACATCCCTGACTTCCAGTTCCCATTTTCTCTCCTAGCACCAGTTCTGTCACCTTTTTTTTTAAGTTATTATTTTTTTAAATTGAAGTATAGTTGATTTACAGTGTTGTGTTAGTTTCTGGTGTACAGCAAAGTGATTCAGTCATATGTAAATTTATATGTATATTCTTTTTCATATTCTTTTCTATTATAGTTTATTACAAGATATTGAATATATTTCCCTGTTCTATACAGTAGGACCTTGTCATTTAGCTTTTTATATATGGTAGTTTGTATCTGCTAATCCTAAACTAGTAATTTATCCCTCCCTCACTTTGATAACCATAAGTTTGTTTTCCATGTCTATGTTTCTGTTTTGTAAATAAGTTCATTTGTATCATTTTTTTAGATTCCACATATTAGTGATATTATATGGTATTTGTCTTTGCCTGACTTACTTAATTTAGTATGATAATATCTAGGTCCATCTGTGTTGCTGCAAATGACATTATTTCATTCGTTTTTATGTTGAATAATATTCCATTGTATATATGAACCACATCTTCTTTATCCATTCATCTGCCTGTTGACATTTTTTTATGTGCATCCTTCTCTAGGTAGGCTCTGCATGGATTCTCTCTGTCTCTGTCTCTGTCTTTGTCTCTCTCTCACACACACACCCTTAACCAACACCAATTGTTCCATGCCACTGTTGCTTTCTGCCACAGCACTACCAACTACACTTTTGAATATGTCATTCCATATCAGTGCTTATAAATCTACTTCTTTTTCAAAAACATGACTGCCTGGTATTTCATTTCAAGGATATGTCATAGTCCCTAGAATCTTCTGATGGCCATTTAGGCAGTTTTCAGTCTCTTCCTACTATAAACAATCTAGAATAAACACATTTATAGGTAAACATTTGTATTCATCTATGAGTATTTCTAGATGTTAAACTCATAAAAATAAACTTGTTCAACTAAAGAGCATGTGGATTTTTAATTTTAATTCAAAGTTTCTAAAAGAGGCCGTGCTTCAGCTTACAATTTCACTAACAAAATATGAGATAGATGCGTTACAAGTGTTTTCTGTAGTTTGTTGTTGTTTGTTCCTCTTTGTTGATATAGGTACATATACATACATATACATATATATTTTATGTTAATAGACTTTATTTCTTAGAACACTTTTAGGTTTATAAAAAGTTGAACAGAAAGCAGACGGTTCTCATATACCCACTCTCCCCACATTCTCACTGCCCACAGTTTCTCCTGTTATTAACATCTTGCATTGGTGTGGTGTATACCATATTTTAGCCCAGCATATATTATAATGTAGTAAAATGTATGAGTCTCCTACTTAATGGCTTCTGGATATCATGTCTTACTTAGGACTTCCTTTTTTTGAGATTATTAAATAATTTGAAGAGTTTTGTTGTAGTTCTTATTGTTCATGTAACAGGTGACATTATAGCAAATGGTATTTTGGCATTTATTGAGATGATCACATAAATTTTCGATATTAATCTGTTAATGTAATAACATATATTAATGGATTTTCTAATGTTGAGCCTTTTTAGCATTCTTAAGACAAACTCTAGTTGCTTATGATGTAATGTTCTTTTGATAAATTCAGGACTTCATATGCAAATATTTTATTTAGGATTTTAAAATGTATTTTTACTATGCTCTGACACTGCTTATATAAATTGCAAATGTCCATAGAATTTGCCATTTCCATGAAGTCTCTTGGACCTGTTGTTGTTACAGGTGCGGATCTTTTTTTTTTTAAATTTATTTTATTTTAGTTATTTTATTTTTGGCTGCATTGAGTCTTCCTTGCTGCACGCGGGCTTTCTCTAGTTGCAGCAAACAGGGGCTACTCTTCGTTGCGGTGCACGGGCTTCTCATTGCACTGGCTTCTCTTGTTGTGGAGCGCGGGCTCTAGGCACGTGGGCTTCAGTAGTTGTGGCACGCGGGCTCCGTAGTTGTGGCACACGGTCTCTAGAGGGCAGGCTCAGTAGTTGTGGTGCACAGGCTTAGTTGCTCCACGGCATGTGGCATCTTCCTGGACCGGGGCTCGAACCTACATCCCCTGCATTGGCAGGCGGATTCTTAACCACTGTGCCACCAGGGAAGCCCCAGGTGTGGATCTTTGAAAATATTTTCAATATACTTCATGGAGATTGGTCTGTATGGTGTTTCTATTTTTTTTTCCCTAATTTTGGACATTTTTAGTTTTTGAGGAAGTCATCTGTTTTATATGGATTTTAAAATTTTGGATGTTTTAACATATTCTTTTTAATGCTTTAAAGTTACATCCCGTCCTTTGACATGCTGAATGTTGCTCACATATCTTTGCTCTGTTCACCAAAACTACATTTTTGTTGCTGCTGTTTGCTTTTGATCTTGATAATTTATGCTTTCATGTTTACTAATTCTGTTCTTGGGCTTATTTTGATTTTTTTCTAGCTTCTCAAGGTGAAAGCGTAACTCAATTCTTTGCAGACTTTCCTGTTTTCTTGTAAATGCAGGTAAGGCTATTTCTTTCAAATGCCACTGTGTAGCTACATCATGGGCCTCTCATGATTGTTTAAGTAGCTTGTAATTGTTTTCTTTTTTAATCCAAGAATTATTAAGCAGTGTGTTTTCTAATTTATTTTTTCTTTGTTTTTTTCATTGCCCATATTTTATTAATTGATTAATTTTTGCATTGTGGTCAGTGATTAAGACCTGTATGATTTCTGCTTACTGAAAACTTTTAAATGTTCTTGTGGCTTAACACATGGTCAGTTTTTGTAACTGTTCTACATGTATTTGAAAAGAATGTGCAGTCTTCCATTTTAAAACCTTTTTTATTTGAAATAATTATAGATTCATAGAAAATTGTAAAAAAAATAGTATAGAGAAATTCTGTGTCTCTTTCACCCACTTTTCCCTGATGATAACATCTGGCATAAGTATAGTAAATGGGTGTATTAATTTTCTATTGCTGTGCAGCAAATTACCATAAACTTAGTGGCTTAAAACAACACCCATTTACTAGTTCCCTGTTCTGTAGATCAGAAGTCTGGGCACTTGTGGCTGGATTCTCTGCTCAGTCTCACAAGCTAAAACCAAGGGTTGACTGTACTGCACTTTCACCTGTGCTCCAGGGTCCTAATTCAACCTACATGGTTGTGGCAGAATTCGGTTCCTTGTGGTTGTAGGACTGAGATCCCTGCTCACTTGCTAGCTATCAGCCAGTGGCCATTCTTAGCTCCTAGAAGTTGCTGTTGTCCTTGCTACATGGCCTCCTCCAGCTCCAAAGCCAGTGATGGAGTTCAAATCCCTCTCACATTTTGTGACCTCTCTCACCAGGAAGAGTCCGGTCTGTTTTTAAGGGATCACATGACTAGATCTGACCCACCCAGGATAATCTCCATATGTTTTTTTGTTTATTTGCTTATTAACAATAAACATTTATTTCTCACAATTCTGGAGGTTGAGAAGTCCAAGATCACAGCGGGGCAGGTTCAGGGTTTGATGACTGTTTGTGCTCTCTTTAACGTCACGTGGCAGAAATGCAAACTCCATGACTTAAGGTCAATGGACTTGGGGCCTTAATTATATATGGAAAATCCCTTTTTCTATATAACTTAAGTATGGGAATTATATTGCATTATATTCACAGGTTCTGCCCACACTCACAGCCAGGGGATTACACAAAAATGAGGGTCAACAGGGTCATCTTAGAATCCTACCTACCACAAATATCACAACCAGGAGATTGATGTTGGTACAATCCACAGACCTTATTCAAATTTTACCAGCTTTACATGCATGTGCACGTGTGTGTGCACGTGTGTGTGTTTATATTTTTATGTGTGTAGCCTCCTTTTCTGGCTACTAAATTATATATAGATTATAGTTAGCTTGTTGATTGGCTAATCAAGTCTAACATTTACATGATATATATACTTGGAAACTGGGTGGGATATTTCACTTTTAGGATCCTCGGGTTTTTAATTTTATGATTTTGAGGGGGTTTTTTTTGTTATAGAAAATTTTCTTCAATTATTTCTTTATTTTCTTACTTCCATTTTCTCCTTTTTATTCTAGAATGCTTCTTAGATGGATATTGAAATATCTGGATCTCTCTTCCTTGACTCTCCAGTATTCCTTTTTATTTTCTATCTGCTTGTCTATTTGCACTGAATTCTGGAAGAGCCTCTAAACTTTGTCTTCCAGTTTACTAATTGGCTCTTCAATGACCCATTCTGCTATTTAGCCAGTGTACTAAGATTGTCCTATAACCAAACAACAGTTTAATCTTCAAGGTCTCTATTTGGCTCTTACTTATGGATGCCATGTTTACTTCTGTCTGATAATAATTTTACTTATTCTAATATCTTATTTTTCTCCATTTTGTTGCCTCGGGTATTGCTATGTCTGTTTGCCTTTCTAGTGTGGGGCAAACATTTAGTGACTTTTGGTTTTATGTGAACAGTGTGTATGTTCTTCCCACACTGTTGGCGTGAGGATGGGTGAGAGATAGGACACACCACCTGGGGTGTGGCCAGCAGCTCTGCTTCTGGGAGAGGGTTCCTAGTTCATCTCTTGCCCTCTTCCTAGCGCACTGCCCTGACCCCCAGCCAGGTAACCATGCACTCTCAATCCTTTTGCTTTGGCACAGACTCAGATCCAACTCACTGCTTGGTACAGAGATGTGATGAGGACCAACCCTGACAGATAATCTCTATAAGTAACCACACACGTGCCCTGGATGCTGCCTCTTCCCAAATCCACTACCACCACACGAGGACCCTTGGAGCAGTTACCGAGTCTGGAGCATCCCTGACGTGCACACTTCATGCCTCCCTTCCCTCTCACAGAAAATCAAGATCACTTCTCATAAATAGAAAGTAACCTAAAAGTAAATGCAGTGAGGGAAAAAAAAACCTAATCCAAAGTGATTGAATTCCACCCAAACATCATTGCTTCCTCAAAACTTCTTGTCTGAGGCCTGCCCATGGATTTTTGAAAAGAGATGTTAATAAGTGTGAAGAGGTTTAGACACGCCATCCCCAAACCCAGGGCTTTCTCCCCAGCTCAAACAGAAGGTTTAGAATGGAATAGAAAAAGAAAAAAATTTCTTAATATGTAAGCCAATATTATTGAATGCTGCATCAGTCAGCCACCTAAAAGTGTCTCCTGCACTTCAGGAAAGGGTTGGGAATGGATGTCCTCAAAGTTGTCTTCTGACACTGAAAGACTAGGTCTCTGTCCATACTGGTCGTGTCCCTCCCCTTGAGGGTGCTCACTGCTCTCAGTTACATTTCAGGGCATCCTCATCCTTGTGGCATACAGGTGCCACGTGCAAGGCAGGCTCAGTGGATGTTAATCACAATTTGCAGGGAGTAATTTTTAAACCCTTAAACATTGGTTTCTTTTCTGTAATATATGATTTCACATCTGGACAATCGAGTGGATAACAATTTTTTACCCGAAAACTACATAATGTTTAGCAAACCAAATATTTTAGAGTCTTTGTGTTGACTTTGAAGTTACAGTGGTGACTTCCCATCTAAGAAGGAGGGCTGGGCTCACCTCGGCACCACCTCTGGTAGAATTCACTGTGGAAGAACTTCCAATCTTAGGAGAAAAATAGAAATGAGACAGTGGAATCATAGCCAACCCTGTCACAGCCTTTACAAAGTGTTTTTATATTCACTAAATAAAAATTTTTAAATGACACACTAAAATAAAGAGACTACCCAGCGACGCATTATACATCTTAAATCATGGGCGTTTCCATTTACTGTTCCTTTTTTGAGGAAAAGTGTGGGTGATCCCTGTTGTCCCCAGTGTCAGAGAGATGCTTTGCTTTTGTTTTGGTTTGGTTTAATAGAATGCCAGATTCTATTCACAGGCAGATTTTATGATACCTGAGCCGCTTCTGATCCAAGAAGCCGCTGCTTCTTGGATCCCTGATCCAGATGGTCGAAATAATTGAATGCTTGAAAATTTTGGGGGAGTTGCACTGTAGCTGACTCTCAAGTCCACATCCCCACACACAGGGTTATATGACGTTAGCTCTGTCTGGGGTAAGTTCTCTGCTGGTCACAGTCTGACTCCCTGACATTCAGGACTGCTGTTCTTCACCAGGTACGTTTCTTTCTATTTCCTTTTCTTTTCCCAAGGTCTCCTCACAAACCCTCACTGACTGAACCCCTGTCTTGGCTCACCTTTCTCTGCTCAAATACCAACAATCTCCAACAAGAGTGACTCCAAATTCAACGTACTGGAGATGAAATTTAAAAAATTACCAAAAAGGTATATAGAACCAAGTCTGCGATTATGTGAAGCAGGGAAGTGAGGATGGGGTAGATCAGTCTCTACTCTTTGGGATCAAAGAGTAGATTTACTGTCTCTGGAAACACAAGTTAGATAATTTGCCCTTAGAACTAGTCTTTTTCCACTTAATTGTTTTCTAGGTAAAAAAATAAATGACACCGTCCAATGACCTCACAGGTCTCGGTCCAGTGAACCAAGAACAAAAGGATACAGCACTTTAAGGAAGAGGTTGGTCTTAGGGGCTCCGGGGTTGATGCCCCAAATACAATAACCGACTTTGCAAAAATAAGTCTTTGATAACTTGGCAAAATGTCAGAGAATGGACTTGAGGACACAGGGAAGTGGAAGGGGAAGCTGGGATGAAGTGAGAGAGAGTCATGGACATATATACACTACCAAATGTAAAATAGATAGCTAATGGGAAGCAGCTGCATAGCACAGGGAGATCAGCTCGGTGCTTTGTGACCACCTAGAGGGGTGGGATAGGGAGGGTGGGAGGGAGACGCAAGAGGGAGGGGATATGGGGATATATGTTTATGTATAGGGGATTCACTTTGTTATACAGCAGAAACTAACACACCATTGTAAAGCAATTATACTCCAATAAAGATGTTCAAAAAAAAAAAAGGAAGAAACTTGGCAAAATGTCAATGACTTGCCTGTTGGTTCTTTGTTTTAGTGTGTTGTTTTAAACAGAGGAACAAACAGCCAGTTAAAGAAACCCCAACTTACTAATCAGTTACATGCAGGTGTTTATAGATTTCTTCTGTTTTAATGAATTAGATTGGCCTTGTGCCATCCTAGAAATGACTTAGACACTAAAAGAATGGCTGATGGCTTAGCAATAACATTTTGGAGTGATGCTGCCTTGTATCCATTCTAGACCCAAACCAGGAAGCTTCAGTTAATTACTGTGCGTGTTTTAGGCATGTGCATAACTATTTTTCTTTCTAGTTTATACTTGCAAAAATCAGATCTAAAGACCCTTAGACACAATAGTTTAAAGAGCAGAGTGATGATTTCCTGTATGAGACCAACTCTTAAGCTGTTTTTAGGCAGAGAAGCACACTCTCATTTGGTCTGTTTTGACTTTTATGACTAATTTTAAAGATTGCTCTGTGCCCTCTCTTTGTTTTGCATATTTTGTGGCTGTGTTTGGCCACGGCCATCTCTGTTCTGATGGCTCCACACTTGAGTCAGATGTGGTGGCTGTGTTTCCCCTTCCACGGCTGATACGACAACCATTGTGTGAACAATCTCCTCTCTTCAGGTTAGTGGTCAATTGTCACTCCGGTCAAAGCTCAGGACACATCACTGCTGGCCTGTGGGTCAAGGGGAACAGACATTTCACTCAATTCAACATTTTTTTTTTTTTTTTACCTACAGAATTGGTACCATATTGAGGCCTCGGAGGGGGGAGATAGGTGTGGGGGAGGAAGAGTTTGAAATGATAAGCTAAGTATAGGTTTCCCATATGTTCCGCTGAGTTCAGGGAAGAATCCATGCTGTTATGGTAACACCCTAAGAACCATAAAACAAGCAAGAAGAATAAATTTCCTCCTCTGAGCTCTTTGCTGCCACCCACAATCCTTGGTCCTAGCGTGGTGTCTTGAGCCAGCGATGGGGGAAGACCCCCTTCAGCTCGGCTCTGGGCTTTGGGATTTGACAGCACTGCTCAATCCTTGCTTTTCTCTGGGTGAAACGAGGCTGCCACTTCCCAAACACACAGGGTACTTTTTGTGGGAATCCTTGTGCCGCGCGGACTCGGAAGGGCTGCGTAAGTGTGAAATGCTGTACATTGCCTTTATAAGTACCTATCAAAACAAATGAAAACATCTCATTTAACACACAGTATTTAAGTAAACACATTACGGCTACACCAAAATAATCCTCCCAAATATTAAACAACAAATCAACCCCCTGTCAGAGCCTGACTCACTGAATAAATGGAATGAATAAAATTGTAACTTATGTGTTTGACTACGGCTCTATGAAATTGTTGAATCTGTTAGGTGTAGCATGTGATTTCTGCACACAGTTACCAAAATAACTTCAAATGCTTTATTCTCTCTCCCAATTGAAATCAAACAGATCTGCAAGTTCCCAAATCGGGTAATACAGGCACAGGAGCGCAAATCACATTTGCTTCTCTTCTACCCCTCCTCCTACCTGAATAGAAGCTAGCACCAGAATGTTCAGACGCAAGGACCATTATTTCCACTCCACCTGAGCACCGGTCGGGCTGCATCGTTTGTAGTGGACCATGATAGTTCCCAGAAGAACAACTCCGCCCATTACCCATGTGCCATCCAGTTGTTCACAGGGTTATAAGTGACCATAGCGGAATACAGCCTTCTCTGCCCGAGAACACATTGCTATCTATTCCTTAGGCCTGAAAGAGAAACGCTGCACCTGTCTTAAATATTCTCCCTCTGTTTATAACCTTCGTCTAAGCTTCTGTGACTGTTACCAGCCGTGAGTAGTATACCCAATCCTTCTCCAACAAATGTCATTGCGGTTCCAAAAGAGGATGGGAAAGTCTCAACATAATCCCACGGGAGAAATCTTATTGTTCCTCCAAAGCGTATTTTGTATCGAAACCAATGCCTAATATCTGTGACATTCTAGAGCGTTAAAGGAAGGATTTGGCTCTGCTGGTGCACAGCCGTCTGAGACTCCAGCATCTTCAGTCAATCAGAATAGTTCTGGTTAAAGCACATATGCTGGCCAACAGAATCAGGGCTGATTTCCAGCTCATTCCTAATATGCCCCTGCCCCCACCCCTGCCCCAAACACTCTCTCAATTGCCCCACTCCTTTTGGGCCACGTTCTCATGGGTACCATTGTGAATACACGTTACGACATGCCCGAACACCCCATGTATTTACTTATCATTCAATGACTATTTTTCAAGCCCCTGCTTTGGGTGTTGGACTACAAGGGTGAGCAGCAACACACTCATCCTTGCTCAAAATGTATGCAATCTAGACTATCTGTCAGAGGACAAAATGCTGCAACCCCCTTGCAACAGCCAAGATTTCAAGCTAAGAATGCCAATTAAATGTCGATCAGGTGATAATAATGCTTTGAAAGGTCATAATTATAATTTTATTAAGCTGTGATCAGGGAGATAAGATAAATGTCATAGAAATGTGTTTAATATTGGTTACATATTACATTATAGAAAAATTATGAATTTGTGTATCTTGTGTACATTCAAATTTGGATATGTTTAAGGGCAAAAGCCGAGTCTATTTTTTTTTTTATCTGCTGGATGAGGAATTGATTTTAATTCTTTCTCTGCTAATTAAAAGAGAATTAGAGGGACTCCCTTGGTGATGCAGTGGTTAAGACTCTATGCTCTCAATGCAGGAGGTCTGGGTTCGATCCCTGGTCAGGGAACTAGATCCCACATGCATGCTGCAACTAAGAGCTCGCATGCCACAACTAAGGAGCCCATGGCTGCAACTAAGGAGACCAAGTGCTGCAACTAAAGAGCCTGCAAGTCACAACTAAGACCCGGTGCAACCAAATAAATAATGAAATAAATAAAATAATAATCATCATAAAAATTTTTGAAAAGGAGAATTAGAAAAACAAACTACTAAAGCACTAAATACATTTTGATTACTTATGGATATAAGCAGTTATTTGCGTTTCATTCCTTTGCTTACTGAAAGTATAATGATAGGTGAAATTAAGAGTTAATAGTGTAATAGTGAGGGTTTATTTGGCAGATGGAATGAGGTCTGCTGTTTTCCCACCTTGTAGTTGGGAATGTGAAGTTACAGTGTTTGCTCTTGGGTAAAGTCATGCAGCATTTAGCCCCTATTCAAATAAATCGAGCTATTCAGGAATGGAAAAAGGCTCCAGCTGGGGTAGAAGGCGATGAGTGTGGTTGCAGCTGGGCTCCATTTAAGGTGCCTGGGGGAGCCAGGGAGAGCCCTCCAGCAGACAGCTGGGCGGGGAGGGTCAGCTCAGGATGGGGACCGGATATGAGGGAGGAGATGGGATGATAGCTTGATGGAGGAAGGTTCAGCAGAAGGAATTTTTTTGGCTTAGAACAACACAAATTTATTATCTTACAGTTTTGGAGGTCAGAGTCCAAAATGGGTCTCAAGGGGAAAAAATCAAGGTGGAGGCAGGGCTGTACTCCTTCCTGGAGGCCCTAGGGGAGAACCTATTTCCTTTCCCTTTCCAGCTTCTGGAACCTTGGTTTGTGGCCTCTTCCTCCTACCTCAAGGCCAGCAGTGTTGGGCTGAGTCTTTCCCACACGACCATCTCTCTGGTTCTGTATTCAGATTCCCCCTCCAACCCCCCTATTTTTCTTTTTTAGGATTTTTTTAAACATAGTGAAGAGTGGCGCTTACAGACCAAGGCAAAGGAGAGAATGGAAGTGGACACACTAGGCTGCCTAAGGATGAAGGTGAAGTAGCTGAGGCTACTGGTGCGTATTGGGTGGGGTGTGCTCCTGGAAGGGGGACCCGCTTCTCGGTGAGGGGCACATGGCGTGAGTGGGCGGGGGGAGGAGATGAGAGAAACCTTCAGCGGAAGAGGGAGGACTTGAGTCTCTCCGGAGTGACTGCTTCCTCATACGGAGGTGGAGGGTGGGTCTTCATCTGAGAAGAAGGTGCCTCAGGTGGGACCTTGGAGAAGGTGGGCGGGGCCACCAGCTGGAGGAGGCCCCGGAGCTGGGAGGTGGTCTGGATTTAGAGAGGATCCGTGATCCTGCTTTGGGGTTTCCTAACAGGGTTCAGCAGATCTGGAGTGAGACGGGAGAAAATGATGGGAGGGGACTGAAAATCACTCCTGCAGGCAAAAGTGAGGAGATGGACCCACGAGAAGGCCGGGGGCAAGCTTCCTGAGGCTGGCCGCCCAGTTAGTCGCCTGGGGAGGCTTCGGCAGTGCCAGGGCTGGGGTCCCACCCAGATCAGTTAAGTCAGGTGTCTGGGGTGGGAGCCAGCTTTGGTATATTTTAAACGCTCCCCAGGTGATTCCAGGGCCAGTCAGAGCTGAGAACTGCTGGTGGGACACAAGGAAATGCACCGTCAACATAGCAGAACTTTTGGAGAAGCTAGAAGGGGACTGAGGATGCCATGGAAGATGGGAGGAAATGAGAGGAACTCACCTGAGCACACACAGGAGTGAGTGGTGGACATGTGTACACACGATGTGTGTGCGCACAAGCAAGGTAAGGTGGTGGCTCAGCACGTAGAGGAGATTTATAGAACTGGAGCACAGGATTGAGAAAAGTGTATTTGTGAGTGTATTTGGATCTTTTAGAAAGATAGCAAAACTGAATCTCATTTGACTATTCATTTAACAAATCACCTTTATAAAATGTTTGAGCAAACATGAGGAGTAAATATTTGAGTGTCCTAGAAGTTCAGGCTGCCCATCACTAAGGAGAGAGATTTAAAGAGTCCTGGAAACTGGGGTCCAGTCTGTGCTGCAAAGGAACTCCCAGCTCCGAAACTCATTCATGACTCAGAGAAGGAGCGTTGGCTGGTGTGCAAGGAAAACAGGAGGAAATGCGAGAAAGTAGGCGGGGTGCTGGGGCATGAGATGACACCAGGACATGATGAGGTTCTCAGGCCTGGATGATGGCAACATTTGGGGACAGAAGAAGACCATGCACCCCCCCCTCTCTGCTGTACCCCCAGACCCCAAGACACCACACCCGCCCAGCATACAGGCATTGTTGAAAGGGACTACCAAAAGCGCGTCCAGAATGTCTTTGCAGTGGACAGTTATGAAGGCTGGTCCTTGCTTACTGGGTTAGCGCAGTTTCGGTACACAGTTCGGTTATTTATTACCTTTGTGGAATCTGGCAAGTTACTCCTAAGTATGGTTTTCACATTCTTATATTGGGGCTACTTATAAAACTCACCTCCTAGGATTAAGGATTACATGAGAGGATGCATGCAAAGTGTTTTTCACAGTGTCAGGTGCAGGGTGAGAGTTCTGCGGGTAGGCACTCTGGCTACCTGGAAGGTTCCAATGGCCAGTCGGCAAGGCTGGCAGGGTGACCCCTCTGGGTCCCTTCTCCTGGGTGCATGGAGCTGTGGGGCGGTGCCCACTTGTTATCAAGACTCTTTGCCATTAAATCTTCACAAAATCGGGTCCCTAGTTAAATTCTCTTGCACCAAGAGTGGATTGCATTAGTTCCTAGAGAACTGAGGAACACTGGGTGGGTGTTGGGTCTTATGTGGTCTTGACCCCTCATCCTGCCTTGCTAAGGGAAGACCTGGCCATTCCACCCCGACCCCCAGCTGGAGGTAATGTTTCTCTTTTCTCCTCTGAGCTCCCTCACAGCCCTGAGCTCACTGCTTTGTTAAGTATCTGCTTCATTTTCCTCCTAGGCTGCAGGGCCTTAGGGACAGGCTCACATCCATCCCTTTCACCTTTACCTTGTCACAGCACTTAGTTCTCTGTCTGACCTTCACCACCGATTTATTGCACTAATGAACGAGGGAGTGTTTCAAAACACCAACCACTAAAACAAGTATATGCAGATCTGGGCATTTTTTAACCTTCTTAATTTTAACAAAATGGACATTTTCCATTCTAGAAGTGGCAATGATCATTTTGCTTTACAAAGCTGCCGCAGTTGCTTTACAAAGTAAAGATGGGTCTACAAAGATGACAACGTTTTACTGAGGTCATGTTGGTGGAAAAGAACTCTCCAATTTTTCTCCTCTGAAAATAGATTCCCTTTAGTTATTTATTTAATAGCTGTGATCACAGGTAGAGAAGATAACATTTTTTGCTCTAGAGTAAATATATATGAAGAGATAACATTTCACGAGAAAAAGTGCCCAAAGCAGAAACCGCTTTCCCCCTGGAACTCTGGTTAAGATGAACAGCCCCATGGGCTCTCAGAGGAACACGTCATAACAGCGTAGTCTCTCAGGGATGTCACAAAAACGTGCTGAGGTCAGACCACCTCCTCCATTCCGCATGAAAGAGACACACCAGAAAGCTGGAAACTGCCTTCCTGGGCTCTGCAGAATGAATCACTCCATCTATATTTTAAGTCCCCAAGCACTGAAGTGTACACAAGATTAATCAGATTCAGAACGTGGCTTTTAAAAAAATCACATATGCAACAAACTCCCTTTACCCTTTCCCTTAAATGACTACAAAGATCAGTTCATTGTTCTTAAACATTCGGACAAAAACAACAACAACAAAAAACCCACGTAGGTAATTTTTTTAAACCAAAGAAACTAAAGGTACCTAATGCCCAAGGAGCAAACTGGAAACTTGAAAGCAGCTGGGCAAGTACTGATGGCCCCATAAAGCACTGCCCTGCCTCTGCCTGATGCCTAATTACTCATCGGCATGGCCTTTGTTCAGCCAGTGCCTGCTTTTACAATGCAGTCAAACAAGGTAGAACTGTGTCCATTTATGGGAAAGTCAAAGACCAATAAATAAAAAGTTTAATTTCCTGATTCCCTGGAGTCGATGGGGCTTAGAAAATACTCACCAATCCTTGCAATGAGTCTTTTAAAAAACCGTGTGAGCAGCACCTCGTATCAAATTTCATTGCTCATAAAAGAGAATCAGATTATGTTAAGTGAAATAACAGCAGGGTACGCCGGGCGGTGTGTTTACAACTACAAAACTATCTGCTTAGGGCAAAAGACTGGAAATTTACAATTGCTATGAGACGTTGTGATGGGGGCAGGATTTGGGGAGACTGTTTTCCCTGTTTTCTAAATTTTCTGCTGCTATTTTCATTTCACAACAGCAACAAAAAATTAGACATCAATCGGTAAAACATTTAGTTAATTGTTTAGCAGATCTTACTCCTCAGAACAAAGAGCATCACATGAGGCTTCCAACGTTAAGCGAATCAACTAAAAACCAAGAAATTCAATTAAGTATCGGAGGACTGAGCGTCTTAGCTTTCATCTGGAGGACGGTTGATTTTTACAGATGTCCAAAGTAACTCCATTAATAGAAAATAATCCTTCATCACGTCTCTCCACTTATTGAATTCTATCAGGTCATTAATAATATTTAGGAAACTTTTTCTCCCTCACTTTGATATGGAAAGATGAGGCAATGAACCGGGTGTATAATTCCTATCTCTCGTCATTTCCCACTGTTTAGAAAACGGCTTGGGAGAGACTAGCTGGATTGCTCACATGGACTGTTTACAAGGAGCAGACCCTGCATGAAAGTGGACAGAACATGCACTGACTTAATGCAGCCCACACGGTCAGGCTGATCAGGTCAATGCCAGCTTTCCATCCAGGGACTGTGTCCAAGGGACTCGCTGCTGGGCTGCTGCTGTGTCAGCTGACATGGAAGAGCTGGAGACGAGACATTTGCTGGGCTGGCTCTCTTGCCTCCTCCTTTCTGCTTTTCCCCATCACCTTCACTGGCTTCCCTTTTTTCCAACCATTTCTCAAATGGTGGTCCTTAGAGTTCCGCTCTTTGCCCTCTCCCTTCCCCTCCCTCCTCTCACTTGCATGCATTTTGTTGGTCAATTACTTAGGTAGACAACCATTTATTCAGCAAAACTGGCTGCACCCTCTCCGGGGGCACAGGAGCTTCAAGAAAAAGGAGAGTGGCTTCCCTCTGGGAGGGCACATTCCCGTGGGGAGGAAACATGCAGACCAGCAGAAATGATTAAACTTTAACTAGATACATGCCCCAAGGCAGGGCCTGGCTTGGGCTGGCTCCTTACATGTCCCAGAAGCACGTACCTCAGCAAGTCCAAATGTTAGCTCAAGCTCCCCTCCCCCTTGTACCCCACATTTTGGTTAAAGACACCACCATCTATCTAGTCACCAAAGCCCAGATCTAGATGCCTCCCTCCCTTCTCTCACCCCCAGCATCCTGTCTTTCTGCCTTAGGAACGTCTCTTTAATAATTTCCTTCTTTCCGTTCCCACCACAACTGGGGCACAGCCATCCCTCACCTGTTGTCATCTTTCGTCATATGCTCTTGCCCCTCCATGGCCACCGGGCTCAGAGTAATTACTCTAAAACACACCTAACTGCATGGTGCCCTTGCTTGAAAAACATTCAAGGCTCCAGGCAGTGAATCAAGTTCACTTCCCTGCCGTAGCCCTCAGCCACTACTGTCAACCGCCACGTGCAGCCTCTAAACACACACTTCCTACGCCACCTCTGGGCCTTGAGTGCCTGTCACTTCCCAAGCACATGGCGCTCACGGACACCACTGAGCCTTGGTTCATGCTGTTCTGTCTACCTAGACCGCTTCCCCCACGTCCTATCAGAAGGAGCAATCCTGGGAAAAATCCTGTTCGTCTGTTGTTCGGGTCCCAAGTACTGTGCCATCTTCTCAGGATCCTCTCACTCCCCAGTCCTGCCCCTAGGGTGTCTCCTTTCTGATAAAAACACAGAAAGTATTCGCCATCAGGAGTGAGATCTCCAAGAGAGCTTCTAGCTACACCCAGAGAGCTTCTAGCTACAGAATCGTCCCTGGCAAAGCTTGTGGGTAGGGATGACAATACCAGGCCTCGGTATTTCTGAGTACTAGGAAATTTTTTAAGATTAAAAAATACTCATATTTTTAAAAATAAAAAAATCTGAATTAAGACTGAAGATATACTCAGATAATTATAGGCAGCAGTAAATTTGCAGATTAAATGAGGTTGCACTCATTGAGAAAGCATTCTGACCACACCTTTCCCGCCTAAAAAATTCCTTTCAGGGTATCTGATTGTTGCTCCAATGTCTGTTTCCAGGGTTACTAATGAAATTGAGGTGTGTGTGTTTTTATGTGTATTAGTAATTCGTATTTCTCCCAGAGTCCTTGATGAAATCCTCTTAAAGTGCAGGTGGAGGTGGGAGTAGGGAATGGGGGCAGAGGCCGCATGGGGGGAGACTTCTCAGAAGAGGAGAGTAGAGAGAAGTTCCCATTCCCTCCCTTCCTGGAGCCTGACCACCTCCCACCCATCTGTGCTAGAGCCCCTCCCCTGCCCTCCCTTTTTTCCTTCAAGAACAAAATCGTATACAATTTCACTTCTTCCCTGGGACGATTTACTCTCATTGGGACTTCTCCCTTGGTCCTTCTTCTAGAGACACTTGATCAGGAAGGATAGGGGCCTTCAATCCTACATGCTGACCCACAGTTGGCTGGAGAGCATGTTAGGACTAGGGGCAGAAGATGATGACAGTCATACCTCACATAAAAATAAAATACAATGTAGGTTCGTTATTGAAATGTTTG
The DNA here is from genome assembly GCF_949987515.2 of Delphinus delphis. Classification (NCBI taxonomy): domain Eukaryota; kingdom Metazoa; phylum Chordata; class Mammalia; order Artiodactyla; family Delphinidae; genus Delphinus; species Delphinus delphis. Next base: position 6,672,044 of record NC_082698.1, read on the forward strand.
CAGTCGGTCTTCAAGACTGTCCCCAAAGATGCATGCCTCACTGTATTCATGCCCTGTGTAGTCCCCTCCCAGATTGAATCGGGGCTGGCTTCTTGTGACCAACAGAAATGGTGGAGGTGATCATACTGACTTCTGAGGCTAGGTCATAAAAATGGATAGAGCTTCTGCCTGGCATTCTCTCTCTCTGTCTCTTAGGACACTCGCTAGGCTCTGAAGAAGCCCAAACCGGCCCTCATGAAGAGCCCTGTGCTGATGAAACTGAGGCCCCCAACCTACAGCCAGCCTCCACCACCAGATCCGAGTAGGGAAGCCTTCAGATGTTTCCAGCCCTCAGTTTTTAAGTCTCCACACAAGACCCCAGAGAAACCGTCCCCTTCCTGAATTCCTGACTCACCGAGTGGTTGTTCTGCACCATTATGTTTTGAGGTAATTTTTTATGCAGCCTCAGCAGCTGGACCAAGATAGTGAAAAGCCAGTAATTAGAAGTTTTCCCCAATATTGTGATCACCAAGTGTGAGCATGCCTCACAGGCTCTAAGGTCGAGCAGAGATGTCTGATAAATGCCTGTTGGAAAGAATAGCTATTCACGGACGAGGCTCTGTAGTTAGATGTATAGACAGACAGCTACGTAGGATATTGGTTAAGATACCCATGTTCAAAGTCTTAAAAATGCATGGTAGGCGACCATACAGATGAATACCACAAGAGGGCAGGTGTACATATGGAAATAGGGCTTTCATGGACTTAACCCTAGTCTCTCATGTTGACTTTTTTTTTTTTTTTTCGCATTTCACTGATGATTTTGTTAGATATTGATCACTGCCTACAGATGGGCTTCATTTTGAAGAAGTGAATCTACATTTCAAAACGCAACCATCTAGGAAAGACTTCAGTAGGAAAGGTCCCCTAATAGTTTATTTAACAAAGCCATATTTGTATTTCTTATAAAACATATTTTTGTAATGAAAACACCTACAATTTCATTACTAAGAAAAATTGAGCTGCTATTTTTAAATGTCAGTGGGATAAACATTTCCTGACTTTATATCACTGCATGAATGCAGATGTGCTATTCACTCAATCTCATTTATTTCATAATGGGATTAAATAATGCTTCATTATTTCATAATGAGCAAAGTAATATGTGATTTTGAAAAAAGAAGCAATTACACTTATTTTTCTTTCACCTCAGAACCCCCCTCCCTCAATGCATTCTGGCATTAAAATGAACTAATTTGTTGGGTAATTTAAAGTCGCCTCAATTTCTCCAGAAAGATGAAGAAATAGGCTTCTCAGACCCTGGGGTTTTACTGATTACAAATGTTTTACTCAAAATGTTTCTTGTAAACTCCAGATAGCCTCGCTCATGGAGTGCTTCTTACACAATACGCATTCAGTACTTTTTTTTTTTTTTTTTTTTTTTTTGCGATACGCGGGCCTCTCACTGCTGTGGCCTCTCCCATCGCGGAGCACAGGCTCCCGACGCACAGGTTCAGTGGCCATGGCTCACGGGCCCAGCCGCTCCGCGGCATGTGGGATCCTCCTGGACCGGGGCACGAACCCATGTCCCCTGCATTGGCAGGCGGACTCTCAACCACTGTACCACCAGGGAAGCCCCATTCAGTGCTTTTTTGTGGCTGGTCAGTGCACAGTTTAATTGCACTTATGGTACCAACAGCGCTGAAACGCTGAAGGCTTTAATGGGTCACTCACTTGCAATTTGACCCTCACCAACCCAGAGCCGCCGAGTGGAGGCCCTAGAGCTCAATGGTAGAGTGTTGGTGTTAGGAGTCCTGTGACCTTGGACAGCTCAGGAGCTGCTCTGAACCTCAGCTGTCTCATCTGTAAAATGGAGCTCTACTTCCGTTTTTCTCAAGAGGGTGTTGTGAGGATGGCATGAGATACGGATGTAAAGCACTTGACCTTGTGCCTGGCATATAGCGGGCTGTTCTACCTCCCCCCACCCCAGCTATGCCTCTCCTGTGACCACACAACACCTGTGGGGCATCTCCTACATGACCTGGGACATAGCAGCACTTGGCAGACAGTTAGCTGCGATTACTGCCCTGCTTTTTGTTCTATAAACATCTTTAAAAATGATTTCGAAAGTGAAGTTGCCAAACAAGTGTTGCATCTCCATTACTAGCTGTGTACAAATGCATGCCCTCTCTACAGTCTTCTAGAAGATTCCTCCAGAACGGGTGTTCCTTTCCATGCTTCCATGCTGCATCTGAAGATACAACTACTACCACTGGAAAAACTCCCAGATCAATGAAGGCTTGAGTCCCATTTTCCTGGTCGGTGATGGTGGAGACGGACACACTGATCTATTACAAAAGGCAGTGACTTCCAAAGCAGCCCATCTACTGGTTTCCCCTCTGAAGGTTTGCTGCAAAGGGATTCTAGGAAGATTTCACACAACTGCCACAAACCCACATCAGAGGCCACAATAACAAATTAGCTGTAGAGGGACATTAGCTGTGTTTCCATGTCCGAGGTGCTGAGGTGGGAATCATTTACGACAGAACATGCACTGTTTGCATTAAGCAGACCTGGCTTATGCAGTGACTCCAAATGGAGTTCTTTAAAGCTATGCTCCCTTCCAGGCCAGCACACAAAGTCAGATGTTTTTATACAGAAGAAGTCTTACAACAGCTGCATTTTTTCCCCTTCAACATGCCAAATGCTTCTTATCATTTCATGGTCCCAAATATATTTTACTATGAGTTTTTTTTTTTTTTAAAGCACCAGTAACTTGCATAACCTTTAACCTGTGAGTGTAAACATGCTAAATTTGGACAGGCAGTAAACTGTGACTCTAGTCTTAAAGCCACTTGGGTTAGCCTGGACAAATCTCTTAACCTCTCAGCTGGAGAATCTTTTAAGAGACTTTTGTGGCTTTAACATTCCCAGAGTCACACTGGGCACTTCCCAAATCCCACGCTGGGCGGGGTTGGTGCCCTCCTCTGGGCTCCAGGGTGCCCTGAGCTCACTTCTGTTGGGCGCTGCTCCTCTGACCCTGAGGCTCTCCTCACTGGTTAGTCTCCCACTCCACAGTGTGTTCCTCGAGCACAGGGACTGTGTCTTACCACTGTAGCATCTGTCATAGTTCAGGCAGCTGTAACAAGATATCATAGACTGGTATGTCTGAAACAGCAAATGTTTATTTATTTATTTAAAAATTGGGACTCTTTTTTTTTTTAAGATAGATTGTATTGATTTTATTTTATTTATTTATTTTGGCTGTGTTGGGTCTTCGTTGCTGCATGTGGGTTTTCTCTAGTAGCAGCGAGTGGGGGCTACTCTTCGTTGCGGTGCGCGGGCTTCTCACTGCAGTGGCTTCCCTTGTTGCAGAGCACGGGCTCTAGGTGCGCGGGCTTCAGTAGCTGTGGCACGTGGGCTCAGTGGCTCGCCGGCTCTAGAACACAGGCTCAGTAGTTGTGGCGCACGGGCTTAGTTGCTCCGCTGCGTGTGGGATCTTCCCGGACCACGGATTGAACCCATGTCCCCTGCATTGGCAGGCAGGTTCTTAACCACTGCACCATGAGGGAAGCAAACATTTATTACTCATTGTTCTGGAGGCTGGGAAGCCAGCCCGGTTGGGTTCTAGTGAAAGCTCTCTTCCTGGTTTGCAGACAGCTGTCTTCTTCTTGTAACCTCACATGTCAGAGAGACAGAGAGAGAGAAAGAGAGAGCGAGCGCTCTGGTCTCTTACTCTTCTTATAAGGGTGCCGACCACATCATGGGGGCTCCACCGCATGACCTCCCAAGGGCCTCACCTTCGAATACCATCACACTGGTGGTTAAGATTTCAGCACATGAATTCTGGGGGGGACACAAACATGCAGTCCACAACAGTATCCCAAGAGCCTCACACAGACCTGGACCATCTCCCGAGATCACAACATGAATGGTGCCCCCTGGAGTTGTACCATATGGTGGCCCATCTTATTAGCACTCAAATACTTGTTGAATAAGACATTTAATAAATGATAACATATTTCTGATTCAAAACTTTTTAAAATATTTTTATTCCAGTTAAGTTTGGTGGTGTTTCATAATAATGTAAAATGCAATGCTTAAATAGAAAAGGACATTTTAAATTAAAGTCATGCTTTCAAAGAACTTAAGTTAATAGATTTTTTTTTTTCTGAATGACTCTAAGCATGACTTAAATATTCTAACAGGCCAATGGTTTATTGATCAGAAAACTTAGGTATTAAATTACTGGCTGAATACTGCCCTAGGAATCCCATTTGTCTTTAGATTATAGGGTGATTAATTTGATAAATATCCAAGATATATTTTCATCTTTGTAACATCTAAAAGCATAATCTGATGTTCATTGTTCTTCTCTGCAGAGACGTTCTAAAGAAGGGTCTGATCCCCCAATTAAGCAATCGAAATTTTTTCCACGTGTCAATATGCCCCAAATTCAGATTAGTGAAAACATCTCCCTTACGTGTATTTTTTTAACCTTGTTCTCTCAAGATTCTTCCCCTACTGGAGACACAAAATTAAACAAATCCTGTTGACTCTGGAAAGTAACAAAGATGGATTTAAGTTAATCCAGTGCTTGAAGTGGGACCCGGGGCAGCTTGCCAAGATCATGTTATTCTTTTGTTTGGAATCCTACCATCCACCACCCACTGCCAGGAAGCTCCCTCCTTCCCTTCTTACTCTCCTCTCTTCTTTCTTCCCATCTAGCTGCCTGGGGTCCCAACCACCTGTGCCAAGCGGGAAAGAAGACCCCTGGGAGGTCACACAGGGGGAAGGGGGAGGCCCCTGGGCTCCGCAGACTCTGCCATCCTGGGGTAAGCCCGTGGGGCCCTCAGGGCGGCTCAGTCTGTACGTAGATATATCAGTGTCAGGGTCTGACTGTAAGTGTTGGTACTGGGTTTAGTGATCTCACTGATGCTGCCTTGCAGCTCCTGGCTCAGCCGGGTAGCTCATCCCCTGGGAAATCTCCGCTCTCTGGTCACCGTCCTTTTCCCCACTTCATGGCCTCTCCTAGTGTGGCCTTCAGAGCCAGGGAGAATTCTCCATTTTGGCATCAGCCTTCTGCTCTAGCCTGTGAGCTCTCAGAGGGAGGGAAAGTTCACTTTCTTCTTCATATCTTTAATCTTGGTGCAGAGCAGGCCCTTCACTGGCTGGAAAAGTGAATGAATGAATGAGCAGAAACCAAAGGAGAGGGTGTGCACGGAAGTGCTTTGTAAACAGCAAAGCACTAGGCGAAGCACATGAACGTCAGTGACTATTCTCTTTACATCTGCCACAGCCAGGGCCTTGCCCAGCATGGAGCAGGAGCTCAGCACCACCTTTGGAAATGAAGTCTGGAAGGCTGAAGGGAGCCCACGGCGGCAGGCTGGGCCCCAGGAAGCAGAGACTCAGGTGCCGTCCAGTGTGCAGATGTTCGCTCGGGAGAGCTTTTGGGACCAGACCTCTGGGAGGGAGGAGAAGGAAGTGGGACTGGCAGAGGGAGAAGTTGGGCTGTGATGCTAATGGCCCTTGGCTGTCCCCATGGGGAGACCTGAGCTAGGATGGCCCTTCAGAGTTGTTCTGACTTGGGTCAAGATGGCCTGGCCTTTATCCCCTGCACTGATCAGACAGCGGATGTGGGTCGCCCAGGAAGGGGCATGACTTTGGGCCAGGCAGCCCTTCAATCTCCAAAGGTGTGTGCGGCGGGGGAGTATGTCTGGCAGCACTACAGAGTCTACTACACCTGCTCTTATGCAATGCATGACCCGAGGGAGCGTACTTGGAGCTGAGGAAGCTGGGCTTGGTGAATCCTTCACCCACAGTGGAGGCCACCTTGAGCTTGAAAAACACAGCCTGGTGTATACATGGAGGGGGGCGGGTCTTTGCTGCTAAAGTGGCTCTGTACTAGGCCAGGTGCTGGGACCCTCAAACGTCCAAGGCTAGGCCTCTGGGATGCTGGAACGTTCTGTCTCTTGCTCTGAGTGTGGGGTTACATCAAGTGGTGCACTTATGACACTGACTTTCCTATATACGTTATGTAAACTACATCTCAGTAATGCTCTTCAAATCATTTTAAAAGTTTGCAAGAAATGTGTCATGTTCAATCTTCCAGTCTGCCTCCTGTTTCTCCTTTTAAAAGAGAAAACATCATGGAGGTTTTATGACGCACAATTCTGCCAACCCCAAGATGGAAACAAACACTTTAAAACTAAACTATGAACTGAGCCAGAACATCAAAATAATCTTTGGAACAAAAGCTGAATTTCACTTCACATTTGGACACCTCTCCATTCCCTACTCAAACCCTTTAACAGCCTCCCATCTCACTCAAAAGAAAAAATTAAAACTTTTTTTGTGGGGAGTTGGGATTGCAACTATTTTTAGTTTTTGTCACCAAACTTTCACTGTGCCTCTACTCTGCCAGCCACTGCTCTGGCTCTGGGCTTGGAAACAAGGGTGAATGAGGCCCAGTCCCTGCCCACAAGGGGCACACGGGAGCTTCCATGCACACGTGCCAGCTATGTGGTGGCTGAGCTGGGTGCATGTGTTGGGGGGAGACGAGGATCAGCAGGGACTTTCTGGAATGAGTTCTCCCTTGCCAGTTTGGAGAAATTGTGATCTAAATGGTCTGGCTTGTCTCCTGGAAACCCCATTTTGCTTGCGTCTGCTCTCCCAACTCCAGATCACCCTGGCCACTCCACGGTGATGGCTCCTATGTTGCCTCTGTGCGTTTGTACTCTTGCCTTTGTACGCCCTTCCTTATCTTTCTGTGCAAAAAGGCGCTTGCTCTCAGATCCCCGGGCTTGCTGCTGGAGGGCCAGTGGCTTCCCCTGGAATCCTCTGCACCCAAGCCTCCTCTCACAAAACCCTCGCTGCAGTGTCTCCAAGTTCCCTGTTCGGTGCTCCATTAAACTCATACAGAGTCAGCTACTCTTCTCTGGTCTCTTTTTTTTAAACGGCAGAACTGTACATCCCACCTTCTGGAAGGTTCCTTCCTCATCTCAGTCCTCTTAAACTTCCATTTAAGATTAGCCCACAATACCAAGGTGGGCGTGGGAGCCTGGGAGACCTGAGGGCCTGAGTGACACCTTCAGACTGAGCCTGACCAGCAACGACCCCCCCACCTCTTCCTTCAGCCCCACTGATCCCTTTTCTCTGGAAGGTGTAAAGAACCAGATCTTTTGTTTCCGTTCAGACCCCAAACAGCCTCAAAACCACAGGACACACGCTGGTGACGTTTTTGGGCTTTTCACTTTGTTGTCTGCCCTCTCGCAACACTCCCACAGCGTTGCTCCCAGCTCCAGGGGAAGGAGCATCCTGCCAACGACCTTTGGAGCATCAGGCGTTGTCCCCGTATCCTTTCACTATCGTTTGGGAAGTTCTCAGAGTAATACTGGGCAGCAGGGAGTCTTGGGAGATTAGGAAACGCAGCAGCCAGAGGGTGTTTTGTTTCCACAGACCCTGGAATTCATTTGCTTCTCTTGAGCCTGCCGCAATTCACAGCTGGGAACAGAGATCCAGGACTACAACATTTGTCCAGCTTAGAATAAAAAAGTCACTGCAGATAATTCTGAAAGGCTGAGACTTAAGAATTGATGATACCAAGAGGGAAAATAATCATTGCCATAGAAAGCCTTCCAGCCTGTCCACACGCGTCAACCCAGCTGATTCTCTGTCCCCTCCAGAGCCCCGTCTCCAGAGCCGGAGCAAGGAGGAGACTGACTATTTGTAAATTCAAACTGCGTAGACTGCCATTGAAAGTAATTGACCTCAAATCTTTTCTTTAATGTGTTTTTAAATCCCTGGGTACATATTTGCCGATATAACAGTCATAGCGAGGCTGCGAAGAGCTGGAATGAACCTAAAATACTTTTCACACACCTACAGCGTCACTTCAAACCTACCTATCAACTCTCTGTAGAGCCTCACACCTTGATGTTTCAGGGCCTGTAGAGGATTTGGTTGATTGGGGACTGACGCAAGCTTCCTCTCTCATTTTGAAATTGGCCGATCATAGGGGTGATTTCAAGTCAGCTTCATATTAAAGATGTTACAAAAAAAGAATGAGCTAATGCAGAAAGACAATTCCTCCCAACACTGTTAATGCTACATACAATGACGGCAAATGCGATGTCAAAAATCACCTATTGGGCGCAGTGGTTGAGAGTCCGCCTGCCGATGCAGGGCGTGCCCCGGTCCGGGAAGATCCCACATGCCGCAGAGTGGCTGGGCCCGTGAGCCATGGCCGCTGAGCCTGCGCGTCCGGAGCAAGTGCGCCGCAACGGGAGAGGCCACAGCAGTGAGAGGCCCGCGTACCGCAAAAAAAAAAAAAAAAAAAAAAAAATCACCTATTGTAAAGAAATAAAAACGGCCAACAAGCACCGGAAAAGACGTTAACATCACTAATCATCAGGGAAATGCAAATCAAAACCACCATGAGATCTCACCTCACACCCATCAAGATTACTACTATCAAAAAAATAGAAAATAGCAAGTGTTGGTGAGGATGTGGAGAAATGGGAATCCATGTGCACTGTTAATGGGAACGCAAAATGGTGCAGCTGCTGTGGAAAACAGTATGGTGGGTCCTCAAACAATTAAAAATAGAATTACCTTATGATCCAGCAATCCCACTTCTGGGTAGATATCCTGAAGAATTGAAAACAGAGTCTTGAAGAGACATTTGTACACCCAAATTCATAGCAGCACTATTCACAATAGTCAAAAGGGGAAGCAACCTAAGTGTCCATCAGTGGATGAATGAATAAAGAAAATGTGAAATATATATATATATATATATTATATACACAATGGAATATTATTCAGCCTTAAGAAGGAAGGAAATCCTATCACATGCTGCATCATGCATGAACCTTGAGGACATTACAATAAGTGATATAAGCCAGTCACAAAAGAACAAATACTGGATGATTCCACTTATATGAGACCCCTAGAGCAGCCAAAATCCTAGAGACGGAAAGTAGAAGCATGGTTGCCAGGGCTGGGAAAATGGGGAGTTGTTGTTAAATGGGGACAGAGTTTCAGTTTTGCAAGATGAAAAGTTGCGTAGATTGGTTGCACAACAATGTGAATATACTTAACAAAACTCAACTGAATACTTAGAAATAGTTAAGATGGTATGTTTTATGTTATGTGTATTTTACCTTAATTTTTAAAAAATTACATGTGGCTGCCGCCCCACTGTAATTGTCATTGAACATCCAGGAGTGTCCTGCTCAAGTGTGTGTCACCCAGGTGTGTTGAGTCCTTGACTGTATCTTCCTGACCCATGCCCACCATGGTCCCTGGACAGGGTCTGGCAAATAGGTGATCGGCACTCTTTTACTGAATGTCTGAGGAAAAGACGGAGAGAGGGAGGGAGGAAGGGAAAAAGGGATGAATAGAAAATCCACAAAAGATAAATTACAAATGGACAGTAACCAAATGAGAAAAGTTTCAGCTTCACTAGTAATCAAAGAAAAGCCCATTAAAGCAACAATGAGTTTCCATTTCTCACCATGAAATGAGCAAAGATTTTTATTATTATAATTTAAATACTTAATGCTAGCAAGGATTTGCTGAGATGGATAACTTCAGACAGAATTGGTACATTTCTATAAGAAATGTAGTGGTACATATGAACAGCTCTTATAAAAATTCATATCATTTGACCCAATAATCCCCTATCTAAAAACATATCCTAAGGAATTGATAAGATACTTAGACAAAGATTTAGGGGCAAAGATGCTTATTACAGAGTCATTTATAATAGCTCAAAGACCAGAGCTAAATATCTGGCAAATGGTATGAGATGAAAAATTTTGTAGTTACTAAAAATTTTGTAGTTACTAAAAATTTTGTAGTTACTAAAAATCATATCTTAGAAAAATATTGAATGATGTAAGAAATTGTTACAGTGATATATACATATAGATTATGCATGTAATAAGACAGGTTTTGTAAAAAAAAAAACAAAACACATTGAAAACAGAGAGGAAATATAATACATCAAAATGTAATGCTTGATTTCTATATGAGGTGACTAGTATTGATTTTCCTGTACCTTTCTATATCACCTAAATATTCTAAAATAAGCATTTGATATTTTCTAATTAAGAAATATGATTTGAAAACCACACAAATTATGTCACCATCTAAGCATCTAAAAGGGCTCAGGGAAGGCAAAAATGATGAGGCATGTTCCCTGTCCTCAAGCAGCAGACAGCAGGGTGGGGAGACCTCCACCATGATGCTAGGAGCGTTGGTGTGTGGGTGACTGGACAGGGCGAGGGAAGTCTCTGCAGAGGGGCGGTGCTTGGGCAGCTGTGAAGGATTTGAACCTTTGTCTCTGCTTCCACTGGGCTTGGTAGTGCTTCCCGCTGCCTCTTCTTCCCTGATATCGCTCGTCTTAGGCACTCTGTTCTTACGGTGGGTTGACAGTGCTTTAGGGTTTATTCTCTCTGTGATCTATGTAGATTCAACTCAGCCAACACAGGATATTCTCCAAGGTTTATCTCCTTAATACCATGGCTGCAGCAGGCTTTCAAGTCAGTGCTTATTTAAGGCATCACTTGGCTTGCATCCACCCTGGCAAGGATCACTTTGCTCAGAGAGCAGGGTCTAGGAGGTGGCAGGTCCCACACTGCCTGAAGGGCCATTCCAACACAAGCCTGGAGTCCCAGGCTGCAGAGCTGGGAGGCAGGTGCCTTGATTGGAAAGTGGCGAAACACCCATAGTGGGAAAGTGACTTGTCCCAGACAGGATGCCAGCTCAGGGTCAGAGCTGGGACTCGGTCCTAGCTTTCCTGACACCCAGGTGGTGTGCACCCTGGTGCTGCTGGAGGGGCATGACCCTCGTTTTCCACTGGAACACTGGACTCACTGCAGTGGTGCAAAAGGAGACCAGGGCAGGCTGCTGGGAACGTGGGGGTAGGTGGTGGCTGCTTTTAGTACTGGTATGAGAATGATGAAAATTATCTTTGTGTGCACATCAGGAGACCATCTAGATAGCTTTTGAAATTTAAAATTGAAAGAAATTGCAACCTAAATACATTATAGCCATCTTCTATTTTGGTTTTATATAGTTTTTTTTTTCTTGTTTATAAAAGAACCACAAGTCCTGGAAGTTCTAGCCAATGCAATAAATGAAAAATGTGAATTATGACTGGTAGAAATAAGACAAACTAAATTATTTTTAGATATTATGTTTGCTTGCTTATAAAGCCCAGGGGCAGTACCTAGAGAACTATTGCAGAGAAGAGAATGACACTGTCAAATGAGCCAAGGCAGCCCCTTGTCTGGCTGCAGACTCGTAAGAAGGATGGGTAGGATACAACTGTATAACTATAAAACTATAAACATAGATATGTGTATATATATGTGTGTGTGTGTGTATACATGCATATTAGTTAAGCTAAATAGATATAGGTAAGGGCTGGTAGGAATAAGTAGAAATTATCAGGTGTCCTAAACAAAGCTGGAATGGTAACACGAGTGGATGCAGGTGCCTGGCACTTTGATGGGTGCTGGGGACACAAAAGTGGAAGAGAGACAGAGATCCTGCCTTCATGGGACTTGCATGCCATGGAAGGACACAGACATTAGTCAAAGAGTCACACACCATGAAACATAACCATCGAGAAAGTGGTAAGAGAGAAGGTACCCGGGGTTCTGCAAGCATATAGTAGGGGGATTTCACCATGCTGGAGAAGTCAGGAAAGACACAGTTGCCACCTGCAGAGTGAGTGTAACTAACAAGTGAATTAAACAATGAAAAACAAAATCTAAAAGAACTGAAAGAAAACATCAAGGAGTGATTTTGGGTAGGACTTTCTTTTTTCTCTTAGTATAATATTAAAGGAAAACATTGCTAGACTTGACCATATTAACACTTAAAGCTTCTTCATGTTGAGAAACTACCACAAAAGTAAAAAGTAAAGTGCAAATTGCAAAAACAATTTGCAATCTACATAAGCAAGAATTGTCATTTTTTCATATATAAAAAGGTTTATCCATAAACAAGAAAAAGACACATGCACCTACACATAAATAGGCTTCAAACAGGACAGTTTCACACATATATGTTAAAATAAGTAAATAAAAAGGCCAATAAACATAAAAAATGTTCATCATCAGTTGTCATAAAAGGCACATGAATTACAACAGTATGTCTTTATTTGTTTTTGCCCATGAGATTGGCAGGGATGTAAATGCTGAGGAATTAAAATGTTAGGAAGGTGGCAGGGAACAGGTGGGAATATAAATTGGTACAATTTTTCTGGAGGGCAATTTGGCAAAATCTATCCAACGCTTTAAAAATATGCCTACTTGCTAATTTCACTCAGAGAATTTACCTTAAATCAATATGCGTTTGAGCAAAGATTGTGTGAAGGCTATTCACCCCCAATGTTGTAACAGAGCAAAACTGAAAAAACGTTAACAGCCTAACAAAATGAAGGATGGCAGACTGCTAGGCAGCCACTGAAATTTACATGGTAAAAGAACCTCATTATGGGGACAAAAGGTGTTGCAATATTTGGTTACCTGAGAAAAAAGCAGGTTACACGACAGAAGAATCTGAGTAGGGAGACCAGAGACATGAACCACACGTGTATGGAAACTTGATATATGACCTATGGCCGGGTGGCATTACAAACCCGTAGGGAATAGATAGATAACTCAATGAGCGGCTCTGGGGTAATATCCATGTGAAAAAATAAAATGAAAGCGTTATGGCACACCACAGACAAACAAATTCCAGGTGGAAGGACAATCTGTGAAAAGAAACTTTAAAATTTTAGAAGAAAATATAGCATGATGTCTGTATGATCTCAGGAAGAGAAGAATTTCTTAAAAAACAAAGAGGACATACAAACCATAAAATAAAATTTTGGTAAATACTACAATGTTAAACATTAAAAAAAAAATCTGTACATGAGACAATAGAGCCAAAAAACGGAAAGATAGCGACAGACTGGAGGACAATGAATTCAATGCACATAAAAGATGAATTACTGCAGAATGTGTGAAGCAGTGCTGCTCAAACTGGTACCGACTGTCCTGAGTCAATCTCCAGCATAGGTCCTTCTGCTCTGTGTCAGCTAAGTCAATAGAATGAGATCGAGCTTGGTTCAGAAGAAAAGGAGACCTTCCAGCTGCGCTCTGGAGCACGCGGTCTGCAAGCAGGCCCTGGGCGGGGCTGCCCTACAAGGGTGTTGTCAGCCGGGAGGGGAGGGGGTGGGGTTTTTGCAGGGCGGAGTTCTCGCGAGGCTGGGCAGGTGCGCTGCTCACGCTCCAGAGCCAGTGCACTGGGCGGTCGCAGCCTCTCTCCACACGGCCCGCCGCCGCCATCTTGAATTGTGGTGTCGTGCACAGCGCTTCTGCTCACGACCCGCGGGGTGAGGCCTCTGCACTGCCATTTTGCACCAGGAACTCTGTTCTGAAGAGACGAGTTCGCAGCATCTTCACGCGGCCCCTTGTGAGCAAGTGACACCAGACTAAGTACAAAGGAAAAAAAAAAGGTGAGACTTTATTTTATTACCCAGATTCTATTTTTATTTCCCAGGAATTGTTAACGGGCTTTGCAGGTGACAAAACTTTACTGTGCACAGGAATCACCAGGAGATCTCCTGAAAATGCAGGGCTGTTTGAGCGGGTGTGGGTGGGGCCTGAGAGCCTGCATTTTTAACAGGTCCCAGGTGAAGTTTATGCTGCCGGTCCACAGACCACCTTTTGAGTAGCAAGGATATAAAGGACTCCTACAGGTGACTAAGAAAGTAGAAATAAGCCCATCCTACGTCTGGCAGAGGGTCTGAGCAGGCAGAACTCACAAGACAAACCCAATGAGCAATTAAAGCGTCTTAGTTGGGATGGGCTTCTGCTGTCACATCGAGGCCCCGCTATAGAAGTTTATTTCTTGCTCATGTAAACGGGGCACATATTCCAGGCAGGTGAGGGGCAGCGGCGGGGCTCTCCCCTCACAGCCCCCAGGAGCCCAGGCTGCTGGAAGCTCTGCCATCTTCACTGTGGGACTTGCAAAGCTGCCCCAGGAACTGGGCAGCTGGAAGAAGAAAAGAGGTTTTTATGGGCCGGACCCGGAAATGGTGAGGACGCTACTGCTCGCCTTTTACCGGTTGGAACTCTGAGGCCACAGCCAACGGCACGGCACGCTGGGAGTGTGATCCAGCTGGACCCGGGAAAAAGAGGAACCTCGTTTGGTGACCAGCTAGCAGTCTGCCACACATCTGAAGAGATGCTCAGCTCTCCAGTAATCAGGAAAATGCAGTTAAAACCACAAGACATCATTTTACACCACGGCATTGGCAGAGCAAAATATCAGGACTGGAGGAGGCGCCATGCACGTAGAATAGTCTCTCCTCCGCCTCTCCATCCCCCTCACCTGGTTTAAGTTTTTATTCTATGAACGTATTACCCCCAACACACCATCAGTTTACTTATTTATAATGTTTTTTATTTATTGTCTGTCTTCCATCTGACTGTCAACTTCAGCAGGGCAAGGATATTTGTCTATTACGGTGATTGCTATAGTCTCAGTGTCCACAGCAATGTCTGGCATACAGCAGGCGCTCAGCAAGGATGTGCTGAGTGGAGGCGCGCCAGGTGACATTCTTCCAGTCACCCCAGCCTGGAACCCAGGCACCTAACATGTGAGAGCGGGGGGCCTCCTAGTGACTCAGCCCTCAGCCATTTTAGACACATCCAGCCTGTAGCTCTTCCCAGCTGAAGCCGCAGGATAAGCCTCCCTGCTATGTCAGCCCAGATTCCAATCCAGAGTATCCATGAGTATAATCAGTGGCTGTTGTTTACAGCCTCTGAAGTTGTTTTTGTTTTCATTTTTAAAGTCAGTTTATTAAGGTATACATTAAGTAAAATTCACCCTTAAATTTTAGGTGTATGGTTTGGTGAGTTTTGAAAAATGTATAGTCATGAAACCACCATCACAACCGATATATAGAACATTTCCCTCATCCCTCAGAGTCCCCTCCTAAGCTGCTAAGCTTTGGATACTTTGTCACACGGCAGTAGTAACAGGGAGCACATTCTCTTGGCTCTGTTATGTCCTCAGTTGATGACTGTTTTTCCTGCTCTGGGAATCTCCTCTCTTGGGAGCTCTTGGTAAAGGTCTGTTTTCCCATTAGACCAGAAGAAGCTCTGTGTGGGCTGCATAGTTGTTCCTAACATAGTTCCTGGCACATAGCAGGTGCTCATTAAATCATTGTTTAGTAAATGGAATGTGAAGGAGCTTGATGGTCTGGAGACTCCGGCTTCAGTCATGCGTGAGAAAGTGATGTGACTTCTCAGCCTCATGCCATTTGAGTATCAGATAGTCATACTACCCAGCTTAAGGCGAAAGGCACAGAGCTGGTCCAGATAACTCCCTCAGTTATATCTCAATGTCTTTTTTTTTTTTTTTTTTTTTGTGCGGTACGCGGACCTCTCACTGTTGTGGCCTCTCCCGTTGCGGAGCGCAGGCTCTGGACGCGCAGGCTCAGCGGCCATGGCTCACGGGCCCAGCCGCTTCCCGGCATGTGGGATCTTCTGGAGTGGGGCACGAACCCGTGTCCCCTGCATCGGCAGGCGGACTCTCAACCACGGCGCCACCAGGGAAGCCCTATATCTCAATTTCTAATAAATATTTATCAAGCACCTAGTGTGTACTAGGTGTTGAGGATGTGAAGGGGAACATAAGCAGATGTAGTCCATGTGCTCATGGAGTTCACCATCTACTTGGGGGATCACACGTTAATGCAATGATCACAGATCACGTGCCCTGGTAAACGATGGTACGTGCCATAGAAGCCCCCCAGTCCTGAGCTAAATGGTTCTGTAATGTTCTCTGGAGCATGAATTGCCATGTTAGAATCGTTGCCCAGGAGGGGAATTGTCTTCTATCATGGTTATTTGCTATCAAGGTTAGAGATGTTCTGAGAATCACCCTGTTTATAATAATAGTGGATTCTTCTGAAATAAATGTGTGGAAGGCAGAAAATGGGCAAAACCAGCAGGCGGTTGCTTCCCTCTAATAATCTCTGGCTTTAAAATGACAAAATAGACCTTTCAGATAAACCCAGCAGCCTCATAGAAGTTGTCCTGAGAATTCAACCTGGGGACACTTGCTTGAGAACACTGGAAGTTTCAACTGCCTCCCCCCTACACTTCAGTGACTTTACGGTCAGGGAAGAAGCATAGTGTCTTATAAATATTTCCCATTATGGAACTTTCTGGTGAGCTCCTCAAGTAATTTTAGATCTCAGCTAGTTTTGTTCTCCCTGCTGCCCAATACAATATCTTTCCGGGCTGCCGCACAGAAGGGATCTAGAGAAAAGAGAAATTAAGACAATTTCCCAGCGTTGTGTAAGCATTTGCTTGTGAATGCAGGCAGTCCTGCTGTTTGATAAATCAGATATGTAAGAAAAGCACGAGAGTCAAAGTTCACATCCAGTTGGATGCTTTAGACGTACGTTGCTAAGGTTGCTACAAAATGTGATAATATCCTTCCAAGTATATGACTAATGAGACTACGTATAGCACATCCGAGACAGCTCAAATGTGTAGTTATTGTGAGGATTTCACAGACACATAAATATAATGATCTTCAGCTAAGTAAATTGCTAGCTACCAATGAAATAAATAGGGTCCCTTCAGAATTTGAAATAATTTGGAATGGTAGGTGGTGGGAAATGATTCACCTTAGCTGTTATCTCTGGAACAGTAATGTAGAAATATATCTGCCAAGTCTGGTGCATTTACATTGTTCTTTGTATCCTGCGGAGTTTGTCAGAAGAGCTCTGAGCCCTGCTGCCTTCCGCCCCTTATTCTGATAGGCCTCTGCGCAGCGTGGCTCAGCGCTGGGTAGGAGCAGCTAATGTTATTTACCTCGGTAGGCATCCCAGCCATAATATTTTTCCAAGAAACACTGATGTGTTTAAAGGTCAGGTTGATACTGATTTGACAGGGTAACATAAATTCATCTTTCCAGCAGTAAAATGGTGTACATGACTTGGTTTAAAGGTTAAACTGTTTTTCGTGCACTGGATAAGTCAGAGATATAAGACTTTAATACACAAAGTATAATTACCTGTTTAGACAGACAGGGAGATGTGGCCCAGGGTTTGGATTTTCGGAGAGATGTTTGAAAACAGGAATCTACTGACATCTTGTCATTCTTGAATATATTTCATTATAGGGGGAAAAAATCCTATAAGGATGCTCAGTTAAAACGACTGTCTCTTTCCTACTAGTAGTTATATGACTGTTGGGATTCCAGGAGTTGAGTTTTAGGGCAACAGGAGAGTCTAAGAATGTTCTCAGATACAAAGATCCCTCAGGGCCAATAAACTCCCCAATACAAAAATCATATAGTAGGTGATCCATTGGTAGATGAATGAATTAAATGGATCGTTGTTTTTTTTTTAACCCACAAAGTTGGTTTTGATAAATAAGGAGAACATTCTCTGTAACTAGAATCTAAACATAAGCCAATCTTGGATTCAAGGAGTTTCCTTCATTCATTCCTTCGTAAACTTTTTTTTTTCATTCAAAAAAATTTTTAGTAAGAACTTACACATCACTGCACTATGCTGGATACTGAGATGAACTGGGAGGGCATGGTTCTGACCTCACAGTGTACAGTCTGTCTGGGAAGAAAAGTAAAGTGAGAGGAGTTCATGGGAGGGGAAAGAGGACAGCAAGGGAGCGTGGTGCCCTGGCCTGGGGCTAGCGCCTGGCCGCCGCACAGCACCCTCCTCCCCTCTCCCTGGGGAAATCGTGCCTCTTTTCCTTACGCAGGTGCTTTCCACGTCCCTAGTGGGTCCTGGGAGAGGCCTGGGCTGAACCAGAGATGGGCCAGGAGCAGCCTCTTCCCCCCGACGCCCCGCCCCCTGCGCCCCATCAGCGCCCCCTTTGCTCGCAGGCACAGGGCACCCCCGAGGCCCCACTCTCATGTGCTCTCAGCTGGGGCAGGAGCAGCTCAGGCTTGGCAGCCGGAGGGCGGGCTGTCATCTTCAGTACTAGGATTGCGGTGGGGAACCATGGGCGCTCTGTCCTTCAGGGGAAAGAGGAGACAGGGGTCTGCCCTGCTGCTCCCCCAGACACGAGGTCCCCGCACTGGCCGTGCACCCCCAACCCGGGACCCTCCGCCGCTGCTGAGTTCCGGCCAGGCCACGGCTTAGCGGGTCCCCGACTGCCATCAACCCCCGCCAACCTCTTAGACGTAAGAATCATCCCACAGCCTTATTCCTGTAGGCTGTGAAGTTTCAGTGTTAATCACTATGGTTGGGGGTCATGTTAAAGGAGGAAAATGCTGGATGGCTGGGGGGTGGTACATGAAGGGGCGGAAGATGCGGGAGACAGAGGGGGAGTAATGGGGGGCAAGGGCTTTCTTATGAACCGCAGCCCCCTATCTTCAGGTTTCTGGTGTGGAGGTGGGAGGGTCTGGTCCTTGGATGTCAGAGAAATCTAAGTGGAAACCATCTGTTTCTGTAGTTACTAGAGCGGAGAGGTGAGGAGTGGTGGTACTTGTATTTAAATCATTTTAGTGACAGGAAGACCACTCGGCCTTACCCCAGGCAGTACTCACATTTGAGAAGTTGTCCTAATCTCTTTCTGCCCCTTTTCTGCCCAGGGGAGCCGTTCATACCTTTCCTGTATGGTGGGGCACCAGGAGGGCCTGGGCCCAGGAAATGCAGATACAGGGAGAAGGAAATCTCCAGGTGCCCTTTAATAATCACACTCCACTGGAAGGCCTCATGTGTGCTGCATTCGGGTGGTATACTTTGAAACCTATTCCATGGAAAGAACAACAGTGTTAATTTTTTTTAAAAAAGTGAAATTCTATATAGCTTAGAAATACAAGAATATAAACTGGATGGAGAGAGTTTGGGGATATGTAGGCTTATTCGGTTATGTTTCCACCTGTGCCCTGTACCTGCCTTGGATGCCACGTGGCTTCTCTGGCCTCTGTTGAGCATCTCTTGGGCAGAGAAGAAGCACTCAGGGTGTGTTTGATGAATGACTGAATGGTTCAAATACAAGCCAGAGTAATACAGTGCCCTGCGGGGGGCACACAGGAGGATGCCTGAATTCCAGGTAGAGAGGCTTCCAGAGGTGGGAGCTTCACAGGGGGCTTCAGGCTGACTTCTAAAGCGTAGGGAGGAGGGGCAGAATGTGGAAGGGCAGGAAAGCACCAGGCGGGATGTATTGGGAGCTGAGTCTTTTTTTAATAGATGAAAAGTGCTTCCTCTCCTATATCTTAAAGCACACGAATGACAATTTTCACTCCAGATTTTATGATGAAAGGGAAGGCCTAGCGTATCCCCAGAAATGGGGTGGAAATATTGGTGGAGGATCTGCTAGGAGATGGGCCCTGGGCTTGCCCTGCATCCCAGGAGTAAGCAGGACAGTGTCTCTGCCTCGCTGAGTCACAGCTGAACCCTTCCCCCTCCCCCAGGCCACTGCCACCCCTTCTTTTGGACAGATAAGGAAGCTGAAGCACAGAAGAGGGGTAGTGACTTGCCCAGCAGGAGGGGCAGCACCTGGGCAGACCTTTCCCCACTGGATCTCACTAAGAATCTGTCCAGTTCCCTCTCGGGGGCAGCCAGGGTGGCCCCTGGATGTGTGGCCCAGGTCTCCCACAGAGCATCAAGAGTAGGGACAAAGGAGGCTCCCAGAGGTCAGTTCCTGCCGCTGGACCCTGTCCAGAGCAAAGGCGAGGGCACTCTGAGGACCCTGAGGATGCATTCCATCAAGGGTTGCTGAGCATCTGCTGTTGCTCCCAAAGATCTGCAGTCAGTGTTCCCGGAAGGTATCTCACAACATCCCTAAAGGATGCGCCAGGGCCGCAACTCACCCTGCAGAGGTAGAAGTGAAGCCAGGGATTGCCCGTTAACAATGTAGGGTGGTGGTTGGGGCGGGGGGTGGGGCGTTCCTGGATTCCTGCTTGAGCCGTCGGCATTGGGGAGCAGCTGGAAGCATCAAGGACCATCTTTTTCCAGCATTTTCTAAAGCAAGCGGGCAAGCTGGTGAGCAGCATTGTGCATAGGTAATAACTCAGCCGGAAACAAGTGTCATGATTCACGTGTCACGGCTAATGTCTGGCTAATATCCCCCAGCGGGGATGAGCAATTACAAATTCCTGAATTATCTTCCCTGTCTGTACCTCAAACAAACAAGCAATCATCTGTTTCCTTAGCTAACCTCCCCTGGGGTGAGATGGCTGAAAGGTTGAAAGGGACTGGGCCTCCGAGGTGGAGGCCTGGCATTGCCACTTCCTGGCCGTGCATCTTGGGCAGGTTCCTGGGAGGGTACCCATGTAATAATTATTTTCATATCTGCAATAGTATACTTGTTCCATAGGGTTACTGTGAGGATTGAATATGATTATTAGTTCCTTGCACATACTAAGCACATAACAAATGTTAGCTATTATTATTAACTGAAAATTAAACCAAAAATATTAGGATGTGAACATTAATAGATAGAAGCAGGCTTAGATTTCACAAATATGTTTAATTTTTCCAAGTCCTATGTTTTAACAAGAGAGCCAAATTGAATCAACACTTACACATGCCAGCTCCTGTGCCCAAGCAAGAAAGCTAAAACAAAACCGCTTTCAGACTTGGCAAATATATTGTATTTTTCAGCAGTCACTCCTGTAGGCTAAGGTCATCAGCTGGGCTTTTGTTATTCATGCGTTTCAGGTAAGACCCAAATAGAAATGGCCAGGTGGTATTCAGCATCTCACATTTACAAAATCAAGTCGTCTTACTTTTTCATAGACAATGCTTCATGTCATGCTTCCTTGAAATACTAATGAGATGCCAAGAGATTTTCAAGTCTTTCCATGGGGCTGTATTTAGAAACAGACTGATTTGTGTTTAGTTTCAAAATGGAAGCGTGTATCTTGCCCTCTTGAGCTGTGTAATTCTAAGGCCATCACCGTGAGGGCTGTGATTGGGACCCTAGGGTATCACTGGGCAGCCTGGGTTCAAGCTCCTTGATTAGTTGTGGTCCTTGGTTTCCACAGATGTTGAAAGTGGGTTGGAACTGAGCGCTTCCTTTTCTCTGATTTTAAAAAATTCACCCACAGTAGCTTCAGCAGAGGAAGGTCTGTTGTCAGTTCAGCCAGGAAGGCTCAGGAATTCGGGTTTCCAGGTAGAATCGTTCTCACAGGAGTAGGGACAGCGGTGGGACAGCCATGTGGTCTTTCCTGAGACCCCCCTCCATCTCATTTTGCATCTGCCCAGATCTTGCTCTTCTCTTCCGTGGGTTCCCAGTCTCCACTCCGTCACCAACCACACGGGACCCATCACAATCTCCCCGGCCCCCCTATGCAAACTCATGATAAATCCCTGCAGTCAGCTGTCCCAATCTCTTAGTTTTCTCATGCTGACTTTTTGAGAAAGGAATCAGATTGACCCAGCTTGTTTTATCAAACGAAGGACATAAGTCCTAAGTTACAAACCAGCCTGTAGAGGGCTCCCCTTGGATCAGTTGCCTGCCCGGGGTTGGGGGGAGGGGGGGGAGTGGTCAGCTGTGGCCTGGGGTGGAGAGAGGAGGATGCACTTCCCTCCACAAGCTTTTGGGTGGGTGAGCAGCGTGAAACCCACCCAGAAAATACCCAAAGACCAGCCCTGCCTTTATATCCTCCAATTCCCACCTCCTTCCCACATGCTGAGAGGGTGTTGACACTTAAGAAAACCTCTGTAGCCTTCTCTCTTCTTGGACCTGCTCCATCAGTGCTTTCTGTATACAGGCTTTTTTGATTGTTTCTTTGTGGTGTTAGTTTTGCCCTTGTCTGAGTGAGGGGCTTGGGCAGGGGAATGAGAATTGGCCTGTGCATCCGAAGAGAAGCTCCCTTCTCTGCTCCTTTCCTTCCTCGCCCAGGGCGCTACTCTCTCTGAGCCTCAGTTTTCTCATCTATTACAGGATGTCTTGAAATCTTGCATCTTCTCAGGATTTTGGCGAGGATTAGGTGAGATACAGGCTTTGAAATTGGTGAAGAGCTTTTCAAGTGTGAGTTTATCATTAACAACTCAGGGGAAAGTGGAGGGAACCTCTTCCTTTTGGAGGAGCCCCACCCGGGGTTGGAGTTCTGCAGTGGGGGGGGGGGGTCTCATTTTACCACAGGCGCGGGGGCTGTGGTTGTAACTGGACCAGATCGTGTTACTGCCAGTTTGAAGACTGCTGCTGTTTCCTCTGCAGAAGAGTCCATTTGCTGCCACTCAATAGCAAATGATTTCCCCCCTGTCCTCCCAGCTCCTCTCTTTGGGAAGGTGGGCCTGAGCCTGTCCTGATAGGACCTTCTCATCGTGTGACGGAGGGGTGCTCGTGGCAGCCAGTCGGGAAATCCCTTCCAGAAGCTTCTGCACCAGAGGCCAGCCCTCTCCCTCCCCTGTGGATGACTCACTTCTTGAGTTTTCCTGCTGACCTCTGCCCACTCCCTTTAGCTCTGCTGGTAACAGCTCAGGCCTGGCAACTAGAGATTTGTTGACTCAGAAGCAGGCCTGGGGAGTGGAGACTGGAAACAGGACATCAGGGATTCCGTGGACTGCCCAGTCAGGGACCATGGTCAGTGCGTGCCACCGAGAACAAAAAGAGTGGATGCTCATCTCAGAGGCCCTCTTCCGGCCTCAGGTGGGAGAGATGGAAGACGTGCCAGAACACACGGTCTGAAGTAGCCTTGGGGGGAAGGGGCAACAGGGCCCTAGACTCTTCCTGCTGACAAGCTCCAACACCATCTCCGGCCGTTCGTGCAAATGCAGAGCTCGTTGGGCCTCCTCAAGCACCCAACTCCATGCAAGAACTGTGGGGCCCACTGGTAGCTGGGCAAGCCCTGCTGCCCCTTCTGAACTAGAGATGGCAGGTGCCCAGAGCCCAAATCCTGCACTGTCTCTATGCCCAGCCTTACGGCAAGCAGAGGGGAGATCCAGGGAAATGTCAGAATGGGGTTGGCTGTGTCTAGAAACACTTGGAGGGTCAGAAAGACCAAGTGTGCTGTTGGCAGGATTGTGGCTGCCTGCCTGTCTTCCTCCTGTCCTTCCTTCTAGTTTCCCTTTTTCTTCTGTTTCCTTCCATCCACAAACATTTACAAAGAATCTATCACGTGCCAGTTACAGTATTTGCTCATGAAGATGCTATGGCCTTTCTAATCCTCTCAAGGCTTCCAAACTATTTATTTCAGACAAATAATTATACAATTACAGTATAGTAGTGGTTCTCAAACATTGGTGAGCGTCAGACCCACCTGGAGGGCTAGTTGAGACACTGCTTGCTGGACCCCACCCCAGAGTTTCTGATTCAGGAAGTCTGGCTTGGGGGGCTCTTGAGAATTTGCATTTCTGACACGTTCCCAGGTGCTGCTGCTTTTGCGGCTGCTGCTAATCCGGGGACCACAGGGGACACACTAAGCACAATGCAGGGGAAGCACTCGTTAGGAAGAGGGTGAACAGAGTCAAGGCAGGTGATGACCCCAGACTGGGTCCCCCAAAGGTGGGGGAGAGCCAGGCGAAGAGGGCTGGGAAGGGCAGCAGGTGTAAAGGCCCTGAGGTGAGAGAGAGTCTGGAGGAGGATGTGAAAGCTGATCTGTGTGGCCAGAGCCTGGAATGGGGTGTGGGGACAACAAGGTAAGAGGTGACCCTGGACGGCTCACCAGAAGCTAGGTCACGGAGGAGCCTCTGTGCCTCTGGAGGGCAAACCACTGAAGGGTTTCAAGTGGAGGGTTTGGGGAGCAAGTCAGATTTACGTCTTAGGATGATTGCTTTGGCTGGAGGGTAGGGAGTACTGGAGGCGAGAAAAATAGGAAGCCATTGTATTAATCCAGGCAAGAAATGCTGGTGGCCAGAAGCGGGGTGGTGGCAGGCATTGGGATGGAGAGAAGACAGAGCTGACCTAGACTTGGGAGATGGGGTAGACAGGACTTGGATGCAGGGTGTGGTGAGGGGAGAAAGGAGTCTGGAGTGATGCCTGGACTTGGAGGGGACCATCTTGGTGTTTGGGGTGGAAAGCGGCAAACAAAGCACCATTCACACCAGCTAGTCTGTCCAGATTCCAAGGGACGGGTTATACCTAAAACTGCTGGGCGAGACCCCTCACCTGAAGAGAGTATTAATTATAAGGACACCAGGGCATCCTAGGGCACTGAAGCCAGGAATGGGCCAGTTCTTAGGAAATGTCCCCATCATGACACAGAAGAAAGTGGCTGCCTCTTGCCTCCTTCAGCTTCATTCTCTCTCTTTGCAGATCTAACTCCTCTCTTCTCTTCCTGCCTGGTGGAATCTACCTGCCCCACTCTCACTGCAAGATATTACCTTATAGTCTTGCTGAACTCTAGATTCAAAATCCTGCCTGAGAGAATTTGATTGGTCTAGCTTGGGTGGAGTGATCAGATTTAGCCAATAAAAATAAAGGATGCCTAAATACTACAGTGGCATAGTTATACTAAAAATGACCCATTGTTTGTATGAAATTTAAACTTAACTGGGCATCCAGTGTTTTTCTGGCAATCCTAACCTAGGCCACATGTTCCCTCTTAGGCTGGTCAGTTATGGCCAGAGGGCCAGGGTGCGGTGGCTGCTGGGAGCACTGCCCCTGGGGTGGGAGGGACAGTTCAGAGAGAAGAGGGTCCAAGCAGATGCCCCACAGTGTGGGGCTATTCCCAGGCTGCGAGGTGCTCAGGATGCCTAACCCTGAGTGTTGGGGTCTCATCAAGAGAGGGCAGCTCAGAGTCAGGGAAGCTGGGAGGAGTTCTTAGAAATCCTGGCCTCAGGCCCCCAGACCCAGGCTCAGGGCCGAAGTCTAAGTCTCCCAGGAAGAAGGTCACAGTCAAAGGTGGGAGTGGGAGTGGGAGTAGGGGGTGGCTGCTAGGCAGGTCACGGGTGCAGGCCAGGGCACCAGGCAGATCCCCTCGTGGGCTGGGCCCAGGGACACAGGTAGAGAGGCAGGCCTTAGGACAGTGTTGTGCTGTCCTGTCTGCCCCCCCCCCCCGACCCCAGCTGCTCTGAGTAGGATGAGGACCACTTCTCTGTGCATCCTGGCACAGTGCCCAGCTCTGAGCAGAAGCTCAATTGTGTTTGCTGCCTAAATAAATCAGACCTAAGCCCAGTTTCCTGACCTGGGGTAGGGATGTCAGGGCTGGGCACATGGCACATCCTGGAACGAGGAGCTGAAGCTTCATTTGTCCTCAGGCCAGCATGGGTCCTGGAGTCCAGGGCAGGGCCCAGCATAGGGTGGGTGTCTCAGTCACAGCTCCCACGAGAGAGCTGCGGTGGCCAGGGAGCCTGGGAAAGACCCCCCCGGGGTCCTTAGCGACTTCTCACATTTACAGACGGGGAAACGGATGCTCACATTTACAGGTGGCTCTGAGCAGTGAGCCACTTGTGAAAGGTCACAGTCAGGTCTCTGATTCTCATTTTGGGGGCTTCTGACCAGTGCTCACCCTGAAATACTGGGCTACCATGCTGTATTTGCACAAACTCAGGGGAGGTTTCACTGCAGGATTTCTCATCAAGTTGTTTGAAGCAGTGAGATGTTACTAATTCCAGGGAGTTATGTGGCCCCTGGGGGTGGTGAACCCTGTGCACACATGGGCCCTCTTCCTGCAGGCAGAGGGGCAGGTTCCATCTGCTCTTTGTTCATTTCCTCCTGCATGTGTGGAATTTGAGAGCACGTTAATGAGAGAGTCATCTCTTAAAGAACTTTGCCTGGAAAGAGAGGCAGAAGAACAAGACCAAAAATGAAAAAGAGTAGGAGAGAGCATCAACAACAAGAATGCACGTGTGTGCACGTGCACACCCCAAATAGGAAGCATCCCCTGCTGGGAAGCAGTGGGGCCTGTCACCACGCGGGCGGACCTCAGGTGGACGTCTGCAAGGACCACCATGTGGACATTCTCCATAAACCGTTAGCTGGCTCATTTTCCTGGGATTATGGGTGTTTATTTGTTTTCTTTTTTTCCATTTTCCAAATTTTCTTTAATGTGGTTACATTTCATAATGAAAGAGTGTTTTTTCCCTGGTTTTATTTTTTTAAGAAGAAAAATCCACAATGAGTACACCTTTCAGCCGTTAAGTGAGTGATTTTTCAGGTGACAGAGAGTACACGAGAAGGGTAGCAAGGTGATGGTTTAGAGAGGTAAGACTCCACAGAGAGTTTCCACTTTCGGAAGCACATGGTTGATAGTGTCAGCTTCACCTTTAGCTCCACGTTCTTGTTAATGGGCTGGTCAGTGGGACCAAAGAAATAATTGTGGATTAGGAGTTCCAACAATGGTATGGAAATTTCAAGGCTATTTAGTGTTAGTCATTTTTTTTCCTACAGAAAATGTGCAGTTTAATTCAGGTAAAGTCAGTTATTGTTGAAACAATTCTGAGCCTGGCCAGTGATGAAACAGGGCTCGGCTATTCTCTCTGAGTGGATTTGATTTCCTGTAATCAATCCACTGGGTTTCTAAAAACCTCCAAGTGAAAAAATCAGTGAAATCTACTGATTAGTGAAGTATGGAGTTAAATGTTGAGAATGGCAGGAATGCACTTTCTGGGTTTATTTTTCTGAGCACAAAGATTAGGCCCATTGAGCGATAGATGTTTATCAGCTGGGCTCTGTGGGTTTGGAGAGAGTTGGCCTTGTCATGGGTCCCAAGCACAGACTTTCTTAAGGTCCCACTTTTTACTGGTGAAAGTGAACTGGCTGCTGAGCTGTGCAAACCCCCACCAAGGGGTGGGGAATGAAGGCAGAAAGAGCACTGGCCTGGGTGTCACCCAGGTGACCTGGTTTCCTCCACTGTTGCTCTACTGCAGGGTTGCTGTGAGCTAACAAATAACAGATGGGCAGGGCCTGCCCTGGGCTGTAACCCAACTAATGCACGTTATTATTGTCATTGTTAGATTGTTATTGGCACTGGGATCTTCAAAGGCAGCCTGGAGAATATGGCAAACAGCCATATGGGGGAGGGGTAGGAAATCCATGTGTCCTGCGAATGCTGGACAAGAGGCTGGAATCAAATTTGCAGGTGGCCTGAAGCCTGAGGAGGTGCTTGGGCTCTGGAGGGAACCTCATCCAGTGGGACAGTGCACTGACTTTACCTACAGAGGGAAGTAAGATCAGTCCAAGCCTGAGGTCCAGACCCCACCTGCACTGGATGGAATAGGAAGCTGGGCGGTGCGGCACTTGGCCGATCTGGGTGATGGACGGTGAAGCCAACAGTGTGATGGAGTCACTCCCCTAAACCCGCAGGGCATCATCCCAGGGCAGGCAGCCTACAGGAGCTAACCGGTTTTGAGCACTTACTGAGTATGGGCTGCATTCCAGGAGTGTTACGTGGTCCACCTCATGTAACCCCATGATGGCTTTCGACGTAGGTTGATTCTTTACACATGAGAAAAGTAATGCAAGAAATTAATGTCACTTGTCCAAATTTACACTCTGCATTGTGAGCCAAGATTCCTATCCATAAATGTCAGAATCAAGAGTCTCGGGTCATCCGTTATACTCAGTTGCACTGGGAACAGTGCTCCGTAACGAATGGCTAGCCTTGGCCTTGCCAGTAGCACCAAGGGCCTGCCCTACCCACGTCATAGACAGGTGCTGAATGCTCTCTCCGCATCTATGGAGATGATTTTTTCCCTTTAATCTGTTAATGTAAGTTACTGTGTTAGTTTCCTAGTGCTGCTCTAACTAATCACCACAAATTTAGTGGCTTAAAACAGCACATTTATTACCTTATAATTCTGAAGGTCAAAAGCCTTAAAGTTAAGGTGTCAGCCCGGTTCCCTTCCTTCTGGAGGCTCTGTTTTCTTCTCATCTTCTACAGGCTGCCCGCATTCCTTGGCTCATGGCCCCTTCCTCCATCTTCAAAGCCCACAGTTTAGCATCTTCAAATCTCAACACCTCTCCCCACCCCTTTCTTTCTCTCTCTCTTGCATCTTTATTTCTGTCCTCACGTCCCCTTCTCTGACCCTCCTGTCTTTTCTCATAAGGATCCTTGTGACTACATTGGGCCCACCTGGATTATCCAGGATAGGTTTCCAAGCTCCACATTTTAACGTAATCACACCTGCATCATTTCTTTTGCCACAGAAGGTAGCATATTCATAGGTTCCAGAGATTAGGACATGGATATCTTTAGTAGAGGTGGTGGGCATTAGTCAGCCCATAGCAGTTACATCAGCAAATTTTCTCATGTTAAATTATTCTTGCATTCCTGAGATAAATACTACCTGGTCAAGATGCAGTTATACTCTCTAGGGTCCCTTTTTATAAGGGCACTAATCCCATCGTGAGGGCCCCACCCCCATGACTTCACCTAAACCTAATTACCTCCCAAAGGCCCCATCTCCAAATATCATCACACTGGGGGTTAGGACTTCAATATGAATTTGTGGAGGGAGGGGGAGGAGACACAATTCAGACCATAACAATAGACAATGCTATGGACGATGTAGAAAGTCCATACTTTCTACAAAGGGTGAGAGAGGTGGGGGATGACTGCCATCTTAGACAAAGTGGTCAGGGAGGCCTCTGAGCAGAGGACATTTGAACAGAGGCTGAATGAAGGTGGGGAGAGAGCCATGTGAATGTGGGGAGAAGAGTGTTCTTGGCAGAGGGACAGCCAGTGCAAAGGCCGTGGGGCAGGAGTACTCTTGCTGAGCGTGACGAGCAGCAAGAGAGCTAGGTAGAGGACAGGACAGGGAGGTGGCCGGGGGCCAGAGTATATAGGTGGTGACATAATCTGATATACTTTAAATGTATCATGCTGGGCTTCAAGTAGAATAAACTAAGGGGACAAGAATAGCAGGAGTTTTAGCCAGGAAGCTGCTGCATAAAATTGGCCAATACTTTTCCTTTTCTAAATGTTCTTGCCTGGTTTTGATGTTAACATGATGCTAGCTTTGTAAAATGATTTGGGGCAACTTTTCCTCTATTTACTTATTTATGTATTTTGGAGGGGGAATAGTTTACAGCAGTGAGAGTTAATCTACTTATTATTCGAAGGTTTGGTAAACCTTACCTGTCAACATGCTGGATCAGAGGCCTTTTGTGTGAGAAGAGTTTTGACTATGATTCAATTTATTTAATAGATCCGTTCCGATTTCTGTTTTTTTCTAAATTTACTATTTGTAATACGTATTTTTAGCAAATTAGTCATTTTCACTTAAGCTTTCAAACCGTGCTGTAAAGAATACTTTTTTACATCAAAGTATTCTTCTGATGTTTAAAATCTTAATTACGATTATAATTATATTCCCCCTTTCATGCCTGACAGTTTGTATTGTGCCTTTTCTTTATCTCCTTCTATCTCTTCTACACCCAAACTTGCCATAAGTTTATCTGTTTAAATTGAGCTCTTGAAAAACAGATAATGGTTTTGTGGATTCTCTCTATTATTTTATTCTGTGTATTTCTTGCCAGCTTTATAATTTCCTTCTGCTTTTTTTGTGATTATGCTGCTGTTCTTTTTCTCACTTGTTAAGCCAGTTTATCCATTTTTAATCTTTCTTTTTTCTAATATCTATGTACTTAAAACTCTGACTTTCCTTCTAGGTGAAACATTAGCAAAACACAGAGATTTTGATATTTTGTGTTGAATTGTGTTTTAAAATTTATAAAAATGTGGGTTTGGGTGTTCTTTTTGGGGGAAAAACTTTTGGTCTACTTGATCAGTTTCTGAGGGAGGCGTATTAAACTACAATGCAGGCTTATCAGTCCCTTCTGATCTTTCTAAGTGCTTCACAGTTTTGAAGCTATGTTGTCAAGTATATAAAAGCTCAGGCTTAAACTTCTCATCAGCATAAAACATCCCTGTTGCCTCCTTTAATGATTTTCAATTTTGTCTGGTATTAATTTTACTGCATCTGCTTTCTTTTTGTGCTCGCTTAGCAGGGACATCTTTTTTTCATACCTTTACATTCAACCTTTTCTCGTTTAAATGTGTACCCAGCAAATAGTCTATTGCTCTATGTATTTGAGAAGACAGCAAGCTACTATGTGCGGGAAACCAGAAGTTTAACATTTAAGTTCTTGTGGGCTAAAGTGAGATGAGCCCCTCTCCCCGCAGCCTAACCCAGATGGCAGCTGGGCCTCCCGCTTCTTGGAAGTCTGGTCGTGTGGGACCCTCAACTCCCAGTCCAGCCCTGCTGGCCTGTGCTCTGTGCTCCTCTGTCAACACACTCCTGTGCCGGCTCCGCTAGGGAGACCACGTCTTTTTTTTTTTTTTTCAATTCAGGTGAAATTCACATAACAGAAAATTAACCATTTTAAAGCAAACAATTCGGTGGCATTTAATTACATTCACAGTGTTGTGCAAGCACCTCCTCTATCTAGCTCCAAAATATTTTCATCACCCTGAAATAAAACCCACGTCATTAACTAGTCGCTCACCCTTTCCCCTCCTGTCCCCTGGCAGACACTGATCTGCACTCTGACTCTATGGATTTCTGAGTGTTTCATATAAATGGAATAATGTAATGTGATGCACTTAGCATCCTATTTTTGAGGTTCATCCGTGTTGTGGCTTGTAAAGACCCCCATCTTTACTGATTTCTCCAAACACCCAGATAGAAGCATGATACTTCCTGCCTCTGGGAGCTTCACTCAGCGTTTGGTGTGTGTGCTTGGGCTTGGGGTGTTCTAACCACCGAGCAGGCGGCCTTCTGCCTTTCTGTGGGCTTCACCCCACATACCCCTCTTCTTTCTCCATTTCCCTGGAGAGCAAACATGCTCTTCACCTCACCGGCCACAGACCATTCCCACTCACATCAAGGCATCTTCCTGGGTTTCAGCTTCCATTCCAAGGTGTTTATCAAAATTCGTCTGAATAACTCAGTTCTCTCCCTGGATCCCCTCCTTGGAGAGAGGACATAGCAAGGTAAGAGGGAAAGAAATGGCCAGGATTTTATCTGTAAGAGCAGCATCGATGGGTTGGGAGAGATACAGCATGATCGTACATCAGAGTTTTCCTGAGACAGTTGCAGCTTATGGCTGTGGTCCCCCTTTCTTGAAAACACCCTGTTTTGGAGGATAAATTATAAGGTCATCTATAACTAGGGAGTTTGTGCATTCCCTGATTCAATTACAACCAGTCTAAGGAAAGAGACTCTTCTGTGCCGGAGACGTGGTCAGCCCTGGACACGAAATAAAGGAGAGAGTGAGCAAACGGTGGTGGTATTTGTTCATGTCCATCTAAGGAAGGAGAGGTTGTCCTGGCTCATGGACCAGGCCAAGAGCCAGGCCATTCTTGGTGAGGAAATAAGGGCAGGGATGGTCATCAATGAACATGAATATTACCAGTCAAAAGGCAAAAGAATAAATGTCTTCTGATGATGATTTGGCTTCTTTTATGCTTTGACCACAGAAAGAGAACATGCCCAACATGGACACAACCATTTCTGATTACATGTAAGTTAAATTCCTTGTTTGTAAATAATCCTGTGTCTCCAAAGCCATCTGTTTGTTTGTTTATTTGCATTGTGGGAAAATGTATATAACATAAAATTCAGCATTTTAAGTGTACAATTCAGTGGCATTAAGAACATTCACAACGTTATATAACCACCACCACCAGCATCCATCTCCAGAACTTTTTCATCATCCCAACAGAAACTCTGTCCCCATTAAATACTCTCTCCATTCCCCCTCCCCCACCCCCGGTAACCCCTATTCTGCTTCTGTCTCTATGCATTTGCCTATTCTAGGTACCTCATATAGGTGGAATAATATAATACTTGTCCTCTGTGCATCTGCTCATTTTCTAAATTTTATTTTATGTTTCATCATCAAAGCATTTCATAGGAGCTAACCTCACACGAGGTCATTATAAAATACCTTACGTTTGTGTGATGCTTTGTACCTTCTAAGAATTTTCTAATGTATTAGCCTGTTGGAGTATCGTAACGACACTTTAAGGCGAGCGCAGCAGCCCTTATTACCTTAGTGAGACCGAAGTCTAGAGAAGCTAACTGTGTTGTGTAAAGTCACACAACAAGTGACCAAACCAGGAGAAGAAGCCCAGGTCTTCAGATTCTATCATCTTCTCTAGAGTCTGGCAACTTCTCAGAAGTTGGGAATGATTGCTTTGGAATCTAAACATAAAGTTCAAGCAATTACATTTTGCACAAGCAAAGGAAGAATCATGCTGAATTTATGAGCATGTGGTTAGAGGAGACTTGTTACGTAGGGTCAGAACCCACTGGTGGAGGGCCAGACATGGGCCAGAGGTGCCACGTGAGTATCTTGTCTTCATGTCGATGGTCTCCACCTGCAGCCTGCAGCTTCACGCTCTTCAGGCCCACCGTCTTTACCAGGGTTTTCTTCCAGGGGGTGGGTATAGGACGTACAAGCTCTTCCAAAAAGGCATTTCTCCAGGAGCCAGAAAAATCAACTAGTGCACAAACAGGCTGGAAGACAATTTTGTTTTTCCAAACTCTGAAATAATCAAGACCTCACTGGATACATGTTTGCAAACAAGAAAGGACAATAAGCGTTTTCAACATCTAGAGTTTTATTTGCAGTTCTATTGTGTAGGATGGTCATTTGTTAGAAATTGATTATAGCTGTCACTTTGTGAAAACCCTGCTGGGAAATGAAAGCTCGCTGACTTGTGAAATGTGAAGGTCCACCTTCCCTCGTTGGGCACTAAAGACTGTCATGAAGGTGGGGGGAGGTTGATTTAAACAAAGAACAGTCTTGACAACAGCAGAGGAAGCCAGACCACCGTGAATGCACCTGCTGATTCTTTGATCCTCTGAGTTTGAGGGGTTTTCCTTTTTCATGTGGCAGCTCCAGGTACATACACTTTCAGTGTTACAACCGAGATCTGCTTTGAGACAGGGATACTAATTTTCTATGGACTTAAGTAAATCAGAGTGTAGGGAGAACTGTGGGGACACAGGGCTTCTGTCAGGGGTTTCCCAGTGTGTTTCTGCACACAGAGTGAAAGCATCCAGGCAGCCATCGACTGCCCCTTGTGGGAGAGATCTTACCGCCAAATCCATGTAGCCTGGGGCCCCTCACCTCTGGGTCTGGACCCTGTTGCCTCCCAGTTACTACAGGTAGAACTAAATGGCCAGCCTTTTGGGGATTTGGGGACTGGGATCCCAGATGAAAGCCAGTTATATACAATTTCCCAAACTTCCACCACCCACCCCACCCCATGCATCATTCTTCCTGTTAATAATCAAGAGTGCAGTGCAGTAACAGGAAGAAAATGAATGACATCAGACACTCATCGAGCATGTCCCATCGGCCAGGCACTATTTTAAACACTTTACCTTCAGTAAAATGTTCAGTTCTCACAACTGCGAATGATGCGGTTTCTATCGTCATCATTCACAGTTTACAGGTAAGGAAACAAGACACCCCCCCGCAACTGAACCCCAGTCCCAGAATTCATGCTCCTAATTGCTGAGCTGTACTGTCCCGTAAGTGTAGTGAGGTCCAGGCCAATTCTTTTGTTGAGACTATTTACCTCTGGGCCATATGTTCGGGAAAAACATATTCCATTAAAATTACTAATGGGAGGGGCTTCCCTGGTGGCGCAGTGGTTAAGAATCCGCCTGCCAATTCAGGGGACATGGCTTTGAGCCATGGTCTGGGAAGATTCCACATGCTGCGGAGCAGCTAAGCCCGTGCGCCACAACTACTGAGCCCACGTGCTGCAACTACTGAAGCCCACGCACCTAGAGCCCATGCTCCACAACAAGAGTAGCCACTGCAATGAGAAGCCCACGCACCGCAATGAAGAGTAGCCCCTGCTCTTCACAACTAGAGAAAGCCCGCGTGCAGCAAGGAAAACCCAACTCAGCCAAATAATTAATTAATTAATTTTTAAAAAACGAATGGGACAAAACTGCAGAGACATGTTGAAACCGTGCAATAGGAGAACTTTTGGCACTTTTGTACCCGCGATTGCTTAATAGTTATATGTAATGAATCTCTATGTGGTGTCACGGTGTGTTCGTATAAACCACGTTGTTCAGAAGATCAGCATAATGTGAATCTTCACCAGACATTATCATTGATGGTAGCTAACATCAGTATAGTGCTTTTGTTTCCAGTGTATTTTCACGAACATCTTATTTGAGCATTCAGCAGACACTTAGCACATTACTGACATGAACTTCCATCAGATGGGAGTGGTTATCAAGAAAAACCTTTAGCCTAATCATAATAATATATGCTACATTTTGAGCACTTACTCTGTGACATGGTGCTAAATAAAGGCTTTCATAAACATTATTTCATTTAATCCTCACAAAGTCCTGTCACCATGAGATAGTATTTATTATTAACCCCATTCCCTTTTTTTTAAATAAAAGAGGAGAATGAGGCTGAGAGAGATTAGGAACTTGCCTGAAGTCATTACAATGCTAATAATGTCTGCTGACACTCTGCAGACAGGTGATGGGGATTGTGAAAAAAGAGACCTGAGACTAAATTATGCAGATTTGAAAAAGCAAAATAGGCTCAAAGTTGAAGATTGCTCAAGAACAATCTAATAGATTTTGATACCCAGACTTTACAGATACTACCAGAAGGAAGACCATACAGTAACTTCTTATATAGATATATATGAGATGCAGAAATCCTAAATAAAATATTAGGCAGTTGGGTCTTATACTATATTAAAAGCCTATTAAAAGCACCATTCCAGGAATGCAAAGATAGTTCAGGTTTAGGAAATCTATTAATATAATTTGTCATAAGACCAAAAAAAGATTATTTGAATATATTCTGAAAAGATAGTTAATAAAATTTAATGTCCAACATTGATTACATTTAAAAAACATTACTAATAGTTTCTCAGTGACTGGGAAATAGGACACTCCTTTAAAATGGTAAAGAGTGTCTTCCTGAAACTATCAATCAATATCATTTCACTACTAATGAAGAACTAGAAACTAGAACTTCCTGAGCAAACACCACTAGGTAGTGTGGGAGAACTGGCTCCCTATGGGGGTGACCTTAGACTTATTGGAGATGAGAAACAGGAGGGAATAGGGCAGATACATCCCATCCTCTTTCTCCCCTTCAGGAGCTGCCCCATGGTGAGCTTTCTCCTTGCAGCCCTTCTGGGAAGCTTGAATGCCCAGGGAATGTGTCTTGTTGAGGGACCTATTGCATCGGTCTGCAGCTTGTCCTGAGATCGTGGCCAGCATATGGTGACTCATTATAGGGCATTACCTTGTGTTCTTTTCTTTTCTTTTCTTTTTTTCTTTTCATTGTCTGGGCCCTGGGCCTGCACCTCACAAATAAACCATCATCATTTTAATCCTTGCCTAAGGCTGTGTTTTCTAGAGGACCCATGTGAAGACATTACAATAAGCCATTATGTGAAGTGATGTTAAGACTGTACTGTTTATGAATATTTCTTATCTTCTATATATTGTGATGTTTTGACGGCTTAAGAACGTTTCTGGCTGGGGGGAGGCTGCCCCTCCTGAGACTAGCCAGTTAGAGATAGCAAAGGGCTCAGCTTGGAGTATACGTTTGACATACAAACTTAGCCTGCAGACCCCAGGAAGCAGTATTCTTCAGCCCTAGTCCTCCCAGGGCCAGGTACCAGACAACTGGAGACCACCCGCATAGCCCAAAGCCTGCCAAAATTTTTCAGATTTGCCAACCCTACCTAAGCTGCTTACCTGCCATGCCTTCCTCTTCCTGTGGCCTCTGCTCTCCCTTGGCTCCTGCCCCTCTACCTCCTGACCACCCTGGTGCTTCCCCATGTGGCCCCGTGTGGTGTGGGGTGCCTCCCACGTCTAAGACCTGTGAGTGTAATAACTTTGTTTTCCTGGGTCTCTCCTGCAGCTTCTCTTGGGACTGTACGCAACTGACCATCACATAAAAGAACTCTGAACAAAGACTTTTATGACCCAGAAAAACATTTACATTTTATCCACAAATCACATTTATAAAGCAACATTAATATGTTTCCATTCATGTAAAAAATAAACACAAAAAAAATTTGGAAGAAAAATACTGACATATTAATGGTAATTAACATTGGAGCTAAGATTGTGGGGAGGGTATTTTTCTTTTTTGTGCTTTTTTTATTTCGGAATTTTTTACATTTATTTAAAAAAAAAAACCATTTGGGACTTCGCTGGCAGTCCAGTGGTTAAGACACCACACTTCCACTGCAGGGGGCACGAGTTCGATCCCTGGTCGGGAAACTTAAGATCCCACGTGCTGCATGATGCGGCTAAAAAATATATATATAAAAAAAAAAAATTTGTACCAATTGTCTATTGCTGTATTACAAACTACCCCAAAACTTAGTGGGCTCAAACAACACATTTTATCTGTTCGTGATTCTGTAGGTGTGCAGCTTAGGCTGGGCTCAGCTGGGTGGTTCTGTTGGTCTGCCTGAGTCATTCATGTGGCTCCAGTGGTCTAGCGCTTTCCTGGGGCTGTCTGGTCCAAGGTAGCCTGACATGTCTGGTGGTGGGTATCGACCATTTTGCCAGGCCTCTCTCTCCAAGTGCTCTTTCATCTCCAAGGTGCCGGCTGGGGCTTGATTAAAGGGCAGCAGCAGCATTCCAAGAGGGTAGAGCTAGAAGCTGCAAGGCCTCTTAAGGCCTAGGCTCTGAGGTCACCCAGTGTCCCTTCCACCCCAATCTATTGGGCAAAGCAGGTCACAAGGCCTGCCCAGATTCAGGGGTGGGGAAACAGACTCCTCCTCTGGCTGAGAGAAGTGGTAAAGTCATGGTGTGAAGAGGCTAGTGTCCAGGGATGGAAAGAATGATCGGGTTCTCTTGGTAAACATTTGCAAGCAATCTACCATACCATTTTAAGGGATTCTTCTTCTAAAAGTTTCTTCTAGTCTGTGTACCTGTATTGAGACAATAATAATGGTTAACCCTTTTGTATTGATTATTTTGTACCAGACTCAAGATTGTGTTTGGACTTGAAAGAAAAAATTTTTTTAAAGTATTAAGCAAGTCCTACGGTGAATATTTTTCACCAAAATAGATTGGCTGTTCCTCTCCATCAGTTTGAATTAGTGAGATTTACAGCATATGTATCAGGGAAAGAAAACTTCTTTAATTTAGTTCCTGGCTGCCAGACAGATTGTCAGATTTGTGCTAGTGATTAGAAAAATGAATTTCTCACAAATCTGCAGTTAAAACCCTACCCGCTTTCCATTCCTGATTATGTGATAGGATAGGAGCCATCTCCCCATAACTTAATGTTATTAGATTAGCAAGAAGATGTCTAACATGACTCAGTGTTGTTCTTGAGAAATAATTAGCTACCTAAGTGGGTAGACCTCCATGGAATACAAGTATATCTCTTTTTATAACATTTAAATTTGGAGGCTTAATTATCCAGTGAAAAATAGTTACTTTAGCACTTTAGTCCATTTGGCTATATATTGACATTATTAAAATGCTTTCCTGGTCTTTATGCAAATTGCTTTTTTAAAAAACCAATTTATCTCCTAGCAACCCGAAGTGAAGTAAGCACCGAAAAATGACATCTCAAGAAGACTTTGGGCTCTTAATCCAAGTAAATTCCTAGGGCTTATTTGTGGATTATCTGAATGAACAAATGGTAGATTTGTGCCTAGAGGTATATTAGCAGCTGAGTCACTCTCTAAACTTTTAAGCAGCTAATTAAATAGCCAAGTTCACACAAATAAACAGTAAAATGTAGTACATTTGGTCACCAATTCAAGTCTGTAAGTATGCACTCGGTTGAGTGGGAGAACTGACCGTGAAATTACTCATCGGTACTCGAAAGACTTGCCCAAGCTCTGGAGTCTGGAGAAGCTTCTTTCTCTTTGCTCTTTTTAGGGATGCACCTTAGCCATGGGGTGCTGGCAGCCACCTCACCTCCCAGAGCCTTAGCCTCCTCCTCTGTGAAATGTGCCTGAAGTCTGTGTTCTAGGTTCTGGGTTGAGAACACAGAGTTGGATAATGGGTATGAAAATGCCTTATTGCTAGACATCCCAGAGCTGAAAGCCATGGCTCTTCCTACGGCAGACACAGCACTTAGGATGTAAGCTACAGGCCCAGCAGCGACCCGGCAGGTACCACCCCACCCCTGCCTGCCCACCTCCCTGCACATGAGCTGTCAGGCCCGAGGGGCCACGTGTCCCTTTGCTTCCTGACTCAGTTGCCTCTGCCATTGGAGGGCACTCAGACCCGCCAGCTCCAGCTGGCTGCCTCAGGAGGCGTGCCACTCCATCTCTGACCCCAACGTCTGGAGCCGCAGTCTGGGGAGAGCCCTGCTTGCCCTGTGGAACGTGCCACTGAAGCCTCGTAAGTGGCGCTCAGGCTCCTACTCTTCCTGCTGCACTGTGGCCACAGGCTCCTCCTGGTGGGAGGACGGACAGTCCCCTCCCCACACAAGGCTGTGTCCAGCTGGTCATGCTCCCAGGGCTGCTGCTTTTCAGACCCACTTAACTTCCACAGAAGGGGATGTGTGAGACTGGATAGGGTCAGAAGTTCGCCACTCCCCTCCTCTAGCAAACAACCACTTCCCTCAAAGCCCGTTCTCTGCAGTGACTTGCCCATCTGTTTTTGTTTTTGTTTTTTTCAGGGTTCCTTGAGAGTGATAGAAGCCAAATTCAATTCCACAAGTTTAGTCCAAAAGGGAATTTTTAGGTTCAGGCAGTACAGCCCCCAGAAGGGCATAGACAGACTGGCTTCGGGGATGACCATAGCCAGGCCACTTCTGGTTAGAGTTCCCCAAAAGATGAGCCTGAGACAAGGACTTGGCTGCAGGTCATTTATTTAGAAGGTGTTTCCAGAAAGCCCAAGTGAGGATGTAGGGGAAAGTAAAACAGGGAAGCAAGAATAGCCATGAGGACGCACGTGAGTGTTGAGTTACTGCCTCGGACAACTGGGCTCTCTGGCAGGGACCCTGGAGAAGCCAAACTCTTCCAGTGCAGGCTGGGGAGGCTGGGGCAGTTATCCACAAACTGTCTTCCCCTCTGATTGAGGGCTGCCCCTGGGAACCTAAGCTTCCCTGTACCTTGGGGTTGTCTGTTGGGGAAAGCCCAGGCAGAGAAGAAGAGAGTGGCCAGGACTCGAGGTGGGAAGCTGGCCCCAGGATGCTGCTGCTGCTGGAGAACCCAGGTGGGCCAGAGGTTTTGGAGTGGGCACAGGCTCCTGCTCTGGGCCCAGGTGCCCTAGGGACTCTCTGTCTCTTGTCTGTCTGTTTGCCTCTGGTTGCTTTGCTCCTTCTGACAGCAAGAGGGCTTTCTTCAGGGAATTTGATCTCGAGCCCCTCTGGGCTGATGTCCATCACAGAGGACTTTTTTGGCTCCAGCCATCAAAGTCCCAGGGAAGGACTCTGATTGGCCTGGTAGGATTGTGTTACCATCCCTGGGCAGTCCAGGTGATGGAGGATTATAATTGGCCCAGGATAGGTCACTTCCCCATGCCTGGCCAGAGGGATGGGGTATGTTCCCAGAAGTGGAAATGTGAGGCCAGAAGAAGCTTTTGGGCACTTTCCTTCCCCATTACATGTTGGCCGGGACCACACAGCCCACCTGGCAGGCTTCAGACATTTTGAACTTTGGTAAGGAGAGTTTGGGGCCTTGATCCCTTCCCTCTCAGAAGGCTTCTGGACACTAAATTTAAATTAACCCTTTTCTCCCCCCTCTCCACTTTTACTTCCAACTGACCAAGGACTGCAAGTTAAGGTGCTTAAAACTCATAAAGTCCGTCTAGTTGGGTATGTTTCATGGTGTTCCGGGGAGATGCTCT
Source organism: Delphinus delphis (assembly GCF_949987515.2). Lineage (NCBI taxonomy): Eukaryota > Metazoa > Chordata > Mammalia > Artiodactyla > Delphinidae > Delphinus > Delphinus delphis. The sequence continues at coordinate 6,711,747 of NC_082698.1, forward strand.
TCTTCCATTTATCAGGCATGAACAAAATTTGGAGAAAAGATTTTGACAAAGGATACTACCACAAAAGAATGAATGGAGAATTTAAAAATATTTTTCACACCTTTAGGGCAATTGACATTTTAGTTAGATTCATGCTTTCTCTTCCTTACTGGAAATAAGACTTTCACTTGACTGACCTAGTGAATGTTAAGGGGATCCTTTCATAGCTCAGAGACAAGTACAATATGCAGAAAACTAGTGGTAAAAACCAAGGGGACATTGACTGGAGTGAAACTGATTCTCCAGAATATCATTTTCCACGTCTAATAAACAATGTGTCTTCTCAGAATTGGACGTTCTTTCATTCTTTCCCTCAACTAATATTTATTAAGTATCCAGCAGGTTCTTAATAAATTGTGTTGACAGATCAATAACATTCCTGCTTTCAAGGAGCTTACTTTGAGTTGGGGAGACAGAAGATAAGCATGCATGAACGAAAAAACAAGAAATGCAATAAAACAGGAAGTGTTCAAGGAAGTCTCACTAAGGATGATCTGGAGTCAAATCTGAGTCTTTGGTGTGATGAGTTGGGGAGAAGCAGCTCAGGCAAGGCACAAGCAAGTGCCAGGGCCCTGAGGCGGGAAGCAGCGTCGGCTGCTCAGGAACTGAAGAGGAAGCACCAGTGTCTGGGGTGTGGTATGTGGGGAAAGGGCGATGGGGGTGGTCAGAAAGGCATTCCATCACAGGATCAGGGCCATGGTGGAGTGGGGATTTTGATCTCAGTGCCACAGGAAGCTATTCAGGGCTGTGAGCAGGGGAATGGCACATGTGGTCTTGGTTGTGAAAGGTCATTCTTGCTCTTGTGAGGCTAACCTGCAGGAGTGCAGCTGGGATGAGCGTGGCCCAGCTACTGGTCTGGTCTGCTGTGGGTGGTAGCAGAGGAGAATCCAGAGACAGAAGTGGCAGCACTTGTTAATGGGTGGGATAGACAGGGTGAGGAATGGGAGGAGGATGGCTTCCCTTGGCTCTTCTTCGAAGAAAGCACAGACCACTGGGTACCGGGTAAGCCTGTAGCCACATTTGGCTGCATTATGAACTATCTTCTCTGAGGCACTGACAATAGCTGGGTCCTGTCCATGTTATCTTGAGAAAAAAGAAAATCCAAGTCGGAGAATGACAGAAAGTTTAGTGCTGTTAAATGAAGACAGTTTAATTCCAGTTGAAATGTTGTCTCTGTGCCAGCAAACAAGTTTTACTCAACCACTATCCTTGAGTGACCCAGGGATTTATTTTCATCATTCATAGTAGTCAAGTTGAGTTACGCCAGAATTAGGTTTTGATGTGAGTTTCAGTTAAACAGCTTCAAAGCCTGTGGGTTTGGATGCATGTACTATCAGCAGCTCTCAGAGTTGCATCCTCTCCTCACCTGAAGCTGAAAGTGCTTTTGGAAAACCCTATTGCCACCTCCCCGCTTCCCCCTCCCTCCACCACGCACAGCCATCCATGGAGTCTCTGGGAAATCACTCCTTTGCCTGCAGGACTCTGTGCTGGGGGAGCACAGCTTCCCGTTGGCATTCAGGACTCTCCGGTGGGCACAATTATTTTTAAAATTGGGAAAAAAGCATTTGGTGATTAATGACTATACCTCTGATATATAAGCCATTTCCAAGGCACTCTCACACATAATATGTCATTTGTTCATCTTAGCAGCTCTGTGAGGTCAGAGAGGCTTTGTCCTTTTATTCCCTCATTCTCCTGTCTATGCTCAAATTCCCCCAGATCAAAAAAAGCCCCTACTCCTTCCCGTTATTTGTGCAGTCTACAAATTCTGCTGCCAAAGGGCTGAGTGGGAAAGGAGGTGATTGTGCAGGGCACAGAGTCAAAGGAAACATGAGAAAATCCTTCTGTTATAATTTCAAGTAAAAAGAGCAGGATGCGAAATTGCCAATACAGTCTGGTAAGACTCTACTCAACATGCACGTGTGCCTAGGGAAAAAAAAAAAAAAAAGACTTGCAGGAAACATTCCATAGTGTTAACCACAGTTGTTTTGGAATGAGAGGATTATTTTTACTCTGAATTTTTAATATTTTCCCATGATTTAAATAATGAATATTTGTAGTAGATATGTATTGTTTTGTTCATTCAGAAAGAGCATTTGAGACCTTTCAGAAAATTCTTCCCTTGCTTCAACCCTGTGCTCCTGCTGAGGGCCGCCCATTACTGCATCCTACCTGTCTGGCTGGAAGGACAGACACGTACATGACTCACATTGAGCCTAGTAATGCCACCCGGTTCCCTGAGCCCAGTTCGGGCACGGGCATAGGAATCAAGCCAGCTCACACACAGTACGTCCTCTGGTCACAGTGAATCAAAGAGGAAGACCGGAAAGAGGGTCGGAGTGATGCAGTGTAAGAAAGACTCAGTATGCTGTTGCTGGCTTTGAAGATGGAAGGGGCTACAGAACAAGAAAGGCAGGCAGCTTCCAGAAGCCTGAAAAGGCAAGAAAGTGGACTCACCCTCAAGCCTCCAGAAGGAAGCAGCTCTGCCAACACCTCGACTTGAGCCCAGTGAGACCCATTTTAGACTCCTGACTTCCAAATTGTATGGTTTTAAGCCATTAAGTGTGTGGTCATTTGTTGCAGCAGCAGCAGGAAACTCATACAGAAGGAGAGAGCCCACCTCTAAGTGTGGGGAGCCTGGGCTTTGTCAGGATGCAAAGGCAGAGCAGCAAGCTGGCTGCAGACCCCACCTTGGGGGGGTTTTGGGGGAACCCCGGCTTCCCCATGGCAGCTACCGTATTCAGGGGGACCTGTCAGCAATGGTGCTCCAAGCACACAGTTTTAGTTCCAGGGATACACACTGGGCCCTGGGATTAATGAACTGAAGCTAGAGAGAGTCAGTCGCTCTGGGGCGACACAAGTGGGCCATCTTCCCAACCATGTTCTGCAGGAATAGGGCACCTGGGGCGAAGGAGCTCTGCTGTGTGGGAGCCATCAGCAGACAGGAGGTCAGCTGAAGGGTCCGGGGGCTCATGCTGAGTACTCCTTCCGGGCAGCTTGAGTCCCAGGGGTCTGGGGACAGGCCAATGCTGGGTGCTCCTCCAGCCCCCATTTCCACCTTACAGACACTGAGTTAAAACCAGTCAAGGTGAGGAGAAAAGAAAGGATTGTTGGAGTTCCAGGAATGTCACTGAATGAACTGGGGATAAATGTCTCTGTCGTTGGATCAGAGAAGTTCTCTTCCTGGGACAAGAGCACGAGTGGAAGCCCTCATACCACATGTCCATGATGATCATTCAGAATACCATCAATCTAACAAGCTATTAACCTCCTCACTTGAGAGCTGCACCATCATAAGAAAAATTTTAAAATATGTTTAAATATGTTAAAATTTTAGATATATGTTAAATATTAACCCATTAAAATAAATATGATATAATATGTTAAAAATGTTTGACTATAGTTTTTACATGACAGAAAGTTAGCAAAATATCAAAGATGACCAAATTTAATTATTGTGTATGTGTACACATTTTGCTGATGGGTCAGTAATGGATGGTAAGTAATAAAATAGAGATGCATAATTCATAGATTACTTACAGCATAAAGTTTATATTTTTTATTTCAGCAAAATTATTAATTCTAGTGTCATTATAGAGATTTTCATATAACTTACATATTGTATGGAATAATGCCATATTAGACATTTCTCGAATTAACCATAGTTCTTAGATTTTTATTAATTTCAAATTGGAGAAACTTTGTGAAGTGGTAACTACTAGAGTCATCAATACACCTCAAGCAACAGAGTCCAAAATTATCATGAACTGTACATGTCACGTTCACATGTTATAATGGCATCAAATATGATAAATGATTGCAGAAAATATAATTTTATCATATAAATTACTATCATCTGTTTAGCAATTCTAGCCATCTCTTAAAGCAGTGTCTAGATTTATTCAATATTTCTTAATTCCTTCTTTCAAGTCTTTCAGTGCTGGGCTATTATAAAGAAAACTGAAAATATCAGTAAATGGCTCGACTTTTTCACATCTCTACTCAACTGAGACTATTCCTTATTCGATAATAACCAGAAAATACTCTCTATAGAAAATAATTTGGGAATTACTTTTATGTAGATCTTCATAGTTATCCAATTATTTTTTCCGTGTGTTAATTTCTTTATATTTTAATGGAATGCCACATATTTCACATGTATTTTCGTTTTATTTTTTTAATAATTAAAAAATGAAGTAGCTACACAAACTATTCTTTTCTTTTTGAAGCTTTTGATAATATTATTGAGAGCAAGCAATAATATATACCAAGCAACAGTGGATAATGCAAATTCAAGATTATTTCATTTTCTACCCGTTCGTTTTTTTGGTGGAGCTTTTGTTGTTTTGCTTAACTTTTCTCATATTTTGTTTAAACTGAACAGCAATTAGTTGACATTCCCGTTGTATGCCTGAGAGAGGTTGTAAGGTCAAATTTGACGTATGTTTGATCAAGCTCTTCCCGTTTTGGGAAGATCCAGAAAATACTTTCTATACTTGCTTAATTATTCTGAAGGACACATCACTAGGGACCAACTTGAGATCATGTGTCAGTAACAAATCCAAACTGTGAGTTGCATGTGGGATGTTTCTGAATTGTTGACAAAATTCTGGCTCATACACCTTTTTCCTTACCAACTATGTGCCATTTTCATAGACTTACTCTTAACAATCTTTCAAATCAATGCCTAAAATTGAAAGTTCTTTTTCCAGTTCTTTACTTAAATCGAAAACTGTACTTCTAGGTGTGAAAACAATGCAATATGTTCTTGTTTTCTTCAACAACACATATAGCAAATGTTTGTTGTTCAGTATGACTTTTGTCAGTGGTTGCACTGACAGCTAGTTGCATTGAGTAATGTTTACTTATGTTTCTATGTTACATATGATTGATTCTCTCACTTTGTTTCCTGCTACATTGGTAATTTCATTTAAAATTATTCATCCTAGATAGTGATTGCTTGTTTTATTACTTTTACCCATCCTAACATAAATAAAAATTTTTGCCCATGCTAACATAAAAATTGGAATTATTTCTGTTAAACCTAGAAAAATTGTATTGCCTTCTATAAATATTGTTCTGTTACTACAGTAAAAAGTACCATAACTCTTGGATAAATATTGGACCCAAAACAATATTTTTTCAGAACATCACATCAGAGTTCTAAACTGGCATTTACTTGTCACTGTTGACCATGATTGGTGGTTTGCTATTTATTCAGCCTATTTTTATATTTCTGGTGCTTGCATGTGTACTTTTTTCAATGTGTGCAAGTGACATTTTTTATTATTTCAATAAAATATCCAAATGTTTCTGGTCACAAGTAACTTCTTTGGCCAAAGTTGATCTTGAAAGTTGGTTGTGAATTATGTAACACATTATGTAACAATACACTTTGTCTTTCTCCTTGGAATGTGAAAACCTGCTTTTAGAGGTTATTTTTCCATTTGAAAGAATTTTGCTATAAAATTAAAACTCTTGAGTTTTCTGCCATACTCATCCAATGAAAAATCATATTAGCTGATTTGAATTGGATTGTGTTTTGCTAGAAACATTTCCATGCTGTCAAAGAGGGTTTGACACCAGTGTTAGGACTGTCCTACAATAAATGAGTGACACTCCAGAGAGTTCATCTGTCTCATCCAATTTGCTAATGTCATGAATGGATTTTTCTACATCTTCCAATGGATAGGCCAGAACTGCACTGGCTGCTTCTGAGTTGTGAATTCGTTATGAACAATCCTCTTTTTCATTCTCATTGCTTTGATCAGTAATTAAATCTTCATGTAATAAAGAATATGAGGTTCCAGGGATTTCATCTAAGCTGTTGAAGTTGTGAATTTTATTTGAATAATTTCCTTGTTCATTTTCATTGTTTTGATCAGTAATTAAAACTTTATTAAATATAGAATTTAAAATATCTTACTAGCAAATTTTAGATGGGTCATGCCTGACACAGACTTTTCACTTTTATTGTTCTTAGCTCTAAAAAATTTAGACCACTTATTTGAAAGTATTCTGTTTATTTTTTCTTTTCAGTATTTTTCTGAGCTCCCCTTTCTATTTTTTATTCCTATCATGATCTTGCCTTATATTTATTCTCAGTGATTTAAAGATTAAAAATAGAGTGTAGTTGTACTTAAATATAATCTAAATATATTTATATCAAAAAGGAAACGAAAGCAAATGTGACAAAAAAATCAACATTTTTCATATGTTTTTAAGTTACTTTCTTTTAAAATAGTAAAAATATCTATTACAATTAAAAGGGAAAATGGAAACTATCATAAACGACTGTAAAAAGTGAAAGTATTTTTTAAAGTTGAATTTTTATTTAACTTTGAAAATTTAGCTACTCATATTAACTAGTTTACAAATACAGGATTACTTTCCGTTCTAGTGTTCAGTGTCCGGTTAGCTGCAAGCACAGGAGTTGATGCCACACTTCACGCATGTTATATCTAGATCCATATATACGCAAATTTAAGAGTAATATGAATTATTTAACTATTGCAAAATGTTTTTCAGTACGTCTGGGTCACAAATTGGAATATGAAGAGAAACAGGAAAATGGACCCTCAGCATCACAAAGAATGCTTCATTATGCAGCAACCTCTCTCGTTAGTCCTATCTAGGAGAACGCATTTGACAAGGTAATTAATTAGTTGTTTATCTTACCTAAGCATTTCTGCTGCCCAAATCCTCCCCTGTTCTGAAGCTGTGTCTATTTCCGACATCTACAGGTACAACCCCAGACCTTCATGGCATTTGAGCTCTGGTACTTTTTGTTTCAAGGACGTAGAGCAAGAGGTGTAAAGAAGTGTTTCCCTAGGGCCTGAGCCACGTTATTCACCTCAGCGGATGTTTAGAGTTGCTGGTGGCACGATACCAGCATCACCTGTCAGATCTCCAGTGACAGAGGCACCCATGTGTTCTTTAAAACATTGTGTGTGTGTGTGTGTTTGTGATAGGCAGAGCCCTCAGAAGTTCAGAGTCCAGGACAGAGGCCCCTCTTGCCTGAAGCTAAGGGTGGTACTGAACTTTAAATACTTTTATGGATGGAGAAACTTAGTCTCTCCATCCATCAATCCATCCATCTTTTCTTCCAATCATTTACTCAAAAAAACCTACTTTTTGAGTACCTCCTGTGTACCAGGTACTCTGCTAGGTGCTGGAGGTTGGGGCATTGAGAACCCTTTTTTGGGAGAAAATAGGGAAGGCTGTATGGATGGGGCAACATCAGAGATGTTTTTGGGAGTGAGAGATACCCAGGGAGAGAAGAGGGAGAAAGACTAGAGTGAACCGTTTGTGCAAATGTACAGATTCATGGAAGGACTTTGATGTCTAGGTTTGAACAAGGCTGGAGGGCAGTATCCCAGGGAGCCAGGAACACAATAAATCTAGAGAGGTATGCTGGAGCCTATTTCTGAATGGCCTTGTTGCCAGGTGAAGGAGTTTGTACTTTATCCTTACAGGCACCAGCATGACATGATCATAGTGTTGGGGAGGAAAATCTTTTCCTCTACCCTCTTAGGTTCAGTGATGGGGATCATGCAAATTAAACTCACAAAAGCCAGATTAGCAAAAGAGAAAACAGATTTAATTAGACACATACAGGAGAGTTCACAAAGAAATATGATTCAAGGAGATGGCTAGAGTTTGTGGCTTACATACCATCTTACTGGGGGAATGGGATGGGGCAGAGGGATACTTCTGGGAGAACGAATGACTCCTTAGAAGAGGGGAAAAAAGGGCACTTATGGAAAAGCAAATGACTTTTTGGAAAGATAAATGGGCCCTTAGGAGGATAGATGGGAGATATTATAGTCTTGTGGCAATGTCTGTTTGGGTCAGAGAAGGGAAGATTAGAGTTGCTCTGGGAGAGGGGATTGATGACCACTGAGTTCTTGTGGGAGGCTTTGCTTTTAGTCAGATAGGAGATTTCAGGAACTCAGATGTCTCAGCTCAAAATAATTTTACAGTGGCTTTTTCTGAACCCCTTCAACGCTGTGGAGATTGCCTTAAAATGCGAGAGAACAGAGAAATCTAGAAGACCCCCTAGGACACTGTGGATGAGTTCGGGCAAGAGATTTTGAGACTTAGATCAGTGCTTCTTAAAGTTTAACTTGTACGTGGCACATCTGGGGATCTTGTAAAAATGCAGATTCTGATTCAGAAGGACTGGGGTGGGGCCTGAGATTCGGCATTTCTGTCATGCTCCCAGGTGTTGCTGATGCTGGCGGTCCATGGGCCGCACTAAATAGGAGGGCTTTCACCACAGCAGGAGGTGCAGATGGGAGGAGAAGAGTAAAGGTTCTTGGCTTCAGCTGCACAGTGGAGTCACTTGGCCTGCATCCAGAGCAATCGCATCCGAATCGTTGGGGGCGGGCCTGGATATCAGTGTCTTGTAAAGCTCCCGAGGTGGTTAAAGCCGCAGGTAAGGTTGAGTGGCCGCGTCTCTGCGCCGGTATCAGCGGATTACCCTTCCATGACCACACCACTCCCATCCCTGTACATTAAGTTCTCCGGCTTCTAACATCAGAGCTGATTCCCGGCAGCTTGCATGGAATGGCTTTGGGGAACTGAAAGACAAGCTGAAGACAGACGCCAATAGGATAGAAATCATGACCATTTTATCTCCATCTTCCTTGTTGTTTGTGATTTTGCTGTCTCACAGAGTCAGAAAGCAAAAGCAAAAATCTGCTGTTGTTTACCACAATTGGGTAAACATCCTTGAACCCTGAGCTGCTACTGCTCTCCACAGAAGACTGAGCTAGACAAAAAGCAAGAATGGAAAAACAAATTGTGTTCCTCTGTGTTAAAGAATGTCAGTTGCTTTTTCTAATTACAAAAATTATACAGGCTGATGGTAAAAACTTTCAAACGTGATGGACAGGTAAAACCCAGAAAGGGGCAGTCCCCAGTATCAAGTTGTTTTATTTTAATTTCCATTTAAATAAAAGAACTCAATTGTGAAGGCGCTGGAGCGCCAACACGATTGGAACTGAAAACAGCATTCTTGTCAAGCTTCCACGGCATCAGCCCATTAGCTGTTCGTCTTCCAAACTTTCTCAAACGTGAAGCAGCTCTCATCATCTCACCTGGAGCGATCACTACTTAATGGTAGTGATTAACTCTCCAGCTCAGAAGGCAACTGGTTATTAAATAACAACCTCCTGCCACGTTATCTTTCTCCAAAACAATGTGCTCACAAACCCCAGGGTTCTCCTCACTCAAGCTGTGCTGTAGCTCTGGGGCAGGTGCACAAACGGATTCATCCCCAGGCAGGCACCGCACCTCCAACCAGCTCCTCCCACTAGAGATTTAAGAATATGTTGCAACAATTTCTAGTTATTAAACGCTCTTTCTCTGGTTAAAAAACCCACAAGTTCGTGCTATTGATGAAATGTTAAATCATAAATCTGTTAATGGAATTAAGGAAATAAAATATAGATTATTTTTAAAACATTGAATTGGCACAGTTGTGGGACATATGGGGGAAGCTATTAAAATTCTGCGAATTCTTGAGCATGCCAGAGGAAGACTGGAAGGAGAGGCGTGTAAGACCGACGAACAAGGCAGCTGGCTCCATTAATCTGAGATGGAAACAACCTCGGGATTGGGGTCCATGCTGGGTTAGGACATGCACACCTGTAGGAAGCCTGTCCACTTCATTAGAGCTAAAGGGAGATGGATCATTTTGGATGTATCTGTCTCAAAAGGATTGGGGGCTGAGATGCGATGAATGAATGAAGGGGGGTGGGATGAGATAGCTGGTGGTCTGGCTCATATGATAATTTAACAAGGAGAGGATAACTTAATGGGTGATGGGGAGTGTTATCACAGAGGCTCATAGATGGAATATTTTAGCCAAAAATGATACTTTCCAAGTTTCTTATTTTATTTCCCCACATAAGGTCAAGAGGAAAGTTCCATCAGTTGAGATCTAACAAATTTAGTCCCTTTTCATACTCAGTAACCTCTCTCTGTACCCCACTGTTTCCTTTGATGCAGTTAATTCCATTCACCTTTTTGGTGTGTCCTGAGCTCTCCAGCTGGTAATCCTCAGAAGCTCTCCTCAGGAATAGCCCACCTGCAGTGGGGAAGTGAATTTTCAAGTTGAGTTCAGTTTCCACAGTGCACATCACTCTTGCAAGGGGATTTCTTTCCCTTTTGATTAATGATGCCATTTTGCTTGGAGGAGCTGATCTACTGATTCAGGATCAGGAATTCAGGAGCTCACGTTCCAAGTGAATGTTTTTCACCTTTTGGGTGCTCTTCATTTACTCTTCAGAGAGTTCTGTTAGTGTTCTAGAATACAAAATTCTCCCCATTCAGCCATTTCTCATCTTTCTGACCCATTGCCTCACTCCTGTAGCGTCTGTGAAGCAATTCAAGCCACAGCGATGCTGATTTTGAAAATAAGTTGGGATCAAAATACGAAGCAGTATGTCCCTGATGGGAAAGGGAAAAAGGGCCGTGTATTTTTAGATCCACTCTAATCAACCACAATTGCCTGGTTAATTCAGGTAGAAATGCAGTCTCTTTCCACCTAAATGATCCAGGTAATTTAGGCTATGAACTTTGGTGTGCTCTGGTAGACACTGATTATAAATGACTCACACATTAGTCATCCAGTAATAATGAAATACTTTGAAAAAAATTGCTCCCATCAGACGTCTTGATTTCTTACTATTTATGATGATCAAAAACTCATCATGTACGGGGAGGGGGAAGGGTAAGTTGGGACAAAGTGAGAGAGTGGCGTGGACATATATACACTACCAAACGTAAAATAGATAGCTAGCGGGAAGCAGCCGCATAGCACAGGGAGATCAGCTCGGTGCTTTGTGACCACCTACAGGGGTGGGATAGGGAGGGTGGGGGGGAGGGAGACGCAAGAGGGAAGAGATATGGGGACATATGTATATGTATAACTGATTCACTTTGTTATAAAGCAGAAACTGACACACCATTGTAAAGCAATTATACTCTAATAAAGATGTTAAAAAATAAAAACTCATCATGAAAGCACTCCAAATTTATTGTTAAGTGAAAGATACAAGGTGCAGAACAAGGTACGTAATATGCTGCCATTTATGATATAAGTAGGTGGAGAAGAATATATATCTGCATTGGATTGTAAATGCTTTAAAAATCTCTGGAAGGAAAAAGAAACAAAAAACAAATCTAAGAATGCTTGTCCCCTGTTGGGAGAGATGAGGAATTGGCATCCTTTGGGGATTTTTTAACATTTGAACCATATGAATGAATAATTTAGCAAAAAACCCCGCAAAAAACAAATAATTATTTAATTTAAAAACCTCCAAACCAAGTAATTGGTGATTAGTGACTAAACGAGGGAGGGGCACCTTTAGATACCCCACCAGCTTCTGTCTAGTATTTGTTCCTTGGCTGAAGGGAACAGTTAAGGCAGAAATAAGGGCTAATGCATTTGCCTTCTCTCCCAAGCAACCCAAGAAGAAAACTTGACCATCGAGCCTGAGGTAGCAGGAAGAACCCCCAATCACATAGAAGGTTGCTGGCCAGCCTATGGAGTGTATACCCCCAAATCTTGTGCCCTGACGTGCACTCAAAACTGGTTTAAATGGCAACTTTTATGTTATATATATGTTTTATCATAACCTCAAAATTTAATATACAAGAACCCATTTAATTATATATTTTAAATGGGTAAATTATATGGTTATGGGAGGTGTATCTCAGTAAAGCTGTTAAAAAAATCAGAGAAAAAACCCTGCCTTTCTTCTCAGTTGTTGTAAGCTCTTTGAACACACTAGTATCCCAGTGCCTTTAGGAGGGCTGGCTCGGCAGGGTGCCAGTAAATGTTTGAGGACTGAATGATGATTCACATTAGCCATATGGATAGTTCAAATTCACCTACTAATTCTCTCCGGCTTATATTGGAAACCACCTCTGTATAATTATCTGGATCTCCATGACAGGAATCTAGTCATTTTCTTTCTCTTACAATATTTTATGGTTAAAAACAAAACAAACCATTTTACGTCTCTACTTAAGAAGAAATCACGGGTTTCCCTGGTGGCACAGTGGTTAAGAATCCTCCGGCCAACACAGGGGACACGGGTTCGAGCCCTGGTCTGGGAAGATCCCACATGTCGCGGAGCAGCTAAACCCGTGCGCCATAATTGCCAAGCCCGCGCTCTAGAGCCTGTGAGCCACAACTGCTGAGCTTGAATACCACAACTACTGAAGCCCATACGCCTAGAGCCCGTGCTCCGCAACAAGAGAAGCCACTGGAATGAGAAGCCCGCACACCACAACGAAGAGTAGCCCCAGCTCACCACAACTAGAGAAAGCCCGCATGCAGAGAACCCAACACAGCCAAAAATAAAATAAGATAAATTTTAAAAAAAGAAGAAATCACAACTCAACAATAAAAAATTCAAGTAACCCAATTAAAAAATGGGCAAAGGGCTTGACTAGACATTTCTTCAAAGACAATATACAAATGATTAACAAGCATATAAAAAGATGCTCAACATCACTAATCATCAGGAAAATGCAAATCAAAACCACAGTGAGGTATCACCTCTCATCCATCACAATGGCTACTATCAAAAAGCCAGAAAATAACAAGTATTGGCAAGGATGTAAAGATATTGGAACTCTTGTGCCCTGTTGGTGTGATTGTAAAATGGTGCAACCCCTATGGAAAACAGTATGGCGACTCCTCAAAAAAAAAAAAAAAAATGAACTACTAAATGATCTAGCAATCCCACTTCTGGGTATATACCCAAAATAATTGAAAGCAGGGTCTTGAAGAGATATTTGAGTACCATGTTCATAGCAGCACTATTCACAATAGCCAAAAGGTGGAAGCAACCCAAGTGTCCACCTACAGATGGATAAACAAAATGTGGTATACTCATACAATGGAATATTATTCAGCCTTAAAGAGGAGGGAAAACCTGTCACACGCTACAACGTGAGATAAACCTTGAGGACAATCTGCTAAGTGAAATAAGCTAGTCACAAAAAGACAAATACCGTATGATTCCATTTACATGAGGTTCCTAAAGTAGCAGAATTCGTAGAAACAGAAAGCAGAATGATGGTTTCCAGGGACTGGGACAGGAGAAGAGGGATGTTGTTTAATGAATATAGAGATTCACAAGATGAAAAAGCTCTGGAGGTCTCTTTTACGACAATGTGAATATAATTAAGACTACTGAGCTGTACACTTAAAAATGGTTAAGAAGGTAAATTTTATGTTATGAATTTTTTACCAAATAAAAAAAGGAAATCAGGGGCTTCCCTGGTGGCTCAGTGGTTGAGAATCTGCCTGCTAATGCAGGGGACACGGGTTCGAGCCCTGGTCTGGGAGGATCCCACATGCCACAGAGCAACTAGGCCTGTGAGCCACAACTACTGAGCCTGCGCGTCTGGAACCTGTGCTCTGCCAACAGGAGAGGCCGCAATAGTGAGAGGCCCGCGCACCGCAATGAAGAGTGGCCCCCGCTTGCCACAACTAGAGAAAGCCCTCGCACAGAAACGAAAACCCAACACAGCAAAAATAAATAAATTAATTAATAAACTCCTACCCCCAACATCTTCTTTAAAAAAAGGAAATCAGCTGTAAGATTGTACAAGATTGCTAATTGTTGAAGCTTAGTGATGGGAGGAGGCTCACGGAGGTTCATGAGGCTGCTGTCTCAATTTTAGAGTGCTTGAATTTTCTGTAAAAAAAGTAACTGAGAAATCTGGACTACTGAGGATCCACTGAGGATCTGGATTTCTGAAACGTCCAAAGGGGTTGAGAATGTGTGAGCCTGGGCTGCAACACTGGTTTGCATGTGGGTCACCTTCGGCCACGGAGAGAGTTCGGTGCTGCCCATAAGACCTTGGACCACACCTGCTGGGAACCTAGTCAGCAACAGTAGGCAGCCCATTTTTACTTCTCAGGTTCCTCTAATACCCAACAGTAATCTGCGCATTACCCTAACTCTGTAATTCTCTGTTGGAGAGACGCAAATAAACTGATTATAGGACATGTATTTCTGATCTATTTTATTTACCTGATTAGAAGTTTCTGCCTACCTTTCTGGAATCAGCAATATCAACAGTCTTGATGTTTTATTAAGCTTTCCAAACACACCATTGATCCCCAGCCTGAATACGTTGCTTTGTTACCATGGCTTTAGTCCCAGTGCAGCTTCCCGGGGATATTTGCCAAAATATTCTTGGATTCATTTGTAATCCATTTAGTAACTTACATTTGAAGGATAATTATTTGTGTAAGATATTAACCACATTATTATGCCTGTTGATGGCTACCTTGGTGAGCTGGTAAATTATATAAAAAGAACAATAAATAACGCTGTAATGTTAACCAAACGTGAAAGATTGAAAGGATAGGCTAGCTCTCATCCAAAGTATCTCTACATTATGCCAAATTTCCAGATGCAAATGGAAGCGAGTGCACATCTGGATGTTTTACTTACCTGCTGTCCAAATGTCTATACCTTTGGACAGATCACAGAGAGATGGATCATTTTCAGTGCTGCGGACACAGATGCAACCATAGGCGATTCAAAGAAGACCACACTTAGAAGATGATAAAGATGATGCTGAAGAGAAAGTTACAGGGAGACAAGTCCAGGGGATACGGATATATTATGAGAGGATGATATTCCAGAAAGTAATAATGATGGGGTATTTGACATATACACATACAGGCACATAGTGTCGAACTTAGAAAAAGCAGCATTCTCGGACAGGGAGGGTTTAATTGGGATCCCATATAGTTTACAGTGGTCTTGTATCGGCTTCTTTACTGGGGAGGGGGTAGGATGAGAGGCATGAAAAGCATTTCTAAGTGCAATATTCCTCGCCGTTCAGCCAGCTGACTGAGCTCTCTTGACACTGGCTCATGAATTTCCAGCCCTTGAGTTATGGGTCTGAAATACAAATTGCCTCCCCAGAATAATAATAAAAACAAAGGGTATGCAATTTTGGGTGGTATTTCGCTCCTGAGGTCAGCCTTTGATCTCTGCAGCTACTGAGAAGTCAAGTTACCGGGTGTTTCTTTCCGCTTCAGCCATTTGTCAGCAGATGCCATAAAGACCTGAGCTGTCCCTCTTGATCTTTATCAGAGATCGCCGTTTGCTTTGATCTCCTCCTCTGTGTATGACATTTGCGCAAGGTTTCCCTGTTTAACTGTCTGACTTCGGGTTGCTATTTTAGTTTAAAAGTTAAGAGTAGTGCTGTTTTGTTGTTTTAACTCCTGGTGTCCTCAAGCCGGTCATCCAGGTAAGGCATTCGATTTCCCAGTGACACCTGGTCAATGAGGTCAGCAACGTTGGCCTCCTTGCAGTTTTGCACATACATGAATTTCTGAATTGCAAGGAGACTCGTGTCATGGAAAGTTCATAAAATTGTCGCGAATCTCACGTTGCCAGTATCTGTGTAGAAGACATCAAGGCTAGTGTGCAAAAGCACACACCTCATTTCCCACAGTCTGCCAGGTCCACGTCCCTCAGTTTACCTCCTTCCAAGTGATCACCCACAAGGGAGGATGATTAGAAAAAGGGTACCACGTATGGGCACACCGTCTTCTCCCTCCCAGCGTTGTTCAGGTGCTGAGATCTGTGCGTGTTTCCCAGCTGGTGGCGCCTCCAGAACCCATCCCCCCAAAATTAGCATAAGGTTCTCAATTGGGACCTTGAAATCGCACATATCAGGGAAAGGGGGTCGACATTTTAGGGGGCAAACAATGTGCGTAGTGCTTTGGAAATGTCTCTTGTGCTGTCACCATCCCATGTCACACACGGGAAACTGGGGCTGACGGTGCTAGTGATTTTCTTCCCGTTCTTCACTATTTTTAGGCTTTTAAAGACTCTCACTTTTTTTCTTCGTTCTGTGATAGCAAGGAACTTGGGACTGTCATAGCTGTGCTCACACTTGTGTCCTCAAATTCATGGTCAAGCTTTGCCCCAGTGAAGGCAAATGGCAAAGGCTGGGAGGCAGCGGTTGGAGTGGGAAAGAGGGCTGGGAAGATGGGCCGTGTTCACAAAGCACTTGAGAACACACTTGAGTCCCACAGAGCACTTGGGGGTGGCGACAGGATGAGCTCCCTCCCGAGGGAAGGACCACAGAGCAGTTATTTTCCCCATTCCAGCCTCTGGCATTCAGCTCAGCACCCTGTAGAAGTCCGAGAACAGTGGAAGACCATCGTCCACCCGTGAGGATGGGCCCTCCTTCCATCCTCAGGGATGGGAGGTTCTTAAAAGCAGAATGTGGTTTTCAAGGAGCAGCACCTTTGGTGACCCTGACAGAGTGGGCACACGTGTGGGATGGATGGCAGACTCTTCCTTTGTGACACATGTCACCATGTGATGAGCTCATGTTGGCAGATGTTGGCTTGGTGTCTGTTGAATGAATGAGCAGAAGACCATTTTTACCGGGGGAGCTAAGAAAGACCCTCTGTGGCGGCTGTGAAGGGAAGCAGAGGCCCGGGGTCGAGAGGTGAGGCTGGTCCAAGGGAAAAGGCAAATCCTCATCCTGGAAGGGAGTCAGTCACAAGTGGGTGGCTCAGGCAGGACAAGAGGAAGATGTCAGGTGGGCCAGGGGTTCAGACTGCCAGGCGGAAGAGGCCCCGGGGCAGGCGCATGCAGGGTGTTAGTGGGCAGGTTTGTAAAGAAAGGAGCTGGGGGGGGCTTCCCTGGTGGCACAGTGGTTAAGAATCTGCCTGCCAATGCAGGGGACAGGGGTTCCAGCCCTGGCCTGGGAAGGTCCCACATACCGCAGAGCAACTAAGCCTGTGCCACAACTACTGAGCCCACACGTCACAGCTACTGAAGCCCGCACACCTAGAGCCCGGGCTCCACAACAAGAGAAGCCACCGCAATGAGAAACCCACGCACCACGACGAAGAGTAGCCCCCGCTCGCCGCAGCTAGAGGAAGCCCGTGCACAGCAACAAAGACCCAACGCAGCCAAAAAAATACATAAATAAATAAATCTTTAAAAAAAAGAAAAGAAAAAGGAGCTGGGAAGAGCAGGGCCAAACCTTAACTTCCTGTGTGTGAAGGCATTAGGACAGGGAGGGAATAAAGAAGGAGGGACAAGAAAAAGAAAGAGAAATAAGAAGGAATGGAGAGGAAAGAGAAAGAAGAGGACACGGGAGAAGGGAAGGAAAGAAGAAGAAAGGAGGAGAGAGGGAGCAAACATGGGAGGGAGGGAAGAGAGAAGAGAGGAAGGAAGAGAAGGAGAGGAAAATTTCCTCCTCTCCTATTAAGGCCGGTAGGACATGATTATTTTATAAATCATCACAGAAGGTGAGGGAAGACAAATAGCAGAAGAACGGGAGCAGCTGGGCTGTGATCTAGCACGGGAGGAGGGGCCCCATGTATCCATAATGAAGGAGTGAGATTGACAGGAAAAAGATGGGCCGGGCAGAAGAGGATAAATAGTCGCCCCGGCTTATTTGTAACTTTCATTTTTAGGTAAGGATGATTGGCACATGGATGGCTTAGATGAAGGGGGCCCCCTGATCTTTAACTTTCAGGTCACATGGAGAAAACTTCAAGAAAATGCGCCGACATGGAGATGTCAACGTGAGTGACAGCCCCGCGCGAGGTGCCTTGCACTGGCTGTCTCCTTGGCATGTATCACTTCGCAGCAGTGATGACTGCCGTTTGAACAGAAAGATGCCCTTCCCTACCAGGGTCAGGAAACTGACAGGGCCCACCCATTAATAGAAATAACTGTCATTTAAAGTAAAATGCTTGGTGGAAAACTTCAGAAATCTATCAGATAACATGGGGCCTGTGGTGGGGGCACCCACGAATCACGGGCACTCAGATACGGTGCAGCGAGTGGCAAACAGTTACATCCGGAGCAGCTCATTCCGCCAGCCGTGTGGTTTCTTCACGCTGACGTGTCAGCGGCTTCTCCTAATTTATTGCCCACCTGTGTCTTAGGAGGCTTCCCTGTGGGACAGTGATGGATGGGATCTGAATGAAAAGATGGATGCCAACGTAGTTTCTGATTTGATGACTTCTTATGGCAAAAACTCTTTGGTGATGGGGCTTCTTTGGCGAAGCTTCTTTCCTGATAAAATAACGAAGCCAGTCGTGCTCCCTGCTGAGAGAGGCTCAAAGCCTAGGACCTCCTCTGAACTTTCATGATGCCTTATTTTTTTGATGCAAATGAAATACTGCATTGAGATATTTGGCTACTCAAGAGGATTATATGATATTTAGGAATTTTTTTCGTGAACATTCAATACATTTCTTAATTAGAGGGGCCTAAACTACACAAAAATGTTGGTGCTTGACGATATGCTTGCAAGAAATGGTCCTTTATGGCCTGTGTCTGGGGGTGTGATGTCCGTGGTTTGTGCTGAGGCTGGTGGTGTAAATAAAAAACATAGGTGTTGCGCCCTCCATTGTCTCATGTGATATGATCTTTAGAACAATGGTAAGGTGAGTATTAATGGGGCCCTATTTTACTAGGAGACAGCTGAGGTGTGGAATGGTTAAGGACTCTCCCAAGAGCAGCCACCTACGTCAGACTCTAGTAAATGGGGCCATCTTGAAAGGTAGGAGTTATATCCATCACTTTTAGGTGAGGAACCTGAGGCTCAGAGGTTGTACAGCTGGTAAGAATAACAGGAATTCATCCATAGTTTATCATGCTCCAAAACCTACCGCAAAGAGCTTTCAAAGAAGACTGCATCAGTCTTCTTTTGCTCTATAACAAGCCTTCACAAATCTAGTGACTTAGAAAAACACCCGTTATCTCACAGTTCCATAAGTAGAAGTCCACTGGGCTCAGCTGGTCTCGGCTTAGGGTCTCACAAGACTGAAACCAAGGTGTCAGCTGGCTGGGCTCTTATCTAAGGAAGAATCTGCTCATTCAGGTTGTTGGCAGAATTCAGTTTCTTGTGGTTGTAGGACTGAGGTCCCCATGCCCTTGCTGACTGTTGGCCAGTGTTGCTTTTGGCTCCTCCAAGCTACTCTCCAGTCCTTGCATGTGGCCTTCTCCACCTTCAGTCAACAACAATGCATTGAAGCCTTTTTGTGCTTTGAACCTTTCTGATTTCTCTGTCACCAGCCAGAGAAAAGTCTTAGATTATGTTAGGCCCACCTGGATACTCCCCGTATCATAAGGCCAACTGATTAGTAACCTTAATTAGAGCTGCAAAATCCCTCTGCCACATCACACACCATGATCACAGTAGTGATAGCTCGTCATATACACAGGCAGGGATTACGTGTGAATGAGGGTCATCTTAGAATTCTGCCCACCACCGGCCATGGGCTGGGACTGCTGGCCCTTGGGTGCTTAGCGGTGCACGCTTGGTTCGAGAGAACCCATTAACTGTTTCTCCCAGAAGGCTGAAGCTGAACCTAGTTCTACTCAGGCCACTCATAGTTCCCAAGCAATAAAGGATGGCCTTTATTATGGAAAGAGCACAGACCCAGGCATCTGGAGATCCAGGTTCTAACCCAGGCTCTGCCACTCACTCACTCGGAGACCCTGGGCAGGTGGCATCACTGTGCTCTCTGCAGTGGATAACTGCCTTAGAATCCAAATACGAATGTCTTTTAAGGTCCTACCGTGCACAAACACCCTACGAGGCAATGAAGGTGACCCAAGGAAGTAATGAGGCATGCCGCCTGCTCTCAAGGAGCTTACGACCTTGAGTACGGATACAGGTCACCAGCCAGAGTCCACAGACCGAGTTCTCCAGCAACACTCAGCCAACAAGTCCTGTTTTCATCCAGCCTCTGCTCCCACGAATCTGACTGAATTACAGTTCACCACCTCGGCTGGGTGCAGGCACTCCCTATGTCACTCTTGTTGTCCAGCCTGCTGGAGCACTCCTTCTGCACCCAGCTGTGGACACAGGCTCCTCCCTTATGTCTACATGGCCATGGAGGCTTGGGGGTAACATCAGGGCCACAGTGTGAAGGAAGAAAACTTTTAAATAGATCCCAGAACTAATGTCTCCTGGAGTCCACTGGTCATGCCCTTGGCAGGGGCCCCCTTTTGGCTCTCTCTCTCCTTAGGTGTCCATCGCAGACGGCCACACTTAGCAGGGCCAGCTGGCTCCTCCCGGGAGTGAGGGGATGATTTTGATCATCTTCCTTTAATAAGAATTGATTCAAGGCTGTGTGCTTCCTCTCAACCCAGAGGAGGAAAGAAACCCAGACCCCTGACTGGTTTCACTGACAAGATGCAGCTCCGAGCCTGGCAGAGACATTCTGGAACATCAGCACACGGTGTTTAATTGTGTTGTGGCCTCAGCCTCTCCAGCCTTGAGCAGGCTTGGGGCTCCACGTTGCAAGACCACAAGGACACGGACATGTCCTTCCCGCTCCCAAACAGACACACAATCTCTTCCCAGGGACAAGGTCAGCCTCCACTTGTATCTAAGGAGGAAACTGGGGGCCACTTTAAAATTGCAGTTTTCCTCATTTTTAGCCATCAAGTTTTCAGAAAAATAAGCATCAGTGTGAGTTCAGCCCCAGAGCACCCAGTTAGCAAACATAAACATCAGGTGCCATGAAGGAGTGTCCCAGGTCAAACTCCTGGAAACAGACTCTGAGAGGGAGAGTTGCATGAAGACGTGTCCTGGAGAGTGTCGTTGGGAGCTAATCTCAGAAAGTAGGGATGGGGCAGAAGTGGGCCCACCATGCAGGTGTAGCACAGGCCCCAGACGATCCTACAGGACCTCTGAAGCCAGAATCTGCCCAAATCAAGGGAAATAGGCTGAACTTGGTCTCCCAGCCTCAGCCTGTCACTGGCAGCAGGCTCGCTTGAGGCATGTGACCTTGAGTAAGTCTGTTCTCTGTGGCCAAAGACAATTGCCAGTGAAGGCTGCTGCTGTGAGCAGCTGGGGGATGAATGCTTTCGTCCTAAAGAGTGGAACTGGGCAGAATACCCCAGTATCCACTGCAAGGAGGCACAAAGAGTTACAGAAGGAGAACTCCATTCCAGGAAGGCTTCCTGGAGAAGTAGCATATAAGCAGCCTTTGGAGGACTTGTAGGATTTGGAGGAGGAACCACGTTACAAACAATATGGGGCCAGGATCTGTGCCCACCTGGTAGCCCGCTGTGACTGTGAAGATTGCCCTCAATTCCTTCCATCTCTGGAAAGCAGGAGAATGCTGGGATGCCTGCAGCTCTAACAGGGTTTGACCCCGTGATCTCCCATCCGTCAGAAAAATGCATGGGGAAATAAAAATAATGGAGAGGTTAATTAATGGTGCCTGCAGACTTCTTTTTAACCTCCTCCACTTCACCATGTCAATAATAACTCAAGAGTAGACTTTCCCCAGGATATTCCAAAGCATGACTAATTGCAATAACACTGAACACATTTCCCACACTCCATGTTCCCTCCAATTTGGAAACTGATTTTGCCCTTTTCCAGATATATGATGCAAAACGGGTGAGTGCATTTGAACATATTTACATAGTAAAAGCTCAGGTGCTAAGACCTGGGCACCTTTAGCCAATCCTATCCTAGGCACTCCTCTAGAAACCAGGCCCAGCAATAGCCTGACAAGTTGGTGCCCTGTTGGGGCGTGAGGGCAGAGACCTACAGAATCCCCTACTTCTGTTTATTAAAATGCCTTTTGAGGATTAATCTAGAATCACATATGCAAGATTTCTTTTTCTGAAAGTAAATTTTGCGAAGACATTCACACTGCTTTTTTAAGGGTCATGAAAATACATTTATTGTCTAATTTTTATTTAATTCCTGCGACGTGAGCCTCTTGGGCCGTGTATGAGTCCAGTGAGGACCAGGCGGTTTATGTGGCCCTGTGGGAGGTGATGCAGGTCTGGAACACATCAGGGACACAGACGACTTGCAGACTGTGCTTACCACATGCCTGTTAGGCCAAAGCACCAAAGAAGGAAGCCTGCCATGCGTTTATTTTGTGCCCCAAGCAAGGTACTTATGTAGATTACCAAAATGGCCATCAGTTACTTGACTTCCTCCATCTACCTCCGTGGATCGTCCCCTCCCACGCTGGCTCTAGGCTGGCCTCATGTCTTTCTTTGGCTACTGGGACATTAGAAAACAAGTCAGTGAAGGCAGAAAGAGCGCCTGCACACTGGGGACTGCCCTTTTTCTGCCTTTGGAACCAGGCTATCCACATGTAGACAAACCCCAGCTTGTCTGCTGGGTAAGGAGACACATGGCTCAGGCATCTCTACTGCCCAGCGATGGCCAGCCAACCACCACACAGGTGGGCGAGCCTATTTCAGACCGGCCAGCCTCCAGCTGACCTGCGAGCTGACCATGGGTGCCTAGCGGTCTCAGCTGAGATCGGCTCACAAGAGTCCATCTAGCCCAGCCCAGGTTGCTGACAGGCAGCATTGTGAGCTGAATAAATGGTGCCATTTAGACGCTAAGTTTGAGGGGGCTTTGTTATGTAGCAAAAGCTAATTGATTCAGTCCTAGCCCTCAGTCTCTTCGTCTATAAAGCAAAGAGAAATTACTTACTTCATAGGGTTTCTTGAAGCTGAACCGAGTCCTAGCCCATGAGTGGTGATCAGAATTTGCTTGCTCCATCCTTTTCTGCAAACGATGAGATGTTGTGAATTGGCCCCAGTTCTTTACTCCCCTCTCCCACCACATTCTTGTCATGGCCCTTTTGGGGGAGTGCTGGCTTTGGGCTTGGCCTTGTGACTTGCTCTCGTCAGTGACATGTGGGCAGAAGTGACAGTGACTGGTTTTGAGCCTAGACCTTGGGAGACCTGGGGTGTTTCCACAGGCCCTCTAGCCCCTGCCATTGTCATCGGAGGAGTATCCTCTAGATCAGCCCCAGATTGCAGGAGGAGGAGGAGAGACAGGTCCTTGCAGAGCTACCTTGAAATCTCCCCCAACCAGAGCGGTCGGAAGCAGAGCTCAGCCTAGATTAGTCGACACCAGTTCACCTACACGTTGGTGAGGATAAATCATTGTTGTCTTAAGCCACTGAGGTTTGGGGTACTTTGTTACACAGCATTATTGGGATAATGGCTACCTGATGCATACAGGATCCAAATTCACTGACCACATTTGAAAGGCTTTGTGCTGGACAACACTCACAGGTGTTTGGAATCAAGGCCAAAGGAGAGGAGGTATAGCAGGGGCTGGCCCCTTACTTCTGCCATGTATTTGTTACCCGTGAAAATGCTCGTTGACCCCTGCAGACCACTCTGTTGGGAGTAGCAGAACTGAGAATGACAAGCCTTTCTACAACTGACAGACAATCTGCCTTGTGTCAAGGGCTGTGTAAACACTCTACATGCACCAGCCCTCCTAACCCTCAAAACAGCACTAAGAGGTAGGTACTAGCCATACCCGCTCCCCAAGTCAGGAAACAGAAGCAAGTGGGATTGAGAAACACAGCCAAGGGCAGGAGAGCCGCGAACTGAAATCCAAGACCCAACCTCCGCAGTGTCTCCCACCTGACCACAGCTCAGCAGCCTAATTCCACTTGGTAAGCCCCAGATCTCCTGGGTTTCAGCTGCAGCCAGACTCAGCTAGTGCTCTGTGCTTATTGTCCAGACCAGCAGCACTGTTGCCTTGAAATACAATATTTCGGTTTATGAACTCAAGAATGCCTTTGTGCAGGAAAACGTTTCCTTATGCCCAGATTCTGCATTCATAATGGGTGTTCCACAAATCACTTTTTTTCCTCTTTTCTTTTTTAGAAACCTTTATGCAAGTGTGCAGCAGAGTACTCATTTCTGTGTACACATTTAATTTTCACACCTGAGTTGGTTGCAACTTCAAAAAGAGCAGGTATTGTCAGGCAGAGAGGAGCCTCTGTGAATAGCTAGTGAGATATGGAAATTTCCTGCGACAGAACATCACATTGGAACCCTGGCCCTCTTTTCACGCTTTTCTCTTGCACAGATGATCCTACCAGTAGGGGATCATATAATTTATCTGCCAAACTGGGACACCTGTACGAGTGAAAAGGGGCTGGGAAAACAGGTGTAAACTGGGACTTTTCTGGGCAAACCAGTGTATGTGGTTGCCCCCCCCCCCCATCAGGGAGCTTTACAAAAATAATGATAACTAACCTTTGTAAAGGACTTTATGGTTTACAGAGCCATTTCACCTGCT
This sequence comes from Delphinus delphis, assembly GCF_949987515.2. Classification (NCBI taxonomy): domain Eukaryota; kingdom Metazoa; phylum Chordata; class Mammalia; order Artiodactyla; family Delphinidae; genus Delphinus; species Delphinus delphis. Next base: position 6,735,906 of record NC_082698.1, read on the forward strand.
CTGAGAAGCATTATCAGAGTTATTACTTTACAGGTGAGAAATCTGAAACCCTAGAGTTTTAAATGCCTGTGAAAAAGCATGCACCCAGCAAAGTGGGGCCTTGAATCTAGGTTTCTAACTCCAGATTGGATTCTCTCTTCTACAGCATTTTGGTGGGTCCTTAAAATCGTTGTCCATGGCCTGTACATAGAAGTCACTTGATAAACGTTTGTTGAGTGAATGCATGAACATAACAGCCAAAAAATAACAAGTAACACAACAGTGTTGTATCTTGTGATTTTGTGAAGGGCTCAGAAGTAGTTTGTAATGTACAAAATGGCTCTGTTCCCTTGGAACTTCTCTGAAATCTCCTAATAACTTAATTGCTCCTTAATAAGAAGGGATTCTGCCAATATCCCCTTCTTCTGCTCTGGGGTTGCTAGAAAAGGGTACTTTGTTCTTTCCAGCGTGGGAGGATTTGGTTGAGCTCTGTAATCAGCAAAGTGGGAATGATGTCTTTTCCATGTGTTCTCTGCCTCCCCTCACCCCCTCCAGCTATCCTTTCCTTCTTTTGAATTTTGAGATGCACTTTTATTCGTGATGCCCGCCTTCTACCCAGTGTCAGAGGGGGTGCTGCTACCTTTTATGAAGGCTTTGAAAGGCTTCCTCTTCCTCTCCAAGTTTCCACTGAGGCTGTGTTTGCTGTAAACACTTAGGAGATTAGTTAAGTGGTGTAATTCCCCAAGCACTTCTTTCTTACATTAGCCTTCATTTTTCTGGAGAAAAACGCTTTCATTCCTAGGACCCGGAGACAGCAGGGAGTGAGGTGAACGGTATAACCTACTAAAATGTTTTGGCCACGGCATTCCATGGATATAGCTTTTCCTGATTTTTTAAACAGTAATGTTTTCTAGAAATAAGCTCACAAGGAAGGAAAGAGCTCTGATCTCTCTGCGCTTAGCCCTCAGGGCTTCTGTGGCGACCTTCTCGGCTCATCATCTCTGGCAGTTTACCAGGTATCTCAGAGACCTGCTTTGATCTTCAGGAAGACCTTTCTCTGCCTTCTTGGATTACCCAAGCCACCCCGCCTACTCTGACACAGTGTGGTGAAGTCCTTAGCAGAGGACTTGAGGGCACAGTTGACATTCCTCTTAGAACCGGACAAGGGAGCACAAGTTTGGGTTCAGCCCATACCTGTGGCGTCAGCCTTCGCTGTCCAACCAGATAGTGTGATTGCAGGACGTGTACAGGGTGTTCAGCATGTAGGAGACCGAATGTGGCTGTCAGCATTTGTCAAACAGGCTCTGAAGTAAAAATAGAAGCAAGGGGTCCCCCACCCCAGAGCTCTTGAGCAATCTTGTCCCCACAAAGTGTAGATGTTCCTCACAGACCCCCAGCTTCCTGACCTTTGCCTCTCCTGCCCCAGCCTCCTATAGAAGCCTGTCTGCCAGCTACTGGGGTCCAAAGGGCTTTTGAGGTCATGTCCCCTGGAGTCAGCTTTGAGGTGCATTAGTCAGGTTCTCCAGAGAAACAGAACCAATAAGATAGATAGGTATAGGTATAGATACAGATAAAGATACAGATATAGGTACGAGGAGATTTATTACAGAAATTGTTCACATGATTATGGAGGCTGAGGCCCGAGATTTGCTGTCTACAAGCTGAAGAACCAGGAAAGCTGGTGGTATAATTCTGTCTGAGTCCAGAGATCTGAGAACCCGGGGGGCTGATGGTGTGAGCTCTGGTGCAAGTCTGAAGGCTCAAGAAACAGGAGAGCCAGTGTCCAAGGGCAGGAGAAGATGGATGTCCCAGCTCATGCAGAGAGAGAATTTGCCCTCCTCTGTCTTTTTGTTTTATTGGGCCCTAAACAGATGGGATGGTGCCCATCTGCGTTGGGAGGGGTGCTTCTCTTTATTCTGTCTGCCAACTCAGACATTAATCTCTTCTGGAGACACCCTCGCAGACTCACCCAGAAATCGTGTTTTACCAGCTATCTGGGCCCCCTTAGCCCAGCCGAGTGCGCACACACAAAATAAGCCGTCACAGATGTACGCGCGCTCCAGAACTCCCTGCAGGACTGGGCTGGGGCTGGGATTGTCCCTGAAATTGTCCCACTGCCACCTGGGTCCCCAGGAGCACTCCTTTCGTATATCACTCACACGAATTCTTATCCTGGACGAACCTAACCTATAGCTCCGGTTTGTAAGAAAAGTGCATGTTTGCAGGAAGTGAGTATTTCGGCAGGAATCTCTTGGGAAGGGAGACCCCTTTATTTTTGAGCAGAGTGTTTGCTCAGGGAACTCCAAAGAATGAATTTCTCCATGAGCACCTATGCCCTACAGGCTATCAGCCTCTAACATGACAGTCCATCTGCAGGTAGCACCAAGGGTTGGACGGCGCCTCACGCACCTGCACGTACCTTCACGGCTGAAGGTTTGCTCACTCGTTCAGTGGTTCGTGCATGTGCTGAGGGCACAGGACCGTGTACTCCTGGACCTGTCCTTGGTGTAGGGACACAGACAAGTTCAGACCCACTCCCAGGGCTCCAGGGGTGCACAGTGCGGGGAGACAGACAAGTAGCCAGCGTGACTTGAAGGGGAAGGAAGCGCTGCGAGCACAGCACGGCCCGTCTCCCCCACCTCACTGCTCGCTGAAGGCGGAAGCCATGTCTTGCTTATCTTTGCATCTGCCTGCCCGGCCCAGGGCCCTCACGTCGGGAGGAGCCGACAAAGGAGGGGCGCCCCTCCTGGACCATGCGGGGTTGGGTGGGATGAGGGTGGTCGGAAAGTCTTCCTGGGGAGCTGACGCCGAGTTGGCCACAGCTGGGTGAAGATGGATGAGGGACAGAGTTTTACCCAGAGGAAGCAGCAGGCTGTGAGATGCAGGCCCAGTCTGTCCTAAGAAATTAGCGCAGTGGGGCGATTCCGAGCCCCGGGGGCAGGAGAGAAAGCAGCACACACCCGACCAAGCACGTGGAGCCTCTGGGTTGCAGATTAGAGTGGGGAGAAGTGGGAACATAGAAACCGTTCAGCAGGTTGCGAGCAGGAGAGGATAAAAAAACACTACAGGGTCAGGGCTAAAAACGAAAGCGCTGCATTTTTAGAAAGCATGACGTCCCAGATGCAGAAGTGGTTAGAATTGGGGTGAGTGTCTGCATCTCCGGAGGCGTAATTATGAGTTCCTTTGAAAAGGTGCCTACTGTGTGTTTAGGCCATGAAGACGCCCAGGGCAGTGGGAACCAGGAGAGCAGGGCTCTGGTCCCAGCCCTGTCACCGGCCCTCAGTGTGACCTTGGGCAAATCATGTGGCCTCTCAGTCTTTAGATTAAGTAAGCTTTAAATTCACTTCTGGCGCTAACATTACAGGATCCAGTTTGAACCCCTCATTTCTCAGGGAGGAAACCACGGGGCCAAGTGATGGTTTGGGGCCACGTCTGGGGGGACACATCCACCTAGAACATGAGGTACAGCCTTCCTCCTCCCAAGGCTGACCACTTTAAACGTCTTAACTTTCTGCAAAAAAGAATATCAGCAGAAAGACCTGAGGGCTTTTGAGGAAACCAAATGAGATAATGCAGGTCAAATACTTCTAAAATAAAGTGCCCTAGCAATGGAAGATAGCAGTAGTAGTGACTGCAGTGGTAATAACAGAGCCGTTTGTGAGCTTAACGGGCCAGACCCCCGGCTTGTCCTAGCCTACTGAACCCTCCCCCCGCCACACACACAAACATTCACACCACACGAACACTCTTAATACACTACGTTACTTATGTGGCATACTTAGTATCAAAAAGGCTACATTCTCCCCGCCCACCCCAAAAAATCCCCATTCTAAAAATATCCAGTGGTCCCCATAATACCCTCCATCCTTTCAGATAGGGTTGCCCCTACCTAGCCTCTCTGACCACTAAGGTCAGTGAAAGGGCAGGGGATTCATGAGCCTGTGTTCTTGAGTCTAAGCTCAGCAGCGTGAAGCGCAACATTTCAAGGCAGCAAAATCGAGCTGGAGGCAGAAGTCGGGAGCGGCAGCGAGCAGCGAGCACAAGGCCTGAAACGGGTGCAATGACTAAGTCACCCAGCAGAGGAAAGACTTTTACAGCCAGAATAGGATAAGCTTTGATTTAACTTTATTACATTCAGGGAGTTATGAAAATGTCTTTGGTTGGGTTAGAAACCAGATATCTTAAGTCTTGGTGAAATTTACAAAACGAATTCCTGGTTACACAGGTAGTTTAAAAATTACCCAGTACCTCTATTCAAAAAGAAGAGATTAGAAGAATTCTGATCTGTCTGTACAGTCCTGGGGATCTCACTGCAGCCCCTTTATGCACACAGGACACTTGTGTGCCATTTCCACACCGGCCACAGAGGAGAAAGTCCAGGGGCACCGGCTCACCATGTCTTGTGTCCACTCCCGCTGGGGAGCTCTACTGCTCCACAGGCGTGTGCAATGGAAACAAGATATCCATGTGCGATGCTTCCACCCTGTCACCTGCCACAATCCACACCCCCCGCCTCCCCCTTACATCCCTTGTTCCTCTTCTCTTTGTCCTCCAGGGGAGAGTTCTGCCTTTCCCCACGTGCTGGATAGAGAGATGCAGGCTGCAGTGGTGAGAGGGAAGAGGGACTCGGTAGCAGGAATAGACTCAAAAGCCACGTGGCTTAAGGATCTGGGACACTTGGAAGCAGAATTTTGAGAGCGAAGTGTTTATAGTCTGAGAGCCCCTGCAGGGACTGTGTAAAAACTGGAGAAAAAGGGGAGGAAGAAAAAGGGGGTTTTCAGAAGTGTTTCTAGATACTGTAATTTGGATTTCCTCCGATATTCTTGCAGAGGAGATCGGAGTTATTTGTAATCGTTTGTTGTTGCTTGACAGTTTCTAACATGACAGTATCTGAGAGTAGACGGTGTGAGGCCGCAGGACTTACTCAGGTTATCCACGGTTGTCTTGGAACAGTTGGAGCAGCTTCCAGGGCTACTGAGGTTGTTTTGCTACCCTGCATGTGAGGAGCTGTGGACCAATTAAGAAATACTTGAATGTGAGTTGAATTGTATGAATAACCAGCTCCCTCTTGCTTTGTCTCTGTCCTCGGAGGCCAGTCTGGTTCCTCCGGCGGCTGTGGAACAGACTCTTTCCATTTTATCTACTTGACCATTGCTGCTGCCTTTGTGTATCTGCGGAACATGAATGTGAACATACCTGCTCAAGAAATCCCCAAGTTCACGTTAAGTCTGGTACATATCTGAGATATTTTCAAGACCCCTAGAGAAGGAAGAAAAAGTGAAAGAAAGGAAAGAAAGAAGGCAAGATAAGAAGAAAAGAAGGAAGACAACATTGTCCACCTGCCCTGAGCCAGGCACTAGGTCTGATACTTCGCACACTGAATGCTCTTTAATCCTCCAATAACCACACACTCATGATTTACTACCCCTAGTTTTGTTTTTTTGTTGGTTTTTTTTTTTTGCGGTACACGGGCCTCTCACTGTTGTGGCCTCTCCCCTTGTGGAGCACAGGCTCCGGACGCGCAGGCTCAGCGGCCATGGCTCACAGGCCCAGGTGAGAAACCTGCAGTCCTACAAGTTGAGTCCCAGCTCCCTGAGGCCTGGCTGGACCTGACCTATAGGAGCATAAAAGCAAGGCCTTGGAAGGATGTCCAGGCCCCAGCATCCTTGTGCCATTTGGAGACAGTGTGGTCCAGTGGGAATTGCTGAGAACCAGGAGAACTGGGCTCCACTTTATGACCCTGGGGAGTCAAACTCAATGAACCTCAGCTTTCTACTTTGTAAAATGGAAAAATAATATTTATTAAACCCTTCCAAAGCTGTTAAAGAATAAAATATATACTAGATGTGAAAGTCTACATAAAAGAACAATACAGGAAGAATACAGAATGTTTGCTTCGGTTACGGTTACGTCTCATACAGTATTAAAGAATAAAATATATACTAGACGTGAAAGTCTACCTAAAAGGACACTACAGAGAGAATACAGAATGTTTGCTTCGGTTACGGTTACGTCTCACACAGTAATAGGGTTTCTGCTTTGTGTGGTTTCACATTCCTGTGAAGTAGGCGGGGCAGGCATTTGTGTCCCCATTTAGCAGGTATGGAAACTGAGGCTCAGGACGTTCCACGATTGATAGATGATAGGGGAGCCCTTGTCTTCTGAGTCCTCATGGCCTGATTCTCCCTCCCTGTTGCATCCAGCACCTGTCTGCTCTGTCCAGGCCCATCACCTGCCTAAAACATCCTGAGTTGACAAAGCCTTTCAAGGCTGACGTTTGGTCCACTTGTGGTCCAAAATGTCACCCAAAGGGGCTACCAGCTGTGGCTGAGCACCACCAGACTCAAAACAGAAAAGGAGTGTGTGCCTGGCCTGTTACATTATCACTCATAGGAAGGACAAGCCACTAAAAGAACCTGTACTGCTGGTGGCAGGGTGCAGAGTGTCACCTTCAGACAAGAGGGAAAGGTAACAAATGTGAATACCCCTCAGTAGGGCTCAGCAAATGAATTTACTACCTCCAATCTCAAAGTGTTGGTCTCGTTTCCGTGGAATAACATTTATTTCAGTTTGATGGATGAGGTATAAATCAACTTCTCTGTATTTGCTGGGTGTACTATACTGTTTCTTTAAAAAAAAAAAACTGTTTGAAAGGTAATTCTTCCCAGAACTGGATTAATGATTGCATGCCTCCTGTTACCAGGGTTTGTAAGACGAGGATTGACAGCTGTTGAGTGCTCCCCAGCTGAGAATGGTTTGTTTAACAAACACGGCAGGACACTTACACGTTCCCCTGGCTGCTTGTTCTCATTCCCATCTCGTAGAATGGCACTGTGCCCACTCACAAGCCATCAGCTCCCTGCCCTTGGGCAGAGGTGCCAGGGAATTGGGGCTGTAAACTGGCGTCGAGCAGAACACAGAGGATGCTTGGCTTTTCCTTTTCCTGAAGTTACTCGGTGCCCCCAGCAACCCAGGACCCCTGCATCCTCTCCATGTGCACTTTCCCAGGCTGGCACCTGAGTATTACAACAAGATTCTGAACAAGCAATAGTCACCAGTGTGTACTGAGTATTTATTATGTGTCAGGCATGGGTTAAACACTTGAGATTCTTCCTCTCACTTAAGCTTCACAGCAACTTTCTCAGGTTTTCAGATAGATGATATTATTACCCCCATTCTACAGATGAAGAAGTGGAGGCTCATAGAGTTTAAATAACCTGTCCAACATCTCCAAGTTGTAAGCGACAGAGCTAGCAGAGACCCAAGGGCAGGACCAAACAATTCACAGGTAGGAAAATTCAAGTGGCAATAAACATATGAAAAAGTTGAAGATTGGAATAAGTTAAAATGAAAGCAACACTGGTTTACCATATCTTATCTGTCAAATTAGCAAAGCAAATAAATATTTCTTATAATAATACCCAATGCTGATGTAGTGAATTAGAGGTAGCCACAGATTCTGTGACATTCCTCCCACTGAGAAATGATGTCTTGGAACCCTCTCCTTGAACCTGGGTGGGCTCCGTTTTGACTACAGAATATGACAGAAGTGTTGCTGTGCCTTAAGACCCTGGCAGCTTCCACTTCCTGTCTCTGGGAACCCTGGCTCCCCTGTGGCACCCTGAGCCACCCTGTAAGAGGTCTGACTGCCCTGAGACCACACAGAGATGGGGAAGGATCTGACAGAGCCCAGCCTTCCAGCCACGCCTGTAAGCGTGTGGGACACGTGGGGAAGCCTAACCCTAACCCTAAACCTCCAGACAAGACCAGCTGCCAGCTTAACACCTCCAAGAAACCCCAGTCCAAAATACTGGAGTTTCTCCCCTTTTAAGAATATTTTATTTATCTTTTGAGATTATATATTCATTATTGCTGATCTTATACAATCACTTAGACATAAAGATTTCCAAGGACCTCTCAGAAATGGCAGTCCTTAGAGGAGCCCATGCAGGGCAGAAGAACTGGCTGGCTGAGCCCTGACTGAATTCCTGACCATTGTCGGAGAATAAAATGCCTATAACTTTAATTGCTTACTTTGGGGATGGTTTGTTCTGGAGTGGTATATAACTGGAAAAGCTGGTGAACTGGAGTGTTGAAAGCACTCTCAAACCCTGTGGGAGCAGGAAACACTGAGGAAAACATTCTAGAAAGCAATTTGGTAATGTGTACCTAATTAGGATTTTAAGGTATTTGTTTCCACTGATTCCATTAGATTCCACCATTCCAATAGATTGAGGAATCTGTTCTGAGCAAATAATTCAAAGTGTGGGCAATACTTTATAAAGATTTCATTTCAGCTTTATTTATATTAACATAAAATTGAACAGTCCAAATATCAAACGTGATGGGTATTTAAGTTATCGCATAATCAAACAATGTCACATTCGGTGGTGTTTTAAAAAGCGTTTTTAATGACAGTGGAAAGGACTCTAAATTGTTTTTAATAGTGCTTGACAGTGTTAAAAATACATACATACATGAATGCTGTAAAGAAATATGCCAAAAATAATAATCATAGTTACCTCTAGGTAATGAGATTATGGTTGATTTCCCCCCCTAATTTTTCCACCGTTTCTCTACTTCCCAGATTGTTTATAGCGAGACTGCTTTACTTTTTTCTTATGAGAAAATAAAGTAAAAACAAACAAAAACAAAAAAAGGAGGAGAAAAGCCTTTGAAATTAATACCAAGAGACTCCTGAATGTTGGGTGTGCACTGGGGTGGAGAAAGACTTTCACCCGAATACAAGCTGTAAGATATGCAGGTTGACATTTGAAGAAAGACACTGTCTTTCCAAGGATACCATGAATTTACACTTAATCTGTAAAGGTTTGAGCAAAGAGATCCAGTGAAGTCCTATGGGATAGCGAGAGCTGCCGGGTCCACACATCCCCTCCTTCAGGAAGCCCCAATCCACTGGCCCACCCCAAGTAGAACATGATCCACTCCCCAATCCCAACCTGATTCTGAATTTCCAAAGCACTTGATCCGTCTTATTCATTTAACCCTGTTTAGTGAGCGTTGTCTCCTGCCAGACTCTGTGCTCGGCACTGAGGTCCAAATTGTGGAGCCGGCTCTTGCCTTCAGGACTTTTACAATCTAGTCTCAAGGCCCCAGCACCTTCTAGATTGTACCAGATGCTGCACCCATGGCTTCTCTCCTCCGTTAGCCTGCAAGGTGTCTGACAGCAGAAGCATCCAAATCAGACCCTCCTCCCTGTTGCCATGGTACCGAGGCTGGGGCTGGGCACATAGCAGGCACCTGTCAGGCATCTCTCTGTGGAAGGAACGGCCCTGCCTCGAAGGCCCTGCCCACTTCTCTGTATTGTCATCAGAGTCAAATATGATAAAGTACACAGCGTGTGGTGTAAATGGCAAACTAACAAGCGGGAAGAGCAGAGTTATTAATTACACAGAGCGCAAAACACTGAGCATTTTCACATAAGGGGAAAGTATTCCCTGATCTGCATTTGTCTGGGAAGCAATTCTGCCTTCTAAATAAGACTTTCTTGTTCCAGAAAGTGGGAGCAGAGAAGATAGATCGTCAGTCTCCAAGATGTCAGCTCCCAGGCAGAAGCTGAAGAGAGCGCACGTCTGAAGTCTTGATTGCCCCTGCTATTGTTCTGTTGTGGCGGCCTTTAATAACAGCCTTGATGAAAAGGGTAAGTGTCATGAGCAAACGGCAGGGACTGATGAAGTTCCACGAGCATTATTGCATGCCAGAGATAACACTTATTTTCCCTTTGTATCTGTGAATATTTCCAAAGGCATAATCCCTTCTTATAGTCTTAAATCTTTTGTTTATAAGGAGAGCACTGAATCATAAAGATAAACAGAAGGGCAGACATGGGAGCACTGGCCCTCCACCTGTCACGTGCCTGAGTCCCACCTCCAGGGTCTGTTCACAGTGCGCGTATACACCCCACCCAGAGAACCTTACTTAGCAGGTCTTGGGGGGCAGGGGTGAGCATGAAATTCCCATGCAGGTGGTCCCAGGTCCTCAGGTTGAGAAACTGTGATGTGGGGGTGTGCCGATTTGGGGGGGGGTCTCCAGAACTGAGCTGGTTAGAGGGATGGGGAACAGAGTGGGGAGAAGTCAGCTGAGGTTTTCTTATAAGATTTTGTATATTCACTTATTTGTTTATCCATTTCTTCATCTAGTTTACATAAACATTTAAAACCAATTACATGCCAAGAAAAAGACTGAAACAACCTAATGGAGGTCACTGGCAACCTGAGGGACACTCTATAGGGCAATGGGAGCACAGGCCAGTTTGCTGAATAAGAGGAGGTGAGGAAATGGGCCCCATGAGTGCTGGGGACTTTTGTATGAAGATTGGTTTTGGAGAGGAGGGTAGGAGAAAATGAGAGAGAGAGAGAGAGAGAGAGAGAGAGAGAGAGAGAGAGAAGGGGAGGGGAGGGGAGGAGAGGAGAAGAAAGGGAAAGGAAGGGAAGGGAAGGATGGGAAGACAATAGACAGAAGAGGAATCCAGAATTTTTAAAACATGGGTTGAAGGATGGAGGACTTGAGTGTATTTAACTGTTGATGGGAAGGGACCAATAGGAAAGGAGAGGCTGATGATCCAGGTAGAAATAGTCCTCGGAGAGAGTCCCTCAGAAGCGGGGATGGGTTAGGATCCAGGGCCTGGGGGAGGGACTGGCCTGAGAGTAAAAGCTGATCTGCATCTTAGCATAGTGGTTAGACAGTGGTCACACGCTGGTTCTGCCACACACTGTGAGTGTGGCCCTGGGCAAGGGTCTCAACCTCTGTGTCCCTCAGGTCTTTGCCTGTGACGTGGGGCTGACTTGAGCACCTACATCATCAGGTTATCATGAGGGTTAAGTAACATATGTAGAGATTTCATGTTAAGCAGTCCGTAAGCATTATCTGTTGTTGGTGTTATCATTAAAACAGGGGAACAAGAGGAGAGGATGGATGAAGTCAGGTTGGTCTGAAGGGCTGGTCATATTCCTGCCTGAGGGCTTCTGTTTTCTCTGTCAACTGGGGGGCAAGGTCACCTGCTGAGAGGAGAGGCCACCCTGGCAGAGTTGGGCAGACATTTGAGGAGGGGGCCAAGATTCAAAGTGGTCTTCACTGAGCGCTGGAGAGGGAGTCATCCCCTCAAAGGCTGTGGGCTTCAGGGGCAGTGTTGAAGCCCAGCTGAGGTTAGGTGCGCCAAGTCCAAGCTCCAACCTGCCCCAGGTATGACATCACCAAGGAGCAGCCCAGGGCCCGGCAGGGAGCTGGCACAGAGTTGGGTCCGTCCAAGGTGGGGCCTGTGCGGCAGGCACCACGGACAGATGAGTCCCTTTGCTTCCACCCTCTCTGGCTTCGTTCTGCTCTGCAGCTACAAGTGTGCGTTCTCCCCAGGCAGCAAACCCGCACTTGGATCACTCGCGACAAGATGTGCAGATGGCGCAGGTTGAATCACGTATCCTCCGGGCAAACGACTCCTGTGCTCAAACCACAGTTCTGAGTTAGGTGCATTATCCAAGGGCTTGAGAATATGTCCACAAAGTGAGTAAACAATCACATCATGATACCAAAATGAAGTTCTTATTCTATCACAGGAGGCAGGTTTGACAGTGATACCATTTCCTTAAATTAAATCTTTTAAATTTCTTTTCATGTGCAATTAGATGCTCCTATGTCAATAACACCCAAGAAATGCTTGGTGTAACTCTAGCCCTGAGACTCTTCAGGACAATGGCACTAAGTGACGTGACATAGACTGGCAGCTTCGGAGCTGTGTAACAAGCATGACTTTGTGCACACAACTCCTAAGGGCCGGGATGAAAGCTTTGTCTCCTCCAACATCTAAACTATAACATCTGCTCGACAAAAAACGTCTGATTGGATGATTCTTATGGAACAAAGTCTAGTATGTCAAACACACCCTCCACTCCATTTCAAAAGAGGCTTCACTGCTCATCACTTAACCTTAGACTAATAACATTCAATATGGTTCATCTATGTTTTCAAAACACACAGAAATGTTTAATTAAGCAGTGGATATCTATCTTTTTTCTTTCAAAAACAGCTCAAATGAGGTCCATCAAAACGTGATTTTAATTTGATCACCTGCCTTTTGAACTCAAGTCTCTCCAGCTCCAGCAAACTGTGGGGTTGAGGCAATTATCTGAATTATTCAGGAAGCAGAATTTTAGCCTAAATCATCACATTCCTAGAGAACAAAGAATATCTGTCAGTTCAGCCGAAAAGCAGAAAAATTGAACACTTTGCTCTTTTTCTACATGAAATAGCATATATGCTGCCTTATTTTCTCTGAGCTAATTGGCTAATGAATTCTATTTGACCCTGTACAAAGAGGGAGAAAAATCTTAAGAAGATGAAGCCAAGAAGTTAAAGATTCCTTCTCTTTGCAAAAGTTGGAAGAGATCTATATTTACGAAAGGTTATTCTGCTTCAAGTTTCTGGTGCCAAATTGGAACTTTCTGAAGAATGGTCTTCAAGCCTTTTCTTAGTTCTCCAGTAATATTTCAGCTCAGTTAGCTGCATTCTCCATTCATACCTTCTCACCTGAAAACTTCCATAAATATAGAATGAATTGTAGAGAATTATTTTATATTCAATTTTCTGTTCTTTACAAGTGATGTAGAGAATACTTTATAAACTTTAGTGACTCACGGAGCTAACACTAAAATTTATAAATTATGCTGCTTCACTGGTGACAACATAATTTAGGATGAAAACCAGCTTTGTGTAAAAAGCGTGTGACCCTAGAAATGGTGAATTTAGCCAAAAGCACTGGATATCCTATTCTATTCATTAAAACAAAGTTTCCTCCTGAGGTGAGTTTGACTTTGAATGAAATCAAATAAACCCACGTTGGAGGAAGGGAAGTGCTGGGGTGGATTGTATAATTGTTTATGCCTTTTCAGATAAAACAACAGATCACCAATTAATTAGGATCTGAAAGAACAGAAGTACTCCAGGCATTTCTAATTTTGAAATTCTCGAAGTGTGAGTCCTTTTAGACTCAGAGTATGGCAACACAGTATGCTCAGAAAAAAGGCCGGGTGGAGTCTGGGTCTCTGTCCTGGAGTTTGTCTGAAGGAAGGAACAGGAGGGTGAGATTATGCGCACACTGGAACCCCCTCGGCTTGGTCACCGCCTCCCCCCAGATGACTGAGCCATCAGCTGATTCATCTTGATTTCGATGCTGCTGACACCTGCTCTGAGTGCCTGTCCTGTTTCCATGGTAACCAAGGGAAAGGATCCTTGTCCACATACTTTGGGAACCTCATTAAATCAGGCAGCAGGACAGCAGCTGTGTTCTCCATGCGTTACTCTGACAGCCATGGACAAATTTTATGATGCTCAGGTGATTTTGGGTGCTTTCTAGGCCAGACTGTTGAGCATGTGTAGATAGTGAGACAGATGGCAGAATAAATAAATATTGCCAAAGTGTTTAATACGCACAAAATTTCTGAAAGGTGCGAACCAACAATCGTAATTTTACTGACTGAGGTAATTTAAAGCCAAATAATAAATACTAAGGGGATGGGAAACTCTTGGAAAATGTTAACTTGAGGTGCTCTTCTGATGATAGTAATCTCTTAGAAAAGCAGCACTTCACAAGCATCACGAATATGGTTGTAAGGCAGCTGGTGCCCCAAATGTGAAGTCCTGAAGTACAGAACCTTCCTTTTCCTCCTTAACCATCTTATTATTTGCTGGATTCAAAAAAATCTGAAGGAAAGTCCTTTAACACACACACGCGCACACACACACACACACACACACACACGGGTATAGATGCTTGATTAAACCAAGAATTCAGTCCAAAGCCCAATTTATACCAAATATAAATTGGTATAAATTGGTGACATGCAGATTTTACAAATACTGAGTCAAGAGCCAGATTTTTCCCACCGCTTTTTACCCCTAAGGGTGCTTGAAGATACACGTTCAGTTGAAAGGAGTCTGGGATAGCTTGACTAGCCCAGAACAAACATGTCTTGCCAATTTCCAAAGATAATCCAAAAATCTCTTCAAGCTGAGGATGGCAGAGCAAGAGTTAGATTAACCAGTTTTAATGGAGATGACCAACAGCCAGGAAGAGAGTCCCAGGGCTTCTGTTGCTCTCATGTAGTGGGGAGTAGCTGCTTCTTCCCCAGATCTAGAGCCAGAATCCCGGGGATCCAAGCCCTGCCCGGCTGCCACCAGAGGCGTGGCCTTGGGTGAGTTGTCTGACTTACCACTGTTTCCCCTGTAAACCAGAGACAGTAATGGTCCCCTGCTCCTGGGTTTATTTTGAGAAGGTAATGAATTCATCTCTGACAAGTGCTTAGACCAGTGCCTGGTGCTGCTCAGGGGATAAACAGTTGGAGTTTTCCTCCTGCTATTGCCACACTGCACGAGTATTGTTTAATTCATATGCTAATTCCAATTTTCCCATGTAGCCGTTACAAACAAATGGTCTGGCTTTGAAGAACGTCAGACCTGTGCCTGAACCCCTGATCTAGTGCATACTCACTAGCTGCGCCATCTTGTGTAGCGACTTAACCCCCCTGAGCCTTGGTTTGCTCATCTGTAATAGCAGAACCCACCACCCAGGGGTTCTGAGGATGAAACGAGGGATCACTCGCTTGGTGCGTGGCCCCAAGGAAGAACTCAGTCTGTGGAAACCACTAAGATCATCCTGTTCTCGGGATTAAGTCGTCGTTTGTGAAAACTATGTTAAAATCTTAGGAAAACTAGGCTCTGTCTTAATCTGACAGAGACAATAAAAATATTACCGAGTGAGGTAGTGGTCGAATAGATTCTGCATTGCACGTGTGCATTTTGAAAGCAGGCAGGAGGTCACTCTTTGAAAAATTAGCTCTTGATCTTTGTGTGTGTGTGTGGACTCAGCCCTTATAGGAGATTCTGTATATATAGCCTTCAAAAATTGCCTAGTGGAATGCTCTCTGTGTTAGAAAAGGTCAAGAATTACGTAAACCTTTGTGTAATTAGTCAGAATCAGAATCCCATTAATAATTATAGCAGGAGTTGGAGCTGTTACTAGATATCCCCATTCTCTCTGTAATGAAAAAAGTCCATTGCTGGGTGATTATCCAATATACAGCATTTCACTGTTACTCTGAAATTGGGTAATAGTCATGTGTAATCAATTAAAATTCCATAACATAGAAAATCTCTGCTTCGAGGGTGGGGGATCCAGTGTGCAGGAATGGAGAAACTGGATTAGAAGGGAGAGAGTCTGCAATGGCCTCAGTGACCCCATAGAGCTCCTTGTGCCTCTAACACTTGTTCTTCCTGGAGTTGTAGAATCCTTTCGCTTCCTTCTAGACTCTGCTGAGCAGGGCTTGGCGGCGGGGGGCGCGGGGCGTCTAAAGAGGATGACGCCACTTACGTTACTTTAGAATATGAACAAATAAGTGCCCACCTCTGTCCTTCATAAAACCCTGTGTTAATTGCCAGAAAGACTCAGAGGTCCATCAGACACTGTCCTTAAACTTGGAGAAGCTGTGGTCAAAAGGGAAAGAGAGTCTTATATAGTTAGTACAAAAGTGAGATGGAAAGGGAGTGGGGGAGGGGTGGAATATGTGCTCAGCAGCCTGTCTTGCTAAGTTAGAACCTGGCATTGCAGTGTAGGAGAGGCTGCTCACATTTACGTCCATACCAGGGACATGGCCAGCCCTAGGAAGCCCTTCCACTGGCAGGAGGCAAGAAAGAACCCTAGGCAGAGGCCCTGGCACCCAACATCTTCTGCTGACATTCCTCCCTCTGCCAACAAACTCCCACCTCCATGCTCCCTTCGGGTAAAACTTGGAGGCTTCTATTATCTTGGTATTACCGTTTCCCCCCAAATATGGAAACAATACATGCTTATAGAAACAGAAAGAAGAAAATTAAAACAACCACCATCCAAGGTGACTACTTGAATCTTGGTGAATTTATTCCTAATCATTTTCTCTGTTTTCATTTCTTTGTTTGTTTTTAATATATATGTGATCACATAGTATATCTTTATCCTGATTTTTCACTTAACATTAAAACAAATGCATTTTCATGCCTTTATAAATGTTTTGCACGCAGCAGCTTATGACTGCATAATGTTCTGTTCCACTATAACTTACCTACACATTCCCCTATTGTTTAGGTTGTTTCCTAATCTTTTTATTGTAAATAATTTATAAGAAACGTCTTTGTGCTTAAAATGGCATTTCTAAAACTGGTATCTCTTTAGAGATGTCCTGTAGGATGTTTTAACAGATAAACTTTAAAAAAAGTATTCTGTGCTCAAATTAGTTTGGTAAAGGCTGGGTTGAAAAAATAAGCTTCTTCCCAGCAGGAATTTTCAGAGCCTTCATACATGGTGTATTGTGAATCTCCAACAGAGGGATACACTTCCCAGAACTGCTGGACCATGGAGTCCTTTCTTTTCAGGAATTTATTAGCATGACTGACACTTTTCAATAGAATTAGAATATAGTTCATATTTTTTGCAAAAACACATTTGGAATGCCTTTCAGACACATTTTAAATGGCTAATGTGTCCCTGATATCAAAATCAGACAAGGGCAGCTCAAGATAGAAAAACTATCAGTCATTCACTTTTAAACAAAAATGCAAAAATCCAAAGGAAAATTTTAGCAAATCAATTACCACAGGGTGTAAAATAAATTAAGGATGCAAAGACAATTCACTATTAAGAAATCTGTTAATGTAAATCATTACATTGAAAGATCAGGAAAATATCTAGTGATCATTTCAGGAGACATCAAGACAGCCTACAAAATTTCTGATTATTCTAGACTTAAAAGAAATAACTCTTACAATATATATATATGTGGTAGCGTACGGCATTTGTCTTTCTCTTTCTGACTTACTTCACTCTGTATGACAGACTCTATGTCCATCCACTTCCCTACAAATAACTCAATTTCATTTCTTTTTATGGCTGAGTAATATTCCATTGCATATACATGCCACATCTTCTTTATCCATTCATCTGTGGATGGACACTTAGGTTGTTTCCATGTCCTGGCTGTTGTAAATAGAGCTGCAAGTAACATTGTGGTACATGACTCTTTCTGAATTATGGTTTTCTCAGGGTATATGCCCAGTAGTGGGATTGCTGGGTCGTATAATAGTTCTATTTTTAGTTTTTTAAGGAACCTCCATACTGTTTTCCATAGTGGCTCTAACAATTTACATTCCCACCAACAGTGCAAGAGAGCTGATTTTTTTCTTTAAGTTACTATAATTAATAAGGTAATGTGTAAGGTGGCCCCATACAAGATGAAGTCACAAAATTCAACAGCTTTCCTTTCTTCTAAATTTGAGCATTGTGCTGGATACTCTCCATTTGCCTTCCTGATCCTCTGTCCTCCTTTCTTGCCTGGCTCTGCTCATCTGCATGGACTTCCTTGCCTCTGGCTTCCAGCAGGGTTCAGCCAATGGGAGCCACTGGCCAGAGGTGGCAGGGTGGCAGGAGGGGGAGACAGGGTATCTTCCTTTCTGCTGGTCTGTGGATGGGCGATGGCTGCTCCTCTACCAAAGGCTCCTCTCCAGCTGTCCTCCCCTGAAACTGTAGCTTTCCCTCCAAGTTCTGTACATAGCTCCCTTCCAACCCTTCCAACTCTGTTTTGCCTCACCCTGGCATGCTTCTCCACTCACTCATTGACTTCTCTTACTTATACCCACACCTTTATAAACACTTTCTTTTTAAATTTCACTACCTCACTTCAGTATACCATGTGTTTCTGTCCAGGAACTGCTGCAAGCACCTAGAAATAGAAACTAGAAAATATATTTCATTCACAATGGTAACAAAAGCCACAAATACTTAGAAATGAATTTAATGAAAAAATGCAGTCTCTAAAAGGAGAAAACCAAAGACTCGTATTGGATGATATAAAACAAGATCTGAACAAATATTCTTTTTGGATTGGAAGACTTATACCATAAAACGTCAATTCTAGGGCTTCCCTGGTGGCGCAGTGGTTGAGAGTCCGCCTGCTGATGCAGGGGACATGGGTTCGTGCCCCGGTCGGGGAAGATCCCACATACTGTGGAGTGGCTGGGTCCCTGAGCCATGGCCGCTGAGCCTGCGCGTCCGGAGCCTATGCTCCACAATGGAAGAGGCCACAACAGTGAGAGGCCCGCGTACTACTAAAAAAAAAAAAAAAAAAGCTTAAATGAAAGAATAAGTGCCCCTAGAATAGCTAAGAAAATTATGGAAAAGAACAGTGAGTACACTTCCTTACAAAATAATGGGTCGTGATCTAAGCTCTACAATCAAGTTGGCATGGATTCCAGAAGAGACAGAGAGATCAGTGGAACCAAACAGAGAAGACAAAATTAGATCCCAGCAAGTACAAAAATATAATAGATGACAAGGTTTCATTTCAGTGGAAAAAAAGATGGATTATTTAATAAACAGTGTCAGTACAATGGATGTCTGAAAGAAGATATAACTGGATCCTTATTTACATCACATTAAAAAATATAATCTAGATGGACTAAAGATTTGAAAGTAAAAAAATGGAACTCTAAAAATTTCAAGAAAATCTAGAGGTGTATGCATACCATCTAGGGACTGAAAAGGCCTTCTTAATCACCACTGGAAACCTAGAAGTTATAGACAAAATGTATAATGTATAAATTGTATATATATATATATATATATATATAAACTGTGTGTGTGCGTGTGTGTATATACACACACGCACACACACACACACACACACACACACGGTTTTTAACTCTGGGAAGACAAACTGGGCTCTCTACAAAGCCAACAGAAAAATGGTAACTTTGGAAAAAATATTTGTAATATATTTAGGTGCCAGTTTTGCCAGTGGAGACTCTGGAGGAAAACTGGGGCAGATAGGGGTCTTTCTTCCTGTTCCAGTGTATTCTCAGCATGCTCCTGCTGTATGCAGCAACCAGCAGTGTACAGTACACCAGTGGTGCCACCCCCAGTGAGTTTTAGTGGCCCTACTTCAGCAGGTGGCTTCCAGGAGTTGCGAGGTATATAGTGACAGAGATCCCTGCCAGCCACACTGGCCCCTTGCTGTTCCTCCAGCAAGCCGTGCCAAACATGCAGCAACCTCAGAGCCTTCACCGCTGTCCACTCGTCCCGTGACCCCGTTCCACACTTTCTCCAAGTCTCTGCTCAAATGCCACCTCAGAGATGTCCTTCCTGAGCACCCTGTCTCAAATAGCACTGTCTGCTCCACTGCCTCTGTCGCTCCTGTCCCCTTCTCTTCAGCTCCCCTCTGACTTCCATGTATTTACGTGTTTGTTGTCCATCGACCTCTCCAGAATGGAAGCTCTGTGAGCACAAGGACTTGATTTGTTTTGTTCACAGCTGTGTACAGCTCCCAACAACAGCACCTGGTATATAAGTGTTCAGTAAGTGTTTATTGAAGGAGTGAGTGAATCACTTTACAGCCACTGGACTAGGAAGAAGTTTAAATAACTCAAAATTAATTCTTAATATTGTTAAGGATGAGCATTAAAAGATGTGCACACATTATAAATTGTTCCAAGCCTTTTTTTAAGATGCTGTCTGGAAACATCTATCCCATTCCTGGGAATCTAAGCCACAGAAATAAAAGCAGAAGGACATAAGGACATATATAAGAGAATATTTATTTGTACATTGTTTAGCAAAAAAATAAAAGGGGGAAATAAATTAAACCCTGCCAGTAGGAGAATGACTGAATAAATTATGGCATGACCACATTATGCAATATTATGCAACACTTTAAAATGAATTAAAGTCATACCAGTTGTTTTGGAGCGATTTCCATGAGGTTTTGTTGAGTTCAAAAAAGCAAGATTCAGGGACTTCCCTGGTGGTCCAGCAGTTAAGACTCCACGCTCCCAATGCAGGGGCCCCAGTTCAGGGAGCTAGATCCCACATGCAGCAACTAAGGATCCTGCATGCTGCAGCTAAAGATCCCACACACTGCAGCGAAGATCCCATGTTCCGCAACTAAGACCTGGTGAAGCCAAATAAATAAATAAATATGAGGGAAGTTTATAGCAATTCAATTTCCCCTCAAGAAACAAGAAATATCTCAAATAAATAATCTAACCCTATACTTAAAGCAGCTAGAGAAAGAATAACAAAGAAAATCCAAAGTCAGTAGAAGGAAAGAAATCCTAAAGATCGAAGCAGAAATAAATGAAATAGAAATGAAGAAAACAATAGAAAAGATCAATAAAACTAAAAGCTAGTTCTTTGAGAAGATAAACAAAATTGATAAACCCTTAACCAGACTCATCAAGAAAAAGAGGGAGAAGACTCAAATCAATAAAATTAGAAATGAAAAAGGAGAAATCACAACTGACACTGCAGAAATACAAAGGATTATAAGAGACTATTACAAACAACTATATGCCAATAAAATGGACCACCACGAAGAAATGGACAAATTCTTGGAAAGATACAATTTTCCAAGACTGAACCAGGAAGAATTAGAAAAAATAAGGAGACCTATCACAAGTAGTGAAATTGAAACTGTAATTAAAAATCTTCCAACAAACAAAAGTCCAGGGCCAGATGGCTTCGCAGGTGAATTCTATCAAACATTTAGAGAAGCTAACACGATCCTTCCCAAACTCTTCCAAAAAATTCCAAAGGGAGGAACACTCCCAAATTCATTCTACAAAACCACCATCACACTGATACCAAAACCAGAAAAAGATATCACAAAAAAAGAAAATTATAGACCAATATCACTGATGAATATAGATGCAAAAATCCTCAACAAAATACTAGCACACAGAATCCAACAACACATTAATAGGATCATACAACATGATCAAGTGGGATTTACCCCAGGGATGCAAGGATTCTTCAATATATGCAAATCAATCAATGTGATACACCATATTAACAAATTTTAGAATAAAAACCATATGATCATCTCAATAGATGCAGAAAAAGCTTTTGACAAAATTCAACACCTATTTATGATAAAAATTCTCCAGAAAGTAAGCATAGAGGGAACCTACCTCAACATGATAAAGGCCATATACAACAAACCCACAGCAAACATCATTCTCAATGGTGAAAAACTGAAAGCATTTCCTCTAAGATCAGGAACGAGACAAAGATGTCCACTCTCACCACTATTATTCAACATAGTTTTGGAAGTCCTAGCCACGGCAATCAGAGAAGAAAAAGAAATAAAAGGAATCCAACTCAGAAAAGAAGTAAAACTGTCACTGTTTGCAGATGACATGATACTATACATAGAGAATCCTAAAGATGCCACCAGAAAACTACTAGAGTTAATCAATGAATTTGTTAAAGTTGCAGAATACAAGATTAATACACAGAAATCTCTTGCATTCCTGTACACTAACAATGAAAGATCAGAAAGAGAAATTAAGGAAACAATCCCATTCACCGTTGCAACAAAAAGAATGAAATACCTAGGAATAAACCTACCTAGGGAGACAAAAGACCTGTACTCAGAAAACTATAAGACACTGATGAAAGAAATCAAAGATGATACCAACAGATGGAGAGATACACCATGTTCTTGGATTGGAAGAATCAATATTGTGCAAATGTCTATACTACCCAAAGAAATCTACAGATTCAGTGCAACCCATATCAAATTACCAATGGCAAATTTTACAGAGCTAGAACAAAAAAATCTTAAAATTTGTATAGAGACACAGAGGACCCCGAATAGCCAAAGCAGTCTTCAGGGAAAAAAACAGAGTGGTAGGAATCAGACTCCCTGGCTTCAGACTATACTACAAAGCTATAGTAATCAAGACAGTATAGTACTGGCACAAAAACAGAAATATAGATTAATGGAATATGATAGAACACCCAGAGATAAACCCACACACCTATGGTCAACTAATCTATGACAAAGGAGGCAAGGATATACAATGGAGAAAAGACAGTCTCTTCAATAAGTGCTGCTGGGAAAACTGGACAGCTACATGTAAAAGAATGAAATTAGAACACTACCTAATACCATACACAAAAATAAACTCCAAATGGATTAAAGACCTAAGTGTAAGGCCAGCCACTGTAAAACTCTTAGAGGAAAACATAGGAAGAACACTGTATGACATAAATCATAGCAAGATCCTTTTTGACCCACCTTCTAGAGAAACGGAAATAAAAACAAAAATAAAGAAATGGGGGCTTCCCTGATGGCGCAGTGGTTGAGAGTCCACCTGCCAATGCTAGGGACACAGGTTTGTGCCCCAGTCCAGGAAGATCCCACATGCCGCGGAGCGGCTGGGCCCGTGAGCCATGGCCTCCGAGTCTGCGCGTCCAGAGCCTGTGCTCCGCAACGGGAGAGGCCACAACAGTGAGAGGCCCGTGTACCACAAAAAAAAAACAAAAAAAAAAAAAGAAAAGAAATGGGACCTAATGAAACTTAAAAGCTTTTGCACAGCAAAGGAAAACATAAACCAGACAAAAAGACAACCCTCAGAATGGGAGAAAATATTTGCAAATGAAGCAACTGACCAAGGATTAATCTCCAAAATTTATAATGTGGTTTTAAGAGAAATGATAGTTTAGATCAAGAAGGTAGTAAATGGCTAGCAAATTTGCTTACCAGAAAGTTTTTACTTATGTGGGAATATCAGGCTTGAAGGCTCATGTACATAAGTTCCATAAACCAGTAGAATTATACAAAGTTCTATAAATCAAGATGATAGGCCCATTAATAATGCTGTAATTAAATAATTTGCATCATTAGTATGTCCTTTTTCAGAAAAGATCGGTTAATGCATCTACTGAAGAATTATATTCAGTGTGATATGATGCATTCATATGGACATAGTCACTAGCTTGAGAACTGCTGCAATGTAGCAATCCATAATAAACAGAGACTGGATGAACAAAGAAAATTATCTATTAGTTGTTTTAAGGAAAGAAATTGAATTGTTTGTACAGCCAACTGTTCCTAATGTTTCCAAACTCCATCTTCTCATCAACATGTGTATTTCAGAATGGCGGATTGTGCAAATCCTGATGAGGGTAACCATCGCCTATTTCACAATGAGAGTCAACATTCATTGAAGAGAGAAGTAATTAATTAACTGCTTTTTAAAATTAATTTATTTTTTCACACACACACACTGTATTTTATTTTTACAAGAGATAAATAAACTGACACCAAGCATTGTAAATGGATGACCACAACAAAAGCAACAATGATTGCAATTACCAAACACGAAACACACTCATACTGTGTCATAATAGTGACATTCAGTCCAGTAATCCTCCACTGTAACAGCTCCTTTACTTTGCAGTGAAAATTGATTTGTATATTTTTTGCCTCTGAGTCCTTGTGGGATTTTTTTTTTATTCAAATAAAAAGTCACAAAAATTATAGTCATCCTCATCAGTTCACTCAGTCCCATGTAATTAATTTTTTTTTCATTTGATCTTTTGTTAGCACTTTTATGAAATCATCAGTTTTCCATAAGAGTTCTGAAAATGCTTATTCATTCAGTTCAGCAGTATAGTCAGTTACCAGAAACCTGTACTTGTCAGAGTCTTTTCCATGAATTCCTTGAAGATGAAACCCTTTTATAGGAACATCTTTGCAAAATCATCTGAGTACACCCAGAACTGTCTGTAAATGACAAAAGACTTAAAAATGACCACGGTTAAAGATTTGATGAAAGTTCATAATAATGCAATTGACAAGGAAATTTAGTTATTTCTGAGATATACATTTTAAAGTAATAACTAGAATTATGACTTATAACATTATACCAGAACATATAAGATTTTCAGAAATTTCATGTAATGTCTGAAACATTTATATTAACATATTTCCATACAAGTAACCCAAAGAAAGTTTAATATTAGTTGTTTTTTTTTCTTTGTTTTTTTATACTGCAGGTTCTTATTAGTCATCAATTTTATACACATCAGTGTATACATGTCAGTCCCAATCGCCCAATTCATCACACCACCATCCCCACCCTACAGCAGTTTTCCCCCCTTGGTGTCCATACGTTTGTTCTCTACATCTGTGTATCAACTTCCGCCCTGCAAACCGGTTCATCTGTACCATTTTTCTAGGTTCCACATACATGTGTTAATATATTATATTTGTTTTTCTCTTCCTGACTGACTTCACTCTGTATGACAGTCTCTAGATCCATCCACATCTCTACAAATGACTCAGTTTCATTCCTTTTTATGGCTGAGTAATATTCCATTGTATATATGTACCACATCTTTATCCATTCGTCTGTCGATGGGCATTTAGGTTGGTTCCGTGACCTGGCTATTGTAAATAGTGCTGCAATGAACATTCGGATGCATGTGTCTTTTTGAATTATGGTTTTCTCTGGGTATATGCCCAGTAGTGGGATTGCTGGATCATATGGTAGTGCTCTTTGTAGTTTTTTAAGGAACCTCCATACTGTTCTCCATAGTGGCTGTATCAAGTTACATTCCCACCAACAGTGCAAGACGGTTCCCTTTTCTCCACACCCTCTCCAGCATTTGTTGTGTGTAGATTTTGTGATGATGCCCATTCTAACTGGTGTGAGGTGATACCTCATTGTGGTTTTGATTTGCATTTCTCTAATAATTAGTGATATTGAGCAGCTTTTCATGTGCTTCTTGGCCATCTGTATGTCTTCTTTGGAGAAATGTCTATTTAGGTCTTCTGCCCATTTTTGGATTGGGTTGTTTGTTTCTTTAATATTGAGCTGCATGAGCTGTTTATATATTTTGGAGATTAATCCTTTGTTCATTGATTCATTTGCAAATATTTTCTCCCGTTCTGAGGGTTGTGTTTTCATCTTGTTTATGGTTTCCTTTGCTGTGCAAAAGCTTTGAAGTTTCATTAGGTCCCATTTGTTTATTTTTGTTTTTATTTCCATTATTCTAGGAGGTGGATCAAAAAAGATCTTGCTGTGATTTATGTCAAAGAGTGTTCTTCCTATGTTTTCCTCTAAGAGTTTTATAGTGTCCGGTCTTACATTTAGGTCTCGAATCCATTTTGAGTTTATTTTTGTGTATGGTGTTAGGGAGTGTTCTAATTTCATTCTTTTACATGTAGCTGTCCAATTTTCCCAGCACCACTTATTGAAGAGATTGTCTTTTCTCCATTGTATATCTTTGCCTCCTTTGTCATAGATTAGTTGACCATAGGTGTGTGGGTTTATCTCTGGGCTTTCTATCTTGTTCCATTGATCTAGGTTTCTGTTTTTGTGCCAGTAGCATATTGTCTTGATTACTGTAGCCTTGTAGTATGGCCTGAAGCCAGGGAGTCTGATTCCTACCGCTCCGTTTTTTTCCCTCAAAACTGCTTTGGCTATTCGGGGTCTTTTGTGTCTCCATACAAATTTTAAGATGATTTGTCCTATTTCTGTAAAAAATGCCATTGGTAATTTGATAGGGATTTCATTGAATCTGTAGATTGCTTTGGGTAGTATAGACATTTTCAAAATATTGATTCTTCCAATCCAAGAACATGGTATATCTCTCCATCTGTTTGTATCATCTTTAATTTCTTTCATCAGTGTCTTATAGTTTTCTGCATACAAGTCTTTTGTCTCCTTAGGTAAGTTTATTCCTAGGTATTTTATTCTTTTTGTCGCAGGGTAAATGGGAGTGTTTCCATAATTTCTCTTTCAGATTTTTCATCATTAATGTATAGGAATGCAAGAGATTTCTGTGCATTAATTTTGTATCCTGCAACTTTAACAAATTCATTGATTAGCTCTAGTAGTTTTCTGGTGGCATTTTTAGGATTCTCTATGTATAGTATCATGTCATCTGCAAACAGTGACAGATTTACTTCTTCTTTTCCAATTTGTATTCCTTTTATTTCTTTTTCTTCTCTGATTGCTGTGGCTAGGACTTCCAAAACTATGTTGAATAATAGTGGTGCGAGTGGACATCCTTGTCTCATTCCTGATCTTAGAGGAAATGCTTTGAGTTTTTCACCATTGAGAATGATGTTTGCTGTGGGTTTGTCGTATATGACCTTTATTATGTTGAGGTAGGTTCCCTCTATGCCCACTTTCTGGAGAGTTTTTATCATAAATGGGTGTTGAGTTTTGTCAAAAGCTTTTTCTGCATCTATTGAGATGATCATATGGTTTTTATTCTTCAATTTGTTACTGTGGTATATCACATTGATTGATTGGCGTATACTGAAGAATCCTTTCATCGCTGGGAAGGATCCTACTTGATAATGGTGTATGATCCTTTTAATGTGTTGTTCGATTCTGTTTGCTAGTATTTTGTTGAGGATTTTTGCATCTATATTCATCAGTGATATTGGTCTGTAATTTTCTTTTTTTGTAGTCTCTTTGTCTGGTTTTGGTATCAGGGTGATGGTGGCCTCATAGAGTAAGTTTGGGAGTGTTCTTTCCTCTGCAATTTTTTGGAAGAGTTTGAGAAGGATGGGTGTTAGCTCTTCTCTAAATGTTTGATAGAATTCACCTGTGAAGCCATCTGGTCCTGGACTTTTGTTTGTTGGAAGATTTTTAATCACAGTTTCAATTTCATTACTTGTGATTTGTCTGTTCATATATTCTGTTTCTTCCTGGTTCAGTCTTGGAAGGTTATACCTTTCTAAGAATTTGTCCATTTCTTCCAGGTTGTCCATTTTGTTGGCATAGAGTGGCTTGTAGTAGTCTCTTAGGATTCTTTGTATTTCTGCGGTGTCTGATGTAACTTCTCCTTTTTCATTTCTAAGTTTATTGATTTGAGTCCTCTCCCTCTTTTTTTTGATGAGTCTGGCTAATGGTTTATCAATTTTGTTTATCTTCTCGAAGAACCAGCTTTTAGTTTTATTGATCTTTGCTATTGTTTTCTTTGTTTCTATTTCATTTATTTCTGCTCTGTTCTTTATGATTTCTTTCCTTCTGCTAACTTTTGGTTTTGTTTGTTCTTCTTTCTCTAGTTCCTTTAGGTGTAAGGTTAGATTGTTTATTTGAGATTCTTCTTGTTTCTTGAGGTAGACTTGTATAGCTATAAACTTCCCTCTTAGAACTGCTTTTGCTGCATCGCATAGGTTTTGGATTGTCGTGTTTTCATTGTCATTTGTCTCTAGGTATTTTTTGATTTCCTCTTTGATTTCTTCAGTGATCTCTTGGTTATTTAGTAACGTATTGTTTAGCCTCCATGTGTTTGTGTTTTTTACGTTTTTTTTCCCTGTAATTCATTTCTAATCTCATAGCGTTGTGGTCAGAAAAGATGCTTGATATGATTTCAATTTTCTTAAATTTACTGAGGCTTGATTTGTGACTAAAGATGTGACCTATCCTGGAGAATGTTCCGTGTGCACTTGAGAAGAAAGTGTAATCTGCTGTTTTTGGATGGAATGTCCTATAAATATCAATTAACTCTATCTGGTCTATTGTGTCATTTAAAGCTTCTGTTTCCTTATTTATTTTCATTTTGGATGATCTGTCCATTGGTGTAAGTGAGGTGTTAAAGTCCCCCAGTATTATTGTGTTACTGTCGATTTCCTCTTTTATAGCTGTTAGCAGTTGCCTTATGTATTGAGGTGCTCCTATGTTGGGTGCATATATATATATAATTGTTATATCTTCTTGGATTGATCCCTTGATTGTTATGTAGTGTCCTTCCTTGTCTCTTGTAACATTTTTTATTTTAAAGTCTATTTTATCTGATATGAGTATGGCTACTCCAGCTTTCTTTTTTATTTTTATTTTTATTTTTTTTTGCGGTATGTGGGCCTCTCACTGTTGTGGCCTCTCCCATTGCGGAGCACAGGCTCCGGACGTGCAGGCCCAGCAGCCATGGCTCACGGGCCCAGCCACTCCGCAGCATGTGGGATCTTCCTGGACCGGGGCATGAACCTGTGTCCCCTGCATTGGCAGGTGCACTCTCAACCACTGCACCACCAGGGAAGCCCTACTCCTGCTTTCTTTTGATTTCCATTGGCATGGAATATCTTTTTCCATCCCCTCACTTTCAGTCTGTATGTGTCCCTAGGTCTGAAGTGGGTCTCTTGTAGACAGCATATATATGGGTCTTGTTTTTGTATCCATTCAGCAATCCTGTGTCTTTTGGTTGGAGCATTTAATCCATTCACATTTAAGGTAATTATATATCTGTATGTTCCTATGCTCATTTCCTTAATTGTTTTGGGTTTGTTTTTGTAGGTCCTTTTCTTCTCTTGTGTTTCCCACTCAGAGAAGTTCCTTTAGCATTTGTTGTAGAGCTGGTTTGGTGGTGCTGAATTCTCTTAGCTTTTGCTTGTCTGTAAAGATTTTTTTTTTTTTTTTTTTTTTTTTTTGCTGTACGCGGGCCTGTCACTGTTGTGGCCTCTCCCGTTGGGGAGCACAGGCTCCGGACGCACTGGCCCAGCGGCCATGGCTCACAGGCCTAGCCACTCGCGGCATGTGGGATCTTCCCGGACCAGGGCACAAACCTGTGTCCCCTGCATCGGCAGGTGGACTCTCAACCACTGTGCCACCAGGGAAGCCCCCTGTAAAGTTTTTGATTTCTCCATCGAATCTCAATGAGATCCTTGCCAGTAGAGTAATCTTGGTTGTACGTTTTTCCCTTTCCTCACTTTAAGTATATCATGCCACTCCCTTCTGGCTTGTAGAGTTTACGCTGAGAAATCAGCTGTTAACCTTATGGGAGTTCCCTTGTATGTTATTTTTTGTTTTTCCCTTGCTGCTTTCAATTTTTCTTTGTCTTCAATTTTTGCCAATTTGATTACTATGTGTCTTGGCGTGTTTCTCCTTGGGTTCATCCTCATCTGACTCGCTACACTTCCTGGACTTGGGTGGCTATTTCCTTTCCCATGTTAGGGAAGTTTTCGACTATAATCTCTTCAAATATTTTCTCTGGTCCTTTCTCTCTCTCTTCTCCGTCTGGGACCCCTATAAGGCAAACGTTGTTGCGTTTAATGTTGTCCCAGAAGTCTCTTAGGCTGTCTTCATTTCTTTTCATTCTTTTTTCTTCAGTCTGTTCCGCAGCAGTGAATTCCACCATTCTGTCTTCCAGGTCACTTATCCGTTCTTCTGCCTCAGTTATTCTGCTATTGATTCCTTCTAGTGTAGTTTTCATTTCAGTTATTATATTTGTTCATCTCTGTTTGTTCTTTAATTCTTCTAGGTCTTCGTTAAACGTTTCTTTCATCTTCTTGATCTTTGCCTCCATTCTTTTTCCGAGGTCCTGGATCATCTTCACTATCATTATTCTGAATTCTTTTTTTGGAAGGTTGCCTATCTCCACTTCATTTAGTTGTTTTTCTGGGGTTTTATCTTGTTCCTTCATCTGCTACATAGCCCTCTGCCTTTTCATCTTGTCTGTCTTTCTGTGAATGTGGTTTTTGTTCCACAGGCTGCAGGACTGTAGTTCTTCTTGCTTCTGCTGTCTGCCCTCTGGTGGATGAGGCTACCTAAGAGGCTTGATGGGAGGGACTGGTGGTGGGTAGAGCTGACCGTTGCTCTGGTGGGCAGAGCTCAGTGAAACTTTAATCCACTTGACTGTTGATTGTGGGGGCTGGGTTCCCTCCCTGTTGGTTGTTTGGCCTGAGGCAACGCAACACTGGAGCCTACCTGGGCTCTTTGGTGGGGCTAATGACAGACTCTGGGAGGGCTCACGCCAAGGAGTACTTCCTAGAACTTCTGCTTCCAGTGTCCTTGTCCCCATGGTGAGCCACAGCCCGCCCCCCCCCCCCCCCCCGCCTCTGCAGGAGACCCTCCAACACTAGCAGGTAGGTCTGGTTCAGTCTCCCCTGGGGTCACTGCTCCTTCCCCTCTGTCCCGATGCACACAGTACTTTGTGTGTGCCCTCCAAGAGTGGAGTCTTTGTTTACCCCAGTCTGTCGAAGTCCTGCAATCAATTCCCACTAGGTTTCAAAGTCTGTTTCTCTAGGAATTCCTCCTCCCATTGCTGGACCCCCAGGTTGGGAAGCCTGACGTGGGGCTCAGAACCTTCAGTCCAGTGGGTGGACTTCTGTGGTATAAGTGTTCTCCAGTCTGTGAGTCACCCCCCCACCAGTTATGGGATTTGATTTTACTGTGATTGCACCCCTCCTACTATCTCACTGTGGGTTCTCCTTTGTCTCTGGATGTGGGGTATCTTTTGGGGTGAGTTCCAGTGTCTTCCTGTCGATGATTGTCCAGCAGCTAGTTGTGATTCTGGTGTTCTTGCAAGAGGGAGTGAGAGCATGTCCTTCTACTCCAGCATCTTGGTTCCTCCCTCAATTAACTGCTTTTTAAAAATCTCAAACTTACAAAAAAATTGTAAGTATGGTACAAATAACTCTTTTTATGCACGATTTCAGAGAAAGTTGCCTACATGATGCTCCCAACATCCCAGAATATCTTGTATGTATTGTGTATTTCTACAAACAAGGATTTTCTCCAACAGAAATACAATTCAACTAAAAAAATGAGGAAATTAACACTGATATAATACTACTATCTGACCATCAGGCAGCATTCAAGTCTTCCTAATTATCCCAACAATGTTTTTATAGCCAAAGGATCCAGTTCAGAATCACAGGTTGAGCTTAGTTGTCATTTCTTTCTTTCTTTCTTTTTTTTTTTTTAGAAGTTGGTTGGTGTAGGTATCTTTATTTTTATTTTTGGCTGTGTCTGGTCTTCATCGCGGCACAAGCGACCTTCATTGTCGCGTGCGGGCTGCTCTCTAGTTGTGGTGCCCAGACTTCTCTCTAGTTGTGGCATGCGGGTTTCCTCCCTCTAGTTGTGGCGCACAAGCTCCAGAGAGCGTGGGCTCTGTAGTTTGTGGCATGTGGGCTCTCCAGTTGAGATGCACGGGCTCAGTAGTTATGGTGCGAGAGCTTAGTTCCTCTGTGGCATGTGGGATCTCAGTTCCCCGACCAGGGATTGAAGCCACGTCCCCTGCATTGGAAGGCCGTCCTTTACCACTGGACCACCAGGAAAATCCCAGTTGTCATTTCTTTTAATCTCTTTGGTCTTTCCTTGATTATCATGACCTTGACACTTTAAAGATTATAGGCCAGTTATTTTGTGGAATTTCCTTCCATTTGGGTTTCCTATTTCCTTGTGATTAGAGTCACAATACATATCTGTGGCAGGAAAACCATAGGCATGATGCAGGTGGCATATACAGTCTCAGTTTGTTCTATTACTGATATTGCCTACTTTGATCCTTCGATAAGGGTGGAATCTGCCAGGCTTCTCCACTGTAGAAGTTCTCTTTTTCTATTTGTAATGAATAAGTATTTTGGGGGGAGGTGTTTTGAGACCATGTAAACATCTAATTCCTCATCATACCTTCAATTTACTCATTCATTTATTTATATCACTGTGAACTCATGGTTTCCTATTTTATGTAATGGGTTATAATTCATTACTAAAATTATTTAGTTTGATCCTCAAATTTTACCAGATTTGGCCAGTGAGAGCCCCTTCAGTCTGGTTCCTGTGTCCTTTTGGCATGTCCTCATCGTTCTTTAAGCACTTTCTTACTTCTGGACACAAAAAGAAACTCCAAGCTCATTTTGTTCTTTCTCTGTACCAGCCATGGAATCAGCCATTTCTCCAAGGTGCCCTGGTTTCTTTTAGTAAAGAATGGTATTTAGAAACCAATATCTGGATGCTAGATGTGCTCAGTACTATTGAGATGTCCCTGTTTCCAGGTCCTTTTTGGTGGACAGAAGTAGGAAATATATATACATACACATATTGTATTTTTCTATATCTATCTAGATGTATTGAAAACCATGGTTCATACCAACATGTGAAAACTTTTAGCTCTCTTCTTTTCCATAATTGTAACTCCCTTCTCAGACAATGAGAAACCTAGCTCCCATTATCCTTAACACAGTACTTAGTTAATCAGAATCCAATGTGAATGCCCTCTTCACTCATTCAGTCTCTGACCCTCTTCATCAGCCCACCTCCAGCCCCTGCCCTCCCACAGCAATGCCTTTTTTGCCCATCCTGACATCCCGCACTGGGCAGCTACCTTCCCAGAAGCACGGACACCCTCCTCATGCCAGTCACGTGCAAACCCCTGCTCTGGGACACTGCAGTTCCACCTACCGCTCACAGATGCTGTTTTGCTCAAGCCCACTGACCAGCTTTTGCATTGGATTTTTATCAATCTCTTTACCTGTTCGTACTGCCTTAGTAAGATATTGTAACCTCCGTGGGCTTTCTGGAGGGTGCATAGTCTCAGAAAGGGGGCTGGGTGTGTTTGTGGTGCTGGAGCCTTCTAATATGGCCTGAAGGGAACAGTCCACTCTCCTGCTCCACCTGGCCTCCCAGAATGAAAGCTGTCACCCTGCTACAGATGTAACATAAATGTGCGCAGTCAGCTGCTCCTGTGCACTGGGAGGCCTGCACAAAGGGCCTTTGCAACCTTCACAACCGTCTGCATTGCAAATGCTGCCTTTCCCCAAGCCACTCTTTCTTAAGTTGGGCGGAAGGCAGAAATTCCAGGGTGTAGCTGCCATACTGGGCATGAAATGTAATGCACTCTCTGCCCACTGCCACCCCCCACCCCAGGGGTTTAAGCCTTGCCGTTGTCTCACGTGCACCATTTAGAGACTAGTGAACTGAGAAAGAAAAGACTTCTGGTAGAAGAGTTTTCTTGACTATAGAGCTAATATTTTAAATAGGACTAAAAATACCATTGTCTTTTGCCATTAAATGACTGAAGGTGAAATTTAGTGAACTTAATGTATCAAGGAGAGTAATTACGAGGTAATTTAATTGCTAAATCATCCCATCTAAATTGTAAATTGTTAAAAGCAGAGTCTGTGCTCATAAACATTTAATATTTTATACTAATTTTTATTTTATGCCTGTAATAAAAATGATTTAACTGTGTTGTCTTATATTTGAAAGGTTTGGAAATGCTTATGATGGACTATTACATTTTTGGCTCTCTGACACTTATTCAGAAGGATGCCATTTCTCAGCTTTCTTTTTCTTACATTTCAACAATAATGATATGGTTAGGAGGAAGAGTCGACACACTCTGGGAACTTAAATAACTGTGAGAACATTCCAGTCACAGGTTCAGATTTGTTCATACAAAACCCGAGGCTGTAAGTTTGTCACAGCATTTGCAGCTTTCTGATTCTCGGGAATCATCTTTTATTTTGAAAACAGTCACACAAGCTCCATCTCCAGAGGCATCCAGGGCAGGGCTCTCATCTTCCTGTTGTGTCTGAGAATCCCGCAGACATAAGGAACGTTCCAGTCACTCCAAGCCAGGCTCAGGGAGCACTCAGACATGACTTAGAACCCAGCCAAATTAAGCATTGATACTACAGGGCACACCCTTTTTTGTTTTAGAGAGATTTTTTTTAAGTTCCTCAAATCCAGATCACTTTAACCTTATGTTTTATTTTTGTCTATTTGTGTCAGCTTTACATTTTTTAACCTGGCTGGCTGTGGTGGAGTAAGCAAGTGCCTGGAGCACCTCCATCAACATTACTGAGGCATTTCCCAGCTCTGTCAGGAACCGACCTGGCTGGAGGAAGTGAAAAGAAAATGATGCGGGCTTTCCTGGGGGCGCAGTGGTTGGGAGTCCACCTGCCGATGCAGGGGACGCAGGTTCGTGCCCCGGTCCGGGAAGATCCCACATGCCGCGGAGCGCCTGGGCCCGTGAGCCATGGCCGCTGAGCCTGCGCGTCCAGAGCCTGTGCTCCGCAACGGGAGAGGCCACAACAGTGAGAGGCCCGCGTACCGCAAAAAAAAAAAGAGAAAGAAAACGATGCTCCATGCTTCCTCGGCTCCAATTGGAATGCCCGCCCTCAGCCTCTGCAGATCTCAGCCCACGGATCCTTCAAGGCCTCCTCAGGTGCAGCTCCCGCCTTTCAGTCATCGTTGATCACCACTGCTGAAGCAACCCTCCCCTCCTTTGAAGAACTGCTGTTTTCCAGTGCTTTCCTAATGGCCCTCACTGCTTTGGGCAAATCGTGATGGCTACTCCTGTCCTTTGTGCTATCTTATGATGATCTCTCTGGGTAACTCTAAGTTCTTTGAAGGCAGGTACTGAATGGAATTCGACCTTGAATCTCTCATAGTGCATCAGCAGCGTGGAAATGGGTGCTGAATGAATGAAGAGAACCAGATGGAATGGCAGAGTTTTGGAGGGTGAAGCCTATGTGTGACATGGTTATCACAGAGGCCACAGCTGTAACAGTTACAGTTGTCTTAAGAGTGAGGAAGCTGAGCTAACAGAGAGAATAATGTCTAACCAGGCACGTATGGGCATTACTCTCAAATTCCCCTGTGGCCTTGGCGTGAATACTCTTATGTTCTTCTCCTGAAATTCCTGTAGCTTGGAGATGCCTGTGAAGAATCAGAGAAGTGTTCTCTGCTTCATCATCAGGAACAGCTCAGGACTGACATGTGAAATGTTCAGGTAAAAATGCAAAGCTTTAAAGAAAAAACTAAAGCAGCGTTTGTTTACTGAAGACAAGTGGATGGGGACACAGCACAGCGACAACAGACGAGGGCGTCAGCCACATCTCTACGTGCACTTGGTCCAGGTGCTTCCCCAGCCCCGCCTCGGCAGCCACGTATCAGTCTGTACGTCAGTAACACACGTACCTGGCAGTCACTCCATCAGTTAAGCCGTGCCCACCACCCTGAAGCCTGCTCTGTCAGAGTCGGGCTCTGCGGTCGTGGGCCTCCTTTTTCTCTCCTCTCAATTGTGTGGAGCGGTTCTTTGGCCTCGGGCTTCGCTTCGTAGAGCCTGGCTTTGGATACTCTCCAGGATCTCTCCTTCCTGCTTACGAAAGAACTGGGCTGAGAGGGCAAATTGGGACCAGAAAAGTTTTTTTGGAACTTCTTTTGGCGACAAGCCTAAAAGGCCATTAAAGCTAAAAGCCATGTAATTTTTCTGCTGGGCAGAGAATGGAGCGAGGGTCTGGTTCTACTTAGGAAGTAAGATTCCCGTTTTTGTGGGAAGTTTGTGGTAGAAACAACCCATTTTGTGTTTTTAGTTTAAAAATTATTTCCTCTGCTCTGCTAGGTGAATAAATAATTGTGCTCCACTATGACAGAAATAGTCATTTTGTCCACATAAGAAAGCCTCTGGCAGCTTAGAAACAACAGACAATGAAACGTCCATGCTGGGTATCAGTTAAGTCTTAACGTTTTCAAGTGTGTATCTTTGAAGAATGTTAAAGAATAAAGACATCCGGTAAAGGTCAAATTCGTGTTCTTCTTTAAGGACTGTGTTCATTTGACATTTCTGTTGAGGAAAGACAGTTTCTCTGCTACTCGGAGAGGAAGTAAAAGTTGTCTAATGGCAGATGTAGTGCTGCTGTTAAATTAAGGCCTGATATTACTTTCCTCTCTGTTCTAAATCACTGGGGGAAGAGGGGACGGCTTTGCCAAATGAAGGAAGACAAACAGCAAAGGAAAATAAAACAGTTCCCTATCCATGAAGAGACAAACACAAAAACCATTTAAATGAAACATGTTTGACAGACGTCTTTAGTTTTAACACACATACACAAATACGCAACCTGAAAAATGGCTTTTGGAGGGAAAAAGGAAACAAAAACGTTGACAGAACATCCTACAGACCTCAAATTTTGTGCTGACTTGGAGGAATAAAGTGCTTAACAAAGACACTTGTGTGAGTTTGGACAGCTTGACATGACTGATACTATTCAGTGATGCTCAGTCACTAAACCAGTGGAAGGCCTCAGAGAGAAATGTCGTTGTCAGAAAGAACCTTGATTGGCTCCTACACCTCTTCCAGCCACGTAATCCCTGGCACAGAGGCATCAGGGTGTCCAGAAGCCCTGGAAGGTCGGACTGCCGTGCTGAGACTGCTGCTGGGCACCCATGGGGGCAGGCCCGAAAGTCCCAGCCTCTGATGGCCTCTGGGCACCGACCAGCATCACCCCACCTGCCCACCTCAGACACCGTCAGTCCTGCCGTCCCCCATACCAGAATCCTCCCTGCTTCCTCAGCAGCCATGGGAGCAAGCGCGCTTCTGCTGAGTTTGATTCATCTTCCTCTTACAGTGTGTGTTTGGGGCTGGCTGGCAAAGATCAGTGCTTCTCCTGTGCGCTTTAGACCAGAGAGGAAATGAGCAGAGATGTTTTCAGTTCGCTGCAGCTGTAACTGTCTCCTTCCAGCTCTGTCTTCCCTGCCCTGATCCACAGCGGTCCCCTCATTTGGACCATGGCTGGCGTCAGTGGGTTGAATTCTGTTTAAGAAGAACCACCTGCCCACCTGCCTGCTACTTGACAGCTGAGCTATTTTGTTACTCATAGGACCCTTCTTGTAAAATCTTTACTATCCATTTATTGTAAATACATTTTCAAGTTGCCAGAAAAATTCTTTTCTATAAGGCTAGTGGCATATTTTTCTTTAAACAAAAATGATCTAAACATTTATTTAAATATTTATGGAAGGAGTAACGTAGGAGACGATGGCTGCAAAAGTAACGACTTTGAATGTTGTTTTTAAAATGTTGGTTTATCCCAACTTTTTGAAGAGCATATGCTCTGCACATATTGCTGATAACATACATAAGAGATTAATTTTTTCCTTAATGAAAGAAAGAACCAGAAAGAGTTCAGAAGGCAGGATTTTAAATGAGTAAGTACTTAGGGGATATGAAAGCTGTTGTGTGTTTGGAGAGAGAGGAAAGGGAGAGGGAATGAAAATATCTCGCTCGTGCTAAAGAGAGAAGAGAGTCGACTCTGCGTTTTGCTTGAGGTTACACCCGGCATGTTATCACTCTGGAAGATATCCTCCATCAGCATACAGGGACCTCGGGTTGCCATTACAAAGCAGATTTTTGTCTGTGACTCAGTTTTAATTTATTGGGATTTCTGAAAAACACACATTTTGGTAAACCTCAGATACTGTTTTCTGACTACTAACCACTAAATGTGTCAAGATTGATGATAAAAGAGAGTCCTCTTCCATCCACCCTGCTCCCCTCTTTAATTCACAGGTAAAGTCCTCGAACTTTGATAGTCTATGACTCTTTCTGTTTTAAGAAAATGCTGGTACAAGGATAGGAGTTGGGCTACCCAGGTTACATAGATCATGATTTGAGACCTTAGAGGAGCACTTCACTATAAATAAAAGGCAGTTCCCACGTTCTAGAAAATACATCAGAATGCTTTCTAAGGTCTCTCTATCCCTAAGATTTCTTAATTCATTGTGTAATTTGTTGTTGTTTGTTATTTGGATACCCTCCACTGAATGGTGAGCAAAAGAAGCAATTTTTTATTCTTTTTTTTCAATAAGTCAGTGCAAAAAATTCTATGCATTCTAACCTATTTGGTCTCCCACAATGCCCTTTAATTTGAAAGAAAATGAAGAATTATTATAGAAATCCACCAAAAATTTTTTAATCCAAAATGAGCTAGGCTGTTTTTTTCTGCTACTGGTGCAGTATTTTCTCATGGTTATGTTCTTGAAACATGAATCTGTGATAGTTTAAGAGCTGAATACATAATGTGATACTGCCCAAGGCCAGCATTAGCTAAAGCAGATGTTTGTGAAAGATGCATGTCTTTACTGGAGGTTTGAGCTGCCCTAATTCCGTCCATTTCACTCCGCCTCCTTTTCGGTGCTCACTATATCCTTCTCTTCTGCAACGGAGACTGATAACAAACACCCCCCTTAAAGGTACCCCAGGAGAGCCCATTGCACACGACAGTGAAGCTGCCCCAAACGCAGAAGGTGGTTGTCTTTGAGGGCTAGTTTACATATGCAGCTGCTGACACGTCACTGAATCCCTGAATCTCACAAAAGGAAGACTCTCAGAAAGTTACTGGTTCTCCTTGATGTCTGGATTCTCCCCAATACCCCAGACACATGGTTAAACACCTGCAGTGACGGGAAACTCTCAGAGTTACACATTTGCTCTGTGACTGCATAATTCTCACAAGGAAGCAGTTTGAGGTTGGAGACCAGGAGCATCAACTCTGGAATCCCAGCTCTGCCCTGTCCTCCCTGTGTGACCCTGAGCTATTTAATTTAACCTGTTTCTGTTTCCTCATGACGTTTACCTCAAAGGGTTGTTTTGAGGATCCAACAAGATAATGGATATAAAACCCTTAACACAGTTTCCGGCATATTGTAAAAGCTAAGTGGAAGCCATTATTATAATTTAATTTTTAGTCAATGTCCTTTTCACTGGATTTCTACACTTTGATTCTGGTTCTGCCCCCTAGAGCTAGCTAGCTGCTAATCTCTCTTCCATGTGCCTGTTGTCCAGATATGTGAAAATGTTCATCATTTGCACCCCCTTTTCCCCGATCCTTTGGATTCTTTATTACAGTCACCCCTGATTACTAACATTTCTCCAAATGCCCAGTGTTCTTTCTCAGCCTAGGCTTCTGCACACGCTGTTTTCTCTCAGCCTGGACTTCCTCCTCTGTCACTTCCAACCCCCTTCGGCCTGATCAAATCCAGCTCATCCTTCAGGCCTCAACTAAGATGTCCCTTCTGCTTGCAAGCCTTCCCTGATCCCTGCCGTATTTCCCCGAACCAACTGTCCCTTATTTCCCCCAAGCACTACCTTCAGTTTTGCAAGAAGAGGAAGATACAAGGAAAGAATTAGGCAGAGGGGAGGGGAAGAAACATGTGGATCATTATTGAAAAAAAGTAACCCTGCAGCGACATGGACACTGGACTAAAGTCACTAACAGAGGATAATACTAATAATGTCATGTCTTTGGGGGGCAGTGACTTTACCTCTTAATGGCTGAGACCGTTGGTCTCCAGGAGGTAGGGTCAGTGTCTTCCTCATTGCTGATCTCCAGGGCCTTGCACTGTGATGCTCACGAGGTATTTCTTAAACATGTTTGTAAACTTCTTTTCTGTGAGCTTCCGCATCCCTTTTCCAACCTGCTCCTCCTGACAAAATCGGGGAGTCAACAGAGCTTTTTTATTTTCAACCCTCTTTGCAGAGGAATAAATTGAGAACTCAGGAGCATCGGCTCATGAGAGACAAATCCAGTCCTAGTTATTCAGAGCAGGACTCTTTCACAACACTAAATGTCTCTCTCTTTCCTCCCCCATTGCACACAGAAGGCGCCACACATATAGCTTGACAAACAAGAAGTTAAACTGTAGATAGATACCTGCACAGACCCTTTCTCTTGTGAGGAAGAAAAGGATTATATCCATCATCCTTATTTCACAGGGAAAGTAAAGACAGGAAGGCAGATCCCTGGTATCATGGAATGGTAAGAGGTCAGAGGGTACTCTGTAGCATCCCAGCTCAGCCTAATTCTTGGCCTTGGTCCAAGTGTTACATTGTCATCTGAAGAACCACAGCTTGATCCTCATACAGTATCTGGTGTTGGTTACGCCCACGAGTGCTAGCTGTCTCCTCCTCTTAGCTAGGGTGATTCCGTTATTCAGGGGGGCCCTTCTAGGAAACAAGCAAAAGCAGGGAGCTTTTCTGTTCTGAAGGTACCTTGCCCAGCCTTTGCAGTGAGGTGGAGGCCTTCTTACAAAGTGTGGGCTGAAGTTAGGAATAGGTCTCCATCTTCCTTCGTCTTCTGGAAAGACTTGAGCCCTGAGCTCATCCTGAACATTGAGTGCTTCTCCAAATGTCTGGAAACAGTTGGAGAGACTTTTGACCAAGGCCAGAGAAACAACTGTTTATTCCTTTTTGCTCTCCCATCTCCGGTCTCTCCCTTGGGTGTATTAAACCCAAGCCAGTGACAACCCTGGCCAAATAGCAGGCTAGAGTCCACAGCTGTGCTTTGCTAGTGCTGAGACCCAACTGAAAAGCAATCATGATGCTGGCCCTGAGGGTTTGTGGAGACAGGCGTAAATAGCCTACAGGCCCAGTAGGGAGACTGGACTGTGAACACGGACTCACCAGCCCAAAAGCCTGTTTGGAAGCTCAGGCTACCCCAGAAGCCTCTGTTGTCCCAGCCATCCCAGAGGAATGCACTTAGCCCAATGGAAGGGGAAGATGGGAAGGTGGGAAGGGAGTCAGCTTCCCTGAAAGAGAAAGTACCATGATGAGCTCTGAGGCCAGTGAGGAAGCAGAGCTCACAACAGTGTGGCCCAGATGGATTCTGAGCCTTTATCTTGGGAATTCTAAAATCAGAGGTGATGGCATCTGACCCCTGAGTCAGCAAGGGCAAGAAAAGAAACCATGGGACTTGGGAAGGGAAGGGGTCACCACCGCGAGACTTAACTTTTATAGGAGCCTCTGCCAGTCTGGTCTACAAACCCTGCCTGAACATTAAAAAAAAAATTCTAGATTTACTCACCTGAGTTAGACTGCAAAACAGTACACAGTTTCCTGAAGTTTCTATTTTTAGTCACTTGTCAAGATCACACGTATGCCTTTTTGAAGTTCTATGCAAAAGCCTGTGGCCATTGAACTGTAGTAAATGTAGACACTTTAACTGATAGATAGATAGATAACATGGTGTAGCTCAACAAGATAAAATTTTTTAAAAAACCATCTTAAAACAGTTATTCCTACTTATAAATAGTTAAAAGGATTCATGTTTGGTTTAACTAATTCTCCTTTCACCTCAAGAAGCAGCTTTGGGGCTTCGTTCGCTGTAGATAAGGCGGGATGAGTCAAGATGAGCCAGCTGAGATAATACCACATTGGCATAAACTAAACAAAGAAGGCAAGCGACTCAACTGAATTTCAGGAAAAATAAGTGCTATCACTTGAGAAATACTGAGATGTTAGGTGTCAAAATTTGATCTGCAAGGTTAGGGGGCTTACAGAGAAACATGCACATGTAGTTCTGTGATCTCCAGAGTGTAGCCAGGATTACAGAGCTTACTGTGGAAGCTGTAACATATTCCCAGCTTCCTTTTTCTGGGAAATAATTTTATGTTGTGACTGTTTGTGACTAAAATGTAGTTCTGTTGCACAATATCATCATCAGAGCCATCTTCCTCTCCATCCAGGCATCTGAATTACATCTGTAATATGCCTTCAGGCATGTTACGTACAATTAGGAAATCTTCTTTAGTAGCTCATTTTTTTTCCAAATATGTAATTTTGCCTGAATACTATAAAGGGATTAAAAAAAAGTTACCATTACATTAACTGAAATTATTACTATTTTAATTTGCCTGCAAAGCCTTTATTTCAAGTATCATTTCTTATAACTTGTAACTTGGTGGGTATCATAATCCTGATAGAACTTTACCTAGAAGGTAGCCTGAGACATCTGAGGGGGAATAGCCTGAGACATCTGAGGGGGAATCATTCTCAACAGAAAATCAGTTTAATGAGCACTTCTGGTGTTAACTGTGAACAGCTATTTTCCACACTCTTAAAGTACATGACGAAACCAGGGACTTACGCCACCTTTTTTAACGTAACACCTGGTGTTCTGTTCCTCCCCGCTCCTGACCCTAACAGTCATCCTCCAGGAACGCCTATTCAATTCATGGAATTGATGGACTACGGAAAAAGCAGAGGAGCTGAGCCAGTTTCCTGAAATAGCAAGTTTTAAGATGAGTTTCTGGAACAACCACCTTGAGGTGCCATGCAGTGAAATTTTCTCATAATTTTCAACCAGCCAAGCCTTTGCCAAGAGGGTGTCATTTGTTGGAGAAAGTGACATCCCTGAGAATACAGAAAGCAAATCACTGAGAACAATGGAAATATCTAACCACTCACTGTATTTTCTCTTCAACTAAAGCATGGTGCAAACCTGGGACACAGTGCCTGTGAAATGTTAGTCATCACACATACAGCATGTGGTGGTCTTGTGGTGAAGGTGGTGCTTGGAATGTCTCCCTTCTGCTCCAAACACAGCAATGACAAGATACGCAGCCAATATATCATATGTATTTTACAAATTAAATTAAATATTAAATATATATTATAAGTGTAAAAATACGGCTAAGCTGAAAAGTAAGCTAAACATCGTAACAGACCAGAAACAGAACTACAGAGCAGAAAGTGTCATGAGCCAGACGTCTACGGGACTTTGAGCACTAGAGCAGGCAGGGTGGTAGAGATCTGACCCCTGTGGGGCAACCTGGACAGGAGCATCCTGTGTACAGCTGGAGACAAAGTCGGGCTTTCTGCACACAACTAAGAGCTGGGTCATGCTTTTAATATGTGAGAGGAGCCCCCCAAACCCCTAACTGCCATTCACTGACTGTGGCGGAGGCAGAAGGAAGCAGAGCAGCGGCAGTGACAACTCTTGGGCCAAGCTGTCCTCTGGTCCAGTGGCTGGTGCTGGGACGGCGCCAGCACCACTGTGGGAATGGACACGGAATCACTAGGTTAAGACCTGGGGTCCCAGGGAGCCTCCTAATGTCCACAAACAGGGAGACAGGGTAGGGGAAGTATATAGCGAGGGGGAAAACACCACTCAAGATGAACCTGCAAGCTAAAATGTCAAAAAAGCGACACTCAGAAAAGGAGCCCCCAATCTCAAATGTCCGATGTGTTAGTTTCCTATTGCTGCTGTAACAAATTACCACAAACTCAGTGACTTAACACAACACAGATTTATTATGTTACAGTTTTGTAGTTCAGAACACTGAACCGGACCTCAGTGTGGTAAAAGCTAGGGGCCGGCAGGCTGATTCCTCACTGGAGGTTCTGGGGAGCATCCACTACCTTGCCCTCTCCAGCTCCTCGAGGCTGCCTGCATCCCCTGGCTCATGGCTCCTTCCTCCACCTTCAAAACCAGCAACAGTGGGTCAAGTTCTCACATTGTATCACACTGAACTCCTCTTCTTCCTCCATCTTCCACATTAAGGACCCTTGTGAATATATCAGGCCCACCTAGATAATCTGGGATAAGCTCTCTGTCTTCAAGTCCATTGATTAACAGCCTTAATTTTATCTGCAACCTTAATTCTCCTTTTCCATGTTATGTAACATATTCACAGGATTAGGATGTAAACATCTTTGTAGGGGGACATTATTCTCTCTATTAGATCAGGAGACCGATTTACTCCTGACAAAATTGGAGTGGTAGAGCCATCTCAAAAATCACTTTACAGTAACTATCTGTAAGAGCCCCCAAAAGATAAAAGTAGGAATAACACCAATTTTAAAAAGCAAGGAAACTATGAAGGATTTTATGCATGGCTGACATAGTAGAAAGTCTATGAGTTTGGGGGTAGATTTGATAAGCTGAATATCTCAATTCTGTTATCTCCTGCTAGTATGCTTTCTTGGTTTGAAAAAAAATTTTTTTTTGACGTTTAGTATCCTTTTTATTGTGCTTACTTATTTTTACAAGGAACAAGCAACATACACTACATCTTCCCAATGCCCAAGGTAATGCAGTAATAACAGAATAGTCAAAAAAAAAAATCCTGGAAATTGCATTAAATACTGCTTTAATTAGGAATTGCTATAAGAAAACAAGTAACGTTATACATTATTTTTCCAATGAGTTTCAGTTTGAGAAACTGAA
The DNA here is from genome assembly GCF_949987515.2 of Delphinus delphis. NCBI lineage: Eukaryota > Metazoa > Chordata > Mammalia > Artiodactyla > Delphinidae > Delphinus > Delphinus delphis. Next base: position 6,779,234 of record NC_082698.1, read on the forward strand.
CAGCAGAACCAGATCTTTAAGCTTTGAGTCGTGGCAAAAAATGAAAACAAAACCTACATTTCCCAGACTCCCTTGCAGCTAAAGAAACCAATGTGATCTAGGTTTGACCAATTAGATGCACCTTCATGAGACCTGCATGCGGAGCTGAGTTCAATGGAGGCAGAGGCTAGGATGCAAGGAGACATCCATTTTCCTCCTGTGCATTTAGCAGGCAGAGTGCGGCCCTGAGGTTAGGATTTCCAGCTGCAGTTTCTCATCAGCAGATTGCAGCCTAAGTGGTGACTCCCTAGAGCCAATAATTGCAGTGGTGGCCTCGTGATCCCTGGAAAGCCACCAAAATCGGAGATCTGCAGTGACCCTGGGGGTGGTAGTAACTGCTGCAGCTTCCTGACTCATTGCCTTTGGAAGCTAGGTTCTACAAAACTGTCCTGGGAGTCATTCCGGAAGGTCAGTGGAGAGCCTGCTCTTCTGATGAATGTTTAAGTTTCTAATTCCCTGTATAACATCCCTTCCTGCCTAAAATAATAAAAGTACCTTCTATTATTTACAACAGTACCCTGATTGATGTATGTGCAACATATATTTTCCCAAATCAGGGGCAGAATGCTATTAATTGTACTTTCTTCACAAGAGTTAGTGGTACTCTGTTAGCTTTCTCTTCTGTCATTACAAATTAGCCAGTATGTACAGGTAAACAAGCTGTGCGTAACTGAACTTTAGTTTAAATTATAAACAAGTGACTTTACAAGATTAAAAATATGTCACTGGACAGCTGGAAAGAGACAAAAATGACTTTCTAGAGAGCATCATAATTTTTTTTCATTTTAATTAAAGTATCTTGGAATTAGTAAAATAGTCCTGAGGTAATAAGGGCCACAGTAGCATTTGGTTAACAGTATTAACACATTATCTCTCTCTAGTCCCTGATGGCCTGTGTCAGGGTAGCAAGAAAGAATTCTTTTTCTTGACCTCTTTATTTCAAATGAGGCATTATAAAGGAAGAAGCTTGAGCCTTAACGCCTTTTTTCATTTTCTGTCATCAGAAAATGAGTTACAGGGTCATTTGAGGTGGGCTTAACTGGCCAAGTTACCCTTCTCTGTGGCTTGCCCAGTGCTGCCATGGGAAGCTCCAAATTCCTTCACTCAAGGAATTTCTACATGAGTGTAAGTGGATCAAGGTAAGAACCTGGTCTGGAATGTGAGGGGTTTTTTTGTTTTTCTGTGTGTGTGTGTGTGTGTGTGTGTGTGTGTGTGTGTGTTTGGTTTTTTTGTGCTGCTATTTAGAAAAATAATGGTGACTCCTTTGATTTGTTTAGTAGAATCAAAATAGCTGAGAGTCTACCCCTGGAGAAAACTCACCAGCTATTGCTATAGCCAAAGAAAATTCCAAATATCAAAGTTTGGATTTACTTCTGTAGCTTTCTCACATACTACTTGAGATCATAATTCTTTTTTTATTTTAAGATTATGACATGAACCCATTCAGAGAATACCAGACTCCCATTAACTTTTTCACCTAGCAATTGTTTCTGTAAGAAAATTTTACATGCTGTTTGTTTTCTTTAAAATCAGTTTTTCAAAAGGAATATATGTTGCCACAGAGGATGGTGAGTCAATGACAATAATAGTTGAAGAAAAAATCATTTTTCAGTTCAGAGAGATTAAAATCTGAAGAAAAGCAACAATTACCTAAGTGAAGAATGGCCTTGTGTGTTGTAGCCAGGTAGCTCCGTTTAGACCAGCCATCTTTAATAAGACGCAGAGCATCCCTGTCACTAGGGGCACTGTGGTGGCACAGATGCCACTGCACCAAGGAGGGGGGAGGGTTACTATGGGAAGGACATTGAAAATATGTGCACCCTTGATACATCATACCTGAGCTCCCTCTATCAGCTCTTAAACTGTAGGAAAATGGGTTTTCCCACCTTATCCTTATTTGGAATTTTGATCTAAAATACATTCTATAGTTCAGATTTGGCTAAGTATTCCTAGTACAGAAATATGCAGATATTTTCATCTAGAAGAAAGTGCTGCTGAGTAGGAGATCAGAAGGAAAGAAAAGAATAAGTATGTGTAAGCATAAAAAAGTCAAAATATAGTTGAGCACCTAATTGGACAACTGCCTGCAGCACTTGACTCTTCCTGGCTACTTGCACAGTATTGTTAAAGTAGAATAAATCATTTGCCATGACCAGGTTTTAGGAAAATATGTGAGAGTCAGTCAGGCAAAAAATCAGTTTGAAATAGATGAAATTTTCCATCTGAGTGGCTTCCACCAGGAGAGAATGTTTCTAGGAGCACAGTACTTTTAATCTTGCTTTAAAAAAATAGTTTAATGTATAAATCACTCAATTGTAAAGGCACTTCAATTTTATTTTCCTTTAGTTTTGAGGTTTTGGAATTGCTCTGTGCAGTTCCAAGTAAAAGCTCTTAGATAAAACTTGCATGCTGAAAACCACCATCACAAATGTGCAAGTACAACTATAAATTTATACAACAATCAAGCTGTTTGTAGTTTGCAAAATTTGCTAATAAAATGCAGAAGTAGGGTTTCCATTTACACACTCTGGCACTGGCACTGCATGTATATCTTGGGTGCAGGCAAAAGATGGAAAATTCCATGCATAGAGAATCTTTTGTGGATGCGACAGTTTGCTAATATCTTAATGAGTGAATTACGATAATTACGAAAATCTTAGCTTTACATTATTTGTGAAGTGTATGTGTGTGTGTGTGTCAGCCTTCCCAGGCAAACACACCATTCCGATTCAGCAGCACTCAATGAGGAGCATTTCTGTACTAATAATACAAAATGGATCTTAAACTGCTGCATATTAATCAAATTCATTAAAGTACATTCATTAATTTGTGTGTATAACAGCCAAACCGGGAATGTAGAGTTTGCACAAAATGCATATATTAATGAATGCTAAAACTTCAACATGAGTAATAGCTTTAAAAATATTTTCATAAAGCAAAATTCTAAGGAGTAATACTAATAATTTTTTTTTCATATTTCCACTTTCACTTCCTGTTATTAGCTTTAAGTGGAGTAGTAACTAAATAGTGTCATTTAGCTTTAAGTGGAAAAAATATGGAAGAAGAAAATAACTAAGAAATAAAGGGAAAGCCCAAAAGATTGTAAAGAAAAAAAGGATATAATATTGAGCAACGTTAATATTAAATTTCCTACTTCTCCTTCAAATCAATTAAAAAATATGTTCAGGGCATGTTAGACATGGTCACTTTCTGTGTACAAAGAAGCATGTATTCGAAGCTATATTAGGAAACAGCCTTTCATTTCCTGTATGGGACTAGAGGCTGAGAGGGGCGTGGCGAAGGAAAATACAGCCATGAGGGTGTGTCTGTATACTTACATGTCTAAAACTGATGGAAAATTTTACATAAGTCAGGAGACCTAAGACTCGTGTTAACAGTCAATGACTAGTGCTCGCTTCAGCAGCACATACACTAAAATTGGAACGATATGAAGATTAGTATGGCCCCTTCATTAAGAATGACATGCAAATTCGCATTCCATATTTTTTAATTAATTTATTTATTTATTATTTTTGGCTGCGTTGAGTCTTCGTTGCCGTACGTGAGCTTTCTCTAGCCGCGGGCAGCGGGGGCTACTCTTTGTTGCGGTGCGTGGGCTTCTCATTGCGGTGGATTCTCTTGTATCGGAGCACGAGCTGTAGGCACGAGGGCTTCAGTAGGTGTGACACACAGGCTTAGTAGTTGTGGCTCACAGGCCCTAGAGCTCAGGCTCAGTAGTTGTGGCGCACGGGCTTAGTTGCTCCGTGGCATGTGGAATCTTCCCAGACCAGGGCTGGAACCTGTGTCCCCTGCATTGGCAGGCGGATTCTTAACCAGTCCGCCACCAGGGAAGCCCCTTTATTTTTTTAAAAAAAAGGTAACTATAGGGTGTGATAGATGTGTTAACTTTATTGTGGTGATCATTTCAAAATGTACACATATCATCATGTTTTACACTTCAATATATACAATTTTATTTGTCAAAAAAGAAAAAAAAATGATGACTTTTCTAACATACCGTGTTTTACCTGAATGCTAACTGCTCTGAAGACAAGGCTCATTTCCTTGTCCTCTACAGCACTGAGCACAGTGCCTGGCATGGAAAATGTACTCAATTAATATTAAATCTAAAATAACTATTGTACAAAGAAAAATATAGTGAGAGTTATAAGAGAGGTGTAAACGTAACATCCACAGAGGAAGCATTGGCAAGGCTTCAGGTCAGAGGCTGTGTGTTGACTGGAAGCTTCTTCAGGACAGGATCCTTCAGTTCCTTCTTTCTCTCCTGCCACCAGCTCTGTGCTCTATTTGTGTCTAGCAAGGACTCAGTGCTGGACATTCTAACTGGGGAAAGTCTGTTAAAGGAAGGAAGGTGGGAATTTGTAAGTTGTGTTGGGTGAGCAAAAACAGTTGGGCTAGAACAGCACGACCCAGAGGACTAAGTGCATTCCATAGGACCCTAGCTGTGTGTGATTTGGGGTAGGGAAAGATAGTGTGAAATTACTAAGTTTAATCCCAGACATACTGAGTTTTCTTATTAATTAGGAGCAATCTGCCAACTTTCTGACTATGCATCCTTGCTTAAGAATAGTGCTGTACAGGGCTTCCCTGGTGGCGCAGTGGTTGAGAGTCCGCCTGCCAATGCAGGGCGTGCCCCGGTCCGGGAAGATGCCACGTGCTGCGGAGTGGCTGGGCCCGTGAGCCATGGCCGCTGAGCCTGCGCGTCCGGAGCCTGTGCTCCGCAGCGGGAGAGGCCACAGCAGTGAGAGGCCCGCGTACCGAAAAAAAAAAAAAAAAATAGTGCTGTACATCAGCATTTCTCAAACTCAGCATTTCTCAAACAGTGTTCTGTGAGTTATAAAGAGGGAGGAAAAAAGGTTATTTAACTAAGTTTGTAAAATGCTTCTGGTTCTCTTGTGTTGAGAGCGTTACAATGTACATGAACATATCAAGGGTTCTGAGAAGCCTTGTCCTGAAGACACCTGTATACCTTTTGTAAACCTGGTACTCCCCCAAATTATTTGAACCCGAACCAACTTTCCCGTAGCATCTATTAGCATACCATGGGACATGACTACTGCCGCATGTCTGTAATTCCTCTGCTACAAATTCTTTTGTATTCTGTTGGCCACAGGAGTCATAAAACCATATATAAGGGATCCAAGGGGACTCATTGGTCCGTACCTTTGTCTTTAAGAACAAACTTCAATTGTTTAGATAAGTGAGAACTCTTCCTGTATTTAATGAGTTTCTCAGCCTCACTTGTTCACCCATCTTATTTTGTCTGCCACCCTCATCATGGCAAAATTCTCTTATCTATTTCCTAGAAACGTCTCATCCTGCCCTTTAAGAGACTGAGACAAGATGGTTTCATAATCTTGATGCTTCTCTCCTCAAACTGGTTCACTTGAAACCTCAGCTTTCCCTTCTCCAGATTCAAATCATTCTATTTTCTTCTCAGGGGTTTTAAGGTGTGGCTCCTTTTGGTTATTGAGGTATAATTGGCATATGACATTATGTTAGTTTCAGGCGGACAACATAATGATTCAATACTTGTATATATTGCAAAATGATCACCACAATAAATCTAGTTAATGTCCATCTCTACACAGTTACACTTTTTTTTCTTGTGATAAAAACCTTGAAGATCTACTCTCTTAGCAACTTTCAAATATACAATATTATAAATTACTGTCACTGTGCTGTCCATTACATCCCCATGACTTTAATTGGAAGTTTGTACCTTTTGACCCCCTTCACCTATTTTTCCTGTCCAACCTCTGGCAACTATCAATCTGTTCTTTGTATCTATGAGTTCAGTTTTTGGGTTTTTTTTAAGACTCCAAACATAAATGAGATCATACAGTATTTGTCTTTCTCTATCTGGATTATTTCACTCAGCGTAATGCCCTCAAGGTCCAGCCATGTTGTCACAAATGGCAAGATTTGCTTCTTTTCTTATGACTAATACTCCATGATATATTATATATATATATAATATATATATATATATATCACATTTTCCTTATCTGTTCATCCATCGATGGACACTTAGGTTGCGTCCATATCTTGGCTATTGTAAATAATGCTGCAATGACTATGGAGGTGCATATAGCTTTTCCAGTTAGTTTTTCCATTTCCTCCAGATAAATACCCAGAAGTGGAATTGCTGGATCATATGGTACTTCTATCTTTAATTTTTTGAAGAACCTCCATGCTATTTTCTACAGTGGCTGCACCAATTTACATTCCCACCAACAGTTCACGTGGGTTCCCTTTTCTACACATTCTTGCCAACACTTGTTATTTCTTGTCTTTTTGATAGTAACCATTCTAACAGGTGTGAAGTGATAACTTGTGGTTTTGTTTTCCATTTCCCTGATAGTTGTAGCTCCTTCTTTCTCCATTCCAGGATCCTTTTAGATCCTCAGAAGTGAAAAATTGTAGAACTGGGAAAGCTCATTTGGTGAACATCTGACTAGTATTGAATATATTTGCCACATGCAAAATTAAGTGCTTCATCACTGACTGGTATTAAATGTTATAATTCTGATTGCTACATTAATCCCAGTTATACTAAACCCTCCCCATCTTACACCCAAGCAGTTTATTTTTCTTCCTTAATTTTCCTCTTTTCTTTGGCCCCTACTGAGTCTCTTCTCCTACCAAGGTAATTTTTGATTCCATTATTATATTCTAATAATATTTTTCAAGATGATGATCACTAATTCTACTTCTTTAGATATACTGTCTCTCAACTAGGATGATGAAAATCAATTGTTTTTACCATTAATTAAAATACTGAAATTTGTGAACTGTTCACCTTGTTCATAAATAAAAATAGATCCAGATAACATCACCCTCATGCCCTCTAGTCCAATACAGTTTCTCAAGTGGGAGAGAAAGGGCTAGGTTTACAGGCTGGGAATTACACACATCTCACAGCCTCTGCAATAAGTAATCTGGGTAAACCACAGAGGTGTGACCCATGCGAAGACCGTCAGTCATATCTGCTGAAGAGAGACAACATTAAGAAAAATGGTTTACATGAATTCTGTCTCATCCTACTTGGGGTGAGACTCTGAGCATGTTTCTCTTGTTGTAGTCAGTAGGAAATAACGGGAATAACACTGGAGTCAGGGGTTAGAGTTCAAGTCCTAGGTCTAATCACTCAATAATTATGTGGCAGTGGGAAAATGAATTGATCTGACTTCCCATTTTCTCATCTGCAAAATGGAATGACACTGACAATATTATGAGGATGAAACACTGTAACATATATAAAAGCCCACTACAAAGGTAGGGCATTATATATGACAGTGATGTTCCAGAACTAGAAACCCTGTGAAAGGGCTGGAGGGCCATTGAGACCGAACCTAAAAGGCTGCTGCCTCTTGGGCCCTACAAACACTTTGATCAGAGCAGAGCCACCTTGGTCTGTTTTGCAAATTGGGCTTCCAAATAAGAATTCCTTTGAAAGATTTCACTGAATAAAAAGGGAAAGAAGGTTGAAAACAACTGATAACAAAATATTAATCCAAGTAATTACTATAATTACAAAATGGTTATTTCATATTTGTGCATATAATATTCAGATTTGTATGTGTAAAATACACATAATCTAGAGGTTTGTACATTCTTATATGTAATGTACAAATACTAAAAGTAGTGTAGTGTATAAAATATCTTGCTGTTCACAACATCACTGTGAAAACCTATGTTTTGACTCTCAAAAGATGGTAGCTTGATTTTTTGTTCTTTAGAAATAAACATATCAAGTGATGCTGTTTATTAAATTGCATGGTATGAAACAGTATCATACATGACACATATACATGACCAGCACAACCAAACATTACGCTACACAACATGAGTTCTCTTAATTACTGGCTGTCGTACTGAGGTTAAATTGTGACATGAGGTAGAGACACAATAGGCATCAAAATAAAAGGCAGTTATTCAGAATGAGATCACAGTATGAAGGACCTGAACACTTGTGTGCTTTCAAATTAAATCTAAGTTTATTTTGGTTTAAAAATAAGGGTGAAAAGGTGAATTTAGTCATCTTAGTCCCTTAATTTTGGAAATGTACAATCTATCATTTAACATCTACGGTTGAAGTTTTCTAATGCAATGTTGATTTTTAATTCAGATATCAGGACTTTTCCATCAGTCTATACCATATTTTATGCTTCCATATGGTTATTTTCTCTACCTTTCTTCTTAGTAGATAAATTCTTCAAACCAGCTTAATATTAAGATAGTTCCTCAGTCTTTTTTATTTTAATTAATTTAACTTCTCCTCTTTAACCTTTGCATATCCTCCATAAGCCAGAAAGATTTTGTCAAGCTTTAACTTCTGTAATTTGTATTATAAAAATGTTAAGGGCTTCCCTGGTGGCGCAGTGGTTGGGGGTCCGCCTGCTGATGCAGGGGGCGCAGGTTCGTGCCCCGGTCCGGGAGGATCCCGCATGCCACAGAGCGGCTGGGCCTGTGGGCCATGGCCGCTGGACCTGCACGTCCGGAGCCTGTGCTCCGCAACGGGAGAGGCCACGGCGGTGAGAGGCCGGCGTACCGCAAAACAAAAACAAAAACAAAAATGTTAAGTCTAGGGACTTCCGTGGTGGTACAGTGGATGATACTCCACACTCCCAGTGCAGGGGGACTGGGTTCAATCCCTGGTCGGGGAACTAGGTCCCACACGCATGCCGCAACTGGGAGTTTGCATGCCACAACTAAGGAGCCCGCCTGCCGCAACTAAGACCTGGTGCAACGAAGTAAATAAATATTATTTTTTAAAAAAAGGACTTCTTTAAAAAAATTAAAGTATGAAGTCTAAAGAATAATCTTTCTTCGGCACACTATGGAGTTTACCCTGGAAACTGCAACATGCCCTCCACTTTTTCTGTCTCACTCTTCCTGTTTGAAGATCACCGATTTCAGAGAATACAGTGTTAAGAATAAGATGTACACAAACTTGAAGTAACCTTGTCAGGCATGCTATTTTGTAGTTGCAGCTAATCTTCTCTGGGCTAGACCTTATGGAGCTCTCCTCGTGAATTTTATTTTCATCAGAAATGCCTTCTCCTAAAAATGTAAAAAACAAAACAAAACCAAAAAATCGACCTAACCCAAGGGATGTAAATGATGTAGAACATTTTCTTTTAAAAATGAAATGATAAATTCACCACTTTATTTGCATAATCAGTCAATGCTGGAAATATTGTGATAAGCTTGTAACTTTAAGCTTCCAAGATGAGATTCTGTTTCCAGGATGGAAGCGCCATATTTTTACCCCAAACCTTTCCTCTTTTCATGCCGTATTCTAGGATACACTTCCAGTCCATGATCTGAATTTAGGTCTGGCGTGGATTTAGAAATTTCATTAATTAACAAGCCAGGTTCCGGTTGATTTCTTCATAGAAGTCTGTCTACCCCTTCAGATTGTCTGGCGAGCTCATTCATAGGAGTTTGGGAATGTGTGGTGCCTTGGATTGGTCCAGGGCTCTGAAACCTAAGTCACCCATTCTGCACAAGAAGCTGAACGTTAAGACCTTCCCCAAACACTTGCGCAAACAGGGGCCTGTTTACAAAATGACTCCCAAAGCCAGCAGTCTCTCTGCCAGCACTTGTCTGTCAAACGTCCAAGTTCTGAGGTACCACAGCCGCTTCAGTTCTCCATGTTTCCCAGGCCACCCAGCCTGGGGAGAAAAGAGTCACAATGACAATCATAAAACAGACCTCTCTAATTCTACCCCCTAGGGAGTCGAGAAACCCTTGCACTGTTTGCCATGTTCCTCCCTTCCTTTCCAGCTGCTGTGACTGAGGTCTCCTGCTGCTCTGGGGCCCTGCTTCACTCCAACTTCTCTTTGAGTTCATGGTGACCTGGGTTTTGTCCCACCACAGCAAAGTGACAAAGCTCTGGGCTGGGGTAAAATGTAAATGACACACTCCTGCTAACCCCCAAGTCCTCTTCCTCCACCGGGAGCACAGTCCTGTGTAACTGTTTTGTCCGGCATTTACTTATAGGTGAGACAGCACTGCAGAGGTGAAGGGGTGGAGGGAAGAAGGGCGAAAGTGGGCCAACCACCGATGATGGGGATTGGCAGGCTGAGGTCACACCTATTTGGGCAAGTCAGAAGTTTATAGTTAATCTACCCCTTTAAGCAGATAATCTTACCAAAATCATCATCTCAAAGAAATCGTCCAACCCCAGAAGTGAGATGCATAGTGATAAATAAAACAATCACTGACTCTCTTTAGAATTCTAGGAGGATCCAGACTTCCCTGTGGTTGCTTACAAGCTGGCGCCCTGGACAACTGCCCATGTGGTCAGGTGTCACTCGGTCTCAGCCTCTGCCCACGTGAGAAGTCACTTTCTCTCCCTCCCAACGAGTTCATCCCCCTCAGGACCTGGGATCCCTTGTGAAAACATACCAGTGGGGCCTGACTGCCAGAACTCCTCAGGGAACAGTGGCCACGGGTCCTCAGGCTGGGCCCTACAGCTCTAAAGGATTCCTGGGTCAGGAAGGGAGACTCCACAGCCAGCTCCTCCTGCAGGAGCGCAGCTGGGGCATGGGTGGCTCTGCGGCTTCAGTTGGGTCACTGGGGATGGACACGAACGGCTGCTGCACAGTGGCAGGAGGCAGTGGCCGCCTGGTCACAAGGCAGGTAACGGCAGCAGTTAACGGCTACCGTGTAATGACTAACACGTAAAGACTGCTGGGTAGTGGCTGCTGCTCAATGGTAGATGGGCAAAGACTGCTGGGCAATGGCTGCTGCACAATGGCAGGCGGGCAAAGACTGCTGGGTAATGGTTGCCGGGCAATGGCCTAGCCCCTGGCGTAGGCCCCGCCTAGGCTCAGCCCGCGTCATGGGTAAGATGGCCACGTGGGGTTTAGTTCCCCATGCGGCACATCCTTGGTAAGTGCTCGTGATCTGTGAGGCCCCTCCCTGAACACACTAAATGCTTTAATCTGTGAAGGATGCATTAACAATTTCTAGAAAGATAATGCCCACCCACCCACCCTTTTTTCCACCATTTTCATCACCACCTTCCCAAGCGCTGCTTCACTGTGAGCTTATCATCATTCCTTGGGCCACTTCAACTGAAATTCAAACAGGATTGTGGGCACATTCATTTTTTATCTCTGTCCAATTAACTATAGCCTTGTTAACAAATTTTAAAATAATACAAGTAAACGTTACCCAGATAACCTCTTTATAGACTTTATCCCACTCAGTAAACTAAATGTCAAACGAGAAGAGAAAAATATAGATACTCTGTCAATATAGTTCGTGTGAATTTTCTCTCTACCCAGGTCTGTTTTGAATGGGGAAAAACAACGAGCCTTTTGGGTTTTTTTTTTTTGGTAGTGTGTTTTATTGCTAAATACAAATATTCAGGATAAGGTAAACAGGTAAAATTTAGAAATCGTTGCCCAGAGATAAAAATCACTTGCCAAAGCTTGCATAGCAAGGAATAGCAAGACTAGAGCAATGTCCTGAATGTTCTGTCTTCCTGCTCAGTGCCCACATTTCCCCTCTTGATATCTGTCAGAATTTATATATAACAACTGAGAGTTCAAGCATTATTTTCTAAGTTAAAAAAGTGGAAACTTTTAGAGGAAGCTCAAAGGCTGTGCCTTGATTAGCATAGACAACTAGTTTAGAATCAGTGGTAGTATCTCTCTGAGCAAAATCTTCCAATTTTATTCTTGTCACTCCCTGGGAAGCAATTGCAATTGTGGGTGCATTGTGCTCTCTGGTCTCCTTTGATCTCTTTATTCAGATCTCCTGTTTACTGTATTAAAACACTTCACTCCATTCATCAGCCAATCTTTGTTTATCACATGAGATATTTTGCACCTTTGTTTTAGTCATGTGCACAAGGGTGCGTTTGGCCTTATTTATGAGTTCTCTGACAAAGATGAAATTTTATTTTTCTCATCTTTTGGAAGAGTTGTGCTATGCAGATTAGGCAAGTATCGATTTTTTTCCCCCTCTCTCATCCCTCCCTTTGGATGCAGAGTCAAGTTTCCTTGCTATGATTCTTGTTACTGAAAAAGGAAAGATTATCTCTTTGGAGATGTTTGGAGGAGCTGGACATTCCATTTTATAATGACGGGTCAAGATGTATGGATTTGTGACAGCCCCTGTCCTGTTCTGATTCTCTCTGGAATAGGGACGATGGCCTTTTCTTTCTTTTCCTGGCTGTGCTGTTATTTGTCAGTTGGCCGAAGCTAGAAGGTGGTGCTGTTAAGCATGTAAATAAACCAGCACTTCTTCCAGTAAATAGCTCTGTCTAGCATTGTATGCCAGGAACTCTCATCTACACAATGATGAATTCAACTCCTGTATTGTGCTTTCCTTTCCTGTCCTTTCACGGAGGGAAAGGTGATCACACTGTAATTATAGAAGTCCTTTTTACTTTATTTTTTTCTGATTCTGCCCCTAGTTTTTTCCAGTCTCCTAGTAGATAACATTTCCCATTGCTCAGATAAAATTCCTAAGGCAGTTTTTTTGAATTAATTTACTTCCTGTAGTCCAGTGTTTTATAGATGATGTAAATGAAGGATGTGGCTTACAGATCTATTTAAAGAGACGTGCTTATACTTCAATGTTCTGGCCAGATGAGTGGGCACATGCTTTCGCATTTTTATTTAAACCCCACTGAAGTTGGTCATTATATTTTGAATGCCACAGCACGTCTATACCATTATTTAAAGGATCTTGTTCATTCATCCATATAATGATTGGCATTGGCTATAACTTGATGCAATGTTACACTATTTTAATTCTTTCTCAGGCAATGTTATCTTTGATCACTTCCTATTCACTGGGAAAAAAACCCACACAATTGCAATCCCACATTATGTTTCAGTGATGATGCCAAGTACTCCCTGGAATATAGCTATTCAAGACACTTTCTCCACCCTCAGGCTGCTCATTAAAGGGATGGCAGTTTCTAACTTTAATGAATAAGGTAGAGTGCAAATTCCACTCTTCTTTCAAAGAGACTCTCTGGTTTTCAAAGTGTTTTCCACTGCCTATTTCTTTGTTTAATTGGAAATGGTGTACACTCCTACATAATCATGGCCACAACTCAGTATGCAAAGTATTCCTTGTCACATTTTCTTTTTGTGTGATTCAAGTGTATATTTCATCAAAGAATTCCATAGAAAGTTCTGTATCTTCTCTCAAAAAGCAGAAAAATAAAAAAACAGAACAAAACTAAATAAAAAAAGCACCACGTGTTATGCCAAGTGCATCCAGATTATCATCTCGTCTATGGATAGAGTAACTCTTATATTCTTTGGTTTTTCCTCCCTTCTTCTAACCAAACACTGATTTAATATGTTCTTTTAACCCAGGGACATTTGTGACAGCTCCAAAACCTCATTGAAAACTTTAGCAAGAAAGAGCCAAGTAAGAAGAATGACAGGGACCAGTGTTTGGAAAGGCTGCCTTCTTTTCAAAATCTGGTAGCCTAAAACCCAGCCAAACTTGAGTGAGTTTCCATGCTTGAAGGTATAAATTATCTTTCTTCTTTTTTAATAAAGCAAAAAGAGTCTAAAATTTTCTATTTATCTCTTAGTGAAGCGTGACCAAGTAGCAACACTAAAACAGAGTATAGGAGGAATTTAAGATTTTAAGCCAAGTGTGGGTAACTCAAGTCACACCAAAGTTATGCAGTGGTATGGGAGCAGATGAGAATGAGCTTAGTGCCATTTATATCATACTAAGTTTCTGAGACCTTCTTTCCTTAATTCAGAAATGGGCCAGTATTTGAGCCTGTGAGCACTAGCTGATTCACAGGTTTCGGGCCAGCTGGATGAGAGGGGGGACCCTGAGGATATTAGCATATGTTTTCAAGCACTGAAGGTATTAGTGGAACTAATGACACCCAAACCAAATCCTTGCTCTCATTGTCTTTATTTCACACTGGTTATGTCCATGACAGTGTTCAAGCATCCTGGAGGATCCAAGATAAATAGATGATATGATCTGTATTCCCACAGAGCTTGCAAAGTGCTTGGGGAGATGTGTCTAATTTGTTTGAAATGAGGAGAGAACACTAGAAAGCAGTTAAAAACGAAATGCTAACTTGTGCTCAGTTAGCACTGGACATACTTATACTAAGAAGGTATTTATTGTTTATCTGAAAGTCACATTCAGCTGGGCGTCCTGTATTTTATCCAGCAGCCCTAGCGTTTCCATGCTGCATTATCTTCATGAGCTGAGAGTTATGGTCCCACCACTGCCTTCTACTGGCTTACACATTCCACACATAGTGGAGTAACAATTTTCACATGCACACTGCCTTTCTATTGACAAAGTGTTCCATACACATATTTAAGTTTAATCTTTCATCACAGCCCTGTGAGATGGGTATCATTCATCCCATTTTTCAGATGAAGAAAACGAAGTTCAAAGAGATGATCTGATTTTCTAACTCAAGCATCAATGGAGATCCTCAGCACAAACGTCATGACTCTCAAGTCCAGTGATTTTTCGTACACCAGTCGTCAGCAGTGCTCCACAGCTGGTGGGCTTTCTTCACTTCACAAAGCTTCCATTCGTTCAGTTCTCCTGCCAAGTTTACTTTCAGAATGGCAGCTTCCTGTCCAAAGCTGTTTATTCTCCACTCATTGTCCGGCTAATGCCATCAGTCTGCTTGGAGAGTGAAGGACTAGGGACCAGTTTGTGGGGGAGATTGTGATGGTTTTCCCTGGGGCTCTTCTCCTAATCCCATTTCTGAATGTTCTTTATGAACATTCAGCCAGCTAGCACTCTGGCTGAAAATTTGAGACTGGCTGTGACGCTGAACTCCTTCAGCTGACTAATCAATGAGGTTGATTGCCTTTTTCTGTTCTAGAAATTTTATTTGTCTAATAATGCAGAAGATGGAAGGGAGAAAAGAATCTTAACAATTTTAAAATTATTTTTGAATTTTAATTATTGTATAATGCAAACTGTAAAAATATTCAAACTATGCATAAGTGTAAGAAGCAGAATAGAGATGTCTCCGCTCCACTTTTTTCTCACTTCTCAGAAATCATCCTTGTATCCAGATGGGTATATACTCCTCCAAGATCCTTTTCTATAATTATGTAAATGTATGTATTCTAATTATTTTATAAAAATGTGGCCACTTTGCTATGTAACTTTTTTTCACTTAAATAATTATCTTGGAGACTTTCATGTCAGTGCACATAGATTTACCTTTTTATTTTTGATGGTTGCAGAGTATTTCATTGTACTGATATACTACAACTTCTTTAATCAATACCCTATAGTGTACATTTGGCTTCTCTACATTTTTTCTTATTACAAACAATGCCACAATTCCTGTGAGTGTGTCTAGAGAATCGACTCCTAGAAGTGGAATGCCTAGACCAAAGAGCACGCATGTTTTATATGTGAGGAAGCATCGCTAAGTGGCACTCCAGCAGGATGGTGCCTGTTTCTCCTTCCACCGCTTCCTTTTTCCAGTTTGTCCTGGGATTTTTCACTTCTTCTTATTTTTTACAGTGCATACACATTTTTATCCTACATGTGTGGCAAATACGTTCCCAAGCTTATCTTTTATCTTTGATTGTTTATGGTATTCTTTATTGTGCAAATGTGTTTAATTTTTAGGGAGCCTAACTGTCTGGTTTTGTGTGGTTTTTAGTTTCCTTGACATATCAGAGAAACTTTCCCCGTGCCAATATTATACAAGTCACTCATGACTTCTTTTAGTACTTTCATGGTTTTATATGTCTACATTTAAATCTTTGAAGCATCTAATCTATTTCAATGTAAACAATGTGATAGAGATTTAACTTTATGTTTTCCAAATGGCTAGACATCTGAGTTATCCATCATTTCCTCCCTGATTTGAAATGCCACTTTTACCATGCATTAAATTTCTGTATATTCTCAAGTCTATTCTGGACACTGTATTCTGATCTACTGACATTTCTACCTATTCCTGAGTCAGTGTGACACTTTTTAAAATGCTGAGTTCTATAATATATCTCAATATCTGTTAGGGCAAGTTTTGTACTCCCCAAATAACAGAAGATTATTGAGTTAAAACAAAAGTTCCCTCTTTTACCAGCCATGGCTCTGGTCTCAGTCCTCTCATCCCTGTTAGCAGTTTGGTCTGTGTCCTTCCAGCCCCTGATCTTTGTACTTACAGACTTGAAAACACAGGTATGCTCAGATATACAACATAAAGGGGCTGATACCAGGGCTGACAGCCAGAATATAAGGAGGGCTATTAAATACTGAACTAGTTCCATACTAGCTGCTAAATAGCAGCAGACCCCAGGCCTCTCTGGTAACACCCTGGCCTCCCTCTGCTCTTCCCCAGCATAAAATTGATTATTACATCAAATTCTGCATATGTGTTCACAAATAGCATCGGTTTATTGTATGTGTGTCTGCTATTTTTGTCCTGTTTGGTGTGAGGATTATACTGGCTCTCCTGATGAGTTGAGAAAACTTCCATCCTAACAACGTAAATGTCACAGGAGTCATTGGTTCTTTTGGAAAAAACTTGTTTGTTAAACTATTTGGTCCTGTTGCCTTTTTTTGTAGGGAGGGGGAAAAGGGGAGATATACAATTTTGACAGCCTGTTACATTTATCTGAGCTTAGTGTTCTATCTAGGTTTTTTTATTCTCTTTGTTAAGAAAACTGTGATAATTTTTATTTTTCTAGAAAATTATTTTCTGTTAATAGTACGAGCAATGGAGTCAAGCTGCTTTGTCCATATCCTAGCTCCCTCAATTACCAGTTTTTTTAAAATAGACTTTACTTTTAATTACAGTTTAGGTTTTCAGAAAGATGGAGAGTTCCCATATACCTGGCTCCCAGTTTCTCCTATCGTTAACATAGTATGGTACACTTGTAGCAATTAAAGAACCAATATTGATACCTTTTTATTAAAGATCATAGTTTATTTAGATTCCTTTAGTCTTTTTCCCAATGTCCTTTTCTGTTCCAAGATCCCATCCAGGACATCACATGACATTTAATCCTTGTGTCTCCTTGAGCTTCTCTTGACTGTGGCAGTTTCTCAGACTTCTTTGTTTTTGATGACCTCTACAGTTTTGAGGAGTGTAGGCCAGGCGTCTCGTTGGGTGCCCCTTTCTGGAAATTTGTGTGATTTTTTTTCATGATAGGACTGGAGTTACGGGCTACTGGGAGGAAGATCATAGAGGTAAAGGGCCGTGTTCATCACATCATGTCGAGAGTACATCTTCTCTGCGTGATTTATGATCGTGGATGCTGCTCTTGACTACCTGACTGAGGTAGTACTCGGGAGGTCTCTCCACTGTGCAGCTACTATTTTTTGCCCCCTTTCCATTCTGTACGTTTTGGAAGGAAGTTACCCTACTTAGCTTACACTAAAGGAGTAAGGAGTTATGCTCCACCTTTTTGAGGGCAGAGTAGCTAAATAAAATTTTTTTTGAATTTTATTTATTTTTTATACATCACGTTCTTATTAGTTATCTATTTTATACAAATTAGTATACATATGTCAATCCCAATCTCCCAATTCACCAGCCCCCGCCCCCGCCACTTTCCCCCCTTCGTGTCCATACGTTTGTTCTCTGCATCAGTGTCTCTATTTCTGCCCTGCAAACAGGTTCATCTGTGCCATTTTTCAAGGTTCCACGTATACTCGTTAATATACGATATTTGTTTTTCTCTTTCCGACTTACTTCACTCTGTATGACAGTCTCTAGATGCATCCATGTCTCTACAAATGACCCAATTTCATTCCTTTTTATGGCTGAGCAATATTCCATTGTATATATGTACCACATCTTCTTTATCCATTCGTCTCTTGATGGGCATTTAGGTTGCTTCCATGACCTGGCTATTGTAAATAGTGCTGCAATGAACATTGGGGTTATATGTCTTTTTGAATTATGGTTTTCTCTGGGTATATGCCTAGTAGTGGGATTCCTGGGTCATATGGTAATTCTATTTTTAGTTTTTTAAGGAACCTCCATACTGTTCTCCATAGTGGCTGCACCAATTTACACTCCTACCAGCAGTGCAGGAGGGTTCCCTTTTCTCCACACCCTCTCCAGCATTTGTTGTTTGTAGATTTTCTGATGATGCCCATTCTAACTGGTGTGAGGTGATACCTCATTGTAGTTTTGATTTGCATTTCTCTAATAATTAGTGATGTTGAGCAGCTTTTCATGTGCTTCTTGGCCATCTGTATGTCTTCTTTGGAGAAATGTCTATTTAGGTCTTCTACCCATTTTTGGATTGGGTTGTTTGTTTTCTTAATATTGAGCTGCATGAGCTGTTTATGTATTTTGGAGATTAATCCTTTGTCCGTTGATTTGTTTGCAAATATTTTCTCCCAGGCTTCCTTGGTGGCACAGTGGTTAAGAATCCACCTGCCAATGCAGGGGACACTGGTTTGTTCCCTGGTCCAGGAAGATCCCACATGCCACCAGGCAACTAAGCCCGGGCGCCACAACTACTGAGCCTGCACTCTAGAGCCCACGAGCCACAACTACTGAGCCTGAGTGCCACAACTACTGAAGCCCGTGTGCCTAGAGCCCGTGCTCGGCAACAAGAGAAGCCACTGCAATGAGAAGCCCGCGCACTTCAACGAAGACCCAATGCAGCCAAAAATAAAATAAATAAAATAAAAAGTAAATAAATAAATAAAAATTAAGAAAAATATATTTTCTCCCATTCTGAGGGTTGTCTTTTCATCTTGTTTGTAGTTTCCTTTGCTTTGCAAAAGCTTTTAAGTTTCATTAGGTCCCATTTGTTTATTTTTGTTTTTATTTCCATTACTCTAGGAGGTGGATCAAAAAAGATCTTGCTGTGATTTATGTCAAAGAGTGTTCTTCCTGTGTTTTCCTCTACGAGTTTTATAGTGTCCAGTCTTACATTTAGGTCTCTAATCTAGTTTATTTTTGTGTATGGTGTTAGGGAGTGTTCTAATTTCATTCTTTTATATGTAGCTGTCCAGTTTTCTCAGCACCACTTATTGAAGAGGCTGTCTTTTCTCCATTGTATATCCTTGCCTCCTTTGTCATAAATTAGTTGACCATAGGTGTGTGGGTTTATCTCTGGGCTTTCTATCCTGTTCCAATGATCTATATTTCTGTTTTTGTGGCAGTACCATATTGTCTTGATTACTGTAGCTTTGTAGTATAGTCTGAAGTCAGGGAGTCTGATTCCTCCAGCTCTGTTTTTTTCCCTCAAGGCTGCTTTGGCTATTTGGGGTCTTTTGTGTCTCCATACAAATTTTAAGATTTTTTGTTCTAGTTCTTTAAAAATGCTGAGTCATTTATTATTTTTAGTCTTCACTGTTTCCTAATAAATGTACTTAAGGCAATACAATTTATTTTCAATAGTATTGTGGCCACATCTCAATAACTTTGATTTGTCGTGTCTTGATTTTTGTCAGTTTCTAAATAGTCTATAATTTAATTTTAATTTTCTTTTTTAATTATGTCATCTAGAAAAGAATTTTTTATGTCCAAAGTTTTAGAGTTACTAATTTCTAGTTTAACAATTATAGTCAGAAAGTGGAATTTATGATTTCTACCTTTGAGAACTGAGATTTCTTTATGGTATAATACATGAACATTTGAAATGGTTTTGAGTAGAATGACAATTTTCCATTTGTTGGGCACATACTTCTGCATATATCTAGTAAATTTTTGCAGTTTTAAGTCCTGTTTTTCCAAATGTGTTCCTAGTTATTTTATCAGCTTGTTGCTATTATAAATGGGGTATTTTCTTTCTTTCTTTTTTTTTTTTTTTGGCCGCACCATCTGGTATATGGGATCTTAGTTCCCTGACCAGGGATTGAACTGCGCCCCCCTACATTGGAAGCGCAGAGTCTTAACCACGGGACCACTAGGGAAGTCCCAATATTTTCTTTCATTATATTTGCTAATTAGTGATTGTATTTAAGTGATAAAGCCATTTATTTTTGTGTATTAATGTTGTAGCAAGCTGCCTTATTAAGTTATATTTTTAATAATTTTTTTAGTTCATTCCCTCAGGTACTCTATCAGTCATAGCATCTAAAATAATGATAATTTTCCTTCTCCTATTTATTGTTTATATTTCTTATTTAATTCACTTGTCTAACTACATTGATTAAAACTTCTAGCATAATGATAAATGAACAACTAGAAGCCTGGAGGTAGAAGGTGTTAGTTCATTCGGTGACTCAACCTTGCCCCGCGTCTGAGCCTCCGCTTTTCTCTCAAGGTTACAAGGAAACTGCAGCATCTCTGGGAGTACATCTGTGTTCAAAAAGAAGAAGGGCTACGGCATCCATGTTTGTCCTTTATCTGGAATGCAGACACTTTCCCAAAAGCCCCCAGCAGATGTCCCTTTGGCAAGGGAGGCTGGCAGCCTGGGGGACAGAAATATAATTATTGACTTTTCATTCAGGTTTTCAAATGTATTAGCCAGAGTTGTGCAAAATATTGTTTTGAATTCTTTTAACTCCCTTTGTATCTATGGTTATTTTTCTATTCTTATTTCTAATTTTGTGTTTTTATGCTTTCTCACTTTTTTTGTTGATTAGTCTATCAAGTAGTTTATCTATTTTACTCTGGAGTTTTTCTCTTTCCACTTACAGAAACAGCTCTTGATTTTAGGTATCAATTCTTCGAGTTTTGTTTGCTAATTCATTTATATCTGCATTTATCTTTATTAATTCCTTTTGCTGTTTGTGTGTATTTTGTTGTTATTTTTCTAAACTCTTTATTTGGGTGCCTAATTCATTTGCTTCACTTTTTAATGATTGTTAGTGAAAGAAGTTAAAATGGATGTTTTCATCTGGGTACAGCTTTAGGATTTATTTTGCATTGTTGTTGTTATTATTTTTAGCTATTCTACATTTATGGTTTTGATTTATCCTTTGGCTTAAGAGTAGTTTAGGAGATGTTTGTACATTTACTAATAGCGGAGAGCTTTTTTTTGGGGTGGGGGGGCACAAGGCCTGCAAGATCTTAGTTCCCCTACCAGGGATTGAACCCTCACCTTTGGCAGTGGAAGTGCACATTCTTAACCACTGGACTGCCAGGGAAATCCCACAGAGAGCTTTTTATTTTTATTGTTCTCCTTGGCTATTCAATTTTACTGTTATTGAATTATGGTCAGTACCTTTTATTTTTTTAGAATTTGCTGAGGTTTTATCTGTTACCCAAGTTTTGAAAAATATACGGACACTAAAAAAGAAATTGCTATTAATTATATGAGATCCAGTGGTTTGTGTGTGTGTGTGTGTGTGTGTGTCTGTTTATTTACTTAGTCTATGGAAGTCACTAGTAACTAAGAAAAGTGTGTTAAAGTCTCCCCTTACTTTTTTGTTTCAATTAGTTTATCCTTTTATTTCCTGCAATTTTTACTTTATCTATTTAGATGCTATATTTTTTGATATATAAAAATGAATAAAACATATATTTTCATTTTGAATTTTGTACCTCAGCATTATAATACTTTTCTCCTTGAATTTAACTTAATACTAATATTGCAAACCCTGCTTTCTTTTATTTTGTTTGCAGCTGCCTGCTGTATCCTTGGCCATTCTTTTACTTTCAAAGTTTGTCACTAAGGACATATAGCTGGCTTTAGTTTTTGATTCCATTTGCATTGAATTTTATAATAACTCTGTTTCATTTCAATTTTGTAATTCTATTTAATGTTTTCTGGGGGTTTTGTTTCCTTGATTTTTTTCTTTGTGTTCTTTCTTTCACTATATATTTTGGCTTGTTTTTGATTGTTTATTGCCCTGGGAGGCATATAGAAGACACAGTCTGTTTTAATTTCTAACAAATGTCTACCTTTACAACTTTAAACAATAGTTTAAAATCTTTCTTCATTTCTCAATTTAGAAAATGAAAACGTTATGATGAAATTAGTACCCTTACATTTCTTTTGCTTGCTTCACTTCTTTTCTTCCTAATTTTAATTGGTACATTCTAGTATATTTAATTGGTATATATTTTTAAATCTCAGTCTATTATCATTATGTTTTTATTTTTGCATGAAACATTTATATTCTCTTTGTAACAATTTTTGTAAAATTTTTCATTTTTTCATTAAAAAATTAAAAATTTTTACATATAAATTTATATTCTGTATTTAATAACATCACTACCATGTTATTTAACTTTATTTCTGTGGATTCAATGCCCACCTTTAATCATTTAGAACCATAGCTTCCTATTTTACATCCTCTCTTCATTAAGCAGACTTTTTTGATTCACATAGAAAGGCAATATGTCTCCCTAGTCCTTGTGTGCTTGTGACTGTCTTTATGTTGTCATAATATATGAATGAAAATTTAGCTGCACACAGAGACTTGGGTCACATATCTTTTTCCTCAGAATCTATAATGGATGCTCCACTGTCCGTTGGCATTGTATATTGCTGACCTGAGCTCTGAGGCCAGCTTTACTTTTTACATTCAAAGAGACTTGTCCTGTCTTGTTCTCTGTGTGGAGTGTGCTTGATTTCTAAAGTTCAATAAATTCCCCCAGATGTATCTTCCTGTTGTTGATCATTGTTTTTTCATTATATTTAGTGAGCCGATTTGATGGACAGTATGATGGTTAATTTTGTGTGTCAACTTCTCTGGCTAAGGATGCTCAGATAGCTGGTAAAACATTTCTGGGTATGTCTGTGAGGGTCCTTCCAAAGGATATTAGCATCTAAAGCAGACTAAGACAGACCACCCTCACCCATGCCAGTGGGCAACATCCAATCTGCTTAGTTCCTGAATAGAAAAAAAGGTGGAAGAAGGGCAAATTTGCTCTTTGCTTGAAATGGACATCCATTTTCTCCTGCCCTTGGACACCAGTACTCCTGATTCTCAGGCCTTTGGACTAAATTACACCATCAGCTTTCTTGGTTCTCCAGCTTGTAGATGGCAGATCATGGGAAGGCACAAGGTGGAAGACAGCTTGGAACATTTATGGAACATATGAATAGAGGTGATGGTTGCCTATATAACAGGAAAATGGTGAGTGAGGGAAAGAACAGTATAATTTGAGGCTTGAGAGGGAAGCAGGGGACAGATTGTGCAGGGACTTATAGATCATGCTAAGGAATTGTGTTTTGTCTTGGTTTTAAGTTCACTGGGGAACCACTGAATGGTATTAAGCAAGGGACATGATGATGTACACGTAAAAAAAAAAAATTCACTCTTGCTGAACGCTGAGGATGGATTGGAGAGGAAAGTGAGAATGAGATGGAACCAGTAGGGATGCAAATACCAGGAACGTTAACCTCATCTTCAATCTTACACTAAAGGAGAATAGTCCAGCGTTTTTAGGTTACATTTACGAGAAATGTACACACACTACTGGCTAAATAGCTCATCCTGCGTTTAAATCCCTAAAGAGTCGATTAAAAAGTTGTCTGAGTCTTTTTAAGTTAAATGTTCATTTCCTTTATCTCCAGTGCTTTGTCAAATTCAAGCAGTAGTATTGTCCATGTAGAGGATGATAATTAAAGCACCAGCACCTCTGCAAAAACAGATTGTGAAGTCTTAAACCTTGGCTTTAGCTAGCTAGAGCAAGTGGCCGTGTGCATCCTCATGGTTGGTTGACATCCCAGGCTAGTTCCGGAAGGGAAACCACCCCCGGGGTCCTTGCAGCTCCCTCTTGTTCCTTGGTTCCCCCTCAGGTTATCACAAAGGTCACTCTACCTTCGCTTTCTCCGAGAGTATTTTCAGCTCTGCTTCCTGATTCCACGGTTTCTGTTCCCTTTTTCAGTCCACTCACTCTAGATGTTTGGGTCCTTCTTTTCTTCCAGGGCCAACTCTTGCCAGGGAGGTAAACATAATTGGTCCTGCCCCCTCCCACACCCTGGCTTTTATAAGTCCTGCCTGCACCAAGTCCCAGGCTCCCACTTGCCCAGAGGTGAGGCGCAGTCTCAGGAGCAACGCGAGGCGCACTGCGAACCCTAAGACAACAGCCACGCGCATTCTGCAATTCTTGGGTGACTCTTGGTTTTGTCATGGTCTGTTGAATTGAAAACGTTTGACCAGTGTTTGAAAGCATATCCTCACACTTATCTCTAGGTATCTTGATTCCGAATCATGGTTAGAGAGGAAAAGTGCGCCCAAGCCACTTGGTGATGTAGACTGTTGAGCAAGGACATGGTCTGCTCTGATACAGGTGTACTGCATTGAGGACTCAAATCTCATAAGATGAATTGTGGTCAGTGATATGATTTTCTGAAATAGGGGAACACTCGTGATAAAGTGAACAATGAAACAAAATACAATCTTCCCTCAATTTTCATCATTGTTGCATTCCTGGACATTGCTTTGTATGTGAAAACCGTGCAAAAAGTATTTTGTGCTTATGCATTGAACGATGCTGGATTCTAAGATTAGATCATCATGAGTGGTGTGTTTACCTACCTGAATGTGCAGTAGGACATTTAGAGGTCATACCAAGGATAGGATGATGGGACATCATCAAGTGGGACATCCCATCCATTGCAGGACCTCTTAACCAAATACCTGCCAGTCGTGCCAACCAATCACTGTAATGACCAAAAATCACCACTGGAAATTTCCAAAATGCCCCCTAGGGGGTGAGATAACTCCCTCAAGAGCTACTGATTAAATAAACTGAGTCCTCCTTTAGGATACCTTTAATAGATACAGGATAGATGAGCATCAAATGAGTTAATATTTATAAAGAGCTGAGAACAATGCATGGCATGTTGTAAGCTCTGTACATGTATTTATTATATACATAAACAAATAGAGTCAATGACAATCAAAATATGCCAAGTTTTTCTTAAGCAAATGAGCAATTATGAAGGCTGAGCCCATGTGACCTGCTGATGTTTTTAATGGTTTAAAATGTACACAACTTATGGTGTGTCATCATTTGTGTAAAAAGAGTGGAAACATAATCTATATATTTGCATTTATAAACAAGGATACATAAGAAATTAGTCATGTTGTTTGCCCCTGAAAAGGGGAACTGCATCCCTGAGGGAGAGTGTCAGAGGAAGACTCTTCACTGTACACACTTTGAAACTTTGGTGCTTTGAACAAAGTGAATGAAATGCCTAATTCAAGATAAATAATACACATTTTTTAATTTAAACCATTTAACATATACTTCAAGATAACAAGTATCTGTGTAGTAATGAGATATGATTAGAATTTCCATAAATGACAGTATTATTTACGTTTTATAACCAAACCAACACTCTGTGGTTTTTCTCTTCTTACCTGGTTCTCCATTCTCTATTATTAAAGTCAATGTCAACAATATTTCCTGATCCCGTATAGTTTAATTTTCATTAAACTAGAACTACATTTATCTCATTGACATCCAAACCCAGCTCACTTCCCCCAGTCCTTAGGTGCCTGGGACTTTGGAGGCTTGTAGGCAGTGAAAATTCTGCATACTAAACTTGTTGGACTTTCCTAAAGAGTAGAACCATGGCCACCGTGCAGCCAGTACATGGGAGAGATGAGGCTGGCAGAACACATGAGAAGTGTAGAAGGCATAGCAAACACGGATTGAAGTATCTTGGAATTTCAGGACCATAGAATCTCATTGGAAGGAAGCTTTAGAGACTATCCAGCTTGCTCCTCTTTTCTCCTCCCACCTCCCTGCTTCCCTCCTCTGTC
This sequence comes from Delphinus delphis, assembly GCF_949987515.2. NCBI lineage: Eukaryota > Metazoa > Chordata > Mammalia > Artiodactyla > Delphinidae > Delphinus > Delphinus delphis. The sequence continues at coordinate 6,804,929 of NC_082698.1, forward strand.
CTTCCATCTTCTCCCTCTCCCTTCCCTCCCTCCTTCCTTAGAAGATGATGAAACAGAGGTTCAAAGATAACTTTCTCCAACATCATCCAGCAAGTGAGTGGGACTTCAGACCCAAGTCTTCTTTCTCAGAAAAAGGATGCAGATATAAGAGGCTATTCCCCTGTCTTCTCGACCTTTCTCGGTGTCTGCTTAGCAATTTCCCTTCCAGGGGGGATGGCAGGCAGGGAAGTGTAGGTGAAGAGGGTGGCCATGGAGGCTTTTCTGTCCTGCATCAAAGTCTAGAAAACAGTTGGAGAGCATCGAAAGGACCCTAGTTTTCAAGCTGAGGCAATGTGACTGCAGGCTGGGAGTGATAAACAGGGCATGAGCCCCTGCTGGCATTAGGTATGATGCAGACTGACCAAGAAGGTAAGCTTCAGGGTCCACCTGTGCTTGATGCCAAAAACGTGGCCTCTGTGTACTGGTGCCGAATTGAATCTCGGAGTTTTGGGTGAAGTAGAAGAGAAGAGCTTTATTGCTTTGCCAGGCAGAGGGGGAGACAGTGAGCTCCTGCCCTTGAAAACTGTGTGTGTTGATGAGGAGTTTTTATAGCAATTGGTCAAGGGCAGGGTTGCTGATAAGATCAGGGTGTGTGCAGGGCCTGCACTCCTTTAATCTTGTCTCAGGTAATCTCTTGATGAGCTTCTCTAGTTCCTATAATCTGGCCTCAGGTGGTCTTCTCTGGAATGAAGAATGCTGACATCTTCCATTTTTGGGGGGTTTTAGTTCTATAAAGAGCTCAAAGGTATTGTTCTGTGTATCCCTTGAGGAGGAACCAGGACCCTGCCCCAAGGCTGCACCTCCCTTGTCTCTGCATCCCCTCCCTTCCCTGATTAGCAACTGTCCCATGAATCTGCCCTATGGAACTCAGGAAAGGTCATGGAGGCTGGAGTCTGTTCCCTACAAACATGTAATGAGGGACACAGAAAGGCTTCCATGCCAGGAGCCCCACAGGGTGCTGCTCGGTTTCACGCTCACCATGGAGCACGAGGCGGGAGTGGGGGGGTGGGAGGTGGTAAGAGCAGATAGAAAACACCTTCCTGGCTCAGGTGTAAACCCTCCTCTCAATGTCAGTGTGTTGGAAGACTCACACTGTATCCCTCCTGCAGGCACCTCATTATAACTCAAATAACCTTTCTTAAAAATAACCTGTAAAACCCTTATTTGCGTGGTCTTTGCAACAAAGAGTGAAGTATTAACTGACAGCCCGGTATCAAATTCATCATGGATTTGGAAAGACCGTCTGCTTCCCTTTCTGGTGGGGGGAATGGAGAGATCAGAAATGATCCCCCCTCGCCTCAGAACGAGCGTTCCTGCAAGGCTTCCTTTTCTTGGTCTTTTTTCTCTCTCCACTACAAAGGAAGAGATAATTAAAAAGATTCCTTGATCTATTTTCAAATTATGTCAGAAAAGCAGATTAAAGATTTGATGCTTAGGAAAATGGCGATAAATATTCAAACATAAATTATGGCAGTATTAATAATTGCACATTTGTGCTATGTAACTAGAAAATTATTTGAGCATTAATTCTATTTACATATGTTCATTTAGATTTGTATCCCTGAAGCATGCAAGTATTTGGGGTTTGAAACATTTAATCACTTAGTAAGCAGCCCTCAATAAGATTGCCACTTACTTATTGTCCTTATTGATTTTCCTACACAGGAGAACGCTTGTGGTGAATAGAAACTGACTGCTGAAGTGAAAGAACTCTATCTTTTCTAGTGCAGAACAAAAGCGCCTTTTTTTTTTTTTTTCCCAAGAGCAATCTGTTTTCTTCAGATCATTCCAGCTCAGGGCCAGAATGCTGCTTCATTCATTTGTTCGAAACTCTTCTCCCATTAGTATGGCATCTTGTTGTTTCTAGACAGACACACATTGAGTAGCACTTGGTTTTCTGTTCAAGTTGAATTTTCTAAGTTTCTGTCTGGAGCGTGATGGACAACCCAGGCTCCCAGGAGCACATTTGGTTCTTAGTTGATACAGGGAACCTGCCAACAGAAAACCTTGGAAAGACCTAGAACCCAACTCATCAGCCCAGACATATAGTCTTCCTTAATCTGTTTCCCCAAGAAATCCCCTGGGTGACTTCATTGTAAAGCTTTCATAAAGAAGAGGACCTGAAATAAACACAACAGGCCTAATAACGAGAACATGGAGGCCTGAAAACACTCATCAGAACTGTCTGGGGTTCCCAAAAGCCGACTCAAACCAGCTTAAGTGAAAAAGATTTCAAAGTTCAAGGACATCCTCCTCCCAAGGAGGTGGAGCATAGCTCCCACCCCTACACTTTGTGTCTTCCTTCCAAAGAATAGAGTATGGAAAGGGGTTGGGGTGGGGAAGGAATGAGGCAGCAGAGGAACTTGGCAAAGAGGTGATGGAGGCTACCATTGCCAGAGAAGACGCCCCTGACATTCAGAAGATGGTCTGGCTCTCACAGATAGACCATGCTCTTCTCTGATGAGATGCAATCTCACAGATACCAAACTCAGTTATTCTGAGACCATGATTAAGTGAGACAAAGCAAGGCCGCTTTATGCTTTTATCTAAGCACGGGCAAAAACGAGGTCACTATGCCACCCACAAAATACCACACACCCCCCCTCTCAGCCAGAGTGAGTGACTGCACCTCTTCACCACGACAGCTTTTTCCGTGTGCAGCCTCCCCATAGATAAGATGTAGTTATAGCTATATCTGTCTATGTAGGTAGATAAATATAGATAAGGATCAATAGCCTTTGGTTAGAGATTTACTATCTCTAGAAAAGAAAAAACATAAAAAGAAATAGATAGTTTAAAATCCAAATTCTGATTTTATAGATGTAAAATGTCCAGGCTGCTGCAAGATGAATACAGCTTATATTCATCATGTCCAGCCGTGCTCAGACAGCACTTCTTTCTGCAGCATGTCCAGCAGTGTTGGTGCCGGCTGACAGAAGGAAAAGCCAGGCTCAAGGAAGGATATTCACTTAGAAGCAACACGAGTCATCCACACACCTTCCTGACTGCGTTCTGTTGCAGAAAGCTTCATCAGTTCAGTAATTCTAGTTAATCTAACCAGATAGTGTAGTTTTATTTTACAGCCATGATCTTCTATTTTGGTGTCAGTTTTTCAACAAAGTATTAATTATGGGGAGGAAAAATTTTGTGCTAGAATCCTTTCCCTATAGATACCAATCATAGAATTGCCCTGCCCTCTGACCATCTAGAGCTTACAGTGCAGAGGAAACCCTCAGTTCCTTAGACCGGCCCCCAAACCATCCAATCAAAGCCCCAAATCTGTGGTAGGTTCTTTCTAGCACCCTCTGCTGAGACCCCCACAGCTCTCCACGGTGTGTGCTCCCTCAGTGCAGGGAGTGACAAACCTAACTCGTTTAACTGCAGCAGTGTTCTTGGGGGTTGCTGATTAAAGGGCATTCACAGCATCATCAGTGACAATCATGTACCCTTGATAAAATATGATGAGTCTGTTGTCTTCCTTCCCCAAACCTCACAACCCCAGACTAAACATGGGAAAAGGATCAGACAAACCAACACTGAGGGACATACTGCAAAATACCTGACCAGTCCTCCTCAACACTGCCAAGGTCAACAAAAACCAAGGAAAGTCTGGGAAGCTATCACAGCCCGAGAGGTCCAAGACCTTAAGGTTAAACGTAACGTGGAATCTTGGATGGGATCATAGAACAGAAAAGGGGTATTAGAGGAAAACTAACGAAATTGTAATAGAGAATAGAATTTAGTTAACAACAACAAAATTTTCTTTTTTTGAGATAGAGCTGCCTTCAGGGTACAATTAAGATGATGTCCCATCTCTCCATCGTTTCACCGTGTTGGTCATTTCTCAGGCAGACTTATCTTACTCAAAGCAATGAGGCTGCTGCAGCTTAGGCACATGTGGTCCACGTCAGATTGAGAACCCAGCATAGATTCTCCAGTTGACCCTACCCCATCCTGCCTGGGCCAACTGTTTCTTCCTGCACTAAGATTCAGCCGTCAGTTACACACAAACCCCGTAGACCAGGAATATTATTGGAGACTGAGGGCAGCTGGTTCCCCAGAAGAAGGGACACAGTATGACACAACCCCAATCTAGCCCAGTGACAAGAGGGCTTGAAGGGCAGCTACACGTGGCTTCGGGAAAGCCACATCACCACCACCACCCCTGTTGCTTCATCTGCAGGATGGGAGGGTCTTTAACTGTTACCAACCCCCCCCCCCCCGCCCCCGCCCGAGTCAGTCCCCAACAAGGGTCCTTCTGCCTGGTATTGCTCGTGTCAGCAGAACGAGAGCAAATTTGGTTCGAGCAGGGCTCTGGCGCACGCGCTCTCCTGACAGGCCGTGGGCGAGGCTGCTGTACAGGGATCTTGTCAGTGGGGAGGGGAGGGGGCGGGGTTCTCGCGAGGCGGGGCGGGTGCGCGGCTCACGCTCCACATCCAGTGCCCGGCAGGCGCAGCGTCTCTGCGCCCGGCCCGCCGCCGCCATCTTGAATCGAGTGTCGTGTGGCGTCTTCTGAGGTATCGGCGCCGCCGTTTCGCACTGGGAACTCTGGTCTGAAGCGCCGAGTGCAAGCAAGGCCTCTGTACGCGACCCCCTGTGAGCAAGTGATACCAGACTAAGCATAAGGAGGAAAAAAAGGTTAGACTTTATTTTATTACCCAGATTCTATTTTTATTTCCTGAGACTTGTTAATGGGCTTTGCCGGTGACATAACCCCAAAGGAGCAATGGCAAGGTCGAATGTGATGTCAGTCGTCAGTGCCTAGGATGAGGCGATGTTCAGTGAACGTTAGTTTGATCTGTGCCTTTCCTGGTCAAAGAATTAACATGAGTAATCCTACTTGCGCGTGAAGAGTTAAGCAATTGTAAGAAGGCCACACTAGTGCATTAATAGAACTGCATTGCTGCCGTGAGAGTGAAGAATCTTTTATGCTATTAACCTGTGTAAATTTTAAATTTTTAAAAATAGTAAGTTATGTGGGTCACCGCGTTACCCCTGTAACTAAGTGCAACGTTAGCTATCAAATTCTCATTGTTGGCTAATTTATCTTTAAAGACTCAAGAATGCAATTCGAGTCATTACTACCTGTGCCGTATTTCATTTATGGCCCCTGTGAGTCATGGGTCTTCTTTCTATAACTGAAAACGTTTAATGCAATTAATTCAAGAGGTCTGTCACATATGTTGTATAATCAAACTTAACTCAAATTGCATAAATTGGTGCTGTATTTTATGGTCGCGTCCTGGAACTCCCACACAAAATATGACACTGTTCCTAGTAACAGTGGTTGGGTTGGGGGGAATAGAGAAGAATTGTGTTCTTCTTTCTTCATCTTAATGAAGCTTTCATTAATTGTTTTTCTGGAAATATCTTTGCGATGCATTTCTTGAGTTTTTTGAACTTCTGGATTATATAAGCTCACGTTGCTTCTATTTGATTTTGATGGCTTTCTTGGCCTAGTTTCCCTGCAAGTATTTGGTAAGATTGAAAATAATTTTTAGTTGCATTTTCTCATTGTGTCTGTGCTAACGTACTAATGGTTGGTTTTGGAAGCATTGCTACGATCTAATGTCTTTATCTTTGGCTGGATTTTTAAAGGGGTATTTTATTGCCTGTCATTACCATTCACGGTAGCGTCTGGACACTGTCATTCCAGCAGCCTAGTGCGTACCCCATTGCCACTGGCCCGGCCCTCTGTGCTTAGAGAGAATCTCACGCCTTCCCCAAGAGCCACATCTTATTCCTCCAGCACCTCTGCGTTTTGGCACACTTTTGATTTTTCATTGTAGATGTGTTGTTAAAGTTTCAACATGAGAGATAATGCCTTTTAAGATGAGGATAAGCTCCTTGATGCCTGTGGTGATATAATTTGCACAGTATGTTCCCAGCCTTTGCCTAGACTGCAGCACGACCAATGATAGCACATCCCCTATGGGTGGCGATTATGGCCCTTGAGAAATTCTCCAGGAGCGAGACCATGATGCTGAGGGACCAGATCCACCTCCTCATCTGTCAGAAGGGTGACAATGTTGTTTTGCAAAGCGCGTATTGAAGTCTTTCCGCTCAGATGTCTTGATTCGTTTCCTCATGGTGGAACGTGTCTTTGTGTTGTGCTTGGACAGAACCAAACGGATGAGCATGCTCAGATTCAGGCAGCACACCTGCCTCGGCTTTGTGCCGCCCTGATGTGCTTTGCTGCCCAAAAGATACAGGCAGAGACCTGACATTCAGATGAGTGCCACAAACATTCCTGACCATCTACTATGCACCAACCGCCAACCACAGAGCTGGCGGTGGCACGGAAATAAGAAAAGGCACCTGTTGTTAAGGAGCTGGCATCCTAATCTATTTGCTTCAGAATTGGCATTTCTGTCCTCATTCATTCAAGAAATGTGCGTTGTATGCTTGCTCTAGTGCAGGCACTGGGCTAGGTGTTATGGATAGAGGGGTGAGCAAGGCGCACAAGACATCATCCCTGCCCTCGTAGCGTTAAAATCTAGCCCTATTTCTAGGTTAGAAAAAAGACCAGGAGAAACTAGCTTAACTTACAGCAATAACCATGCAGACAGCATGCAATTTTAAAAAGTAACCTTCAACAACCGGCAGTCCAGTGAGCGGGCCGCATCGGGAGAGCAGGGCGGCGGGGACTCGTTGCCAGACCGCATCCTCCTGGTGCTGTGTTCTCCGCTCAGTCACGGCCGGAGACAGGGGACCGGGACCGTCCCTGGGCGAGGTACGACTGACTGCCGGGGAGGGAACGGCTTCCTCACTCCCCATGCTGGGCCAGTTCCAGGCACCGGAATGCGCTTCCATCCAAGGTTTACAGCAGGCTGGCCTCAGCCGGCGGGCGCGAGAACGTCGACAAATTTTCGCCATCACCTTCCGCCAATATCACCACCCTTGTGCGTGCGTGAAGAAAGGTGACTTTTGTTTTTGTTTTCCTTTTTTCCCACTGTCCTCTTTCCCCTCGCTGCTGCTGCAATGAAGGAACATCCGTCAATGAGACGAATAAAAATACGGTAATATTTAAAATAAAAAATAAATGAATAGAAAGTAACCTTCAAGGAAAAATCAAAATGGCTTCTTGAAATCTCTGATAGCCTGATGACCACGAGACTATTGCTGCTGCTTCAGTGTCTCAGGGTAAATGCAAACCTCTCTCCTTCACTCTCTCATTTACAAAATACACCTGGCTTTCCCTTTATATCTCATCAAGTGGAGAAAGTGTTGAACTACTATTTAGCTGTATATCCTAGGAGGGTGCCAGTCTCTGGTTTTATTTTGCTACAAAAAAGTATTGCTCACTACACAAATGGATAGGAAACCAAACACTTTCCCAGTGTTTTAAGATAGATTGAGGGAGAAAGCAGCAAAGAGATTTTCTAAACCTCATGGAAACTGGTTATTTTAAACTACTATTAGGTTACCCTTCATATTCATTTGGTGTGCAATGGGATTTTTTGACTAAAATTAGCATTTGGTTATAATTAATACTCTTTAAAGGGCAAAGTGCATATGATTCCAGGGGGAAATAATTCACTGGAGTAGTTTATACTGTTGCTTTCTCTAAGGTAGTGGTTCTCAAATGGGGGCAATTCCCCCTTCCCCAGGGGACTTTGGCAATATCTGGAGACATTTTTGGTTGTCACAACTGAGGGAGGAGGTGCTATTGGCAACTAATGGACAGAGGCCAGGGATGCTGCTAAACATCCCATGATGCACAGGACAGGTCCACACAACAAAGGATTATCTGGCCCCAAATGTCAATAGTTCCAAGGCTGAGAAAGCCTCTTTTAACATAATCCCACTGTAGAGACAGTGCTACCTGTGATGTGTGGGTTAAGTTGCCAAAACCAGAGGAATTTTGTGAAAGCTTTCTCCTCCTGCTCTCTGATTATCTTCTTTGTCTATTTATCCATCATTTAGTTCCCTTGTGTTGTAAAGCTTTTTGTGTTTTTTTATGGACTCAGTACTTAACTATATGAGCTTTTCATGGCCCATTCTAAAATTGTGACTAGTTGTAATGTAAATTGTATAACACATCTCTCTGCAGCCTCAGATTCTGCAACTTAAACCACCTAGGCTGCTTATCTGTCTTCCACCACCTACCTGCGTTTTATGCACTGCGCTTGGCATTCTTGATTGTTCCTTTCATATTAATTTCAATGGTGCCCGGAGGGTACCTCTCACCATATAATAGGTTGCTTTGTGAACAATTCCAGTAAGAGAACCATTCTGCCCAAACAGTGAGATACTCTCCAATGTAAAAAAGATACCCCTCAGTGTATCATTCATGCTTCTAGTGTAGCAGTGTATTCTGCAATTGTATTGAAATTAAAATGAAGATGAATTATTTGCTTCCCCTTTCACTTTAAAAGTGCCCCCACAGTTCCAGGTGTTACTCTCAGCCACACAAAATGGTTAGAGCTTGAAAGTTACCGTTGGACATGGATGAATATTTACTTCATACTTAAATCTGCAAATCATTAAATATCCCTTGTCTTGAGATCATTATTTTCATCATAATAAACTTCTGTTACATTCAGGTTGTTCCAGCTTCTGATTGACCATTTGGAATATGACAGTTGTTTGTCGCATTTTGTTTGGCCGCAGCTTCCCTTCGTTCATTTGCAATTGTCCCTCGAGCGTAGTTAGCTTTATGTGATGTCTAAAGGAGCTTGCCTCTGTCTTTTCAGAAATCTTTGTCCTGATAGGAAAACTAAAAAGACTTTCTGAAAATGGTGATTTTATTTTTATTTTTTTAATTTTTTTTTAGTGCAGTACTTTTAGTTGGCAGGGAAAGTGGGACATTTCAGATTTTCAAAGATGCTGTATTGGAGCTGTTCACTTGAAAATCAAGTCTGTTACAGCACAAGAGCCCATTGGCATCACTGTCCTATCTGTGGATTAAGAAAAGGCACAGCAAGAAACTAAACTAAAACAGTCTGATATTTTTAAGTTGGGTCTTTCTTTGCAGAAAGGCTCTATTGCCATCTTACTCTGTGGTCACTGAGTTTAAGCCTTTACAGTGAATTTGGACACTGTTGGCATCGCAGACCCCTCACACCCTGGCTGCCCAACACCACACTGAGTGTCCAAGAGCTGCTGATTCTTCTTCTGAGCTGTGATGCCATCTTCCCATCCCTCTCCAGGTCCAACACACCTTCCCACACAGCCATTGGTGGGCCGGCTCCTGCCTCGTCTTCCATCCTTGTGCCGTGTTTCTAATTTATCCTGTATACATGTAGGCTTGAGTAGTCATCCTAAAACTTCAGTTGCCTCACTTCCTGCACCATTTCAGAAAAGCAAAGACCAGAAGTTCTCTAGCCTGTCCATTCAGGCCTTCTGCAGTTGGGCCCTAAGATTGATTCTCTCCTCCACATTTCACCTACCCCTGTCCTGGAATACTCAGTTCCAGGCAAGCAGCTTTATTCTCTGTCTTACAAAAATGCCTTTCCCTTTCTTATCATTGCCCCCCTCACCAGCAATGAGTCATTCTTTTTGAAAATCCTGTGGAAATTCAGATGTAACCTTCATGAGCTTCCCTTGATCACCCCAGTTAAAAGGGGAAGTCTCTTCCTTTGAAATTAATTTATAGGTCACTTGTTCTTACTACTTGTTTCATTGAATTCAGGTCTCTCCTCCAATGGTCCTGCTTCAGAAAGCCTTTCCCTTTTAAAGTAGCACCCCAGCCATTCTCTGTCCCTTTACCCTATTTAATCTTCCACTAAAAAGTAAGCTTCATGAGGGGAGGGCCTGTGTCTGTCTGGTTCACCACTCAGCTTCACAGCAACTAGAATAGGCCCTCAAATGTATTTGCTGAATAAATGTTTCTAGGTCCTTATCTTCTTTGTAGTGTTAGTTGTCTTTACACTGAACTTTGAATATATCTTGTCTAGATTGTGAGTTCCTTTGCAGGGGGGTAGGGGTAGGGTGATCATGTCTTACCACTTTTGTGTTCTACCCCCCTTTCCTTCCCCCCCTGCTCCTCCTGAAAAATAAAAAAAGAAACAAAAACATAACCTCATGGGACCATGAACATAGTAGGCAGAATGCCTGGTACACAGTGGATGTTGAATAACATGTTGTAATAAGAGTGTTTTCAAAAGAATATTAATCAGACTTCTGCTTCTGGGCAAGATGAAGTAACAGGTTTTACAGATTTACTATTCCACCAGAACAACTAAAAAGCAAGGCAAATTATTAGAAGCAATGACTTTCAAGACATTGGACATCAAGCAATTAAGAAAAGAGATTCCTGAGAGGTGAAGAACTAATGAGATGAGTTCTATAATTGCCCCAGATTTCTGCCTGGAGAAAGTTTCCAGGCCACAGCAAAGGAGGGGGAAATCTAGGCAGAGTGCAGTGGATTCCCTGAATTGAGGAGACGGGGCAGGGAGTCCTGGGATGCCAAGGCAACTAAGAGACAGAAAGGAATACTGTAGAAGACAGAGCTGCACAAAAAGAGTTCTGGAGCTCTACAGAGTGTCCCACTAGAATATTCAAATGAGAACTGATCAGTGCATCCATATGAGGAAATTATTCAAGGCCAGGGAAGGAGTCACCCAAAAGGGTTAGAGAGAATAGTGCCTGAAGTTCATGGAGGGCAGAGAATAGTGCCTGTTTCCAACAGCCACAGGGGAAAACCTCATAATTCATGGCATATTAGAGCACTGTGAAGGGTCTTGACTCAGAAGTGGGTTATCAATCCTGGACTAAACACATCTCTGGTTCCACCTAACAAAGCTTAAAAGCAAGACCCCAAAAGATCAAACTGTTTCCAAATAATTTAACTGGGTCCCAGATCAAAGCTCAAGAATATTTTTAGGAATGAATGAATATATAATTTAAAAATTACCAAGCATACAAAGAAGCCAAAAAATACAATTCAGTCAATTGAAACTGATGGATAAATGACATCAATGATAGAATTAGTAGGCAAGGACCTTAAAACAATTATTGTGACTATATTCTATATAAAGAAGCTAGAGAAAGACTGAATATGTTAAGCATAAACATGGAAGACATAAATAAAGGACACAAGTCGAGCTTCTAGGGTTGAAAACTACAACATCAAAGACTTAAAAATACACTAGATGGGATTAATGCAGGTTAAACATCAAAAGAAAAGCTTAGTAAACTTGAAGACATGGCAATAGAAACTATCAAAAAGGAAATATACAGAAAAAAAACTGACAGTAAAATGAAAGAGCATCAGTGAGCTGTGGGACAACCTCAATAGGCTTAATTTTCCTATAACTGGAGTCTCTAAAGGAGAGGAAAGAGCAGGGAAGGAAAAATATTTGAACAGCAATAACTAGAATCTTTCCGAATTTGATGAAAGCTATAAACCCATAGATAGAAGAAGCTCAACAAACCCAAGCTCAAGAAGCACAAAACTGTACCAGTGCACATCATAACCAAATCACTTAACACAAGTGATAAGAAGAAATCTTAAATGAGAAACAGAAGAAAAACATATCACACACAGAGGAACAAAGATGGATAACAGCAGATTTCTTGGTGGAAATAATGCAAGCTATAAGACAATGAAGCAAAATCTTTAAAGTACTGAGGGGAAAAGAGAAAAAAAGTCTCAATCTAGAATCTTTACCCAGCAAAAATATCTTTCAAAATAAAGGCAATACGTACATATACATACAAAAGCTGGAACAGTTCATCACCAGCAGACCTGAGCAACAAGAAATATTAAAGGAAGTCCTTCAGGCAGAAGGAAAATGATACAAGATGGAAATACACACGGAAATGAAGAGTACCAGAAATGGTAACTACAAAGTTAAATATAAAGATTTTTTTCATATTGTTTTAATCTCTTTAAAAGATAATCTACTACTTAAATAAAAAATAGCAAAGTATGATGGGTTGATAGTATATAACATATGTGAAATATATAACAGTAGCACAAAGGCCAGGAAGAGAGAAATGGAAGTATATTCTTGTAAGCTTCCTATGACAAATGTGATGTGGTGTAATAACATTTGAAGGTTAACTGTAAAAAGTTAAATATATATACTATAAACCCTAAAGCAAACAGTAAAATAACATAATAAAGAGCAATAGCTAATAAACCAACAAAGCAGATAAAATTGAATTTTAAAAAAACAATTAATCCAGAAGAAGTCACAAAAATAGGAAAAAGAGAACCAAGAACTGATGGGACAACGAAAAACAAAAACAAAAAAACATCTAGATGGTAGCTTTAGACTCCTAAATGGTTGAGTGAGAGTCTTAGCAAATCCTCTCCTCCCCAAAAGCAACATAAAACTAGAAAATGGTCACAGATAATCATTTCAGGACTCTAGGAATTGACCAACGACAGACAACAGATTGAGAAGTTATTCAATGAAACTACTGAATCTTGAAAGGAACAGTGGGAGCCTGTGGAATTTTAGCCTACAGCTACTGCCTTCCTCCCCTTCCCGCCAGCTCCACTGTGTGGTAGTTCTACCAGGATGTGGGAGAGAGGCTGCCTTTATTTCCAGCAAAGTGCAGAAAAATCCATGCTCAAGAAATGCTGAAGGAAGTTCTTCAAGCTGAAAGGAAATAATGACAACTATAACTCAAATCCACACAAAGGAATAAAGAGAACCAGTAAAGATAATTATAAAAGTATAAGTATATATTTTCTCTTATTAATTGATTTAAAAGAGAATTACACAAACAACAATTATAAAACTGTATTATTGAGCTTGCAACATATAATTATGTGACATATGTGACAATAATAGCACAATGGAGGGGCTAGGGAATGGAGGTGTACTGGAGCAAGGAAATAACTCCAAATGGTAACTCAAATCCATATGAAGAAATGAAGAGTACCTACATGATAAATATGTAGGTTAATATAAAAGACTTTATGCATACATTTGTCTTTCTTCTGTTAATTTCTTTGAAAGATATGATTATAAAAAGCAATATTTAGGGCTTCCCTGGTGGCGCAGTGGTTGAGAATCTGCCTGCCGACGCAGGGGACACGGGTTCGTGCCCCGGTTTGGGAAGATCCCGCGTGCTGCGGAGAGGCTGGGCCCGTGAGCCATGGCCGCTGAGCCTGCACGTCCGGATCCTGTGCTCCGCAGTGGGAGAGGCCACAACAGTGAGAGGCCCGTGTACCGCAAAAAAAAAAAAAAAAAAAAAAAGCAATATTTACAAAACTGTATTGTTGAATCTGTAACATATATAGATGAAATTATATGCTGACAGTTGCATAAAGAAGGGAGAAAGGAATGGAGCTAATTGGAGAAGAGTTTTTCTATTTTCATGAAATTAAGTTAGTTTTAATCTGAAGTATATTATGATAAATTAAGATGTGCATTATAATCCTCAGAGAAACCACTAAGAAAATAATTCAAAAAGAGTTAAAAAACCAACGAAGGAATTAATATGGTACACTAGGAAATACCTATTTAATACAAAAGAATGTATTTTATATTTAATACAAAAGAATGCAGTGAAGAAGAAACAGGAACAAAAAGGCTATGAGACATATAGAAAGCAAATAGCAAAATGGCAGGTGTAAATTCAACCACATCAATAATTACATTAAATATAAATGGGTTAAACACTCCAATCAAAAGACAGATTATCTGACTGGATTAAAAGCAAGTACAAAAACAAAAAAACAAGATCCAGCTATTTATGTCTTTCTGCTCTTCAAAAGACACTGGTAAGAAAATGAAAAAATAAACTTTGGACTTGGAAAAAACATTTGCAAATCACAAATGGCTAAAATTAAAAAGACTGATGGTAAGAAGTGTTGGACAGGATAAGGGACAACTGGAACTCTCACTGCTGGTAGGAATGTAACATGGTACAACCAGTTTGGAAGACATTTCAGCAGTTTCTTACAAAGTTAAACATACATCTACCATATAAAACAGTCATTACACTACTATATATTTATCTAAGAGAAATGAAAACTTAAATTTACACAAAAACTTGTACACAAATGTTCACAGCTTTATTTGTAGTAGACTCAACTGGAAACAGCACAACTGTCTATCAACAGGTGAATGGAAAAATAAGTTGTATATCCTCACCATGAAATACTACTCAGAAATAAAAGGAATAAATTACTGATACATGTAACAAACATGGATGAATATTAAGATAACTATACCAAGTTAAGGGAGCCAGACCAAAAAAAAGAAAAAAAGGATACATACTGTGTGATTCCAATTATGTGAAATTATACAAAATGCACACTAATTTGTAGTGGCAGAAGTAGATCAGTGGTTGCCTGAGGAATTGAGGGGGTGGGCTGGTGGAGAGAGGTGGGAGAGAAAGATTACAAAGGGGCATAAGGAAAGTTTTGGGGTAATGGATATGTTCATTATCTTAATTGTGATGATGATTTCACAGTTGATGTAAATGTCAGAATGTATCAAATTGTACTCTTTAGACATGTTTATTGTATGTCAGTTATATATCAAAGTTTTTTTTTTAAGGAATACTAATCAATGAAGTATACTGCTCCAGCTTACCTACACCTTTCTCCTTCCCCAAAACTATTAACCTAAAGGTACCTAGTAGCAATCCCATAAATGCTCCTTGAACTTGTGAATGAGTAAAAGAATGAATAAATGAGCCCAGTTACCAAGCTGTTATTTATCCTAATGTAAATTCCTCAATATTTTCATTTCCCACGGAAAAAATGTGAACATGCAGTTTATTCTTTCAGGACAATTTTCTTGTGTAGCTGGACATTGATCCCAATTTCAGAACACTTAAAATATGGACCACGACGTAGCTTTACAATTTATGGCTCTAAAATTTATAGCAAACACAAAGTGGGTGTCACACTCAGTAATTAGAGTTATTCATTTTACCATATTAAGGTATCCAAGAATTGCTTCTGCCTGCAAACCTATTTCTTAAATCAATAAATTGATATCTTTTAGACTACGGTTCACATAAAATCCAGGTGATTTGTGCTTTTATAATATTGCTGTAGTTACCTATCAGAATTTAAGGTTCTATTCCAGATATTCTCTTAAAAATAACTGATTATGATGGTTATAAAAACTAGAACTCTAGGGGAAATAGCTATTGAACCTATGAAATATTTATAAACCTCTTTTATTGTGGGTCCTTTCTACTGGATTCTGATATGCATGCGCTATCATTTGTCCAGCTTCTTCCAGATGTTGGGCTCTTGCTCTTCAAAGAGTAATAGGCGATTTGTGTCCCAGATAATTTATGCAGCAGCTATTAAGCAATCAATAGTATTTCAATTTCTCAAACAGTCCCTTAGCTTAGTTAGTTTCATAAAGCATCACTTTCATACTACAAAAACAGCATCCTCCTTAAGAAAAGATCCAGGTCATAATTAAATTGCATTGAAATTTTTACTTGTCAGTGCTCTGATAATGGTGAAGTTGAATCCATGGGTCCGATGAGAGGCAGTGTGCCTTTAGAAAAGAGCAGGAGCCTTGAACTCATGACCTGGGTTCAAAGTCTGGCTGCTCTACTTGTGACCTTGGACAGATCCCTATCTGCTTTTCTCATTAGTTTAGACAGTGAATGTATATTACAAATACCTTGCAAAGTTCTTTTGAGGACAAAATAAGATAATAATTATTAAAAAAAACCCAAAACACCAGCATGGTGCTTAATACATAGTATGTACTCGACAGATCAATAAATGTTAGCTTATTATTTTCATAGACTATTCAATTTTCATTTAGAGTAGCAGGTAATATTAGCTCTGCCACTTGCTAGCTGTGACTTTAGATAAGCTGGGTCTCGGTTTCAGCATCTGAAAAATGAGAATAATCTTGTTTTAAGGATCAAAACTGGATAATTTATATTGAAGAGTTTTGTCAGTTGCAGAGTATTTGTAAAGGTGAGATGGTCTTTATCTCTCAAACCTTTGGCCAGGCGTGGTGTTTGCTGGAGATGGGAAAGTGTTGTAACTAAATGTCAGTGGCCTCACTGGGTAGGATTCCATACTGAGTGGACAGGCCTAAAAAAAAGATTTTCACCAAAAATATATGAATAACTTAGCTTGGGTCTGTGCTAGGCCCTGGGATCCAGTGCTGAACAAGCCAACAAAATCTTGCTCAGAGAAAGCAAGGCTGTGGACCCAGGCAGCAAAGGGCCCGGAGAGGCGGGGGGCAGGGACCAGTCAAATCTGTTTCCAAGTTCTGTTGCTTTTGCTTCTAAGTAACTCCGCAGTCCGTTCTGTTCTTTTCATCTCCATCCACTACCGTGGTAAAATGGCCCTCGTCACTGTATATCTTTGCTACTATTTATATACATGGCACTTGCTGTTCATTTCTAAATAATAATTACGAATAATAACAAATTAAAAGGTTGTGTGTTTTTTAAAATTTTATTTATTTATTTTTGGCTGCATTGGGTCTTCATTGCTGTGTGTGCGCTTTCTCTAGTTGCGGCAAGTGGAGGCTCCTCTTTGTTGTGGTGTGCGGGCTTCTCATTGCAGTGGCTTCTCTTGTTGCAGAGCATTGGGCTCTAGGCGTGCAGGCTTCAGTACTTGCAGCACGCGGGCTCAGTAGTTGCGGCACATGGGCCCTAGAGTGCGCGGGCTTCAGTAGTTGCAGCACGCGGGCTCTAGGGCACTTGGGCTTCAGTAGTTGTGGCACGTGGGCTCAGTAGTTGTGGCTTGCGGGCTCTAGAGCGCAGGCTCAATAGTTGTGGCAGACAGGCTTAGTTGCTCTGCGGCATGTGGGATCTTCCCCGGCCAGGGATCAAACCCATGTCCGCTGCATTGGCAGGCGGATTCGTAACCCCTGCGCCACCAGGGAAGTCTAAAAGGTGTATTTTTACCCTCATTTCCAAAGTGTTTTCTTTTTGTTATTGCTAGTCAGATTTTAATGCAGTATGGGTAACAAAGGTGGCCTCTGAGATTTATGCTTTTTGGAATTTTTTTAGATTTTATTTTTAGCATAATTCATGTTTAATTTTTGTGAATGCTTTTTGGATGTTTGAAGAGAGTGACAGTTCTCTATTTTTGTTTAGAAAATTCTATATAGCTATTAGATCAAGCTTATAAGTTGTGCTATTCCAGTAACATTTGGGCTCACTTTTATTTTTGTCAACTTGATCTGTAAATTTCTGAGAAATGTCTCCTGCAGCCATGATTTCCTCTAGTCTCAGTTTTCCATAAATCCTATCCCATTTGCTTCCTTTTATCCAAGAAATCACTAACATTCCTATTTCTTCTCAATGTTATAGAGTTAATATTTAAAAAATTATTTTACCTACTATGTCTAGAGCTTGGGGGCAGGAGTAAAAATAGATGCCTATACCCAATGAACCTGCTTTTCTATTATTATTATATGTGTCCGAAATTCATATTCTAGAAGGTGCCTGTGTTGGGGGTTGAGGAGGTCTGCACAAGCATTCCAGAAGTGCTACATCCACTGCAGGTCTTCTGTGCACAAGTGTTGATGTGTAGAAGGCAGACTGGGGTCTAAAGCATGGTTCTTAGCCTAGGTCTGCATTTACCAGCTGTGTCACCTTAGCAAGGTATTTCATCTCCTCTGCTCAGTTTCCTGGTCTGTAAAATGGGGATAATAATAGGAATGGCCTTACCCGGTTGTTGTGACATTACATGAAATAATAGGTATGAGGCACTTAGAAGAGATCTGGCACAGTGGAACCCCTCAGCAGATACTTCAGAGAGACAGTCATGGGTCTACAGAGCATTTCACTGAGCTCAGCCACCTCTGAGACTACAAGAACAAGAGGCAAGGTTGAGCTCTGAAATCTCTTTGTATTTGCCTAGCTCTGCGCTGAATACAATTAGGTGCTTAATAGATATGTTTGATTATTAGGCTGAGTTGAAGCATGGTTCTTACACTTGAGGAGTTTCCACTCTAATGGAGAAAAGAGAACAAACAAAAACCCAAATTCCCAAGAACACAAATTAGATTTACATAAAAAGGCACAAATATATCTCACCAATTGCAGGCTGAGGGGTTGCTAGAATAATTAGAATCATCCAAACAAAAAAGGATTGGTTCTGTAAATTCACCTCCAACCTAGAATCAGTTATAGGTTCTTTTGAAGTATGAAGATGAAAGAAGGCCTGCGCATGGAATGTAATTTAATGTGTGTTTTTTCAAAACTTTCTTTTGTGAGTTGTGAGAGAGAAGTCACCAGAAAGGTGGAAATAAATATATTAGAACAATTTCATCATGAACCAGTGCTCACTAAACATTGCCTGAAGGCATGCTTTGTTTAGCCAATTTTACTTTAAAAGGTTTTCCTATTGTCTTACACCAGGTAGCCTCTCAATTTCATTGAAGCTGCCCGGAGACATTTGAATCTGTGGCCCCTTCACAACATTCTAAAGATGCCTCCATTCCCTTCAGAACTTGTAGGATCATTCTGTTGAATATATTCAACTTATCTTAGAGGATTTTGTTTGTTTGTTTGTTTGTTTTTGGCCGCTCTGCTTGGAGGATTTTAGTTCCCCAACCAGGGATCGAACCCAGGCCCCAGCAGTGAAAGTGCCAAGTCCTAACCACTGGACTGCCAGGGAATTCCCTTTAATTTTTTTTAAAACCAGAGATCTTTCAAATCAATTGTGATGAATAACAAGCATGATCAAGAAAGTAATTAATTCCATTTTGGGGTCAGAATGAAACACAAATATAATGTGATCGTAAGATCTTCTGCTTATATAGTGCTCACCATATATACTAAGCATATATAGTAATCAAAACATCATCAGTTATCTAACTACTAATTTAATTCATTTTTACAAAAGAGCTATGTGAGTGAGCAGTAGAACTGGGATTAAAACAGAAGCAACATGACACAGTTTCTGTGCTCTTACCCATGGTACTGTGTGGCCATTTGTAAGTTATTAGACTGATTTTCTTGTGTGACTCGTAAACTGGTTCAACCTTGTGACAGCGCTGGGATTCTCAACACCAGATACTGTAAAGCAGAGATGCCAAGTGATTGCCTTAGATTAGTGGAAATTTGAGATGGAGATTTATACTGACATTTTAAGTGCATCACAACTGGGTTTCGAGATTATTGGGTTTCATTCTACTTTCCAGTGGTGGTTTCCTCTGGAAAAATTATTTGGCTTTTTTCCCGTTTCCTTATTTATAAAAGGCAACTAGCATCTCCCCACTCCCTACTTTGTGATGATGTGAAGAATAATTACACATTGTGTGCCTGGTTTTGAAGAGCACCATGTTAGGGACATGCTATTCATGAATGATGTATTAGCCTTTACTGCATATACTTTATGCTCCTTCTGAGACTGTACTCTTGACTTCTTTCACTGATGTTGTAACAAACACAGTGGAATTAGTTTTCTTTGATCGTTGCCTGTAGTGGTCAGATAAAATCCTTTCCTGAAATATTTCTCAAGGGACACTTGTCAGAGATGGGGCAGCATGCTAGACTGGATGGAGACTCACTCACTTCCCAGAATGAGGTGGAAGCCAGGTCGAAGGACCCAGTCACCACTGAGGGAGGGGCTTTGGGGGGGTGCATAAAGAGAACAGCCAAGCAACCCCAAACAGTGTGTCTGGGGGGCAACCACTCCTGCTCACCTCAGATTTTGGAATTTTGGGGTATCCAGCCAGGATGATGGGATCCAGCAGAGACAAATCAGAAGTCTGGCAGGGAGTGGGTCATTGTTCAGAAGATCTGACCATGACCTCCGGAGGAGGATTAGGGCAGGATGCAGGCCCCATGGAAGGGAGTTTAGCAAGAGATATATGAGGCAAGTGTGCCAAAGTGCCACCCTAGAGTGAGGAACTGGGCTATGGAGCAGGGCAGCCAGCTGTCACCAAGTAGGGAAACTGAGTCAGTAGCGTATTCAGAGAGCCTTGAGCCGACCACAGTGACGGAGGAACAAGTGCTGTGGCTCAGAATCTGCATGAACCCAGAGTTCAACCCAGGGGCAAAGGGCTCTGGGGCTGGATACCATAAAGGCCCCTCTGTACCAGTGGTATCAGTAGAGATAAGGAGCTGCAGGCCAGCTCCCAGAGGCCAGCCAGAGAAGGGATGATTTGCCTCTGAGGGGGTTGCTTTGGAGGGTGGGGTGTGCCACCACATTGCACAACTCCAAGGCCCCATTCTCACTGCAGTCTGTGAATTTTGTCCACTTCTCCCCCGCCCAACCCCTGCCGTCGTGCAGTGCACAGCCTGCTAGGCTTCAGGCAGCATTCCTGGGCTGTGGTTCTCTCTGGGGGAAGCCATCTGCAAACCTAATTGCTGGCAAATGGGGGAGTAAGCCAGCAGCCAGCACTGTCCATCCATCCACAGGTGCTGTGCAGTGCCAAGTTGCCAGATGCCATATTCACTCATCTTTCACTTTGTCTTATCTGGCCATAGAGTGAGGAAGGAAGAACTATGTAACGAGAAGAAAGAGTGAATACTGGGGACATGGAAAAGGACGCATAGAAAGATGCCATGCCTTGCCAACATGATTTCCTACAGATTGAATTAGCAGTTTTCTGCTGCACACTTTTCATTATACTGAATTCTGATACACAGGTATAACATTGTAATACTGATATAACAGAGGTAGAAAGGACACTTTTCATCATGGTCCTGTTTATTCTTATCATGGTCCGGTTTATTCTTATCATGGTTCTGTTTATTCTGTACTTAGCCTTTCCTTTTATTTTTAAAATAGGTCATTGAACATGAATGGTCGTGGAAAATTTACTCTAGTATAATTGCATATAATCCCCAAACTTCATCCAAAAACAATTCCTGGGTAGCAGAGAACTGTCACATTCAGTTGTGTTTCTTCATCACATCAACCTTTGGGGGGGAAAAAGCAATTTCATTTGCTTCATTTTCATACAGAGTAGAAGCCCAATTGTGCTTTTGTGATTAAGTTCCCTCATATGAAGAGAAAAGAATACATCTATGAAATGTGCATTGAACCCAAATGGAAAAGTTAATTCAAAATAAAAAGCAATGATTATCTTGTGTTTATTAATGAGATAAATATTTAATAAAATATCTGTTTCTATTTAAAACATGGCAATTTAAAAGCATTTTTGGACATAATAGCACATTAAGGGCTTGAGTTACTAATTGGATTAAGTACTCCGAATTTTTCAACCAATCATCTCTTGGCCATGTCTTATATTTTCACAGAAATAATGGGGGAGTTTGAGTGACAACAACCTCATCAAACCCCCTTTGCCTGTCTTAGGATAAGGCCTTATCTGCACATTAGAGTCCTAAGGCGGAGGCTTCACAGGTTGTGCTGGGAAATCTCAGGGTATATTGATGCCAGATTTCATCAACTTGTAATTTGGAGTTTTAAAACACTCAGGTTTTGGCAAGATTTTTTTAACCCACTTGTACCCTTGCCAGAAATCATCCCTCTCTTGACACCATCAGCCCTCAGCAGGACCAGGAATTCTCTTGTCAGGAACCTGACCAGCATATCAGGCCCAAGGGAGGGCTGAGCCTGGTCCCCAGTCACTGCTCCTATGGCAAGATAGATTCACTCCTTGTTTGCACCTCACACATCTTTATATCTCTCTTGCTCATGTGCCCATTTCCTCCTTTTTTTTTTTTCTGGGCAGCACTGTAGCCCAGTGGAAAGAATAGGTTCTGAAATCCTATAAGCCAGCTTCAAAGCCTGTTTCCCTTCAGATGGGGCAGGCCAACAAGCTGGAGACTCGGGGGAGAGTTGCAAGTCGAGTCCAAAGGCAGTCAGCTGGCAGAATTCCCTCTTGTCTGGGGGACATCAGTCTTTGTTCTATTCAGGCCTTCAACTGATTAGACGAGGCCCTCCACATTATGGAGGGCAATCTGCTTTATTCAGTGTCTACCAAGTTAAATGTTAATTTCGTCCAAAAATCACATTCACAGAAACATCCAGAGTAATGTTTTACCAATTGTCTGGGCACTGTGGCCCAGCCAACTTGTCACATAAAATTAACCACCATGGCATGATAGTCAAACATCCTATAACTGAGATGTCACAGGCATCTCAAGTCAGAACTGGACTCAGGCCATAACCAACCAGTACAGCTGCCCTGTGTGACTCTGGGCAAGTTGCTCAATCACTGTGTGCCTCAATTTCCTCATTTTTTAAATGGGGGTAACAATCCCTACTTCCCAGAGTCATTGAGATCCTTATATAATACAGCTGGCTCAGAGCTGAAATACATTTGAGTTCCTTTTCAGGGCACAGAGCATGTGTTTTCCCGTCTGACTGTTGCAGTTATTTAAGTTATAGTTGTTACAGTTATTTCGGTTTCTGCTGAATTCATTTGCTATTAAACTCATAGTTTTGAGCACATAGTATGTGCCAGGCGCTGTTCTGGATGGGGGACCTAGTATTGTGAATAAACAAAGCAGAGCTCCACTCTCTGCAACATACGTTCCAGTGGGATGGGGAAGGGCAGACAAGGCAAACAATAAACAAGTAAACAAAATAAATTAAAGAGATCAGTGCCATAAAGAAACTGCCTCAAGGCAGTGGAATAGAGGCAAGAGCAGGTGAGCTGGTTGCGGGGGAGCCTCAGGGAAGAGGTGACATCTGAGCTGTCCTGTGAACAGCAGGGAGGAGCCAGCCTTGAGATGCTCCAGGGGCTGCATTCCCAGTAGAGGGGACCACAGGTACAGAGGTCCTGAGGAGGTCAGTGGACAGCAGGAAGAGAAGAAAGACCAGCGTGGAGGCTGGAATATGGTCAGCTAGCGGGAGAGTGTTGGTAGCTGAGGTCAGAGACATGGGTGCTGTAGAGACGGGGGAGGCTGGCAGCTAATGTAGGATCTTGTAGGTCAGACTATAAAGGGTTGGGTTTTATTCCCAGTACACTGAGACTTAGTTTGATGGAGGGTTTAAAGCAAGGAAGTGATGCAGAAAGATTTTTAAAAGATCACACTAGCCAGTGTGTCGTACAGTACTGCAAGGGGCAAGTGTGGACACGGGAGGACTAGTTAGGAGGCTATTTCCCCAGTCTAGGTAAGAAATAGAGGTAGCTGGGACCAGTTGGGAGCAGCGAGATGGAACGACATGCGTGGATTGAGGGTGTGGTTTGGAGGTGGAGCCGTTTGTGTGGGAGAGACAGGTGCAAGCTGAGTAGAGAGAGAGTGAGTTGGGTTTAGCTTGAGCAGGTGGCAGACGGTGGAGCGATTCTCTGCAGTGGTAAAGGCAGGAGAAGAAGCACCTGTATTTCTTCCCTCATATGTGATTGGTGTGTGAGCTGAGAAAGGACAGTGCAAATTCAAGAGTTCTGTTTGACCATGTTAAGTCTGAGGTGCCTGGAGATGCCAAGCCCGATGCATAAGCCCCAAGGGAGAGATCAGGACTGGAGGTATAAACCTGTATCTCATCACCCCTAGGTAGCACTGAAAGCCACGAAGCTAGATGAAATTAGCAAGGGGGAGGGAGGTAAAGAAGACAGCCTGCTGAGACTAGGGTCTCTCGTGGAGGAGGGGGAACTAGCAAAGGAGACTGGGAAGAAGCCATCAATGATTTAGGTGACCCTGAAGCCACGTGGAGAAAAAAGATACTTTCAAGGAGAGAGTGGTTAACTGTTAGATGCTGCTAACAGGTTAGATGAAATGAGGACAAAAAAAGACCATTGTGTTAGACGGTTTGGAGGAACCTTGGGCACCCTGATGAGAGCAGCCTTAGGGGACCATTGGGGCACCAGCCCAGTTGGGGAGATGGCTGAGGAGAGGATGGGATGGGAGGAGGTGGATGCACGCATCAACACTTCCAAAAAGCTTTAATGTGACGGGAGCAGAGCAAGGGGCCTGGGGAGTCAAGGGAGGGATTTAGGTGGTGGTGGGAGATACTCATCAAACATGCCTAAGTGCTCATGGAGATGATCTGATGGAGAGAGAAACTGGTCCTACAGGAGTGAGGGTGTGGAATTGCATGATGAGGCAAGAGGGGCTGGAAGGCAGAACATGAGGAGGCGAGATGCTTTCTGTAGAAGCAAGGGCACTTCTTTCACAGTGTAAGAGGGTTGGTGCAGAGTGTGGGTCCCCATGCAGGTAACTGGGCAAATCGGCTGATGGGAACAGGAGGGTGTCTCTTTTCTCAGGGAGGTAGGAGGCAATTAGGAGCTTAATGCATTTAAGGAACAGAAGAAAAACCAGTACAGCCAGAATATGGTCAGCAAGTGGGAGAGTGTTGGTAGCTGAGGTCAAAGATGTGGAGGATAGCAGATAGCAGATAGTGAATAGTGAATTGTTGATAGTGAACACGGAAGAGTACTGAGGGGTTTGAGAAAAGAGGAACTGTATGAAAGTTATTTTGGAGATGAGGAAAGGAAAAATGCCAAAGAAGTTTAGAAGAATTCTTCATCAAGTAGTGTTATGTGCTGATTTTGAGGATGGACTCAATCCAAGAGCACATTGCAGCTATTTGGCTGTTGGCCTGGGGTGAGCGGATGGTAAGCATCCCTGCAGTCTGTGCTTGGCCAGGCAGGTGAGAAGGTGCGGGAGTGGGGCAGTGAGCAGTTGGAGGAAGAGCAGCAGCAGCTGCCACCGCAGAAGCCACCAGAACGACGATGAGGCAGGGGATGGGGTAAGACTTCTCCTACCACCTACCTCTCTCTAATCTCCTGTCCATGCTGTCCATTGACCCAGCTGAAAATCAGAGGGCAAGGAAACCAGGCATGTGGTCCACAGAGCAGGAGGTGGGGGAGAGCATAAGGAAAGAACCAGCCCAGGAGGAGAGAACGGGCATGAGGAAGATGATGGATGATGCACAGATATTCTAGTGACAGCCCCCAGCTAATAGAAGATGTGCTGCTTGAGGCTGAGAACAGTGTCGTCAGTTCTTTTCCTCCCACAAAGTTTAGCACAGGGCACTTCATGTAAAGACCCAGCAAATGCTGGACCCAGTCAGGTGGTTGATGTGATTAAGTGCTCTGGCTACCTCAACTACCTATGGTTAGTGATTTACAAGATAAACATCCTCTAAATACACTGTAAGTCTCAAGAGCCCTGAGTTCTTACCTACTTGAAACCCAATAATCTCATATCTCATACTTGAATCAAGTGAATAATCTAAAACATATATTTAATTAAAACCACTTAATGCACAAGTTGCCATGTAAGTTGTAAAAGGAAAAAAAAATAGCAAACAACCTGCCTAAAGCAACAGGAGGACGGCCATAGGAACTGTGGAACACCCACTAAATGGAATTTCTGGAAATGTATAAACGATATTTATGAAAGATGTATAATAACAACAGTAAAAGTATATCCTGTGATGTTTACCGACAATGCAAACTTGCATACAGAAAATCTAAATTATGGAGGGAAAAAAGGCAAAAATTGTGTATACAAGAGATGGAGTGGAGAAAACCCCACAAAACTGAGATTGTAAATCTTTTCCCTCTTCTTTTTTTCTGTTTTACTGTATATTTCAAATCTTCAATAATTTTATTCTAAAAATATATCCTTAAGGAACCAATGGAAATCAGGAAGTAATAACACCTTTTGCAAAAGTGTCCATGGAATTTGGCAAATGGGACTCTTCCAGCATTTTCTCTCCCTGCCTCCATTGCTTGTGTATATACCTTGTATTTTTGTACCTAGGATTTCAATTCAGAAAGCTGTCTCATATGCATTAGAACTTGGTTGAAATAGTATTTGACACTTGAGATTCCAATATTTTGTAGCTCCAAACATGTCCACCACAATATGGTAACATCTAGTAAAAAATCTAGAAGAATTTAGTCGGCCATTAAAGTAGGTGATATCCACGTTCATGAGTTTCAGTGGATAATGCCACTGCGTGTTTAAAATATGACCTAATATGAGATGAAACAGGGATGGGATGTTCGGCCTGTTTTTAAAACTATCTCTGTTGGGTCTTGATTCTAGAAGAGACTCGCTTAGTTAGTTCAGGCTGTTAGAACAGAATACCATATACTGGCTGGCTTATAAACAACAGACGTTTATGTCTCACTATCCTCCGAAGTCCAAGATCAAGGCACTGGCAGATTTGGTGTCAGGTGAGAATTTGCTTCCTGGTTCATAGCTGGTATATTCTTGCTGTGTCTTCACATGGCAGAAGAGGTGAGGGAGCTCTCACGGGCCCTTTAATCAGGGCACTAATCCTATTAATGATTAGGTGGCCTAATAACCTCCCAGAGGCCCCACCTTCTAATACCATCTCACTGGGGGGTTAGGTTTCAACATACGAATTTTGGGGGGGACACAAACATTCAGTCCATAAGAGACTTTCTTCCAAGAAGCACCGAGTCAGTCACATGTGGAACAGCAGGAAGTGGGCTCCTTCTTAACCTACCAGCTTTTTACAGGCTAAGGGAACATACCAACTCCAGGAAACCCAATGCAATTTACTCTGCAGATTCCCAGAAACCTCAAGTCTCCAGGTGGTTCAAACCTCTTTTCACATTGGGTGTTGGGGGACAGTCTGAGCCTGTCAGCAGTACTGAGCTCTCATAACTTGTTCCATGCCACATTCGTTAGAGTGGATGTAACTTTTTATTATTACAGCCACTTATTTGAAGGCACATGACACCATCTGGAAGGGTTTTTCCAGGCAGTAGTAGCTGATCACTCAGGAATTCAACTATTAAAAAAAAAAACATTGCATTACTGTTTAACTCTGTCTCTCATGCTTGACAATACCCCTCATTCTGTCTGTGATGTGCCTTTCTTTTCTGTATCAGTCTTAAGGAGTAAGTCTCTTTGGGTGAAAGGTGCCTATACTTCCAGAAATTTCCATTCATGCAGACTCCAAACTAACACTTGGGAAAATTACCGATGTTATTGATTGTGTATAGCCTTATTTCAGAATCACAGTAGGTCTGAAGGAGCTTCCAGCATCACGTCCACATAACTGCCACTTATTGAGCAGAGCTTCCTTGCTGTGCACCACATGCTAAACTCTTCTTATGAGTTACAGTATTTTGCCCTCATTTACCACCCCGTGTGGAATGTGTTATCCCCATTTTATGGATGAGGAGGCTGAAATTTAGAGAGGTCAAATAATTCACTAAAAGCTCACCAGCTAGTAAGTAACAGAAGTGGACCCAGGTCTGGCAGACCCCCAAACCCTGTGTGCTTACCCTGCTTCCTCAGCATCCATCCCATGAGTGCGAGGGAGCCATGAGCCCTAGACGACCAAGGGCACATCTGTAGTCAACAAAATTAGGTCTCGGTCTATTTATCCTGAGGCGGCAAGGGAGGATGTAACCCCCCCAAAATTTGGGGAATATCTCAACAGGGAAAGGTGAATTTATGCTGGATGATTCTAAAGATGGATTAGAAAAGGGGGGCAGCTTCAGTTGCTCACTGTCAGGATGTGGGGCAGACAGCAGCTGGTATTTCACTCATCTTTGTTCTGAAGGGGAGGACTAAAGTGGGACGGGGGCTGTCAGTCACTAGAGAGCAGCAGTCCCCCGGAACCATCATGCAGAAGTCTTCTGGGCTGAAATACGGCCATGGGTAGAAACGTTTATGCAGTGCTGTCGTGACCAGTTGGAAGCATTACTTCTGTTTCATTAGGAGCATCATCGTCTTCCCATCAGCACGACTGAGCTTCACTTTCTTAAATGAAAACTATATGGCTGAGCCTCCCTGTACTAGGTGTTGGGGATGCAGCAGTGAACATGACACGCTCCTCCTCTCAAGAGGCCTAGAGGCTGGCGAGAGAGGGCCAGGGAAGGGGGTGGTCCATTACTGAAGGTGGTCTGTCCCCGCTTCGTGACCAGGCCTTAGTCCTATTTGTTAAAATCTGCTGTGCGCCTCCCTTCCTACCATCGGAAACGTTTGTGATGGTGAAATTAAAAAGGCAGACACATTGGCTCCAGCCCTATGGCCACTGCCCTGGTTATCAACTGAAATGGCCTCTCAGCAGAACTAATGGAACAGTCCAGCTCTATCCACCACCTATTCTCCTCCTTATCACCCCCAGAATGAGCTTTCTAATGATCCAAATCCTCTCACCAAATTTGAATCCTCCATCACTCCCCATAGCTTTCGGATTCAGCTCTCTTTCACAGTTCCCTGCCTGAACAGGCTTAGTTCCCATGATGCTCCAGGGGTGTCCCCTGTGCCATCATCCTGAGTCACCTGTGGTCCCCACTGAGACTCAGGCTCACATCCTTCTCTCTCTGCCTGGAAAGCCCTGCCCCAGACCATCTGCCTGCAAAGTAATCAATTATTTATCCTTCAAACGGAGCAGTGCCTGCTGCCTGAGCCCACCCCCTGGAACTTTTCCTGCCAGCAGGGAGCAGGTCTTCCTGTTTGCTCCCCCTGGACCGTGTTTAAAGGAAGTGTTCGGTAAGTAGTAGTTAATTATTATCATTTTTTTGTTGTTGTGCCTTCTCACCGGTCTCCTTACATTTCCTCTCTTCTCCCACTCTCCTCCCCCTAAACACACAGAAGGGTCTTAAAAGTGCACATCTGACCGTACCGCTCAGCTGCCTAAAATCCCCTTGCTCTTAGAGCAAAGCTCAGAATCCTTAAACTGGCCCCGGAGGCAGCACCTTCTCTGGTCCCTGTCCAGAACCAGTCCAGAACCAAAACGAGACTTTCAGAAGCTTGAAGGAGTGATGATGGTGCCTGTCTACAAAATGGGATGAAACACAAAGACAGTACTAAACCCCACAATAGACACATGGCCATTCTATAAAATTCTGATTTTTCACACAATGACCACTTTGGTGGTTTAAAAAATTTTTTTTCAAATATAATTCTTAAAAACATTCTTTCTTTGATGGCCCTGTTTTGCCAGCACTTGTGTCAGTTCCTCAGGAAGCATCCCCTGGATCCTTGCACGAGGACTGTCTCCCCATCCAGGGGGCTCACGGCATTGGCCACACTCAGCAATAAATAACTGTGGAGTCACTTGTTTCATGTCTGTGTCTCATGCAGGACACCTGTGCCCCATGAAGACAGAGATGGTCTGTCTTGTCCACCACAGTCCCCTGGTGCCTAGCGTGATGGGGACATTGACTGACACTCAGTTGATGGCTGTTGTAGATGAGTGTCTTCCTGATTGCATGCTCATCTTGTGTTTTCATCTTTATGTCCAGAAATTAGCTCAGGGTTTGTCACATAGTAGGTACTCAGTAACTATTTCCTATAAAATGAATGAATGAATGTTTTCCCCTTTGATCACACAGCAAGTCATTTTGGAACCAAGAAAAGGGAATAAAATAATCAATCCCATGTTCTTTTACTTGACTTGAATAGAAAATTTTAATCTCTCCAGAATTTCATCGTTTTCAAGTCTCAGTAGGCATATGAAATTTTTGGAAGCTCTACACTTTCAGTTTTCATCACAGTTCAAATCACCGTGCTCCATGTAAAATGGAATTTGTATTTCTTGATCAGTATGGGGACTTAGGCTCTCAAAAGAAAAACACAGCATCTCTCACTGAAGACGCTTTAACTCTACATCTGAGCGGAATCACTTCTCTCCTCTCTGAAGGAAGTCTTTGAAAATAAGTCATTGAAATTACTGACCTAGCAGATAAACAGAGCTACCCTAGACTTAACCTTCATTACTGGGCGCATGAAGCCTGCGTACCCTCTTGTCTGTGAAGGCTCACAGGATGTAAATGCCCTTCCAGCTGTGAGCCCTCTGGAGAGCAAGGCTTCAGCTGTTAATCTGTGCTTTCTGCCTGCAGTCTCCAGCATCAAAACGCAGCCTCTGGGACATCTTGAACAAGTAAATTACTGGGGAGCTTGAGTATCTTCTTTAATAACTACTTGCTTGAGAGAGGCTGACAGTTTTAAACTGGTGCATTTCCAAGTGACCTCGTCAGGCGTTTTAACGCGCTATGGGTTGAAGATGTAAGCGCCCTGAGCCCGAGGAGCCCGCAGAGCGAGCGCGAGGACCCCCGGGGCAGCCTTGCCGGACACGGGGCTGACACTCACCTGAAGGGAGCCCCACGGCATGGAAAATTGCTCTTCTGAAGGTTTTTCCTTTAGGTTTGTCTGCGATTGTGTAGAACCCTGGCTTTTCTTATCTGAGAAGTTAATATTGCTCCTAGTCAGAGGTTTTAATAAAGTGATACAGTGAGCTCTCAAAAAAGTGATCTTCTTCAGGCCCATTCTGATTTCCTCTCCTTTTTCCTTATGCTACTTGAACGTCGTGGGGTTTAATGTTCAAGATCACAGCAGGGAGAGCAGAGGCCACAGAAGAAGAGAGGGCATTTCACACAACTCCTGGGAAAACTCAAAGCTTGTTTCCAGTTTTTAAAAAGAAAACTCCTCAAAATTGCTAAGGGCAGAGAAGCCAGAAACTTCTCATCCTGGTTTAACGACCAGAACACCTTGGCTTATTCCCATTCAGATTTGGTTAGCATTCTCTTCCCAAAGAAACGGACCAGACTTAAAACAAGGACAAGGTGGACTAGTCACTAATTGAGCCTTCCTTCTCTCTCCCTTAGGGATGAGATTAACTACAAATCTACCACGTGGCTAACTAACTAACTAACCCTGCTGGTGGTTGTTAGGGTCTCTGTATCTTGGCCCAGCAGAGGGGCACAAGTGGAGAGACAACGGCACATCCCCAAATTCAGTTCCTTGAGATGAAGTCAAGGAACTGCATGTGTGCAGCTGTGTCTCCAAGCCTGTGACCGATTGTCCAGGCAGTCGATGGGCTATCTTGATTGTTCTTAGTTTGATAACACTTTGTAGAGTGCTTTGCCATATCAGTTCCTCCAGTCATTTTCAGTACTGAGTAGGGGGCACAAGAGTCATCCTATATCATTGCTTTGAAGTCACCCAAGTAAAATATTTATGAATTTCTGGTTACAGCGCTTCTAAAAGACTCTGTGATGGTCAAGGACAATTTAAAAATAAATTTCTTTTCGTCCAGTCTTACTTTTGGAAAGGGGTGCTACAGCAGGTGGGCACGGTATTCATGAGCACATTTCAATGCTGTGGAATCCCAGCTTGTTACAAGGCTGTTACTGGACACACAGTAGCCATTCGATAAATACTTGTGGAATTGGCACTGATTAGATAGACCGCGGGTCACAACCTGTCCTGTTGCACCAGTCGTTCACAGAACAAGCGTCAAATACAGCTCTCCCAGGAGGCAGGGGTTGAGGCAACCCACTAGGGTTAAGGCCTGTTTGGTCTCCCGTGCTGAATTTTTGTTAACAGATATTCTATTCCCCACCCACTGGAGCTACACAAATTAAGAATTTTAAATACAAATAGAGTAATTATGTATTATACTTGAATAATGGACAAAGTAACTGAGTAACACGTTATCTCTTAATAAATATGTTCAATCAAAACCTTAAGCGTTATTCTTTTTTTAAAAAATATTTTAAAAATTTATTTATTTTTGGCTGCATTGGGTCTTTGTTGCCGCGCGTGGGCTTTCCCTAGTTGCGGCGAGTAGGGGCCACCCCTCATTGCCTTGCGCGGGCCTCTCATTGCAGGGGCTTCTCCCGTTGCAGAGCACGGGCTCCAGGCGTGTGGGCCTAGTAGTTGTGGCATGAGGGCTCTAGAGTGCAGGCTCCATGGCATGTGGGATCTTCCCGGACCAGGGCTCGGACCCGTGTCCCCTGCGTTGGCAGGCAGATCCTCAACCACTGTGCCACCAGGGAAGCCTACGTTATTCTTATTTACTAAAAAATATTAATAACCACAGAATTCATGTTAACTTGTGCCATTTTATGGAGCATAATAAAGGGTTATATTTTTATTAACGCGAGTGACCTTGCATCTGTTTAAGAAAGTCTGTCTCCTGTCCAGGATGTATAAAATTAATAGACCTTAAGGGAGAAGGTTATTAGTATCTAACTCATATGATGCAGGAAGTATCACCAGTTGAATGTAATGTCCAAAAGCCAGATATTGGTTAAATACAAAATATGAAAAAGACACTTTTAATATTTAGATGTCAAACAAAATAATATATGCTGGTTGTATTTTCATTTAGTTTTCTTGCGCGGAGATGAGTTTAAAACTAAAGGGAGTGAGGGTGTGGAGAAGCAATTTAAGAAAATCAACATATTAAAAGGCACCTACCATGAGTGTAGTAAATACATTATTCAGTAGCAAAATTTAGTGAGGCTATATTTGCTTCTGAAGTTCTTACCAGCACCAGAAAGGAATTCTTTCTCCCTTAATCTATTTTCTGCTGCCTGACTTTACCCAAGCAGTTGTGACTTATTCTACTGATCAAACAGACTGAGCAAGATAATCTATGCATGGATGCTTTGGTGTAAAAGACATCTCGGGAGCAGTTCAACTTTCTAATTTTTAAAAAACAAAAGGGGCAAAAGAGAGGGGGAGAGGAGCAACGGTGCTTAACACGCAACTAATGAAATGCTAATGGGCACAAATGAATTTTGAAGGAACACAAACATTGCTTTGAAATTAATTATACCTCTTCCATTGTCTTAAAAGAATGGAAGATTGAAACCTGTATCGCGATGTTTACTATGTTTAATTTTCAATTGTTTCTTTGATGTTTCAGATAGAAAGATTTGCACCTGCAAAGAAAAAAGGTTCTGAACAGATTGCAAACACTCTGCAAACACTTCATCAGGAATGTTAGTTGTCAGCCTACCCCCAGCACAAGGGAGCCTTGATGATATCTTGTGTGCCTTTGACTCCTTTTGATTAATAAATGCAAACAATTTTTCTCAGTAACCTCTGTTGCAATCTATGCATGACAATTAGGGACAACCTCTGGTGAAGGGATGCACTGAGGTCTGTTTTCCCTTCTTCTGCTGCAGAATAAATAGTTGGTGTTTAATGCTTTTTGACAATTAGAGAATGAAATCTCTGCAGCTATGCAATTTCAGCAACTGTTTATTATTTCTGTTCCCTGCAATGAAGGATCAATGTTTATGACAGTTTTAACTCCACTCTGGGTGGACAATTTGATTATTTCTTTCCCTGAGTTTCATGTCCTAGTATTGAATTCTTGGGTGCAAATATCATTGGATTTTCACAAAACGGATTTGTGATGTTTCCGTCAAAACAATATATTGAACTGGCGTTATAAGGAAGCCACGTGTGACTCTCATGGAATATTCCATTGTTACTTCCCAAGGCAAAGACAGAGGCTGAAACTTGTGAGACAGTCGAGTTTGGTCCTGCTCTGTTAGACCTGCGCGGTCTCCTAGGAGTTTCGACTCGCCCAGGAAACAACAAGAGTCGGAAGTCGATGCAAAACGCAAGAGGTTTATTGAAGGCCGGTGCACCGGGGTTCCTTGGTCCTCACGCAGGAGGTCGAAGAAGGAACCCTTTTGGGCGCGAATATGTCAGTTTTATAGGTTCCCACTTCCCCGTATGTAAATTATAGATTTGGTTGTGTTCTCCTGCTGATTGGTCCCGGCTTAGGCTCGGACCAGAGAGGGAACTTGTCCCCAGCTGCCTGATTGGTCTTTGACAGACACCTTTTTTACATTTTGTTATCTCCCTCCTTCTCCCCAGCTGCCTGATTGGTCTTTGACAGACACCTTTTTTACATTTTGTTATCTCCCTCCTCGGAAGGGGGCCGGACATCCTGGAAATTCACCCATTGTCTAAGAAGCCCCTATTGTCTGGAGAGTTCTTAATCATTAGCTGGAACAATGTCCCTCGAGTCCCACATTCCCCCCTTTTTCTTGTGACTATTGATTCCAATCATGGAATCTCAACCTTCTGTATCCCAATAAGGTGCTCCTATAGCCAATTTACAAACATCAGGAAAAAGATCTGGCCACCAGGTCCAGGGGGGTGCAGTATGACTAATGGACCAGGTTACATCTCCAGTCTGAGAAATTACCTGCCAAGTTAAACGTTGGGGGAGGTGAGGGCTAAAATCACTTACAGCCAGTAAAGGCAGTAAAACCAAAATTATAAGTCTTAGGTTCGTAGAAGCTTGAGTTTGAGCGGGTTGTCGGTTCTTTGGGCCCGCCATCCTGATGATGCCGTCGCTGGTGCAGCCTTCACATGTGAAGCATGGATCCAGGCAGCGATGCCGTCCACTTTTATGGCCGTTGGGCTGGTGAGGAGGACGGTGTATGGTCCTTTCCATCGAGGTTCCAACGTCTGGGTTCGATGCCGATGGACGTATACGGAGTCTCCGACTTGGAAAGGATGAGTTTCTCCCGGTGTTCCCGGTTGGTAGGCCTTGGCGAGTTGGGACCATATTTCTTTCTGGACCAATTGGAGTCCCAGTAGCCTAGCATATAAGTCAGTGTTATTTTGACAATCAGGTTTTATTTCTTTTCCTAAAGTGAGGAGGGGAGGCGGGGCACCATATAATATTTCAAAAGGAGTAAGATGGTATCGGGAAGGTGTATTTCTAACCCGGAATAGGGCCAAAGGAAGGAGCACCGTCCAATCGGTACCGCCAGTCTCCAAGGACAATTTAGTTAGGGTCTCTTTTAGAGTCCTATTCATTCTTTCTACCTGACCTAAACTTTGGGGTCTATAGGCACAATGTAATTTCCAATCAGTCCCCAAATATCTGGCCACATCCTGACTTACCTGGGCGACGAAGGCTGGACCATTATCAGACCCTATTACCTTTGATGCTCCAAATCGAGGAAAAATTTCTTCTAAAATCTTCTTGGCTACTACAGCAGCTGTTTCTTTCTTTGTTGGGAAAGCCTCTATCCATCCTGAAAAAGTGTCTACAAAAACTAAAAGGTATTTATTACCATACCTTCCAGGACGCACTTCGGTAAAGTCCACTTCCCAGTAAGTTCCTGGGCGGTCCCCCCTGAGTCTCTTTCCAGTTTCAAGTTTCCCTTTGTGAGCATTTACCTGTTGACATGGGACGCATTCCTGCACAATTTGTTCAGCTATTTTGTCATTCCAGGGGTTTCGTACCCGGCTTTTTGTAACAAGGCTACCATCTTTTTAGTCCCCAAATGTGTCCATCTGTGCATCTGTTGTAACATGGATTCTGCTTGCTGAGGGGACAAAGTTCCTTTTGTTGTGGCCGGGATGATTTCTTCATCGCGGCCTGGTTTTTCAGGAACTTTATGTGACAGTCCTAAAATGACTTCTCCCGATGCTATTTCTCGGGCCACTTGGTCAGCCATATTATTTCCCCTAATTATTGGGGTATTTCCTTTTTGATGTCCAGGGCAGTGGATGATACTGACTTTAGTAGGAAGCATGAGTGCAGTCAACAAAGCCACGATTTCGTCTTTGTTTTTAATTTCTTTGCCACCTGAAGTTAGTAGCCCTCTCTGTTGGTAAATGGCACCGTGGATATGAGCGGTAGCAAACGCATATCTACTGTCTGTGTAGATGTTTACTTTTTTATTCTCTGCCATCTCTAATGCCCTCGTCAGGGCAATTAATTCAGCTCGTTGGGCTGAGGTCCCTTGTGGTAGCGCCGCTGCCCATATGACTTGATTTCCGTCTACCACGGCTGCCCCAGTTCGACGCTTACCTTCCTCCAGGAAACTGCTCCCATCCGTGAACCAGGTGAAATCAGCATCAGGGAGGGGCAGGTCCATCAGATCTGGCCTACTGCCGTGTGCTGCGGCTAGTACTTCCTGACAATCATGTATGATGGTGGAGCCTTCCAAGTCAGGATCAGGTAGCAAGGTGGCTGGATTGAGTCCTGTGGCTGGAGCAAACTTGATGCGATCTGAGTTTAGCAACAGGGTTTGGTAATGGGTCATCCTGGCATTAGTTAGCCACCTATCCGGTGGTTGACGGACTACATTTTCCAGGGCATGAGGAGCTGTTATCGTTAGATTTTGTCCTAAAGTTAGTTTGTCAGCATCTTTGACTAGAACGGCCACTGCAGCGATTATCTTTAAACAGGTGGGCCATCCTGATGCCACAGGGTCCAATTTTTTTGACAAATAAGCAACTGGGCGATTCCAGGGACCCAATTTCTGAGTCAATACTCCTTTTGCAATGCCCTTATTTTCGGCCACATATAAATGAAAAGGTTTGGTTACATCTGGCAGTCCTAGGGCTGGAGCTGAAAGTAAAGCTCGTTTGATTTGGTCAAAAGCCCGTTGTTCCTTATCGCCCCAAATGAAAGGAGTGCTGTTTTTGGTTAGGGGGTACAATGGGGCTGCCAGCTTAGCAAACCCTGGAATCCATAGTCTACAGAATCCGGCCGTCCCCAAAAATTCTCTAACCTGCCTGGCGTTTTTGGGAGCCGGAATTTGGGCCACCATATCCTTTCTGCTCTCCGTGAGCCATCTTTGCCCCCCTTTTAATAGATACCCCAGGTAACTGACCTGTTGTTGGCATATTTGTGCTTTCTTGGCTGAGGCTCTATATCCCAGGGTTCCAAGTTCCGTTAACAGTTTTTCAGTACCCTTGATACAATCTTCTTGGGTCTCAGCAGCTAATAAAATATCATCAACGTATTGGAGTAATGTTACCTGGGGATTTGATTCTCTGTATAATGCCAAATCCTGATGGAGGGCTTCATCAAAGATGGTCGGGGAGTTCTTAAATCCCTGAGATAGCCGTGTCCATGTCAGCTGACCAGACATTCCCGATGTTGGATCTTTCCATTCGAAGGCAAAGTAGGGTTGGCTCAGGGGAGAGAGTCTTAAACAGAAAAAAACATCTTTAAGGTCCAAAACAGTATACCACGTATGTTGAAGTGGAAGAGTGCTCAGGAGGTTGTAAGGGTTTGGAACTGTGGGGTGGAGGTCTGCCACCCGTTTGTTTACCTCTCGTAGATCCTGCACCGGCCGATAATCATTTGTTCCTGGTTTCTTTACCGGCAGGAGAGGGGTGTTCCATGCTGATTGACATCTTATTAAGATGCCCAAGTCTAGTAGCCTCTGTATATGGGGACGGATACCGTCTTTGGCTTCTCTACTCATGGGGTATTGACGGACTGTTATTGGGGTGGCAGTTGCCTTGAGTTCCACTAGCACCGGGGGCCGATTTTTGGCCATCCCCATTCAGGCAGTTTCTGCCCAGGCTTGAGGGAACCGAGTTACCCAATCAGTAACATTAACTCGTGAGGATGAAGGCTGCTCGTATAATTTATATTCATCTTCTAATTTCATAGTCAATATTTGAAGTAACCTTCCCTTATTATCAGTTATGGTGGGACCTTCTGGCTGAAAGTGGATTTGAGCCCCTACTTTGGAGAGTAAATCTCTTCCCAGCAAAGGATAGGGGCATTCCGGAATAATCAAAAATGAATGGGTTACTCGTCCAATCCCAAGATCTACTGTCCTTCGTGTGGTCCATGAATATTGTTTATTCCCAGTGGCTCCTTGTACCCATGACCTTTTAGCTGAGATAGGACCTTTTGAGTGGAGAAGGACGGAGTGCTGGGCTCCGGTATCTACCAAAAATTGAACAGGTTCCCCCTCCACTTTAAGAGTTACCCGGGGCTTGGGGAGAGGGTTCGAGCCCTGACTTTCCTAGTCGTCTTCTTTCAATGTTAAGATTTTGTTTTTGGTTGGCCTTCCTCCATTCTTTTTCTTAGGGCATTCTCTCGCCCAATGTCCTTTTTCTTTACAGTAGGCACATTGGTCCTTGTCTAATGGCTGCCTTCTGTCTGCCGTTCGCCCTTCCTGCCTACTTCTATCCCCTATATTTCTTCCTCCAACCAGTGGCCAGTATCTTACTTAAATTCCTCTCCTGTCTCTTATCCCGTCTTATTTCACGGGCTTCCTGCTCTTTCTGCTTTCTTTCTTCCTTCTCTTCCTCTGTTTCTCTTTTGTTATATACTTTATCTGCCTCTTTTACTAACTCCTGAAGCGAAAATCCCTGCAAGCCATCTAGCCTTTGTAATTTCTTCTTAATATCAGGGGCCGCTTGATCTATGAAAGCCATCGCTATAGTAGCCCTATGTCCCTCCGAAGTTGGATCATAAGGGGTAAAGCGTCTAAAGGCTTCCATTAAACGTTCCAGGAACACAGTTGGCGATTCCTGGGGCCCCTGAGTTACTTCCCTTACCTTAGCCAAATTAGTGGGCCGTCTGGCCGCTCCATGGAGACCCGCCACCAGAGCCTGGCGATACATTTTCAGGCGCTCCCTACCTTCCGGGGCATTGAAATCCCAGTTTGGCCTGACGAGTGGGAAACCAGCATCAATCTCATTAGGCAGCTGGGTAGGTTGCCCATTGGCGCCTAATACATTTTTTCTGGCTTCCAAAAGAACCCGTTGCCTCTCCTCAGTCGTTAGGAGAGTCTGGAGCAGCTGCTGACAATCATCCCATGTGGGCTGGTGGGAGAAAACAAGAGATTCTATTAAAGCGGTAAGGGCCTGTGGATTTTCGGAAAAAGTTGGGTTATGCATTTTCCAATTATAAAGATCTGCAGAGGAAAAGGGCCAATATTGGAGAGGTCTATTCCCTTGGCCATCGCGGGGGCCATATTCTCTAAGAGGTAGGGCAGTGGAGTCCGGGGAGATAGCCCTCCGGCTCCTAGTGCCCACTGAGGGACCCCTTTCTTCTTCCATCATGGATGGTTCCCTTGGTGCCGAGGGCAGTGGAGCTGGGGGTCCTCTAGGTGGTAGGGGATTCGGGGCCGGAGGATAAGGGGGTGGGGAATCCAAAAGAAGCAAATCGGACTGCGGGTCAGGATAAATCGCCTTCGGTAGATCCGGGGCGTCGGGTAGCTTCTCCGTGTTGGGGTTTTTCTTTAAGGCTAATATCTCCGACGCTGCTGATGTATGCGCGGACGTACCTGTTGAGGAAACAAAGGGCCGGACCCACGGAGGTGGGGAGAGAATTAAATCTTCCCAGACCAAGACATATGGTACTTGGTCTGGATGTCCGTGGGGATCTATATTAAATATCTTAGACTTCAGCAGCTTAATCTTGTCTAATAAAAAGGATCCTTCGGGGGGCCATCCTATCTGAAATGTTGGCCATTCAGAGGCACACAAAGTCTGCCACTTTCCTTTCTTTACCTCTACCGAAAAATTATGGGCTCTGGCCCGAACTTCGGTCCAATAGCTTAGGGTAAGGGAAAGAGGAGTCGTCATAGTTTGTCCCATTGTCGTCCGTCAGAGAAGAAGAATAGACCACAATACAGAAACAGTTAAAACTCCACGAAACACATATACGTATGGGCCACCGCGAGCTCGCTTCAAAACCGAAACTTCTTCAGATGCCAGTTACCACCAAGGGAACTGCCGAAACCGAGTGAAGGGGAGACAGAGTTTGCCTCTCCTTCCAGATGAGCCACTAGGGCGTCCCCTAGGGCTCATGGACGCCGGCTATTAGCACGTCTGCCTAGCCAGAGGTCCTATACAGATTCCATAATAAGCCGATTCTTACGGCTTTCCTCCGATAATGGCCCACAAAGAACAAGGGACAAACAGACAATCAAGCTCGAGCTTACCTGGTACCTCCAACTCCCGGTGTTCTTGTGGTCCGGGGCGAGTGGAATCCCGGACGAGCCCCCAAATGTTAGACCTGCGCGGTCTCCTAGGAGTTTCGACTCGCCCAGGAAACAACAAGAGTCGGAAGTCGATGCAAAACGCAAGAGGTTTATTGAAGGCCGGTGCACCGGGGTTCCTTGGTCCTCACGCAGGAGGTCGAAGAAGGAACCCTTTTGGGCGCGAATATGTCAGTTTTATAGGTTCCCACTTCCCCGTATGTAAATTATAGATTTGGTTGTGTTCTCCTGCTGATTGGTCCCGGCTTAGGCTCGGACCAGAGAGGGAACTTGTCCCCAGCTGCCTGATTGGTCTTTGACAGACACCTTTTTTACATTTTGTTATCTCCCTCCTTCTCCCCAGCTGCCTGATTGGTCTTTGACAGACACCTTTTTTACATTTTGTTATCTCCCTCCTCGGAAGGGGGCCGGACATCCTGGAAATTCACCCATTGTCTAAGAAGCCCCTATTGTCTGGAGAGTTCTTAATCATTAGCTGGAACAATGTCCCTCGAGTCCCACAGCTCTAAACCCCGTGGCCTTCCCTTTGGAGTGGCTAGCAGTGCTTTAGCAAGATATGACGTTGTTGTAGGTGTCAGGGCACCAGGGCACGTCCAGCCTTCTGGAACTGCAGTGGCTAGACTTTTCTGCTGCCGAGGAGCCTCTGCAAAATGTGGAGATGGTGGCAAAGGGAGGGCAGGGCTGCAGCAACACACAGCTGCAGGAGACAGGTCCCCAGGGAATCTAGAATGGACAGTGGCCTGAGACTGTGCAATGCACTCAGAGCTCTGGCGTATTTGTGTACAGCCCGAGAGGTCACAGCATGCCAAGGGGCCAGGGTACAGAGAAAAGAGCCTGAACCTTAGAGACGCTGGCACACGTGGGTGTGGATCCAGGGGTGTGATCCTGTGGCTTCTCCAGTCATCCATTCATCTTTCCCTCGCTTAGCGATTCATTCAGTTACTCAGTGCATGTTCACTGGGTCCTCCCAATACACAAGTCACCCAGGGGCAGCTGTGGAAAGCTGGTGGCCCGATGGAAAGGAGGATGCATTGGCACGTGTTTTAGTCAGTTTGGGCTGCCGTTATAGAATACTACAGACTGGGTAACTTAACAACAGAAATTTATTTCTCACAGTTCTGGAGGCTGTACATAAGTGCTCAGGGTGCCATCATGGTCAGGTTAGGGCCCTCTTCTGGGTTGCAGACAGCCGTTTTTCTCATATCCTTACATGGAGGAAGGGGTGAGGGAGCTCTCTGGGGTCTCTTTTATACGGACACTAATTCCATTCCTAAGGGCTCCATCCTCATGAACTTATCACCCCACAGGTCCCTCCTCCTAATAGTACCACATTTGAGGCTTGGACGTATTTCTTTTTTTTTTTTTTTTTCTTTAACTGCACCGTGCTGCTTGTGGGATCTCAGTTCCCCTACCAGGGATTGAACCTGTGCCCTCGGCAGTGAAAAATGTGGAGTCCACCATTGGACCACCAGGGAATTCCCCTAGAGGCTTGTATTTCAACATATGAATTTGGGGAGAGTACATTCAGTCCAGAAGCTCAGGCTGTGGCTGGTCAGTGGGCTAAGGACTAGACCAAGGCTTGCTCAGGGCAATGGAGGCTTGTTTGAGTGCGGGGAGGACGTGCTGCTCAGAGACAGGCTTGGGAAGTGCTGGACGTGCTGGACAGAGCTGCTGTGTGGCCAGAGGAGGCAGTGCCAGCTTCTCAGACCAGACCAGGCCAGGAAGGCCATCAGAGTATTCCCGGGGCCTGCGGAAGTTGGGACGTTGGGCAAATTACCGTAACCCCTGGACTGTCACTCTGTCTTGAAACCAGGGACCATAATACCTGCCAGGAGACTGGTTGGGTGGCTTTAATGAAATA
Source organism: Delphinus delphis (assembly GCF_949987515.2). Lineage (NCBI taxonomy): Eukaryota > Metazoa > Chordata > Mammalia > Artiodactyla > Delphinidae > Delphinus > Delphinus delphis. The sequence continues at coordinate 6,846,119 of NC_082698.1, forward strand.
GTGTATATAAAGCAAGTGAAACAGAGGATGTGCTAACAAATGGCAGATGTAATGACTGATACTGTCACAATTAATCTCCACTGGACGTAACACTCTTGTGAGGGTCTCACTTGGCTGACTATACCATATGTTCCTCTCCATCTCTGCAGTCTTTAATTTTTTTAATTTGTCTTAATGAACTTGGCATCTGTGTATTTGTTACCATGAGTCACCTCAAATAATTTTTAGAAATGGATGGGGGTACATTGTAAGTAAATATAGTTATCTGGGATAATAAGTAGATTGCATGTCCTACTGATGAATTGATCCATTCATCTTTTTTTCAAGGTGTTCTCTATTCAGAAAAGGATAAAATATCTGGGAGAAAAATAAGATGGAAGAGAGAAGAATTTCAATTTTATTCTTGTTTTAATTAATTAATCTTTTTATTTTTGGCTGCGTTGGGTCTTCTTTGCTGCGCATACAGGCCTTCTCTAGTTGCAGCAAGTGGGGGCTACTCTTCGTTGTGTTGTACGGGCTTCTCATTGCGGTGGCTTCTCTTGTTACAGAGCGTGGGCTCTAGGCATGCAGGCTTCAGTAGTTGTGACATGCGGGCTCAGTAGTTGTGGCTCCCAGGCTCTAGAGCACAGGCTCAGTAGTTGTGGAGCACGGGCTTAGTTGCTCCGCGGCATGTGGACTCTTCCCAGACCAGGGTTCGAACCCATGTCCCCTGCATTAGCAGGCGGATTCTTAACCACAATGCCACCAGGGAAGTCCCAAGAATCTCAATTTTAGGTTATTACTTGTAATGGGATGAATTGATAGAAGAAGTACACAAATTTTATGTAAAATATTTGTGTGATATAAGTGTACTGCTGTCATTGGATAGATCCATATTATGTTCCAGCTGGCAATCAGTGTGGCAGGGGTTCAATGTGAAGAATGATTGCAGGTGATAAATACTCCATCCTTCATACACAGAGCCGATGTTCTGGACCCACCAACACTTTCATACACTGGCGCTTTCTAACTCATGATATCGGAATTCCAAGTGACTGTGGGAAATGAGAGGCCAGCGTATGTGAGCCCACGTGGGACCAGGTGGGGCCCGAGAGATGCAGTCCTCTTCCAGAGGGCGGATTTGGGAGGGAATGTCCAAGAGCAGGAGTCAGACAAGCTTAAGCTTGCATCCCATCTGCCACTAGCTTTCCAGCGATGTGACATTGCAAAGAAAGACTTTTAGCCTCTCTCCGGCTCAGTTTCCTTATCTGTAAAATGGGTGAAAATAACACCCACCTCAAAGCATTTTACAAGTTAAGATACTTGCTGAGCACCTCACCCTTAGTCTGGTATACAGTTAATATGTAATAAAAAAATTCTTTTGAAGAAAGATAGCGATAATAATACTCTCAAATTTGGCCTCATTAATACAAGATTTCTACTGATATTATAAGCCTTGGAGATGCTTTCAGAAAATAAACTTTAAAGTAAATTTGGATTAATGAAATGAGGTGATAGAAGCCTAAGAGTCATCTTGGATCTGAATTAGTAAGTGAACAGCCACACGTCCTTATGCGGAGGATAATTACTCAGGACGAGCTGCATTTGGCTGACGCAGGTTTGGCCTTGGCCGGGCAGCAGTGATGCGGGGTTTTGAATTTTGGCTGGGCCATTCTTGGTTGAGATTGAGGCAAGAAGGGGGTCGGCAAGGACTGTGTTCTTCTATGAGATGTGCCCCCAGGAGAGAGACATGCTCCGTCTAACCCCTGGTAATAAGCCCCATGTGAACCAGGTGCTTACTCAAGTCCTGTCCTCAGGACGACCCCCAAGGGAGGAACTATTATTCTTCCCATCTCACAGATAAAACGGAAAACAGACTTAGGCTCAAGGGCACACAGAACAGGTAGTGTGAGGTTTGACCCCGGGCGGGGGGCGCTCTTAGCCATTGTCCCTCCCCAGGTGGGTACTGAGCCTGCGAAGTTGTGTTATGAAGATAGAGGCGAAGGTGTGTTATGAAGATAGAGGCGAAGGTAGCATGCCAGTGAAGACATTCCACAGAGACGAGCTACATCACCGATTTTATTTCATAGTTACCAGCGTCAATGTAGAGAGAAATAATATTAAGTGTATAGCAATAGATAAAAATACCTTTAGAAAAGAGAGATAATTAAGAAGTAAGGCTGGAAAAAGCTGGATTATTTGAAAGAAAAATTGTTAGGATGAAAGGAGATACCCTCTGAGCAGCCAACAGAAGAGTGAGGAAAGCAGTTCTCCGGGTAGGAGGAGAATGTGCAGCCTTTGGGAAGTGTTGACTTGGGACACACTAGTAACAGAAGAGTCTGCGGCCGTTATGGATTGAGCCCGCCATGGGCTCCTGGTGTGAACTTGTTATCGGAGTATTTTATAGTCCACCTGACCAAAAAGAGCAACTGGACTGTGAAATGATAGAGCAAATAAAAAAAGCCGTAAAAGAGCCAGAGTGATAGTAATGGGAGATTTTTAAGTACCTGAGCACAGAGCAGAGTGCATTAAGTGGATGAAATAAAGCTTGAAGCGTGTGTGGAAGAGGCTTTGGGGATGGGAGAGTGGGAGGTGGGGAGGAGGGTGGTGAGGAAGGAGGGAAGTTTCTCTGGAGGGGACTGTTTAACTCAGCATCTAATGTATTACTGCCTAACACAGAAGGTATAATGAAAATGAGCATCTGCATTAGCAAGTTTGTTCCCATGGCAGGTCAGCCCAGTCCTTTCTCTTGGCCTCTGCCCCCAAGGAAAGTCTTCTGTGTCTAGCTTTCTGCATCCTTAGAACGTTCCTGCACAACCTCCAGTTCATCCAACCCACAACCCAGGCATTTTGAGGGGGTGGGGGGGACTGGAATCCCAAGATCAATGTCAGCATCGATTCCTAAATTCACCACATTGCAGCCTTGTTCTGATTGCACTGGTTAGTGTATTTATTTAAAATTTAGATTACATTTCTGGATTATAGTTTTAAAACATGTTTCTGAATACGTCTCAGAGTGAGTGCTTCCTATACCAGTAAATTAATAAATGCATTTCTTCAGGGTGACCGCCAGGCCAGCCATGTGTCAAGCACTCATGTCCTGCACTGAGGGGCTCAGGCTGCAGGACAGGATGCCCCACACTCACACCTGCTGAGGCAGAGGTGGGCCCAGGAAGCCCCACAGTAAATCCTCGGTGATCGGTGATGGGTGAGCAGTGAAGCAGTGAGCGTGGGGTAGTAAGGGAGCTCGGGCAGGAAGAAAGCCCCTGTCATTCTCTCTGCTTTCAGGATGGTTAGTGAACCGAGCTGCCCCCGGCCCTGGGGTAAGCCTGATCTAAACTCTCAGTCTGAGTGTTGAGAAATGGAATCCCATTTGCCAGCCCAAAGGCCCAGAAAACAGGACAGTGTGGGTAGTTGCTCAGCCCAGCTGTGGCTGAGAGTGCCGTGTGTTAACACGAGTTGATTATTTGAGGGTGTAACAGAGATGCCAAATTCTGAGCTTGTGGATGCAAGAGGCAGAGTGGATGGGGAAGAGTCCAGGGTCCACACTGCCACACAGGAGCACCAGGCATGGCGCGGGAGGCCGGGATCTCCTCGGGGTCAGGTCTCGCCTCTGCCCTGGTCCACTATTCCCTCTCTGAAGAGTGATGACTGGGCTCCAAGGTTGTCGGGAGGAGAAAAGTCTCCCCGCATCTCCCTTACCATTTGGTTCAGTTTCCTTTGTTTGTAAAGCACTTTGTTCTAACACACCAGACTCCAAAAGACTGCTTAGCTTTCCCCTTCACAACACAAAAATAAAATGCTGGCAAAATATTATTTTAGCTATTTGTTCTGAGATGATGCTTTCCATTTTCAGGAAGTTAATAATGGGCTCTGAGGGGATTTTTCCTGGGCCCAGTAGCAATGTTATAAAATTAAACATCCATGTGAGTGAAGGAAATTGAAATAATTATCTTGCAGAGTGGAGGGAAGCCTCTTCTGCTCCAGCGCGCACCCTCAGCCCGAGCGCGGCAAGGTAACCCCTAACAACCTCACTCCAAAGCGTAATTCCTCTTCAGCGTTAGGCGTCCACCAACGTTTTGAAGCTTCATCCCTCTACATTATGCCTCCAGTAAGCACTCTGCTTTTCCTGGTGGCCCTCCAGGACTTTGTGAGGCAGAAGCAAGACAGCTCAGGGGTTATGTGATGGACACCACATCCCTTTAGGTACCACCTGAGATGGCCCCTGGCTCCGCCTCCCATCACCTGCCTGGTGCTCACTGCTTCCCTCACCTTCCGTGACCGAGGCGGCTGAACACAGAGACTGAGGTTTAGGGAAGGAGATTTTCTTGTCCTGTTCGGGCCAATCTCTAAGAATGGGCTAAACAGCAGTACCTGGAAGTGTTCAGACTGGAGACCAAACTACATTAAGGGCTTCTAAGTGGGAAGGGTGTGGGCAGTGGACCCCAGGATGGCTCACTGCACGGCAATGTGCCTTTGGTCATGGCGCGGAGGGCTTCATTCCCTCATTCATTCATTCATTCATTCAGGAGAGTCCTGGCTCTGTTTTTTACTGGCTGTGAAATCTTAGGCAACTTCTGAATCTGTTTCTCCATTTCTTTTTGTAAGTTTCAGGGACTGGTGCCTACCTCAATTGATTGGGAAAATTAGAAGAATTCAGGTGAAACCCTTGGAACAGTGTTTGGTGTGTAATAAACACTCAGTAAATATTGACCATGATGATGACTATGGTGATTGTATCAGCAGGGGTCCAGTCAGGGAAACAGAAACTACACTAGTTATCTTAACAGAGAGAATTTAATATGAGAAACTGGTTAGCAAGGATTGGTGGACAGAAGTGAAGGGGAATGCAGGTAGTAACTGCAGGAAGCAGCCACCACCCACTGGGGCTGGGGGAACATTGAGATGATTATGCATATAATATATATATAATTATATACATTATGCGACCTGTGCCCTTGGTGGAGAGAACCTACAGAGCTGGGACTCAGACCTCTGGGTTGGGGAGTGAATGCCTAAGGGCATGATGAAAACCTCAGGGAATGTAGAAAGGAAAAAAAAAAAGAAAACAAAACCTGGAAACTGCTTGGGAAACTCTGGCAGGAAGAGCCAGCAAGAAGGAGCAAATCCCTCCTCCCTCCTCCTGCCACCTGCCGCCTGCCCAGGCTCTCTCTAGCGCCCCCTATTGAGACCAGCTGGCAAAGGAGAGCTGGTGTTTGCAGAAACAGCCCCCGACTCCAAGGGGAATATGGCGGCTGGGTTTGGAGGTTAGACACAGAGCTTGATAACAGACACAGTGCAGGTGGGGATGATGCCAGTGAAGCAGGTTATATCAGGGAACAAACCCGAAAGGGTCTCTGCCCTTTGTGCAGCTTAGGGCTCCTGAGGTGGGCAGATATTTATACACAGAAATAAATAGGTCATTACACAGTTTGATGAATTCTGAGAAGGACACGAAGAGTAGGACAAATTTGGATGGGGTGACCTGTGAATGCCTCTCTGAAAAGTTTGTTTAAGCTGAGATGTGAAGTTCTCCACCTACAGAATGTGGGGATGGGGTGGGGAAGGGTGTTTTCTAAGCAGAGGGAACACAGACAAGTAGCCAGAGGTGGGAAGAATTTAGTGTCCCAGTGGGACTTGGTCTCTTGCTAGGTCCAGATGTTCCTGGTAAAAGGTTCTTATCTCTCATGGCAGAAAGAATTCAGAGACGAGACAGGGAAGTTAAGAAAGCAAAGTGAAAATTTAAGTGATAGTACACTCTTGAAGAGAGAGCAGGCAGTTTCAGGTGAATAGCTGCCCTGAGTTTCTTTGGCAAGCTGTGTATGTGGGGCATAGAAATGAAGGGGCAGAATGTTCACTGGAAAGGGAGGGGTTTGGGGGTTGTATTCCCTGGGTTTCATCTCACCGCCACCTTCCCCAGGGGAGGAGGGATTTTCGTCCTTATTTAGCTTTGATCGGAAGTGTCATGGCTTCGGTGCCTGATGGGTACTTATTATCTGCAAGTCTCATTTTATTGTAATGAAGCATAATGAGCAACAAGTTACACTGAGGCGCTGGAGATTCCCCCCTTTTCCTACCTTTCTTTGTCTGTCTCCAGGACACTTATTACCCTAACGTGTGGTTTACTGTCAGTCTGGAAGTTTCTGCTTTTCTTTGCCCATGGACCCCTGCTGTTTGCAAGCTGCATGGTTTCCTGCCGTTTGGCCCCTGTGCCCCTTTCTCTGTTCATATGTAGCTACCTGCCTGCTGTGACACAGACAGAGCTGAGAGGAGGGGTGGAGGTTCTGTCCAGCTCCCCCTTGACCCCGGGGCCCCCAAGGGCAAGGGACGCTTCCTGGAGCTTCGGTTTTCCATCTCTGCAGAGGGCAATATCACCCTCACTCTCCTCCCAGAGATACTGTGTGTGCAAATGACATAATGGATAGAAGTACTTTTTCAAAGCACCATGCAAATGCAAAGTAGAGATACCATTGTCTAGAGCTCACATCAATCTGATGTTTCATCATGGTAGTAGGGATCACATTGGAAAAATCCATTAGTGGAATCTCCTGTGCTAGAAGATTCCAGTTTGGATTTTAGCCCAACCATGGACAATTGTAAGCTGTCCAGCTAGTACATATTAAATGGCCCCGTTTGCTGACTAAAGTTCGTTTACCTCGATGGCTCTTAGTTTCCACAATTGCTAATCTTTCCGCATAAAAATACCTGCGGCAGCCCTGCTCCCAGGGCCCTGCATTTATTTGCTTCATGTGTATTGGTTTTTGTCATACTTCTGCTAAGAACAGTTTGCGTAATAAGATGGAATGCTTTACTTTACTCCATGGTAACACGTCTGTTCTTGGAATCAGGATTCACTCGTTCATTTGTTTGTTCAATAAATACTTGAGCACCCATTATGTGTCAGCACAGATTCTGAGTTACGATGCTTTCTTAATAAATCTTGTTTCTATTTCAAAATGTTCTCTTAGATTCACATGTATAAAACTCCACAAATCCATTTATCAAGGAAAATTTGGGGACCAATGGTTAGTTTTCAGTCTTGGCACTGTTGATGGATCTGTTGGATAATTTCCAGCAAGTCATTAGGAGTAAGTATCCTCTGTGTTCCATGACGTGCTCGCTGTTCAGCCACATCTATCCCCACACCAGGCAAGTTCTGCTTTGCAGCATTTTGTGAGGGCTTCTCTCCCTGGGGAGAGTGTCCAGTGGCCCGCAGGTGGGTGGTTCCTGTGAACCTTACTTCCCAGATGACAAATGAGTTTTGAGCCAAGAAGGACAGCTGGGACTGGAGGCCAGGTGAAGCTGGGAAAAGTCATTTGCTAGATTCCACCAAGAAGGACTGAAACCAGAGGACATTGTCAAGTGGCCACATGCCCAGGAGAAAGCCGGGGTGGAGGATGGGGAGGGGTCCCAGCTCAGCATTTGGCACTGGGGGCTCAAGCGGCGATGTTTAGAGCCAAATACATGGAGCCTGCTCTCTATCCTTGGGACGTTAGTTAATGAGGGGTGTTTATCTCATTTACTGCTATGTCCCAAGCCTTTTATGGCCACCCCGTGCATATCTGAATGTGCCAGCAGTCCGCGCCTGAGTACCTCCTGACATTTAGTGCATGCTGGTGACATTTTTCCCAGCAGTCACCAGATCCTGAATTGTTTTAATGAACCATTCCATTTTACCCACCAGGATGCCGCCTTACCTGAGTTGTAACCCAGACACAGCCCTCACTCATCGTTCCGGCTCGGTGGGGACCAGTCAGCACCGCCAGGCTCTTTGTTTTCCCAAATCCGTGGTTGGGGCATCTGCAGATTAGCTAATGGAGGGTGCTCCGTCTTGCCAAATGTTAATGGTGTAAAATGTGATCATTTTGCTGACAAACGTAAACAGGTTTCATTCTGACTTGCAGTAGAAATAATCCCTCAGTTTTGCACCCTGGGAACAATAGATTTTGTTGATGTTGATTACTCCATTTCTAGCTCCTTCCAGTGATACAGTGATTCTTTCAATTGCAGCTTTGAGGTGATATGTATGTGATGTTTTCTCATTAGCACCCTCATGATAGATACAACGAATTCCGTGTCTGTATTGCACCATCTTATAACCGCAAATAAATCTGTTAGAGCAGTAGCTGCAAAGACATTTACTGGCCCACTCTTGCCTGCTCTGAGAAGTTTCTTTTCCCTCCTCCAAAGTCATGAAGAGCTCAGAGGTCTGTGAGATGATGCTCCACCCTCATGTGTTACTTTCCTGTTCAGTGCAACTCACCAGGGAAATAACTTTTCGTTTTAACCTTGGGTTAATATTAATAGTCTGGGAATTTTTCCAGAGAAGATCATTTTACACACCTCTCCACTTCTGCAAATGTATGCAAAATGTACCCTCCATGTAGCTCTCATTATGACATTTCTCCCCCAATTCTAGTGAAAGACCTGTTTAAAATTACATAGGGATTTGGCATTAGATTTCATACTTAAGGAGCCCACTGGTAGGACTCTTTTTGACGGCCTCTAAATTCACAGTGAGGAGTTCATTAATTTATATTGTGTCTCTACTACAGTCCTAGGCCCTGGGGAGACTGAGGGGAGCAAAGCCCTCCTCAGGGAACCTACAAGCTGGTGGGAGAGATGGAAAGGTCATGCTGATTGCAGCATGATCACGGAAACCTGGTGAGAGCTGGACGGGAACAGGGGCTCCAAGGACAGGTGACCAGGTACCTGAGGTCGCTGGGAATGTCAGGGCAGCTTCCCTGAGGGAATTCCGTATGGGCAGAGTTCTGAGGGCTGCATCGGCCTGACAGTGAGGGTGAGGAAGCTCCCAGGTAGAAGGTGAGCAGAGGTCCAGGGGATAGGGGAGAAGGGAGAGAGGAAGCCTCTGTATAGGAACAAGCAGAGGCAGGAGGCTGGGACCATGCAAACCCCATTGGTCCTGGTGAGAACTTGGATCTCCATCCTAGGAGCAGAGAGAGGCAGAGGAGGGAATGGGTGGTGGAGACACCGCTAGGTTTCTAGTTTGAAAACAATCACCCTGGTTTTGGCTGGAAAATGGATTGGGGATGTTCAAGATGGCATGTGGCTTTCTTAGGAGTCCAGGAAGGAAGTGGTGGTAGCTTGGACTGGGGTTTTCGAGGAAGAGGAAAAGGTGCACATGGATTGGGAAGACATTTGGGAGGTAGGATGGGCAGGACTTGGTAGTGGATGGAAGAGGAAGTGTTAAGGATGGCTCTGCCGTGCTTGGCTGGTGCAGCAATTCATTGAAACAGGCGACACTGAAAGAGGACCTGGTTACAGAGAAGGACTGTGAGTTCGAGGTGCCTACATGATATTTCAATACATCCTTTGGTTTTCTTTATGAAGTTCTGACTCTGAAATTAGTGCAAGTAACGTTACACATTCGTGTCTGCTCCTGGTACACAACAGTGGACCCTGCAGTCAGGATTCTGGCTCCCAGCGTTGGTAGGACAGGCAAGAATTCCCAGTGTAGACAGAGCTTCTACAGAGGGGTGAACCCTGGGCTCCGCATGCAGCAGGGAGGGCAGCATGGAGACGGTGGGTGGTGGTGGGCGCATCAGTGCAGAGCCAACATCTCCACTCCGCAGTTCCCAGAGAGAAGTCTCTCCCACACGGCAGCGGGGATGGGACAAGGAGAGGGGTGACACTCACGTGGCCCCTCTGGATCTGTCTCATCCCGTGTGGTGTGACACCTGGGCAGGTTCTACCCTGAGGAAGAGGCCAGCAGTTTGGGGAGGTAATTTTTTTTGGGGGGGGGCGGATTTATTAGGGAGCCAGCCTGAGGATCAAGCTACGTTCTCCAGGAGGTTTTATCAACCATCCAGCTGGTACTTTGATCGACTTCAGTCGGAGTCACAGCGTTCTGTCCCTCACACTCCAGTAACACTTGGCTGCATTTAGTTCTGGGCTTCCCTCAAATCCTTCCCTCTGCCTGGAATGCGCTGCCCCCAAGGCCCCACCTCCGCATCACGCCCTCCCGGCCCTCTGTGGCCTCCACCCCCAGGTGGTTTGCACGCCCACCTGCCCCCACTGCAGACCCCTCTCGCTGAGCCTCCGCGTCGGTTTCTGAAGCTTCACGTATGTATCTGTCACCACCACGCGTTCCGGAGACCGTCCGTGTCACCTCGCCCTGTGCCGGCTCTCACTGTTGGCCCAGTAACTGACGGTGGCCATTGCTGTAGGCACAGAGACGGGAGGACAGATTTCAGTCGAGCTGCTCAGCTGCCCCGGGTGCCTAGAGGAAGCGTCCGTGAGTCCTTACGCAGTGCTGCCAGCTCCCGTGGCAATGCCCAGGGGAGAAGACGACAGGACGGAAGGACGGATGTGGGTGCTGACCAGGGCGGAAACTGGATGTGAGCTCTGCCCAGCGCAGCGTCTCCTTGTGATTCTGGGTGGCTTGGCTGAACAAAAAGCAGAAAGTAGAAAGCGCGGCAAGACTTGCTACTGGCGGTAGGAGTCTCGGAAATATTTACTGGGAACGTTACTACGTTGTAAACACTAAGCATCCTACAGGCATTATCTCATTTAATCCCCACAACAACCTGTGAGATGTAAAAGCCCGTTGTACGAATGAGGCACAGAGAAGTTAAGTACCTTGCCCCGGGTTACACAGCTCAAGAGTAGGAGATCTGGACTCCAGCCCAGACTGCCCAGTGCCAGAGCCTGCACTCTGGTGTGACCTTCACAGGAAGGGCAGTGGCTGAGACATGCTTTAAAATGGGAAAAGCCTTGTCTCCAAGACGGGAAGCCCCTGTGTTATTAAAATCAGATTATAACTGCACAAGCTTTTCATTATAAAGGTTGACATGGTTTCCAAACAATGCAAGGCAGGCAGAGCCCAGATTTCCTTTCCTGGAGAGAGACCCAGGGGTGTAAGAGGTGAAAGAAGAGGTTAGCTGTTTGAGGAGCCCAGACTGGGGACTGGGTCTGGACCTGCAGGACGAGCAAGCTTTCCCGGGATGACACAAGAGAAAAGTCTGAGGGCGTCCAGGTTGAGAAGAAACGTGACGTCTGGTACGAAGCACGTGCTGGAACTGAAGGGAGGAGGCTGCACAAGAAAGGTGTACGTGTTTCTAGTGTGGGCTCGTGAATGAGGCACCCACCAAGGGGGTGGCGAGTGTCATAAAGGGAAGGCCCTGAGGGTCAGGCAAGCATGGCACCAGAGAGCATCGCCTGTCTTAATCCCTCACCTGCCCCCTTCATACTCCGCTGTGTGCCAGCCAGGCAGGTTGCGCGTGGCACCCTGTATCCCCGCCCAGGGACAAGGCGGGGAAAGCGAGGTCCTGCCCAGGGGAGCGTGCAGTCCAGATACTGGGTGATTGTCAACTCATGGCACTGACCTTTGGGTGTTAGCTCATCAGTTCCCACAGAGAGGTAGATACTATAAAGCCCCTTCATGTTACAGATGAGGAAGCAGAAGCTCACAGAGGCTGAGTTATCTGTCCACGTTCACAGAGCTGACAGTGGTGCAGCAAGTGGTGGATGTAGGGCCCAAACCTGCACGTCTGGCTCAGAGCCATGTTTTGAACTGCAGTGCTGAGCTGCCTCCCTGCCCAGGACACAGCAGACCACCACGTTCAAATCCACCCTCCCATGAAGGCTGCTCGGGACCAGGGCCAATAAAAGGCAAGGCAGAGACTGAAATCGTCTCGTGGAACAATCAGGCTAATGTGACTAAACGCCAAGGTGATGAAAAGGCAGCGAATTTAGCCCAACAATGGAGAGGAACCATCATGAAATTCAGAGGTTTTCTTGGGAATCAGATGTTTTTCATGCTACAATATCATTTGGAAAAAAAAAAAAAAAAGAACATAGAAAACGTTCTTAAATTTCCAATTTCCTATTTAGAAACATTATGTAAAGAGCACCAGCAGAGCGAAATGAAAATGAACTTGAGAACAGATAGGATGCTAGGCAGAGAAATTTCTTGGCAGGGGAAGGAGAGAAAAGGAGCCGATACACACGCACATTGTGGTGCATTCGACCTGAGTGAACAGTGTTGGGAGAGCACTTAGTTCCAGGGCAGAGGTGGACATGGAGGAAAATGTACCGAGAAATGAGGGAATGCTCCAGTCCCGAAGGTGAACAGGGACCTATCAGGGAAAAGGTCTTGGTTGAGGAAGACAGGGCCTTCGGGTGGGAGAAGAGAGGAAGTAACACAACGCAGCTGTGGGGCGGCTGGTGAGTTAGAAGTTCCTTGGAAGAAAACCAGACGGATCTGAGATTGTCTGAAAGTACGATGCAGGTGAAGGGTTACGTTTTCACTGATGCACGATAAATTAGCTGAGAGGCTTCGAGAGTCAGGACAAGTGAAGGGTGAGAAAGGACAGTGGTGGAAACGAAGGCGTGACCATATAGTGCAAAGCGTGTTGCCGTGAAAGGAAGCAAAACAAGGAAGAAAACACAAAAGCCGCCACCACCCCAACAAAACCAAACCCAGCAACAAAATAAAATGAACACTTTTTAAAAAGGGTGCATGTCCACCTATTTTTAAAAGGTATGGGGACTTCCCTGGTGGCACAGTGGATAAGATTTCGTGCTCCCAATGCCAGGGGCCCAGGTTCAATCCCTGGTCAGGGAACTAGATCCCACATGCCTGCCACACCTAAGAGTTCGCATGCCGCAACTAAGGAGGCTGACTACCTCAACAAAGACCCTGTGCAACCAAATAAATAAAATAGTTTTTAAAAAGGTATGGGGACTTCCGGGGTGGTGCAGTGGTTAAGAATCTGCCTGCCAATGCAGGGGACATGGGTTCGAGCCCTGGTCCGGGAAGATCCCACATGCCGCGGAGCAACTAAGCCCGCAAGCCATAACTATTGAAGCCCACACACCTAGAGCCCGTGCTCAGCAACAAGAGAAGCCACCACAGTGAGAAGCCTGCGCACCGCAACGAAGAGTAGCCCCTGCTCGCCGCAACTAGAGAAAGCCTGCGCGCAGCAACGAAGACCCAAAGCAGCCAAAAATAATTAAATTTATTAAAAATAAAATAAAATAAATAAAAGTTTTTTTGTTTTTTTTGCGGAACGTGGGCCTCTCACTGTTGTGGCCTCTCCCGTTGCAGAGCACAGGCTCCGGACGCGCAGGCTCAGCGGCCATGGCTCACAGGCCCAGCCGCTCCGCGGCATGTGGGATCCTCCCGGACCGGGGCACGAACCCGCGTCCCCTGCATCGGCAGGCGGACTCTCAACCACTGTGCCACCAGGGAAACCCAAGTTTTGTTTTTTTTTTAAAAGGTATGGAATAGGATACAGATAGTACTATGGAATGGGATATATATATAGGTATGTATAAAACTTGAACACATGGTTATACTTTAAAATAAGAGCTACCACAGCTGAGAGAAAGCATTTCACGACTTGGTGCGGGGGGATGAAGTTACATGACCAAGGTCCCACCCCAGTAATTTCTCTTGTTAGCCAGTTTCCACTGGGCCTTTCAAGTTGGGTAACTTTGAAATGTAGTATTTAAAAGACCGATAGTTAAAATAAAGTAGCTAGATCAGGAAAAAAAGCATGGGAAAAGTTTTTAATTGTGGTAAAATATACATAACAAAATTTACCTTTTACCCATTTTAAAATAAGTGGAATTAAGTGCGTTCACGTTGCTGTGCAAGCATCACCATCATCCGTCTCCAGCACTTTTCGTTCTCCCAGACTGAAACTCTGTACCCGTTAAGTCAGTCTCCACTTCTGCCAGTCCCTGGAAGCCTCTATTCTACTTTCTGTCTCTATGAATTTGACTATTCCAGGTACTTCCTATAAGTGGAATCACAATATTTGTCCTTTTGTGTCTGACTACTTTCACTTTGAATAATGTCCTCCAGTTTCACCCTGTTGTAGAGTGTGTCAGAACTTCATTCCTTCTTCAGGCTGAATGATATTCCATCATATGGAGAGAACGCATTTTGTTTATCCACTTCCATCTTTTGGCTAGTGTGAACAATGCTCTTATGATCATTGGTTTACAAATATCTGTTCAAGTCCTTATTTTCAATTCTTTTGGATACATACCCAGAATTGGAATTGCTGGATCATATGGTAATTTTATGTTTAATTTCTTTAAAGAACCACCATACTCTTTTCCACAGCAGCTTTATCATTTTATATTCCCACCAGCAATGCACGAGGGTTCTAATTTCTCAACATCCTTGCCAATATTAGTTGTTTTGTGGGCTTAAAAATATTTCTTATAATAGTCATCCTAATAGTTGTGAAGTAGAAACTTATCTTAGAAAAGCATGGAATTTAAATCTTTTAAAATCATTAGAGAGATTTTGTATTCAGATTGTACCAAATTCAATTACAGTCTGACAACCTGGATATCCATCTTACCATAAAATCTGGAAGCAATAACTAGCCTTGGGCGGAATTTTGCATTTTTCAAACGCATGGTTTTTGTGCCTGGAAAATATAATAAGGTATAAGATTGGAGCGATGGGTGGAATTATTGTTATTGTGTTGTTATGGTCCTCATTTTAAGGAAGAGGAAACTGCGGCAGTAAGAGTACACAATGATCTTCCATCGTTACATAGCTAGTGAGTGTTAGAGGCAGGATTGGCTCTCAGGGCTGTTCTGCTAGATGTCATATTCCTTCCCCGATACCACAATGTAGGTAAATCCCACATCTAGACAAATTCTAGAAATATGGTTTGTACATATGGTAATATGTAAATATTTATAAATGACTTACATGTGCATATGAGTAAACACACACACCTGTCTATTCTGAGTGCAGGGTAGGCTTTTAGATACAAGGTAATCAACCCCTCTGTCCTCAGATTGGTCAACATTCCATTAGATAGTTAAACGTAAACCAATTCTGAAACAAACTTGAATAGAAAATCTGCGATGGTAAGGGTGAGAGAGGCTATATGTAAAGCATGTTTAGCTTTATCAAAGGCAGCTATAAGATCATGTAAATTAAAGCATGTACGGACACCAAATATTACTACTCATTAAGTCACCAAATCACAGACCACCACCAGGCCACGTAGCATAAAGCAAGAACAGGTAAATGGAACATTGATGAAGCACAAAATCAAAGTTTGATTGACAAGTCATTAGCTACTTTTAATGCAGTGCTTCCACATCTTTCATTCCCTCCCTACCCCTGCCACCCCCTCTTTTCCCTTCCCCTGAAAGAATAGGTGTATACTAATAGAAAGACAACAAATTGGGAAGTTGGTGACAAGACTAAAGGAAAAGTAGGAGATAAAAAGGAAAAAAGGGCTGTTACTGTCATTTTGCAGGCATTATCTCAAGTACTGTAATTTGCAGGTCCTCAATGACTTCTTAGTTCTTTCTTCTTGGTTCTTAGTTCACACCAGGTCTCATACATGAGGGTCCCTGCTTATTTCAGCAGTGCTGGCTGAAAATTGAGGGTTAATTTAGCTGCAGATCAACAGCATCAGTGGCGCTGGATCCTGCAAACTCAGGAAGAATTTTCTTTAGTTCACTGTACCTGATTTATAAAGGCTCTACTTTGCTTCCAGGAGTATAATAAATATTAATTAACTTGCAGTAATCTTACTTAACAGTTTTATAGTAGCTTCATAAAGCATAATTAAGATAACAGACCAAAGACTATATCAATACTAGCTATTATTATCTTGCTTCATTAATTTTCAAAAATACAGTGTCTAAGCAATATCTTAATCACCTACATAAGTAGAGTTTAGTCATAGTACTTGCCAAGGGACACTTTCCAAGGTACAAGGGAAGTTAGCACGTTTCTGGATTGGGAAGCAAGAGTGGAGGAGGAAAATTAGTATGTGCTCATCAGCAGCACCTCTCATAGATATTATGATTTCCAATAATCAGATGAAGAGACTGAGGCTCAGAGAGGCCACTTGCCCCAAGGCTGTGCAATGAATAAGTAGCAGAACCCATTCCTCACTTCCTGGAACACAAAATCCTGGGCTCCTGGAAAACAGTGATTTTTCCCAGAGTGCACCCTCAACCAGAGGCCCAGGGTGGCTTTCTCTGGGGAGAAATATGGGGAAATATGAAAAGCATGAACACAAGGAGTATTTAGCTCAGTGTGCAAGGATGGAGTGTGATTGAATGATCATACCTCAGGGGTGTGAACGGTTATTTTACAGAAGATGGTTATAAGCTTTGCTTCATTGGCTTTCAGAGGAGAAAAGGAAGGGAATGAGAGAAAATGGAGTCGTTAAGGATTTGGAGTAGATAAGGAGGAATTGGCAGTGAAATCGGTACCAGGGAAGTTCAAATGCCCCTAGGTAAACTGTGAAAATAAAATAGTTTTATTGGGTTGGTCCTGCCTGAAGGTATGCTAGACAAGAGGAAAAAGTTGCAGGTGTACAACTCATTTTGAGCCAAAGTCTCTGAGATTTGAAGCTATTGGAGGAGAGAGGGAAAAGATAGACACACTTACTGCACAGGGGTGTGGGAGATCCATGGGAACAGTCCTCTGATATCCCATGTAATGATGGGATTCATAAACTCTGCCTAGTGTCTCTTAATCTTAAGCAAGAATCAGCTTATTGCTTCCTCAGTGATAGACTGTGTATGTACAACAAGGGAGGAGAACATGTAATTTTTTGGAAATTTCCTATTTGAAGTCCTTGTCTGTCCAGAAATTATTCTTACTTTTGGGGGGACACATTTGGGGAGTATAGTTTACATACAATAAAATTCACCCCTGTTAAGTACACAGTGAATGAGTTTGGGCAAATGTACATAGTCACATAACCTCCACCACAATCACGACATAGAACATATTCATCACTCTAAAAGTTCCCTGCTGCAGTCAGTCCGCCCCCGCCAACCCTGACCCCTGGCAACCTATTTGGTGTCACTATAGTTTCACCTTCTCTAGAATTTTATATAAATAGAATTGTCAGCCTATATTCTTCTATGTCTGGCTTCTTTCGTTTTTTTTTGAGATAAATCTGTATTGTTATATCAATAGCTTGCTCCTTTTCATTGCTGAGTTATACTCCATTGACTGGATAAACAACAATGTTTTTATCCATTAACCGTATGAAGACATCTGGGTTGTTTCTAGTTTTGGGCTATAATGAATAATGCTGCTACAGACATTCATGTACAAGTCTTTGTGTAGACATCTACAAGTGGTATTGATGGTCATTTGGCAAGTACGTTTACCTTCAGTAAAACTGCCAAACTGTTTTTCAAAGTGGCTGCACCATTTTTTATTTTCATCAGCCATGTATTAAAGTTCCACTTGTTCCACATCTTCACTAATACTTGATATCATTAGTTGTTTAACCATTCAGATGGTTGATTAGTGGTCTCTCATTGTGGTTTTAATTTGTTTCTGTGAGCATCTTTTCATTTGTTTATTGGCCATTTGTCAATCTTCTTTTATGAAATTTCTGTTCAGATCTTTTGCTCCTTTTTTTTTTTTAAATTGGGTTGTTCGTTTTTGTTATTATTATTTGTGTTGTAAGAGTTCTCTACATATTCTTAACACCAGCCGCTTGTTATATTTGCTTTACAAATATTTTCTCCTGGGCGGTGGCTTACCTTTTCATTTTCTCCACTTCGATGAAGAACAAAAGGGTTTTTTTGTTTTTAGTTTTTTTATTTGTTTGTTTTTGTTTAGCTTTTTAAGAAATCTTTTTAAACCAACAGTCACAAATGTTTCTCTGATGCTGACTTACAGAAGTTTTATAGTTTTAAGGTCATACAGTTATGTCTATGATCTATTTTACATTAATCTTTTAATATGGTGAGAGAGAAGGATTGAGTTTCACTTTTTCTATACGGCTATCCAACTGTTCTTTTGAAAAAACCCAAAGTTCACATTGAATTACCTTGTGCAAAACAATTAACTGTATAAATAAGAGTCTTGGCCTATATGTCTATCCTTATGCCAATACCATACTGTCTTCATTTCTGTGACTTTATATTAAATCTTGAGATCAGGTAGTGTGAGTCCTCCAACCTTGTTCTTTTTAAATAATTATTTTGGCTGTTCTAGGTCCTTTGAATTTCCATATAAATTTTAGTTTAGCTTGTCAGTTTCTACAGAAAGAACTGCGAAGAATTTGATCAGAATTCTGTTGAATCTGTAGATCAATTTGGGGAACACTGACATCTTCACAATATTGAATCTTCCAATCCATGCACATGTTATACCTCACCTTTTCTTAATGTTTTTAAATTTATCCCACCAGTATTTTGAAGTGTATAGCTCTTGTACATATTTTAGTAAATTTATGCCTAAATACTTCATATTTTTATACTGCTGTAAATGATACTTAAAATTTTATTTTTCGATTGTTCATTGCTAGTACATAAAAATATCATTGAATCTTATACTGACCTTATATTTTGGGATCCTACTAACATCACTGATTAGTTCTAGTACCTTTTTGGAGATCCCTTGGGAATAATTTTTTTATGTACACAATCATGTGTCCTGAGAATAAAAAATAGTTTTACTTCTTCCTTTTCGATCTGTGTGCGTGCGTGTGTGTGTGTGTGTGTGTGTGTGTGTGTGCACCCTATGGCGCTTGCTAGGATTTCCAGTATAAGGCTAAATAGATGTGGTGAGAGCGGACGTCCTTTGACCATCCCCGATTTCAGAGAGGAAAGTGTTCACTATTTCATCATTAAGTATGATATTTGCTGTAGGTTTTTTTGTAAATTCTCTTTATCAGTTTGAGGAAGTTTTATCTTATTGCTGGTTTGCAAAGAGTTTTCAGAAACAGGTGTTGTATTTTACCACGTGATTTTCTGCCTCTATTTAGATAATTGTATGGTCTTCCCCTTATTCTTTTAATATAATGGTTTACAGTGGTTAATTTTCTAATGATAAACCAACCTTGCATTCCTAGTATTTGTTTTGTTGTTGTTGCTTTAGTGGATTCGATTTCCTAATATTTTTTCTTCTGATGTCTTTCTCTGGGTTGGTATCAGGGTAATTCTGGCTTCATAAGGTAAGTTGGATGTGTTCTCTCTGTATTTTCTGAAAGATTTTTTATAAGATTGGTATTATTTCTGCCTTCAGTATTTGATAGAATTCACCAGTAAAGTCATGAGTGGCTAGAATCTTCTCTGCAGGACTGATTTTAATAGAGAATTCACTTTTTCATCTTTTTAGTTTCTTCTTGAGTTCATTTGGTAATCCATGTCTTTCAAGGGATTTGTACATTTCATCTGTTATCACACTCATTGGCATAAAGTTCTTCCTAATATCAATAGTTCCTTCTTTTTTTAAATACCCATGGAATCCCTTCTCTCATTCATCATAATGGTACATTTTGCGTTTGTTCTTTCTTTTTTTTTGAATTTTATTTTATTTATTTTTTTATGCAGCAGGTTCTTATTAGTTATCCATTTTATACATATTAGTGTATATATGTCAATCCCAATCTCCCAATTCATCACACCTCCCCCGCCACCACTTTCCCCCCTTGGTGTCCGTACGTTTGTCCTCTACATCTGTGTCTCTATTTCTGCCCTGCAACTGGTTCATCTGTACCATTTTTCTAGGTTCCACATACATGCGTTAATATACGATATTTGTTTTTCTCTTTCTGACTTACTTCACTCTGTATGACAGTCTCTAGATCCATCCATGTCTCTACAAATGACCCGATTTCGTTCCTTTTTACGACTGAGTAATATTCCATTGTATATATGTACCACATCTTCTTCATCCATTCGTCTGTCGATGGGCATTTAGGTTGCTTCCATGACCTGGCTATTTGTAAATAGTGCTGCAGTGAGTATTGGGGTGCGTGTGTCTTTTTGAATTATGGTTTTCTCTGGGTACATGCCCAGTAGTGGGATTGCTGGGTCATATGGTAATTCTATTTTTAGTTTTTTAAGGAACCTCCATACTGTTCTCCATAGTGTATCAATTTACATTCCCACCAACAGTGCAAGACGGTTCCTTTTTCTCCACACTCTCCCCAGCATTTGTTGTTTGTAGATTTTCTAATGATGCCCATTCTAACTGGTGTGAGGTGATACCTCATTGTAGTTTTGATTTTCATTTCTCTAATAATTAGTGATGTTGAGCAGCTTTTCATTTGCTTCTTGGCCATCTCTATGTCTTTGTTGGAGAAATGTCTATATAGGTCTTCTGCCCATTTTGGATTGGGTTGTTTGTTTTTTTAATATTGAGCTACATGAGCTGTTTATAAATTTTGGAGATTAATCCTTTGTCAGTCACTTCATTTGCAAATATTTTCTCCCATTCTGAGGGTTGTGTTTTCGTCTTGTTTATGGTTTCCTTTGCTGTACAAAAGCTTTGAAGTTTCATTGGGTCCCATTTGTTTATTTTTGCTGTTATTAGCATTACTCTAGGAAGTGGATCAAAAAAGGTCTTGCTGTGATTTATGTCAAAGAGTGTTCTTCCTATGTTTTCCTCTATGAGTTTTATAGTGTCCAGTCTTACATTTAGGTCTTGAATCCATTTTGAGTTTATTTTTGTGTGTGGTGTTAGGGAGTGTGCTAATTTCATTCTTTTACATGTAGCTGTCCAGTTTTCCCAGCACTACTTATTGAAAAGGCTGTCTTTTCTCCATTGTATATCCTTGCCTCCTTTGTCATAGATTAGTTGACCATAGGTGTGTGGGTTTATCTCTGGGCTTTCTATCTTATTCCATTGATCTATGTTTCTGTTTTTGTGCCAGTACCATATTGTCTTGATTACTGTAGCCTTGTAGTATAGTCTGAAGCCAGGGAGTCTGATTTCTCCAGCTCCTTTTTTTTCCCTCAGGACTGCTTTGGCTATTCAGGGTCTTTTGTGTCTCCATACAAATTTTAAGATTTTTTCTTCTAGTTCTGTAAAAACTGCCACTGGTAATTTGATAGGGATTGCATTGAATCTGTAGATTGCTTTGGGTAGTAGAGTCATTTTCACAATCTTGATTCTTCCAATCCAAGAACATGGTATATCTCTCCACCTGTTTGTATCATCTTTGATTTCTTTCATTAGTGTCTTATAGTTTTCTGAGTACGGGTTTTTTACCTCCTTAGGTAGCTTTATTCATAGGTATTTTATTCTTTTTGTTGCAACGGTGAATGGGATTGTTTCCTTAATTTCTCTTTCTCATCTTTCATTGTTAGTGTACAGGAATGCAAGAGATTTCTGTGCATTAATTCTGTATCCTGCAACTTTAACAAATTCATTGATTAACTCTAGTAGTTTTCTGGTGGCATCTTTAGAATTCGCTAGGTATAGTATCATGTCATCTGCAAACAGTGACAGTTTTACTTCTGCTTTTCTGAGTTGGATTCTTTTATTTATTTTTCTTTTCTGATTGCCATGGCTAGGACTTCCAAAACTATGTTGAATAATAGTGGCAAGAGTGGACATCCTTGTCTTGTTCCTGATCTTAGAGGAAATGCTTTCAGTTTTTCACCATTGAGAATGATGTTTGCTGTGGGTTTGTTGTATATGGCCTTTATTATGTTGAGGTAGGTTCCATCTATGCCCACTTTGTGGAGAGTTTTTATCATAAATGGGTGTTGAATTTTGTAAAAAGCTTTTTCTGCATCTTTTGAGATGATCATATGGTTTTTATCATTCAATTTGTTAATATGGTGTATCACATTGATTGATTTGTGTATATTGAAGAATCCTTACATCCCTGGGATAAATCCCACTTGATCATGGTGTATGATCCTTTCAGTGTGTTGCTGGATTCTGTTTGCTAGTATTTTGTTGAGGACTTTTGCATCTATATTCATCAGTGATATTGGTCTATAATTTTCCTTTTTTTGTGATATCTTTTTCTGGTTTTGATATCAGGGTGATGGTGGCCTCATAGAATGAGTTTGGGAGGTTTCCTTCCTGTGCAATTTTTGGAACTGTTTCAGAAGGATAGATGTTACCTCTTCTCTATATGTTTGAAACAATTCATCTGTGAAGCCATCTGGTCCTGGACTTTTGTTTCTTGGAGTTTTTAAATCAGTTTCAATTTCATTACTTGTGATTGGTCTGTTCATATTTTCTGTTTCTTTCTGGTTCAGTCTTGGGAGATTTACCTTTCTAAGAATTTGTCCATTTCTTCCAGGGTGTCCATTTTATTGTCATACAGATGCTTGTAGTCTCTTGTGATCCTTGGTATTTCTATAGGGTCAGTAGTAACTTCTCCTTCTTTGTTTCTAATTTTACTGATTTGAGTCCTCTCCGTTTTTTTTCTTGAAGTGTAATTTGCTGTTTTTGGTTGGAATGTCCTATAAATATCAAATATATCTGGTCTGTTGTGTCATTTAAAGGTTATGTTTCCTTATTAATTTTCTGTTTGGATGACCTGTCCATTGGTGTAAGTGAGGTGTTAAAGTCCCCCATTATTATTGTGTTACTGTCGATTTCCTCTTTTATAGCTGTTAGCAGTTGCCTTATGTATTGAGGTGCTCCTATATTGGGTGCATATATATTTATAATTGTTATATCTTCTTCTTGGATTGATCCCTTGATCATTATGTAATGTCCTTGTCTCTTGTAACATTCTTTATTTCAAAGTCTATTTTATCTGATATGAGTATGGCTACTCCAGCTTTCTTTTGGTTTCCATTTGCATGGAATATCTTTTTCCATCCCCTCACTTTCAGTCTGTATGTGTCCCTAGGTCTGAAGTGGGTCTCTTGGTGACAGCATATATATGGGTCTTGTTTTTGTATCCATTCAGCGAGCCTGTGTCTTTTGGTTGGAGCATTTAACCCATTAACGTTTAAGGTAATTATTGATATGTATGTTCCTGTTACCATTTTCTTAATTTTATGGGTTTGTTTTTGTAGGTCCCTTTCTTCTCTTGGGTTTCCCACTTAGAGAAGTTCCTTTAGCATTTGTTGTAGAGCTGGTTTGGTGGTGCTTAATTCTCTTAGCGTTTGCTTGCTTGTAAAGCTTTTGATTTCTCCGTCGAATCTGAATGAGATCCTTGCTGGGTAGAGTAATCTTGGTTGTAGTTTTTTCCCTTTCATCACTTTAAATATCATGCCACTCTCTTCTGGCTTGTAGAGTTTCTGCTGAGAAATCAGCTGTTAACCTTATGGGAGTTCCCTTGTATGTTATTTGTTGTTTTTCCCTTGTTGCTTTCAATAATTTTTCTTTGTCTTTAATTTTTGTCAGTTTGATTACTGTGTGTCACAGTGTGTTTCTCCTTGGGTTTATCCTGTCTGGGACTCATTGTGCTTCCCGGACCTGGGTGGCTATTTCCTTTCTCATGTTAGGGAAGTTTTCGACTCTAATCACTTCAAATATTTTCTCGGGTCCTTTCTCTCTCTCTTCTCCTTCTGGGACCCCTATAATGCAAATGTTGTCATGTTTAATGTTGTCCCGGAGGTCTCTTATGCTGTCTTTATTTCTTTTCATTCTTTTTTCTTTATTCTGTTCCAGGGCAGTGAATTCCCCCATTCTGTCTTCCAGGTCACGTATCTGTTCTTCTGCCTCAGTTATTCTGCTATTGATTCCTTCAGGTGTATTTTTCATTTCAGTTATTGTATTGTTCATTTCTGTTTGTTTGTTCTTTAATCTTTCTAGGTGTTCTTTAATTCTTCTTGGTCTTTGTTAAACATTTCTGCATTTTCTCAATCTTTGCCTCCATTCTTTTTCCAAGGTCCTGGATCATCTTCACTGTCATTATTCTGAATTCTTTTTCTGGAAGATTGCCTATCTCTACTTCATTTAGTTGTTTTTCTGGGGTTTTATCTTGTTCCTTCATCTGGTACGTAGCCCTCTGCCTTTTCATCTTGTCTTTCTTTCTGTGAATGTGGTTTTAGTTCCACAGGCTGCAGGATTGTAGTTCTTCTTGCTTCTGCTATCTGCCCTCTGGCGGATGAGGCTATCTAAGAGGCTTGTGCAAGTTTTCTGATGGGAGGGACTGGTGGTTGGTAGAGCTGGCTGTTGCTCTGGTGGGTGGAGCTCAGTAAAACTTTAATCTGCTTGTCTGCTGATGGATGGGGCTGGGTTCCCTCCCTGCTGGTTGTTTGGCCTGAGGTGACCCAACACTGGAGCCTACCTGGTCTTTGGTGGGGCTAATGGCGGACCCTGGGAGGGCTCACGCCAAGGAGCACTTCCCAGAACTTCAGCTGCCAGTATCCTTGTCCTCATGGTGAGCCACAGCCACCCCCCGCCTCTGCAGGAGGCCCTCCAACACTAGCAGGTAGGTCTGGTTCAGTCTTCTATGGGGTCACTGCTCCTTCCCCTGGGTCCCGATGAGCACACTACTTTGTGTGTGCCCTCCAAGAGTGGAGTCTCTGTTTCCCCCAGTCCTGTCAAAGTCCTGCAATCAACTCCTGCTAGCCTTCAAAGTCTGATTCTCTAGGAATTCCTCCTCCCATTGCCGGACCCCCAGGTTGGGAAGCCTGACGTGGGGCTCAGAACCTTCAGTCCAGTGGGTGGACTTCTGTGGTATAAGTGTTCTCCAATTTGTGAGTCACCCACCCAGCAGTTATGGGATTTGATTTTATTGTGATTGCGCCCCTCCTACCATCTCATTGTGGCTTCTCCTTTGTCTTTGGATGTGGGGTGTCTTTTTTTGGTGAGTTCCAGTGTCTTCCTGTCTATGTTTGTTCAGCAGTTAGTTGTGATTCCAGTGCTCTCGCAAGAGGGATTGAGCACACGTCCTTCTGCTCTGCCATCTTGAACCAATTTCCCTTCTTTCTTTCTTTCTTGATCAGTCTAGGTAGATGTTTATTAAATTTATTGATATTTTTCCAAAAATAAGCTTTTGGTTTTAATTATTTTGTCTTATGTTTTTTGTTTTCTGTTTCATTGATTTCCACTCCTCATTATTTCCTGCTTTCTACTTACTTTGGGTTTAATTTGCTTACCTAATTCTAGCTTTTTAAAATGGAAGCTTAGGTTACTGGTTTGAGAACATTTTGTTTCTCTAACATAAGCATTTAAAGATATTCATTTTACTTTATGCACTGCTTTTACTGTATCTCACTAATTTTGATAAATTGTGTTTTCATTTTCATTCAGCTCAAAATATTGTCTAATTTCTCTTGAAAGTTTTTCCATGATCCATTGATTATTTAGAAGTGGTTAACTTCCAAATATTAGGGGATATTCCAAAGATCATTCTGTTATTGATTGCTAGTTTAATTCTCTTGTGATTATTGTTTTAACATTTTCAAATTTATTGAGACTTGTTTTACAGTTTATCTTAGTAAATGTTCCACATGTCCTTGAAAAAAAAAAGTGCATTCTGCTCTTATTGAATGGAATAAATGTCAACAGGTCCAGTTGGTTGATAGTGTTCATCAAATCTTGTCCATCTTTACTGCTTTTTTTAAATCAATATTAAAATGGGAGTATTGAAATCTCCAACTATAATTGTGGATTAGTCTATTTCTGTTTTTAGTTCTGTCCATTTTGCTTCATGTATTTTGTAACTCTGTTACTATATGGACCCACATTTAGTGTAACCGTTGTATCTTCCTTGCTGCTGTACCAACCTTGTTGCCATTATGAATTATCCATCTTGGTCTCTAATAATTCTCTTTGACTTAAAATTTATTTCTTCTAACATTAATATAGTCACCGCAGCTTTCTTATTTTTTTCTGTTTGAATGCTATATCACTCAGGGTGTGATTTTAAAGCAACAACAATAAGAACCAATAAGAATGACAGAGAATATGCAATTTTTCTAAGGGATTTGACTTTAAGTAATTATAGGGGATCATCAGACACTTTATGTCCATTTGCTGCCTCTGCATCTCAGCATGGGCTTGG
Source organism: Delphinus delphis (assembly GCF_949987515.2). Taxonomy (NCBI): domain Eukaryota; kingdom Metazoa; phylum Chordata; class Mammalia; order Artiodactyla; family Delphinidae; genus Delphinus; species Delphinus delphis. The sequence goes on from NC_082698.1 coordinate 6,871,795, forward strand.
ACCAGAGAAGCTGCAGGGACCTGGCAGGAATGATGGAGCTGCAGACCTAGCTACACCCACCCCATCAACAAGGTGAGCTGGTAAATCAGCCACAGTGTGTACGAGCTACAACAGCACCTAGTGCCCTTGCATCCACCTTACGAGTGTTAAAAGAACATGCTTGCCATAGCTCAGAAACTAGCCAAGGATTTAGACAAAGTTTGTGCTCAGACTTTAGGACTCTCCATGGCCACTACACTTCCAGTTTCCCTGCCAAGTTCAAGTTCTGCCCTCTGATGAATACTGAACTTTCCTCAGGAGACTCGCATCAAACTCATTTCTACCCCTGAGCAGCCAAATGACTTGTTGACATCCTGACATTCAGATTCCCCATTTGTAAAGTCAGGCATTGAGGGTGGGACGAGGTGACCCCCCCAGAGCCCTTCCAGTTCTAAGCAAACACTAAGGAAACTCTGAATAAACATGTATGCCCTCAAGATCAAGAAAGATCTCATTTCATCACCTGATGTATTAAAGACCACCTGACCCTACACGGTCTTATTTCTAACTTGCAGTCACTTCATTTTCAGACCACTCACAGTCAAAATGCAGATTGTTTCAATTACCCACATGTATTAGAAAGACCACTGAGGCGAAAGGAAGAGATTAGCCTGAAAGACCCTTTAGGTTCGAGTGCATAATCCAAATTCCTATGGTATTTTACTACCCCAACTGTAGTGCTAGGTAGCTTTGGTCAGTTAATCTGCTGTTTTGGGTCTCTGTGATTCAATAACACCCACATATCTTCTGAAAGAAATTCAGTCTTGAAACTCTATAGGGTACTGTTTTTCTCATGGCCACTGGGTAGCTGACTTTATAAATGAACTGAGTAGTATGTTCTCAACATAAACAGTACAAATTCCAGGAATCGTGTTAAGACAAACATCGCTGAGGTACACTGAGCTTTTGTTACTTTTTATATGGAGCAAGGACTTCTTTATCCCACCAGACTTCATTGTTGGATTCAGTAGAATAGAACAAAAATATCCTTCTATGGTTCTGCTGAATCTAATTGTTTATAAACAAGTATACTTGGAAGCAAAGGATTCTGAGCACTTCATGCTTGTTTGGTAATTTATTTGTAGTATTTGTGTATGTCAGGGACTCATAACTCAGAAATTCCCAAACAGTTCAGAAGGCCGTCCACCCGCTCTTCTCAAATGCATTGAAATGACTTGTTTTTGGTAGTGCGCTGAAGGCAGAATTATGCTTAAGTTTCATGGGCTGAGAATGGGTGAACGGGAGTGGGAGGGAGGACTGGGGTGCGTGGGGCTTGCCTCCTCTTTAGCAAGCTCTCTGAGGAAGAGAGTTTCTCATTCCAAGCTTTTGTAAACTTCGTTGATAAATGTCAGACTACCGCAGTAATCTCCAATAGGTAGCACATGAGCTTTAAAAAAAGCCCGGGGCGGGGTGCGGGGGGAGGGAAGGTGGGGCAGGGAGGTTTTATTTTCAAATGCAAACCAATTTTTTGCAAGTGACAGTGCATTTTGACACATTTTCTGACTTAGCCAATAGTTTAGGCCCATAGCTCTTTACCGGGGTTATAGTTCCTTCATAATAATTTATTAGTCCTAGTCATGAACATGTTATTTTACATCACAAAAGTTTGTAGTATTACAAGAGCGGAACAGTACCACCAGATACTGTTAAAAAGAATGAGGAAGGGCTTCCCTGGTGGCGCAGTGGTTGAGACTCCGCTTGCCGATGCAGGGGACACGGGTTCGTGCCCCGGTCCGGGAAGATCCCACATGCCGCGGGCGGCTGGGCCTGTGAGCCATGGCCGCTGAGCCTGCGCGTCCGGAGCCTGTGCTCCGCAACGGGAGAGGCCACAACAGTGAGAGGCCCGCGTACCGCAAAAAAAAAAAAAAAAAAAAGAAAGAAAGAAAGAATGAGGAAAAGCTGTATATACTGACCTGGGAAATGATATAATTTTAAAGGACGAAAACGATTTGCAGAACAATACATATAGCACAATTCCCTTTTATTTATTTATTTATATTTTACCAGGGATATTCTCTTTTTTTTTAATAAGTTATAAATATTTTTAAATTTATCAATGTTCATCAAAGAGCTCCCAAAGTTATTAAATCTTCTTCATTTTTCAGGAATTATTAATTCCCAGAGCAGACCACCATTTCATATCTTAAATCCCAGGGCTCTCATGCATTCCTTGTGGGCCTCAATTAGGGGTCCACAGTTCTCTTCTCCTTTCTCAATGATGCACGCATCGTGCGCCTTCTTGGTCTCCGGGCAGGCGCAGCAGGGCTTCAGAGGCTTCTTCTCCTGCGACTCGACGGGGCAGGGCTTGCGGCCGCCAGACCCAGCATTTTTCGCGCCAAAAGCAGCAACTAGTACAGACGCCCTAAACTCTTCAGCCTCCGCAAACGCCGCCGATTAGCCCCTATTTATTTTTTTTAAGTGTGCATGTCTATAGTCATATCCTTTCAGAAAAAATAACTAGGAGGGTACACTCCAAACTATCATCAGTGGTTATCTGTCAGGGGTGAAATTAGAGGGACTGAAGGGCTCTTTACTTCACCTATCAAGTGTGAGATTGTGATGATTTTTTTCCCCAATGTATGCTTTGACATATTTTTCAAATTGAAAAAAAAAAGATCTTCCAGAAGCAGAAAAACAGCATGTAGAGAGGAGCGAGTCTTGAGCCCAAAGAATTTGCAGCATCAGGGAGACTAAATGATCCCCCAGCTGAGGCAGTGGGTGAAGAGGGTGTGGGAGCTGGGAATTCATCTGGATGACCTTGGTGTGAGGGGCACAGCTTGGAAAGGAAGGTTCGTGTTTGGGAAACAGAGGAGATGGGGACACTTTCAGCCAAGGTGTAGCTAGGGTTTCTCGGCCTCAGTACTGTTGACTTTGGGGGCTGGATCATTCTGTCCTCTGCACTGTAGGATGTTTAGCAGCAACCACAGATGCCAGTAGCGCCCCCAGCCCCAGCTGAGATGACCAAAAACATCTGCAGACATGGCCAAATGTCCCCTGCGAGACAGAATTGTCCCCAGTTAAGAATGACTGGTGTAGGCAGTACGAATGTTGGGACAGGAGCTGGGGAGAGAAGTTGAGAGTCAGAGGTGGAGATTTGGGCATCATCAGCACACAGACCTCCAGAGATTGATGAGATCACTCAGGATAAGACAACAGCGGGGCCAGGGAGGGCCCCAGGAGCCTGAACATTTAAGAAGCAAATTCAAAATGTGTAATAGTGGGACTTCCCCAGTGGTCCACTGGAAAAGAATCTGCCTTCCAATGCAGGATGCAGTTTTGATCCCTGGTCAGGGAACTAAGATCCCACATGCCTCGGGGCAACTAAGCCCGCGCACCACAACTACCGAGCTCACACGCCTCAACTAGAAGCCTGCATGCCACAAACTACAGAGCCCAGGCACTCTGGAACCCGCGTGCCACTACAGAGCCCATGTGCCCTGGAGCCTGCACGCCACAACTAGAGAGAGAAAACCCACATGCCACGACTAGAGAGAAGCCCACGCAGCACAACTAGAGAGAAACCCCTGTGACACAACGAAAGATCCCTGCATGCCACAGCAAAGATCCCGCATGCTGCAACTAAGACCCAATGCAGCCAAAAAAAAAAAAAAGTATAATAGTGAATAAGCTAGAGAAGAAATACCAGAGAGGCAGACAGAAGCAGAAGAGCATGGTACCTAGAAGCTAAGTGGAAGATGGTGGACACAGAGCTGTCAGTGCTGGCAGGATGGTGTCATGGACTGAATGGTGTCCCCCCTAAAATCCACATGTTGAAGCCCTGACTCCCACTGTAACTGTATTTGGAGATAGGGCCTTTAAGGAGGTAAAGTTAAATGCAGTTGTAAGGGTGGGCCCCTAAGCCAATAGGACTGGTGTCCTTTTAAGAAGAGAAAGAGACACAAAGAGTGTGCATGTACAAAGGAAAGGCCATGTGAGGACACAACGAGACGGTGACTATCTGCAAACCAGGGAGAGAGGTCTCACCAGAAACCAAACCTGCCAGCATCTTGATCTTGTACATCCAGCCTCCAGAACTGTGTGAGAATAAGTATCTGTTGTTTAAGGCCACCAGGTTCTGGGTCTGTTACGGCAGCCCAAGCTGACTAAGACAAATGAGGATTCAAACATCAGGAGGTCACCAGCGTTCTAAAGGAGAAGACTGTCCATGGAGCTGAGGAGTAGAAGTCAAATCACCACCAGGTCAGAGAAGCGGAGGTGCAGAGAGATGGTGCACGTGGGAAGCTCAGGACGGCTGGGTGTTTGGGATTGACATGTCCACACGGCTATATTTAAAATGGATAACCAACAAGGACCTACTGTACAGCACAGGGAACGCTGCACAATATTCTATAACAACCTTATTAGGAAAAGAATTTGAAAAAGAATAGATACATGTATATGTATAACCGAATCACTTTGTTGTACACCTGAAACTAACACAACACTGTTAATCAATTCTACTCCAATATAAAATAAAAAGTTTAAAAAAAAAAAAAGAAGGCTCGGTGTAAAAGGAAGGAGGAAGGCAAAACTTTGCAGTCATCAGCAAGAGGCAGAGTGAAGGGAAGCTTTTTTAGAGTCAGGAAGACTTGATTTTTTGAATTTTCCCACAGCTCAGTGAGGGTTCTCAAGATAACTGTCCAAGCTCTTAATCTACTGATAATATGTACTTGTAGCCCCAGTGTCCATTTCCCATTATTCTGAATATCTTCAAAACTGCCTTCTGAGGGACTTCCCTGGCGGTCCAGTGGTTAAGGCTCCATGCTTCCAACGTAGGGGACACGGGTTCGATCCCTGGTCAGGGAACTAAGATCCTACATGCTGCCCTGCATGGCCAAATTAAAAAAAAAAAACAAATGCCTTCTGATTATAAATGTGATATATACATAATGTTTATATCACATTATATGTATGATGTATACACGTATATATATATATGCACACATATGTGCATTTGCAAAAGTTTTGTAAAGAAAGCATGAAGAAGAAAGAAGAATACCACCAATTTCCCCACTCAGCAGTGAAGACATACATTTCACTTCCATTGTTATCATATTAAAGATTTCCTTCCAGTCTTTTCTCTGTATATTTTAACACAAAATTGGGATCATACAATATACAGAGTTTTGAACCCTCCTTTTTTAAACTGGGCATTGAGTCATAGGTATTTGCCTTTCATTAAATATTTTTCAAATTTGATTCTTAATAACTACATGAAAGACCAGCATGTGAAAATAACATGATTTAACTGTTTTCCTATTTTAGAAAGTTAGATTATTTCCCAATTTTCAGCACTATGAATGCGCAACGATAAACCTTCTTTACATAAATTTTGGTGCACAGCAGTAATATGCCCTTCCATTTTTACCCTGGTTATGAATCAGATGACTCTGAGAAGGCATTACCACACATTATTTTTTGCAGTTTCATCTTTAAGAACGATTCTCAATCCTTCATGCAGCAGATCCTCAGATTGCCTATCAGAAAGAAACCTGCCGTTAAAAAGATGTGCTCGCCTGAGCAGCCCCCTCACTGATTTATTCCCTGCATTTCCTTTTCATGGTTTTTAATTAAATTTTCAACATGAGGTTGAATTAGAACCCTATCTAGAAAACCAAAACTTTTAACAGAATGTTTAAGGCATCTAAATCACCTTGGTGAATTTCTGTGATCACCTGGAACTAGTTGAAACAGAACATCCTTTTTACAGATGAACAAGGCTGAAGAGTGTTCTCTGTCCCCATCCTAAGGAATATTGCTCATTGGCACATCACCCCATGCAGCCTAGGGAAAGATACTGCCTCGGCAGCCAAGGGAGTGACACACACACACACACACACTCACACACACACCACACACACACACACACACACACACCACACACACACACACACACCACACACGCACACACACACACCCTGGTAAAAGTCCCCAGGATTCAGAACCTGGTGTGAGGAGCGGGGCAGCTCCACAGAGCAGAAGCAGGTGCGAAGTGCACTGGCAAAGATTTTGCTGTTTGCTTTGGTTTGGGGTTTGGATTTGGGTTTTGGCCTTTCCCATTCACCTCATTCCCTGCAGGGCACAGCTGGGTCCCAACAGAGTTGCAAAGAAAACAGAGGAATTCCTGCTACTCCACTGCCTGTTTATACTCAGATTCCCACCACATGCTGAGAGACTCACACATTCTCTCCAGTCACTTCTGTTTAAGGGACAGTTTTACACCTGGGGTCCTTCTGGTCCTTGAACCAGAGTCAGTAGCAGCAAGATCACAGCCTCACTGGGAGGGAGAAAGGCGAGGCCTGGGGGTCCCTGAGCCATACGTTTGCCTCTGGCAGTTTCCAGGGTTCATAGGCTTTTGTCCCCACAGACCACCTGCCCTTTGGTATCCTCTTACCTGCGTGGTTCCAAAACTGAGCTTGCTCTGAGGACCTCAAATCACTATTCCTAGAAAAATGGTACAGATGAACCTATTTGCAGGGCAGGAATAGAGACACAGACGTAGAGAACAGATGTGTGGACACCGGGAGGTGGGGGGAAGGGGTAATGAATCAGGAGATTGGGATTGACATATAGACACTACCATGTGTAAGTTAGATAGCTAGTGGGAACCTGCTGTATAGCACGGGGAGCTCAGCTTGGTGCTCTGTGGTGACCTAGATGGGTGGGATGGGGGGCAGTAGGAGGGAGGTCCAAGAGGGAGGGGATATATGTATATGTATAGCTGATTCACTTCATTGTACAGCAGAAACTAGCAGAAACTAACACAACATTGTAAAGCAACTATACCCCAATTTTTAAAAAATCACTATTCCAGATCCCCTACACACACACACACACACACACACACACACACACACTCTCACATGTCCATATACTCACACACATGTTCTACATACATGCACACACCCATGCACACCCGCCCACACAGGGGCATGCATTGCGTTGTTGACACAGGACATCTATGAACCTGAACTTCTCCACCTTTAAGGAAACCTTGCCACCAACCCCACTTTTTTAACATAAGTATAGTTGATTTACAATATTATATTAGTTTCAGGTGTACCACATAGTGATTCAATATTTTTATAGATTAAACTCCATTTAAAGTTATTACAAAATAATGACTATATTTCCCTGTGCTGTACAATATATCCTTGTTGCTTATCTGATTTATACGTAGTAGTTTACATCTCTTAATCCCATACTCCTCTCTTTCCCCTCCCTCCTTCCCTCTCCCCACTGGTGACCACTAGTTTGTTCTCTATATCTGCGTCTGTTTCTGTATTGTTATATACATTCATTTGTTTGTGGTTTTTTTTTTTAGGTTCCACATATAAGTGATAACATAGAGTATTTATATAGTCTTTCTCTGTCTGACTTAGCATAATAATACCCTCTAAGCATAATACTAATTAATAATACCCATGAAGCATAATACCCTCTAGGTCCATCCATGTTGTTACAAATGGCAGAATTTCACTCTTCTTATGGCTGAGTAATATTCCATTGTGTATATGTTATATATGTGTATATATATATTATATATATATATGTCATATCTTCTTTATCCATTCATCTGTTGATGGATACTTAGGTTGCTTCCATATCTTGGCAATTGTAAATAATACTGCTATGAACATTGGTGTGCATGTATTCTTTCAAATTAGTGTTTCATTTTCTTCAGTTATATACCCAGGAGTGGAATTGCTGGATTATATAGTAGTTCTATATTTAGTTTTTTGAGGAACCTCCATACTGTTTTCATAATGGCTGCACAAATTCACAATCCCATCAGCAGTGTTGGAGGGCTCCCTTTTCTCCACATCCTTGCCAACATTTGTTATTTATAGACTCTTTGATGATAGCCATTCTGACTGGTGTGAGGTGATATCTCATTGTGGTTTTGATTTGCATTTCTCTGATGATTAGTGATGTTGAGCATATTTTCATGTACCTGTTGCACATCTGTATGTCTTCTTTGGAAAAATATCTATTCAGGTCTTCTGCCTATTTTTTTTTCACTGGGTTGTTTGTTTTCTTTGATATTGAGTTGTATGAGCTGTTTATATATTTTGGATATTAAGCCCTTATCAGTCATATCATTTGCAAATATTTTCTCCCATTCAGTTGTTGTCTTTCCGTTTTGTTGATGGTTTCCTTTGCTGTGCAACAGCTTTTAAGTTAAATTAAGTTTCATTTGTTTATTCCACCAACACCAGTTTTAAGAGGTTTTATGATTAGGGGATGAGCGAGGTGTATTTCTTCTGAGTAAGTACAGGTTTTTCACCTGTCAAGCTCAGGATCCCCCACCAGCCCTTACCCTGGACATTATTATCCTCACTATTGGCCTCTGTGTTTTGGGACCAGATTAAAAACTGGTGTGAATAACAGCTGACATTTGGTGAGGACTTCTATTTCCCAGATGCTGGGCTGATCAGTATTATCTGATTTAATTTTTACCCTGCCCCCCAAACACTAAGATATAGATATTATCATGATCCGCATTTGACAGCTGAAGACACTGAGGTATTGAGAAGTCAAGATGCTCAAGGTTGCACAACAAGAAAAGTGGTAGAGTTGGGATAAAAACTCAGATAAGAGCTTGCAACCACTGTGTTTTTTCACATTAACGTCTGTTAGGTTTGTGTCCAGCCTCCATTTACTCTTTTCTCAGTAACTTCACGCAGTTCCCTTCTGGGGAATGTCACCCCCAGTCCATGCACTTCTGGTGGCCTTATCCACGCTCCTGGCTCTGAGAGGAGCACATAACCTAGATGTAAGGCAACTAGCGCACATTTTCCCCTGGGTCTAGGGTTGCTTTGGATATGGGCATGCAGCCCAGTCAGAGCCAAGAGGGTGCATGGGGGTTTCCTCTAGGCTGCTATGTCCCCACTGGGCTTGAGTGGAGAAGCACCAAGTCCAGGAAGCTGCTGTTGGCCATCTTGGGACCCTGGGGACAAAGCTGACCTGGGAAATAGTGGAGGAGCTAAGAAGAAGAGGTAACCCAAGTCCTGGTCATATACTGAACCCCATAACAAAACCAACCCAAAGTAAGCTTTACTCCTGATTTATGTAGTCATATGCACCAATAAATTCCCTTTAAATTTTTAGCTGGTTTGAATTGAGTTTTCTGCCCCATACTGCTTGGAGTCCTGACCGATTGGTGGGTCCTCGCAGCTCTCCTATAAACCACCTGTGTGATGTCACTTGGGAACTTACCTGCCTTCCTGGGGACAAGGTTTCCTCCCCGCAAAGTGGGGTGAGAGCACATTGTCCTTGGTAGGTCCTGGCAGGAGTGAAACCGGGAAGCAAGACAGAGCAGAGGCTGGTTTTTCTCCATCTAGAACAAAACTTCATGAATTCCTTGGGTTGACCTTAATTCTTTTTATTATAATATTACTCAGATATGTGCAAACATAAATTAGGTACAATTTCCTTATGGTTATAGCTCTTATACATCTATAAAAACCAAAGCAAATTTAAAGATTCAATACAAACAAAACCAGGAAACTATAGAAGTCCAATTAAAAGCTTGAGTTTAACGTTGCAGATGATGTTGCTGTGCCCGAATTAAACCGCCTGACTCTCCTTGGGGTGCTCCTGGGCAGGCGGGGCTGGGGGTTCTCAAGGTCTCGACTCCTGAGTGTCTGCCTCTGATGCCCCCTCACCTCCCCCTGTCACAGTAGCTTTTCCAAGTTCACCTCCCCGGGATCCTGAACTTGCCTGGCATGTCATGACATCATCTGGGCTTCACCTGGCGAGAGGTGTTCTTTACATGTGCCGTCCTCTGTTTGCTCGTGGTTGGCCCTGACCCCAACTCCATCCTACCCACAATTACAAGGCTGGGCACTGGGCACAGCATTTGGTTACATGGCAAGTTTCCGTAATATGTTGACGTGGGTTTTAGGAGAGTATTGTCAGAATAAAAGAACAAAAACTTTAACTTATCGTTGAGACTTAGAAGAATCCCAAGAATATGACCTTTAACCCCAGTTTGAGAAACACTGGGATAGTGGTAAAGAAGACGGAGCTTGAGAGACCGGTTTGCTCATGGCCACTTAAGGCTATTGGACTTCGGGCAAGTTACTGACCTTTCTAATTTCTAAGCCTCAGTTTTTCTGTCTATAAATTGGGAGTAATAAAAGTATCTGCCTCGTAAAGTTGATGAGTCTTATGAAATGAGTTAATGAATTAGAGCTCTGTACTGGGTTGACTAGTGTCCCCCTAAAATTCAGGCCCACCCAGAACCTGTGCATGTGACTTTGTTTGGAAATAAGGTCTTTGCAGACATAACAGTTACAATGAGGTTGTGCTGTATAACGGTGGGCCCTATTCCAATGCCTGGTGCCCTTATAGGAAGTGAGAAATTTGGACACAGAGCCACAGAGAAAGACAGAGAGAGAGAGAGAGAGAGAACACCTGTGATGACAGAAGCAAAGATTTGAATGATGCTTCTACAATCCAAAAAAAGCCAGGGATTGCCGGCAACCCCAAGAAGCTAAAATAGAGGCATGGAAGAGATTCTCCCTCAGAGCCACCGAAAAGGATGCAACCCTGCTAACACCTTCATTTTGCACTTCCGCCTCTGGAACTGTGAGACCGTAAACTTACGCTGTTTTAAGCTACCCAGTTTGTGGCACTTTGTTACAGCAGCATCAGGAAACTAATATACGCACAACACAGTGCTTGACATATACAGTAAACAATATATGATGGCTTTTTATTAGCAGATGAGACTTTGAGGCACTTAAAGAAGTACAAGATGGTCTACAAATGCAAGTTTCTATTCTCATTTCCCCTTCAATTTCAGCACACGGGTTTAACAATGTGAAGTTTGTATCATCATCATCATCATCATTCAGTACAGTGTCACACTTTTCAGTTTACACAGCTTTTTCCTACAGATTTCTTCAGTTAATTCTCACAGTGACACTATGGAGTAGATAAAACTAACAATTTTTGCACATTGGCCAAGGAATCTTTTAGAGCTAATTGGCTAAATGCAATGTGGTTTCCCAGATTAGATCCTGGAAGAGAAAGAGGATGTTAGTGGGAAAACCGGCAAAATTCAATTACAGTCTGTGACTTAGTTTATAGTACTGCACCAGTGATAGTTTCTTAATTTTGACAAATGCAGCATGTTTATGTAAGATGTTGTCAATTTATGGAATCTGGATGAATGGTACATAGAAACTCTCTATCTTTGCAACTTTTCTTTAAATCTCAAATTACACAGAATACAAAGTTGACTTTTAAAAAGTGAATTGGAGGGCTTCCCTGGTGACGCAGTGGTTGAGAGTCCGCCTGCCGATGCAGAGGACACGGGTTCGTGCCCCGGTCCAGGAAGATCTCACATGCCGCGGGCGGCTGGGCCCGTGAGCCATGGCCGCTGAGCCTGCGCGTCCGGAGCCTGTGCTCCGCAGCGGGAGAGGCCATGGCAGTGAGAGGCCCACGTACCGAAAAAAAAAAAGTGAATTGGAAATACTCTCCAGCTGATTTGAATATTTTGCTGGACCATCACTGAGCAACCCTGCCAGATGAAAAATATCTGACATATGGGGAGTTGTAACCACCCTCATCCATATTTTTTCTTTTAAAAACTATAATTATTTTCCCACTATTATTAAAACTCCATATAGGAAATTTGGAAGATATATAAAATTGAAAGGAGAAAAGAAATCTCACCATGATCTCACCACTGAAAGACACCCACCACAAGCGTTTTGGTCTATCTCCTCACCATTTTTTGGTTTGGGCATTAGGTACATGTAAGCATCCTGGTCACACCTCCCACCCCATGCCCACCTGAGCAGCTGGACATTGTTAGAGAGAAGCTCACAGTCATGCTGGCGGTGGGGGAGACTTCAAAACCCTCAGCCATAAATTTTTTTTTATATTGCAGTAAATTTGATTTACAATGTTGTGTTAGTTTCAGGTGTACAGCAAAGTGATTTAGTTATACATATACATATATCCATTCTTTTTCAGATTCTTTTCCCATATAGGCTATTACAGAGTATTGAATAGAGTTCCTTGTGCTATATAGTAGGTCCTTATTGATTATCTATTATATATATAGTAGTGTATATATGTTAACCCAAACCTCCTAATTTATCCCTCCCCCTGACCTTTCACCTTGGTAACCATAAGTTTGTTTTCTAAGTCTGTGAGTCTATTTCTCTTTTGTAAGTAAGTTTATTTGTGTCATTTTTTTAGATTCCACATATAAGCAATATCATATGATATTTGTCTTTCTCTGACTTACTTCACTCAGTATGACAATCTCTAGGTCCATCCATGTTGCTGCAAATGGCACTATTTCATTCCTTTTTATGGCCGAGTAATATTCCACTGTATATATGTACCACATCTTCTTTATCCATTTATCTGTTGGTAGATATTTAGGTTGCTTCCATGTCTTGGCTATTGTAAACAGTGCTGCAATGAACATTGGGGTGCATGTAACTTTTCAAAGTATGTTTTTCTCTGGATATATGCCCAGGAGTGGGACTGCAGGATCATATGGTAGCTCTATTTGTAGTTTTTTAAGGAGCCTCCATAGTGTCTGCACCAATTCACATTCCCACCAGCAGTGCAGGAGGTTCCCTTTTCTCCACACCATCTCCAGCATTTATTGTTTATAGGCTTTTTGATGATGGCCATTCTCACCAGAGTGTAAAACTCACAGTGACGAATCCTAATGGACACCCAACGTGTCCCTGCTTCATAACTTCTTCCTTCTGAAATCACTTACACACACACACACACACAGCTCTCCTGTCTTACCTGGTAACTATTCTTAGTTGGGGAAATAGGAGCAGTGAGAGTCATGGCCCCATCTTCCCATGACCAGCACCACCAACCCAGTGGCCCCTGCCCCCCACCATGTGCATCCAGGCCGGTCCTTCTCCTACCTGAGCACCCTCTCAGTGACTCGCTTCTCCTCTCCTGAATCATCGGCGTCTCCCTCCTCACTCCCAACAGCATAAAAGAGCTCCACTAGTGCTTATCTTGGCAGGGAAAAGGCTTCCCAGGGCCCTGCATCACCTCTACCTATTACCCTGTTCTCTACTCCCATCTCATCAGAACTCCTTGGAAGAACTGACTGCAGTCTCTGTCCCCATGTCCTTGACCTGCTCCAGCCAGGCTTCTGATTTGGTGTCAGGGAGATACATGTCTCTTACTGGTGTCCTCAACTGTCTCCGTGTTGTGAAAACGTGCTCTTCTCTGTTCCCACCCCTCTGACCCCTTGCTGCATGGCCCTCAGCTGAGTGTTCCATCCCCCACCTGGGGTCCCACATACCACCCTCTCCTGTGGTTCCTTCTATCTTCATCTCAGCCTCCTGGCTGACTCCCCTACTAATAAGGCCTCAGAACATGGCCCTGCTTTCCTTTCCAACCTTCACTCATAAATGTCCCCCTGGCCACTGTGCCCTCTGTCTATTCCTCAAATGATCCACCCTTGTTCCCACCTCAGGACCTTTGCACTGGCTCTTTCCTCTGCCTGGAGTGCTTGTCCTATTGGTATTGTCAGGTGTGTTTCCGGATTGTAATTCAGACCTCAGCTCAGATATCCCATCCACAGAGAGGCTTTCCCTGATGGCTCCAGTCCTTTCTCTCTGTGCAGCTCTCTCACCACCTGGCATTTCTCTTGTTTGTTTATTTGCTGGCTTATTTTAGATCTCTACCCATTCCCCCCTACGCTGGTGTGAAGTTTCTTCCACTAGAGCTTGGAGACCACATGCCTTGTGCAAGGCTCTACTTCCAAGCCTGTAACAATGCCTGGTACATGGCACGTGCTCAAGAGATGTTTGTTGAATAAATGGATTAGGGGTGAGTCTATAATTCTGCATTCTGTTTTTTTCCTGCCTGCATGTGAAACTGTAGCACTTCTACTCTTTCAGATACTGTTTCCAATGGCTGCACTATAATCTACATAGTTGAGACACTCAAATTTATTGACTCCTTTTCCTCTTTTGGACATTTATATTAATTAAAATTTTCCCTATTATAAATAACTCTTCAATGAACATATTTACATATAAATTTTTTATATATTTTGGATTATATCCTTAGGGTAGAATTCCAGAAATGAAAGTGCTCATCTAAAGGATCTTTTGCCCTTTAGAATGTGCCTCATCTATAGGGAAAAACCACTTTGTATTTTTTTTTTTGCGGTACGCGGGCCTCTCACTGCTGTGGCCCCTCCCGCCGCGGAGCACAGGCTCCAGACGCGCAGGCCCAGCAGCCATGGCTCATGGGCCCAGCAGCTCTGCGGCATGTGGGATCCTCCCGGCCGGGGCACGAACCCGCATCCCCTGCATCGGCAGGCGGACTCCCAGCCACTGCGCCACCAGGGAAGCCCACCACTTTGTATTTTGTATAGATTCTATAATTGTTTGTTGTCAAATGACCAAAACATATGTAAAGTATTATAATTGTGGAATTCTTTCTGCCCAACACTGTGGAAGGTGCTATGAGTAGAACTAAGGAAAGAAAAAGGCTAATCTATAAAAAGAAAGAAGGAAAAAGAAAGCGTTAAACAGAGGAATGTGGCAGAATATAGCCATGACCCGACCTAACTTGAATATGGTAGGTGCCCGCAGGGGGTCAGTGCTGGGACTGACAGCAGCTGGCAACCTGTTGAGTCTAAGAGGGAGATGAGTGTGTCTGCTCTGTTTTTTCTGTAATACTTGTATTTCACTTTACAGTTTATTAATCAATTCCACCCCCACTTTCTTGGGTGGTCCTCAGATCTACCTAGAGACATATTTGGGGGTAGGTATTGGTGTTCTCACTTGCAGAGAGAAGCTTGGAGTGATTTGTCCAGGTCCACAGAGCTGGACCCCAAGCCCAGAAGGTCTGACAGCAAGTCCAGGGCCGTGACCTCCCCCCACCCCCTGCAGAGTCGATGCTCCTGTTTATCCCACAGAAATGGCTGGATGGATTGTCCTGAGTTTGGAGGGTGTGTTAGAGGCTGGCTCATATAATACTGACAATGTAGCCCTTATAAGTTCACATCAAGGTGCCTCAAAGACACAGGACAGCATCTCCCAGGGAGGCTGAAGCTCCCCATGGGCGTGTGTGGACAAAGAGTGCAGTGACCGTGGACAGAGCTGAGGAGCAGGAGCTTCCATGAGGTCGGGAGCCCTGGGGGTCCTGCCAGTGGCAGTGTTTGTGTCCAGCTGCTTCTCACACAGCCACCTCTGTGCTTCAGCCTAGTAGAGGTGGGTCAGCCTGGGGTTTGGTGAAAAGCACATGAATTCACAAGACATTAAACCTCAGAGACCATCTTGTCCTACCCATTCAATGTATAGATAAGGAAACAACCCAGAGGAGGGAATTTCCGAGGCCACACAGCAAGTTCAAAGGGAGCCCAAACAATATTTTTCTTTATTACAGCATGATGCCTCTCATCCGTAGAGGATTATTAAAGAAATGCAGCTTTATGATTTTCAAGTACTCAGAGTTACACTAGAAAAAATCACCTGTCCAAAGCTCTCAGGGAAAGAACTTTAATGAACAGATAAGTTATGTTTTCTAGACAAATGAGCATTCCCCCACCCGCCACCAAGGGCATTTGAAAGAAGTATATGTATCTTTTCTGAAATCTTTCTTTCCCTGTGGATTTTCTTAGCATGCTCTCTTCAGTAATGGATGAAGATGAGTTTCAGCCCAGTTATCGTTGAGATTATCACAAACCTCAAATGATGGGGTCTAGTGAATGAGGACGTGCTGCTCCATGAACTACTGGACGTCATTTCTAGGTCGCCTGATGGTACATAACCATGCTGGGAAACATGAGACATTTCCTGAGCTATCAGACACTTGACCTGGGCAAGGATCGGAAGACAGGACGGTTTGATGGAATGGGAATAAGATTTTATATAATTTTCTGTGCCAATCAAATTGCCCCTGAGATGTTTTACCCCATCTGCACATTCCATCCATGGCACGGGGTGGAGAGGGGTGTGGGCAGTGGCAGGGAAGCACCAGTCTACTTGTCCGGGAGGTGGTGGGCAGCTGAGTGTGTGGAGGCGGCGTCATGGCCTCTTCCTCTTCCCTGTCACCCTGCGGTTCTATCACTGTCCCTTCAGACCTGCTCACACGTCTTGATCAGACCATCAGAATGGAGGCTACACATTCTTTGTTAATAATTCTTGTAAAAGGCTTTTTTAAGATACTTGCACTGATGTCACAGAACTGATTCCCCTCGGCAATTAGATGCAGTGAATAGATAATCTTTTATGTTACATTAAAGCAATCCTTTAACAGCAAATCAGATTCCTATCTCGTCAACCTTCTCGTGATGGGAGAGGCTCAAAGAAGGCTACCATTTTTAACATATCCTCTTAAAAAAAGAGGCAGGTCAGCTGTGGGTATCTGAAGGAAACAAGGGTTTTATTTGACATTTCCCTTCTCCACTCCCAAACATACTTGTTCCTGGGCATGGGGACTCATTCTGTGCCAAAATTATTAAAATCATAATGAGATAAAGAGTGAGACTAACACTGCAAGTTGTTGGCATGGTGGGTAGGCTTTTGGCCACATATTTTCTTTTTCGTCTTCCCTCCATCCACTCAATCCAAAATGACAGCCTTGAAAATTCCCCTATGATGTTCACTGTGTTCTAAAACATGACAATGACCATAATTCAAATTTACGGCTGGGTTTGTATGTGTGTGAGTGTGTGCTTTCTACTTTTTTGAACTAGTAATGAAGTTGTAAATGCAGCATTTCTTTCATTACCTATTCATTAAAGATATGACATGAAAACAGAGTTTCCATGGAAATGGCTTTGTGGTTTCTGAGTACATAATAAGAATT
This sequence comes from Delphinus delphis, assembly GCF_949987515.2. Taxonomy (NCBI): domain Eukaryota; kingdom Metazoa; phylum Chordata; class Mammalia; order Artiodactyla; family Delphinidae; genus Delphinus; species Delphinus delphis. The sequence goes on from NC_082698.1 coordinate 6,888,661, forward strand.
TCATTGTTTACACTATAGCACAGATAACTGACGGGTGTTATTGTAGCTGGTAAAGTCTTATTTAGCTCCATGAATACATGTAAGGACAAAGGGGTGGTGTGGTCTGTCCTCCCGCACGCCTGTGTGAGAGCAGAAGCCTCACGACCGTCAGCGCGCACGCTTTAGGATGGAAAGTACGCTTCGAGCTATACCTTTCAACACACTTAAATATTGTAACATTCCAAATAAAAAGAGCCAAAATAGTTCCACTCAAGGCTCAACATGAGTCCATTTAACGTAAAGAAACGTTTTTCTCTGCTAATGTTTGGGCTATGACATGAGACTGCTGGTTCAAGTCTTGGCTTTTATCCTTACTAGCTGCTAATAATGATAAATCCCAATTAAGTGACTTAGCCTCTCTCCAAGCCTTAGTTTTCTTATCTGTAAAGTGGGGGAAATATACATACACAATACATTAGATATAATATATATGTGTATACATGTGTACACGTGTGTGTACGTGCGTGCATCAGATTCTTACGGGGATTAAAGGAGAAAGTGCCATAAAGCACTTAGCAGATACGGGTGCCTGTAGTTCCCTACCTGTGATGCCGTGTTGTCATAATTGTGCGCCATTAACCGGGTGATAGAAACTGATGGGTGCTAACCTTCACCTCCTCTCCCCTGAGACTCTCCCTGGAGGTAGAAGAGCTCCCTCCCTGCCCTGAGCAAGGATGGAAGGCACCTGCCCCTCTCTTGCAGCATCTTCCAGTTCCCTTTTGCCTTTAATGATTTATGGGTTTATTCCTCGTCCTATGAGGTTATTCCCTCCTGGAAGGCGGGGGCCACCCCAGCCTTTCCTGTCATAGCCCAGGGCCTGGCACAAAGTAGAAACCTCCCAAAAGAAAAGTTTGATTTATGAAAAATTAAATTAATTAAAACCCACTATGTGAACTCAGTTCAGGGAATGAGTTGTGTCTTTTTTGTTTCGGTTTGGTTTGACTTGGGAGGTGGGAGAAGCATAAGGAGGCCAAGATTTTTTTTTTTTTAATTTAAAAAGAGTATAGAAAATGCATGACGCTAGGCTGAAAACGCGAGTCCTTGATGACTAAGATCCACTTCGGTTTTCAAAATATTCCCCGGCCAACTGTCCTGCAAATCGGGACTAGGGTGAGGAGAGGGAGGCCCCCAGGGTACAAGCTTTCCTGTGGCACTCACTTTCAGGGCCACCCGACGGCTAGTACATGTCATGCCCCAGGTACCTCACAGCTTTACCCTAGGCCCAGCCCTGTGTCCTGTGGCCAGTGGGGTTGGATTCCGTGCTTGTCAGCTCTAGGCTGTGATACAAAGCTCTCTTGGACTGAGTCACATAAAGTCCTTTCCTGGTACTTCAGAGAGAAACATAAAACAGTAAGGACGATAATGCTTCCTAACACAGCAGACGGAGATGTAACCGGGTGACACTGGCTGTTACACTTTACAGGCAAAGTGATACCATTTGGTTCTTATTTATAAAACAGACATTAATCCAGTTCTGCATGACTGTAGCACAATTTACTCAAAACATGCCGGGAAGTCTTCTAGCTTATTAAAATAAGTGTTCCACCGTCTTCATCTGTACCACGAATCCTGATTGCTGGCATCCAGATGAGACAAAGAGATTCAACCATGAAGACATGGTTGACATAGACTATGACTATATAACAAGAATTTTAATTGCCAGAAGTATTCCTTGAATAATTATACAAGTTAGGAGCAGGGGTGCAGGGAAAGAGAGAGACAGAGACACAGGTGTTTTCCCTAGCCCATTATTTCATGGACCAGAGGGGCTGCACTCACCACCTTTCCTAGGTGCCCAAGTAAACCAAAAATGCCTAGACCGAGCATCATGCAGGAAGGCAAGTTAAAACTGGAAAACTGACCCTAAAATTTACGTGGAAATACAAAGGACCTAGAATATCCAAAACAATTTTGAAAAAAAAAAAAACGAACAAAATTGGAGAATGTACACTCCCTGATTACAAGACTCATTTAAAAGCTACAGTCATGGGACTTCCCTGGTGGTGCAGTGGTTAAGAATCTGCCTGCCAGTGCAGGGGACACAGGTTCAATCCCTGGTCCGGGAAGATCCCACATGCTGCGGGGCAACTAAGCCCGTGTGCCACACCTATTGAGCCTGCCCTCTGGAGCCCGCGAGCCACAACTACTGAGCCCACATGCTACAACTACTGAAGCCTGCGCACCTAGAGCCCGTGCTCTGCAACAAGAGAATGAGAAGCCCGAGAGCACCACAATGAAGAGTAGCCCCTGCTCGCCGCAACTAGAGAAAGCCTGTGCACAGCAACGAAGACCCAACACACCCAAAAAAAAATAATAAAAAAATTTTTTTAATTAAAAAAAAAAGAAAAATGCTACAGTCATCAAGACAGTGTGGTCCTGCCGTAAACATGCCATAAACATAGACGTAGAGATCAATGGAACAGAATAGAGTCCAGAAGTTCAACCCACATATACATGATCAATTGCTTTTCAACAGAGGGGCCAAGGCAATTTAATAGGGAAAGGATAATGGTGCTGGAGCAATTGGATTTATATGCCAAAAAGAACCCCAACACTTACCTCACACCATATATAAGAATTAACGTGAAATATATATCTAAATGTAAGAGCTAAGATTATAAAACTTCTAAAGAAAACGTAAGTGAAAACCCTAATGATGTAGATTTGGCAAAGATATCTTAAATATAACAAAAACAAACAAACAGCACAATATAATAAAAAAATGTAGTACATTGATTTCATTAAAACTAAAACTTTTGCTCTTCAGAAGTCTCTGTTTTGAAAATGAAAAGGCAAGCCACAAACTGGGAGAAAATATTTGTAAAAATTTATCTGACAAAGGACTTGTATCTAGAATACTTAAAGAACTTTTATAACTGAATAATAAGACAACCCAATTTAAAAATGGGAAAATATTTAAACGGACACTTTATGAAAAGATGTGCAGATGACAGATAAGCACGTGAAAAAGTGCTTAGCATCAGTGCTCAATTAGGGAAATACAAATTAAAACCATGATGTGATACCATTACATGTCTACTAGAATGGCTAACAGGAAAAGACTGACCACACCAAGTGCTGGGGAGGATTTGTAAGAACCGGAATGAATCCTCATACATGAGTAGTTGGAATATAAAATGATACAACTACTTCTGAAAACATTTTTGCAGTTTCTTCAAAAGTTAAACAGACCTGCTATACAAACCTGCCATGCCATTCCTAGGCATTTACCCCAAAGAAATGAAAGCATATGTTCATACAAAGACTGTACTCAAACATTCAGAGTGGCTTTATTTATAATAGTCAAAAGCTGGAAAAAAGTACAAATGTCCATCAACGCATGAACATATTATCAAGTTGTGATATATCCATATGATGGACTCAGCAATATAATGGAATGAACTATTACAACAGCACTGATGATTTTTTTATGCTGAGAGAAGGGAGACAAAGAAAGAATATATACTGTGATATTCTGTTTATATAAAATTCTGTGAAATGCACACTCATCTGTAATGACAGAAAGCAGATCTGTCTGGGGATGGAGGTGCAGAGAGGATTGGGGGACAGATGACTAAGAAAACTTTGGGGGAAACAGTCACGTTCATTGTCCTGACTGTGCACATGGTTTTGTGGGTGTGTACATACGCCAAAGTTCATCGAATTTTACCCTTTAAATATGTGTAGTTTATTATGTGTCAACTTTACCTCAGAAAGTTGTTTTTTTAAAAAGTGAAACAAAGCAGTAGATGAGTCAGAAAAATAGTATGAGTCGTGACCCCAAAACTGTGGGAAGAGCTACACAATATGCCGAGAACCTTCCTCTTCTAAGTTTTCCCAGGACAAGGCCAACAGGAAGCTGTGGGAGCATCTCCCAGAGGCGCCCGAAGGAGTAGATCCAAGCATCTCCCTGTGGACTCGGATGGACACTGGGACCCCCTCCCCGTGAAGGGCTGGCTTTTCTGTTGCGGGGAGTGCTGCTGGCTGACATACCCCCACCTGTAACAGAGCGACAGGCATCTAGCTCTGGGTTTCCCTGAAGCCCCTCTCTGGATCCCCCTTTGGCAGAGACCCTTTCATTCCCCAAGAGAGCAGGAGCCTGTGTCCCTGGCCCAGCTGACAAACACCGTATTGTCCTTGTGATGCCATCAGGAATCCATTTCTCTGATGAAGAGCTCTGCAATTCCTACTGCCAAGCAGGACAGTGAGCCTCTTCCCTCCCTGCCCGGGTCTCAGCCCTCACGCCTCCTTCCGAGATCCTACAGTATCTGGGCACTGTCTGCACACTGCTTGTCCACCCATAGTTGTCGTAGCAACAAATGACAACTACAAGCATGACTGAGATGTGATACTCTTAAATATAACTATTCAATAACAATAGCAATAAATAATTGATTATTATTTTATACTCCAAGGAGAACTCCGTTTTCAGTATCTCATTATTTAACAATAATTAGGTGATCTGTACAAAGCTACATGATTAGGGAACAGCAGAGCCAGGGTTCAAAACCAAGATTGCACCTTAGGTCTTAATACTAGTGTTTTCCAAACCTTGGTGAAATTTGTGCACCATTTGTCCTCTCAATTAATTAGAATTTTTCTTTAAATTGATTACCTTTTGTAAAATAATATGTGGTTTTTTAAATGTTATGTCACTTCTGTAAGTGAAAAATAAGTATCACTTGTCACAAATGGGGAAAAAAATAACTATAAAAGCAAATGCAGTGAACGCAAAAAAGTGTTATTAACAGCTGGCCTGAAGCTGTTGTCTGCAGAAGGCTCTGAGCCTGGGGCGTTGGAAAAGTGTTAAAGACTAACACCCAACTGGGATTTTGTTCCTGACTGGAACCAAAGTGATCCAGAGGGAATTGGAAACGGAATCACTTTGTCCCTGAGTGAGTGCGCTGGTAGCATTGCCCGTCTTGGTGCCTCACCTAAAACCATCTGAGGGGCTTTGCACATCCGGCTCAGCCTCCTCTCTGGTCATCTCGGGCCCTGTGAGTAGGTGGGGGAGACCGTCCTATTGTGAATATTGCCATCTTACTGGCTCTGGGGCAGTGTGGCCAGTCAGAAGAGTGCTGGCTTTGTGTTTTGAAGACCCAGGTCTGAGCCCTGACTCTAGAAAGAGTCCCATGGTCCCAAGTCCTCTGGGTTACTCAGATTCTCCAGGGAAACAGAACCAGCAGGAAATTATCTATCTCTCTATCTGTCTATTTATCTGTCTATCTATTTATTATGAGGAGTTGGCTTATATGACTGTGGAGGCTGAGAAATCCCATGATCTGCCGTCTGCAGCTGGAGACCCGGGAAAGCCAGTGGTACAATTCCCGTCGGGGCCCCAAACACTGAGAACCAGAGGAGCCAGTGGGGTAAATTCCAGTGCAGTGGCAGGAGAATATAGATATCCCGGTTCAGTCAGTGAGGCAGGAAGCAAAGGGGGCGAATTCCTCCTTCCTCTGCCTTTTTGTTCTTCTCTCCAGACCCTCAGTGGATTGGAAGATGCCCACCCACACTGGGGAGGGCAAACTGCTTTATTGAGTCCACAGATTCAAATGCTAATCTCATGCAGACGCACCCTCACAGGCACACCCAGCGATAATAATCTGGGCACCCCGTGGCCCAGTCAAGTTGACACAAAAGATTAACCACCTCGTCCGTCCTCCAAGGCTCAGCTGGCATCTCTAACAGAAGCCTGGGTTGAGGAAGCGAGGTGCGCAGCAGCCCCAGAGCCGGCGCTTCCAGACAGTGGGCAGTGCTTCCCTCCTGTAAGTCGTGCCTGAGGCACGTGCCGGCAGTGAGCAGGGTCCTGCACTGGGCCCACCTACAACACACTTGCATCTGTTTTCCTAGTAAAAGCCCCACCGCAGCACCCAAAGTATCCTGCGTTGTGTGGGGTGAGGCCAGGGCCATCCCCAAACTGGCAAAACATGGGGTCCCCCCTCAGAGTCTCTGCAACGGGCCCTGATGGGTTGGTTTCTGCTTGAGTGGCACGCCTGCCCTGCTCAGGCCTCCTGGTCACGTGGCCTCAAGCTGTTTGGAGAGCCTGAAAGGCAGCACACAGGAGCACTTACTTCCACTCTCTGGCCAGCCTAGGAGGCCTCTCTGGGATGTGCCTTCTGTCTCATATCGGGAGGGCATTTGATTTGCTACAGAGCTTTCCAGCACAAAGCCTGAACAACCAGTTCTCCCTCCTTGCCGTGAATGGACTTCACCTCTGAAGCTCCGAACGGTGGCGGAGGAAAGTATTTCCATGCGTCTTCAAGGTCAGAAAAGAAAGTGAAGAGCATAAATATGGAGCAGACATTGCTGAAGTCCAACAGACGCTGGCATCAGACACCCCAAAGCAGAGATTAGCTACACACGGCTGGTCGCCAGCCTAACGCATCTCCTCATGTGTGTGGGTTTTGTGTTTGTGTTTTTGTTTTTGTTTTCTCTGTGGAGCTGGCTGTCATCCTCATACTTCTTGGGTGGGGCTAGGGGCAAGATGTGATTTCTTAAGGATTTTGTTTACTGTTAGATGTTATCTGGCCCCCCGAACAAAGTCTCAGGGAAGGCCACTTGTTCTCCTGAAGCTGGGGGTCAAGCAGATCCCCTCCTCGCAGGGGACGGCATCACCTCCTTCCATGGGTCACTCCCCCTTGCCAAGGCTGCTCCTCCCATCTGGTCATCCTTGTTCCTCTGGCACCAGAAGTGAAGGATTCACTCCTAGGGCTTCAAACCCACTTGTGTGAACACACTGCCTTAGACAAGTGAGGTTTGGAAAGGCTTGGATATGGCTCTTTTCATTCTATTTTAGTGAGAGTATTGTGCAGCTCACTGGGTTAGTAGGTGGGAGTTGGCTTTGTGTGGATAAAAGAGCTGGGTGGGGTAACGGGGAATCCGGCCAGCTGGGTCCTGGACCCATTCACCCCCGTGATGCTGAGCAAGTCGTTTATCTTCTCAGAGGATTGGTTTCCTCATCTGTAAAAGGAAAATGAAATTGTTCCTTACTTGTTATTATGAGGCTGTAGCATCATTGCTGTTCATTCTAAAGCATAAGATGCTGTATTGAGGAGAGATTGGCTGCTCTTCCGATGATGATGGCCATGTAACAGTAAGGATGGTGGCGGGAAGGAAGAGAGCTCTCAGTCACTGGGGCCTCCTGCCAGGTTAATGTGTGATGCTGGCCGAGCCAGACACTAACATGCACCCGCAATCACAGTCAGATCCTCAGCATATCCACAGCCCTTAGTGAACCAGAATTCATCTGCATTTAGTTTTTCAAACAAAACACCCCAGTGTCAGTGGTTTCACTGAAAAGAATCAAAATAAAAACAAACGTCCTCATGGCTCCCTGTGCCCCGTGCTCCCTCAGCGGATCGCTGCCCTCTTACACCTCCATGCCGAGTGCTGCTCGCTGGCCTCTGGTGCTCCCTGCGACAACCAGAGCACCCCCTACGAGACCCAGCAGTTCTCAACCTGTACTCTTGCAACCCCTGAGATTGCCATCCATTTTTAAGGGCAAGTGCATGTGTCTATTTGCTTTAGAAAGGGAACGGAAGCCAGCTTGCATCTGATTTTCCAAGGGAACAATGACCCAACAAGGTTGAGAGCCAGTTTTGCTCCCTTTACTATGCTTTTTTTTTTTTTTTTTTTCCAGTACGTGGGCCTTTCACTGCTGTGGCCTCTCCCGTTGCGGAGCACAGGCTCCGGACACGCAGGCTCTCAGCGGCCATGGCTCAGGGGCCCAGCCGCTCCGCGGCATGTGGGATCTTCCCAGACCGGGGCACAAACCCGCGTCCCCTGCATCAGCAGGCGGACTCTCAACCACTGCGCCACCAGGAAGCCCTTTACTATGCTTTTTAAAGGAAAGAATGTGAAACCCTCTTTAGCCTGGAAAAGGGAAGGTTTGAAGGTGCTAGAATCCCCTCTCCCAAGGTTGAAGAGTCCTGTGAAAAGCTCCTCTCTGTTGTTAAAGAGGATGTGGCGCCATGGTAGAATGCATGTCACAGAGAGGGACCTTCCGTGGCAAACGAGGAAGACTCTTCCGCCAGCAACGGTTGTGCAGCCTGCCTCACAAGGGAAGAAGTGTGGGTCTCACAGAAGGTTCGAGTGGCTTCTGGATAACTATTTGTAGGAATGTTTGTTCCCTAAGAAATTCCTGCCTCGAGGGGAACCCTGAACTACACAGTTTCAGTCATCCCAACCTGCTTTAGCATTTTAAGACTTTGAAATTAAAAGACAAAAAAAAATTTGTTGAAAATGTGTCTAAGTTACAATGGTTGTATCCAACATTCATTAGTGAAAAGCAAAAATAGATACAAGCTTTCTTCAGAATATAGATGACTGGTTTGTCTTTTAAAATTTTTTTAACTTGTACAATTTAATTTCCAAACTGTTCCCCTCACCCCACGGCCACCTCCCTGATAAATATTCCCCTACACATTCACAAATGCATATGGTAGCAAAGAGTATCATTTCCTAAATATAACTGGGTTATGGGCAGTGTATATTCTCATGGCCATTCTATTTTAGAATTTAGAAAACACGCTCAAATATAGGAGTGCGTGGAGTATAAAGGAACTTAAGGTCACATTATCTACTTGGTGGTGACGGGTACCATTTTCACCTGTCACTTGGTCTCATACAGCCCATTGATAGCCATGTGAAATCTGACTTCAAGAATAATTTGATTCCTCCTGTTTTCTCAGAGAACCATAAATTGTAGTCATTTGGTATTATGTGTAATCATTTTCATAGAAGGCTACGTTTAGAAATTTATGCTGCACATTTCGTATATGTTATCTCAAAATGCTTAAATGTTTGGAAGGCTGGCATTACATAGGACTAATGGGGAAATTACTCCAAGCCCAAATTTTCAGCTCTGACCTCTGATTTGTATTCATAACTAACAGTAAAAGGTGAAATTCCACACGTCAAGATAAGACACACTTCACACCTAAAATGAAAACATACCTAAATCGATCTTCTAACCAAATTTCGCAGCCTAACTTATTGAAAAGATTAGGGTTGTAGATGGTATTGATTCTGGGGTTTTCTCTGCACAGTTTAAATAATGCTGCTTTGTCTTTCACTTTGACGGACATTCTTTGGGAAGCATAGCCGGGAAGAAAACAGTCTTCTGACCAGCTTCCTGTGGAAGTCTTCTTTCCAGAAGGGAGCCTCTGCTGGGACCCCCCAGCATCTCAGGAGAACAGCTTTGCTCTTCTGCATCTGACAAATAAGGCCAACATGATAGATCTCTCGGCTTAAGGACATCCTACATATTTATGGAATGACATCTTTCTCCATCAAGATTCATGATCTAGATTTTCAGCTACCAAGAGGGACCTGGCCATTGTCCTAGTGAGTGTCACATAAACATGGCCTTTTCATTTTTCACATGCAGAGAGCAGAGTGAATCAAAGTCAGAGGCATGCAAATATATAGTCAGAAGACAATAAAAACAACAAAATCTTCCTCTTTCAGATTTCAAAGGCAGCAAGGCACAGAACCTGTTTCATGAAGCAAACATTAACACAATTCAGGGAGAGTTTTGTAAACAGCACTTCAAGTTATGATCCAGTATGTTTCTTGAAGACTGAATTTTAAATTAATATTCTTCTAATTATTTAGCAAACTCCTTCAAAAAAATCAGTCTGTACTATGTTACAACTGCAAATTTTAAAAACATGATTTCCATGGTAGGTTGAGAGCTGAGAAACTAAATTTTGAGGTTAAATTAAAATGTTTGATATGTAAAAATTCTGTGATAAGCTTTAGTTGTGCAATTAGGTGCAAGCACATGTTGTATAAATAACAAACCATATCTCTTACATAAAAGTTAGCAGTTAGTATGGTCTCAGGATTTGTATCATGAGATGACTATTTTTAATGCAAATTACAGCTTACACACAACTGTTGAGTTGCTGAGCCTGGGAGACTTAATCGGTCTTATAACTGTTATTAGTAATTCATGGAAATTGATTACCTGAACAGCAGTCAGATCTTTACTATTTCGTGGCAGAGATGATAAACACAACTGTTTGTTGTCAGGGTGATTTTTTTCTTCTTTTTTTTTTTTTCTGCGGTATGCGGGCCTCTCACTGTTGTGGCCTCTCCCGTTGCGGAGCACAGGCTCCGGAAGCGCAGGCTCAGCGGCCGTGGCTCACAGGCCCAGCCGCCCGCGGCATGTGGGATCTTCCCGGACCGGGGCACAAACCCATGTCCCCTGCCTCAGCAGGCGGACTCTCAACCACTGCGCCACCAGGGAAGCCCTCTTCTTTTTTAAAAAAAAATCCATTAAAACTGCTGGAAATCATGCTGGTTAAAACAGAAGTTTGCAATTTTCCTAGTACTTTATGCCTCTTGGAGGAGAATTCATTATAATAACAGAGTACTGGGCTGACTCTATTTGTGTGAAACAATGGCCTCTTTGGAAATGCTAGATGTGTAACAAAATGAATGCACACTGCCCTCACAGAGATAAAAATATTGATTGTAGGAGCACCACAGCCTAAAGACTACAGGTTATTGGAAAATAATGAAATCTCGTCTTTCTGTTCCAGCGTCTTAATGCCCCAATTATCGCTAGAGTACTTAATTATCCAGTGAACACATCTTCAGTAATGGGCAGGGTTCTAAAGAGGAACAAGCAAAAAATTTCTTACTTGATTTTTTTACTTGCTGTTTTTCCCCTAAAAGGTTAAAATTAAGTGACTTCCGCCCTCCTGTAATGCATTCTTGAATCAGGACTGTCAAGAAAACATGAAACTAGAGGTTAAGAAATAGCTTAGTAAATTCAGGCCACCTGGATAATTGGATTTAAAATGTTCTTCTTTTCATATTAGCCAGACACCTTGGTTACTAAAACAATTCTCACTTTCCTACTAGTTTCCTGGACCCATTTTGGTGTAATGTATTCTTTATTCTCAGTTGACTTTAGCCTAATTCCATTGGATTAAAAAAAAAAAAAAAAAGCAAGACCTAGTTGCTCTTTACAAGAGTTTCACCTTAAAGATAAAGGCTATAAAGGCATTAGTGGGTCAAAAGTAAAAGGATAGAAAAAGATATCAAAATCTTAACTGTATATTATAAATTATAGGAAAACTGGTGTGGCTCTATTGATATTAAACATAAAATTAAAGACAAGGAGTACTACAAGAGATAAAGAGGGAGATTTTTAATGAAAAGGGATCCACTAATCAGAAAGACCTAACAATCCTAAATGTGTATGAACCCAATCAGAGCATGAGAACACATTAAAAACAAAATAGCTGTAGGGAGAAGTAGGCGGAAAAAGTATAGTTAATGATTTTAACACTCCAGTCTCAGTAATTGATGGACCAGTAGACAAAACGTCAGACAAATAAGAGCATAGCATTATAACATAATAATAGCATTATAATAGCTATTATAATAGCATTTGCTATTATAGTTGGCAAATAGATAATGCTAGAGATAATAGCATTATCAAGCTTAAGTTGATGATATTTATGACAAAATTCACCCAACAACTGCAAAATACAAGTTCTTTTTAAGTGGACACAGAGGTCAAAACAAGTCTTGCTAAATTTGAAATTATGCATAGTAAGTTCTCTAACCACTATAGAATTATATTAGAAATCAATACAAATATCTTTAAAATGCTCCATTTTTCATTGAAGTATAGTTGATTTACAGTGTTGTGTTAATTTCTGCTGTACAGCAAAGTGATTCGGTTATACATATATATACATTCTTTTTTAATATTCTTTTCCATTATGCTGTATTATCGGATATTGAATATAGTTCTCTGTGCTATATAGTAGGACCTTGTTGTTTATCCACTCTATACATAATAGTTTGCATCTGCTAACCCCAAACTCCCAATCCATCCCTCCTCTACCACCCCCCACCCCCTTGGCAACCACAAGTCTCTTTTCTATGTTTGTGAGGCTGTTTCTGTCTCGTAGATAGGTTCAATTGTATCATATTTTAGATTCCACATATAGGTGATATCACATGGTATTTGTCTTTCTCTTTCTGACTTATATCACTTAGTATAATAACCTCTAGTTGCATCCATGTTGCTGCAAATGGCATTATTTCATTCTTTTTTTTACAGCTGAGTAGTACTCCATTGTATATATTTACCACATCTTCTTTATCCATTCATCTGTTGGTGGACATTTAGGTTGTTTCTGTGTTTGGGCTATTGTGAATAGTGCTACTATGAACATAGGAGTGCATGCATCTTTTTGAATTAGGGTTTTGTCTGGATATGTGCCCAGGAGTGGGATTGCTGGGTCATGTGGTATTTCTGTTTTCAGTTTTCTGAGGAACCTGCATACTGTTTTCCATAGTGGCTCTACCAACTTACATTCCCACCAGCAATGTGGGAGGGTTACCTTCTCTCCACATCCTCTCCAGCATTTGTTATTTGTAGAATTTTTAATGATGACCATTCTGACCAGTGTGAGGTGGTACCTCATTGTAGTTTTGATTTTCATTTCTCTAATAATTAGTGATGTTGAGCATCTTTTCATGAGCATATTGGCCATTTGTATTTCTTCTTTGGAGAAATGCCTATTTAGGTCTTCTGCCCATTTTTCAAATGGGTTGTTTGTTTTTTTTTTTGGTTGAGTTATATGAGCTATTTGTATATTTTGGAAATTAAGCCCTTGTCAGTCTCACTGTCTGCAAATATAAAATGCTCCAATATTTTGAAATTAAACAATACACTTCTAAATAACACATGAGGCAAAGAAACAGTCACAGGAAAAATTAGAAAAATTTTAAACTGAATTTTATTGAAAATGCAACATATCAAACTTTGGGGGTTGAAGTTAAAGCAGTGGTTAGAGAAAATTGTGTAAATTTAAATGCTTGTTTTAGAAAGGAATAATAGTCTAATCTTAATGATCTATGCTTCCCCTTTAAGAATATGGAAAAAAGAAAAACAAATACGAAGTAAATGGTAGGAAATAATAAAGATATAAATGGAAATCAATAAAATGTTAAACAAATAGTAAAAAGAAATCAGTGAATCCAAAAGCTAGTTCTTTGAAAATATCAATAAAATGATTTAAAAAATAACTTGAACCATTTTAAGTCAGGGACTGACTGTATATGAAGAAAACAATGTACTGCTACCCTCTTGCTCATCCTATATAAAACTTAATTTTAAGAAAATACAGGAGAGGGACTTCTCTGGTGGTGCAGTGGTTAAGAATCTGCCTGCCAATGCAGGGGACACGGGTTCACGCCCTGGTCCGGGGAGATCTCACATGCCGCGGAGCAGCTAAGCCACCACTACTGAGGGTGCCACCACTACTGAGCCTGCCCTCTAGATCCCGTGAGCCACAACTACTGAGCCCACGTGCCACAACTACTGAAGCCCATGCACCTAGAGCCCGTGCTCTGCAACAAGAGAAGCCACCGCAGTGAGAAGCCCATGCACCGCAACAAAGAGTTGCCCCTGCTCACCACAACTAGAGAAAGCCCGTGTGCAGCAACCAAGACCCAATGCAGCCAAAAATAAATAAATAAGTAAATTTATTTAAAAAAAAAATACAGGAGAATATCTTACCAAATATTTGTTAGCAGGAACCAAAAAAAGGATCAAACTATGAAAGAAATATTGATAAATTGTATTTCATCAAAATTTTAAACTTCTGGTCATCAATAGATACTATCAAGAAAAAGAAAAGGCAAGTCACTGAAAACTTGCCTTTTCTTTTGATTGATTAAAATAATCTTAATACATATATCTGGCAAAATATTTGAATCCAGACTGTGCAAATATTTTCCACAACTCAATAATAAAAATATAATCAATCCAATTAAAAATAGGCTAAGTACATAAACAGATACTTAAAAAAAGAAGATAATGAATGGTGAATAAGCACATAAGGTGTTTAATGTCATTACTCATGAGGGAAATACAAATTGAAAGCACAACAAGAAACCAACTTCATGCTCACTAGCTTGGCTAAAGTCAAAAAGACTAACAACATTAAATGTTGGCAAGGATACAGAGCACTCAAACTCTCCTACATTGGTAGTGGAAGTGTCACATTGTATAAATACTTTGGAAAACACATAGGTAGTTTCTTATAAATTAAACGTATATCTGACCTATGACTCAGTAATTTTATTTTCAGGGATTTACCCAAGAAAACAAAAACATACGTCCCCAAAAAGACTTGTACAAAATATTCTTGGAAGATTTATTCATGATCATCTGGAGGGGAAAAAAAACCCTCAAAATGTCCATTAGCAGGTGAATGAATAAACAAATCATGATTTTAATTATACAGTGAATACATTTTAGTAATATAAGGGTGGATCTCAAAACATGCTGAGCAAAAGTAGCCAAACACGAGTACCTGCTGTATGATTTCATTTACACAATGTTGAAGAAAAGGCAAAACTGATACGTGGTGATGGAAATCATAGTAGTATTTGCCTCTTAGGGGGCTGGTGAAGATTGAGTGGAAAAAGGCAGGAGGAGACTTCTGGGATCACAGAAATGCTCTATATCTTGATTGGGGTTTGGGGTATATAGGAGTATATAATTGTCAATATTCATCACACTATACACAAACATCATTCATTTCACTGTATGTAAATTATGCCTCAATAAAAACAAATTTTAGGGGTTCCCTGGTGGCACAGTGCTTGAGAGTTCGCCTGCCAATGCAGGGGACACGGGTTCGTGCCCCGGTCTGGGAGGATCCCACATGCCGCGGAGCGTCTGGGCCCATGAGCCATGGCTGCTGAGCCTGCGCGTCTCGAGCCTGTGCTCTGCAACGGGAGAGGCCACAACAGTGAGAGGCCTTCATACCGCAAAAAAAAACAAAAACAAAAAGAAAACCAAACTTTAAAGGTGAAACAAAAAATTAAAGTAAAGCTAAGGTGAGAAATTGGAAAACAAGCTTACAGAGCAATCCAAACCAAACCAAATAAGGTGAGAAATAATGAATAGAATATAATTTAATATAATTAAAAAAATAAGATTAAAGAAAAACAAAACTTCTTTTGAAAGATTAATAAGTCTGACAGGCCTTGGCAATACTGACTGAGAGAAAAAAAGAAATGAAAAAAGGGATTATCAACTGTAAGGGACAAAATTACTACTGGCACAGTGCATATTTTAAAATGTAATAAAAAAGAGTTTTGAACAACAGTGTGCAAGTACATCTTAAAACTTTAATGAAATAAATGTTAAATAAATAGAAAAGGTGTTCAAAGACCTCATCTCCCCTCCCTCAAAAAAAAGTACCTGATGGTTTTATGAAGGTGTTGTGCCAATTTTTTATAGAATAATAATTTTTTTTTTTTTTTTTTTTTTGCCTGCATTGGGTCTTCACTGCTGCGTGGGCTTTCTCTAGTGGCAGCAAGCGGGGGCTACTCTTCGTTGTGGTGTGCTCTCGGGCTTCTCATTGCAGTGGCTTCTCTTGTTGCGGAGCACGGGCCCTAGAGCCTGCGGGCTTCAGTAGTTGTGGCACGTGGGCTCAGTAGTTGTGGCTCACGGGCTCTAGAGCACAGGATCAGTAGTTGTGGCGCACGGGCTTAGTTGCTCCACGGCATGTGGGATCTTCCTGGACCAGGGATCGGATTCTTAACCACTGTGCCACCAGGGAAGTCCTAGAATAATTCCTTTTTATCTTAAACAAGTTGTTCCAGAAGTCAGAAATGGCTACCTACATGATTTGATGAGGCTAGTGTATGCTTGATTCCCAAACTAGATAAGAAAAACACAGGAAAAGAAAGTTGCATGTTCACTTCACTTATGAACATAGATGGACAAGTAAAGTATTAACTGAACCAAAGCTAATAAATTATCATCAAGTAGGGTTTACATCAGAACTGCAAGGATGGTTCATCCTCAGAATACCTATGAATGTAATTCAGCACATTCATGAATTAAAGGAGAAATAGCAATTGATTATCAAAATTGATTCCTAAAAATTATATGACAAAAACACACTTATTTATGGTTTTTAAAATAGTTCTTAGCAAACTAGGAATAGGAGTACGTGTTAACTTAGTAGAGGTTATGTGTCAGAAACCTCCACCAAAACTTATACTCAATGAAGAAATTTTAGTCATTCCCTTTAAGAAAGAAACAAGACAAGAAAGCCCACTCTTAACTAGTATTGTCTCACATCACTACAGAGACATAGGATTAGAAGAGAAGAGATTAATCTGTCATTATGTATAGATGGCATACTCATCTACTTGAAAAGAGCAAAATTAGTAAGCAAAATATCAAACGTATAGGACAGAATTAGTAGTCATAATAGAAATTTTAAATGTAATGTAATGAAAGAAAATTATGAACAACTGTGTGCAACTAAATTTTAAAACTTTGATGAAATAATTATTAACTATTTTTATTTAAAATAATCAGTAAAAGAACTAATAAAAGAGTTCAGCAAGTTTGCTAGATTAGGAGATACCAGCAATAACCAACTAGAAGATTTAATTTTAAAAATAAGATACTCTTTGCAGTAGAAAAACTACAATGTACCTAGGAATTAACAAAGAATATACAAGAGCTTTCTGGAGGAAACTTTAAAACTCCAATAAAGTGCATAGATCATAAGTTGCATAAATAGAGTGACTTTCATGCTCTTGGGTAGGATGATTTAATATTACAAAAATGTCAACTGTCCCAAATTACTGTGTAAATTCAGAGTAATATCAACCAGAGTTCCATCTGGAATTTTTTAGGAACTCAGGACACTTATTCTGACATATAAATAGGAAAAAAAAATCCATGATTAGATAAATTAACTGTGAAAAAGAAAAGTTAACATTGGTTTGAACGTACTACAAAGAAACAAAATGTGAAATTAGTATAAGAGCAGACAACAGCCTGACTAATGTGATAGAGACAGATCCATGTATATATGAGAACCTAATATATGACAAAGGTGGCACAAATCAATATGAACAGGACAGGTTATTTTATTGTATAGGATTGGGGAAATTGCTCACTATATGGAGAAAAAAAATCAGATTCCTACCTATCACCACATTCAAAAGTGGACTACAGATCAAACCTAATTGTAAATATGAAATCATAAAGTCCATACAATAAAGTATACGACAGTGTATTTATGATCTAGGAGAAGGGAATGACTTTATAAATGAAACTTCAGTAGCACAAATCGTAAAGTGTAAGATGAATTTAATTACATCAAAAGAAAGGATTTCTGGTCCATGAAAGACATTATAGATAAAGATTAAAGTAAGATGATAGCATAGAATTTATTTGCAGTGCCTAAAACCAACAAAAGATATCTGGGATAGTGAAGGAATTCCCGCAAATCTAAAGAAAAGGACAGCCCCAGTAGAAAAATGGGGGAAAGATATGGAAAGGCAATTTACGGAAGAGGAATCCCAAAAGGCTAGCAGGCCAATTTAAAGGCACTCAAATTTATTAGAAATCAGGAGGTGACAATTAAAGCAGCCATGAGATACCACTTTACATCTACAAGATTGGCAAAAATTAGAAAGTGAGATGACTTCAAGTGTTGGAAAAGACATGGAGATACAATATTTCCATGTACTCCTGGTAAGAACATAGAAAGTCACAACCATTCTGAAAGCAACCTCAGCTGTTCTTAGTCAAAGTTAGTATTACAAGCCCTATGATCCAGCAATCTCACCCTGGATACACCTTCCCAAGAAGTTCTCAAACACATTAAAAAAGGGACATTATAAGTATGTTCCCAAAAGGGACATGTAAAGGACAGGGTTATTGGTAGTGGAGGGGAGTTGGAGATAACCCGGGGTCCCAGCCCTAGAGAGTGGACAGCTTACATAGAGTGGGATGATTGCACACCAAGGAATGTTTACTGCAGCCAGAAACAACAACACAGCAATGTGGATGGATCTTAACCTTAGTGAAGAAAGTAAGAAATGAGGAAGTGGGAATTAGGGATAAAATAAAAGATGAAAAAAGGAAAGAGAAAGAGAAAAAAGGGAAAGCAGTATGCATGAAGATATTCTATATACACACACACAAAGTTTAGATGCAACATGCACTTAACAGTCGTAAGGGAATAATCAATTATGGTACATCCACTAAATGAATTATTAAAATTATGTAGGAACTTTGTGAGTGCTAATGATACTAAATGCTAAATTTTAAAAAACAAGATACAAATTATATCACAATATGAATACGACCTTTTTTTTTTGCTTTTTTTTTTAAACATCTTTATTGGAGTATAATTGCTTTGCAGGGGTGTGTTAGTTTCTGCTTTATAACAAAGTGAATCAGTTATACATATACATATGTTCCCATATCTCTTCCCTCTTGCGTCTCCCTCCCTCCCACCCTCCCTATCCCACCCCTCTAGGTGGTCACAAACCACAAGCTGATCTCCTTGTGCTATGCGGCTGCTTCCCACTAGCTATCTGTTTTATGTTTGGTAGTGTATATATGTCCATGCCACTCTCTCACTTTACGACCATTTTTTTTTTAAAAACAAAAGAGAGTGTGTACATACATAAGCACATAGCAAAAAAGACCAGAAGGGAAAAAATTAAAATGCTACAAATAGTAGTGTTAAGATGGTGAAATTATGGATAATTGTTTTCCCTTTTTTCTCTAGTTGCTGTTACATTTATGTTTATTTTCATGTGCTTTGTTTCATAATTTCTTTGTAATCTATACTCTTATTTCTCTTTCTTTCAGTTAACTGATCACTTAAAAATAAATACAGAAAAAGAACAAATTGTTACCTGAACTTAAAGTGTATCTAGAAACTTCCCAGATCCCAAACTGACTTGAAACCAGGTCAGTTCATCAATTATAATCAGCGTGAACCCCACCTTCGATATTATAGCATGGCGTGCTTCTGTCTTAGTGATGTTTATATAGTGAGGGGTGTCTTACTTTTCCTTCTTGACTGGGGTGAAGGCCTTTGGAGTACTTTGAGATTTGGAATTGTGTTTATGGGAACCTTGTGTTTAGACCTTGAAATAATTCCATTAAAAAGTTGAATCTGCCCACAATTACTTGTGGTCATTTGTAAAGGACTTTTACTATGTTCTCAAGGCCAGGCCAATGCGGGCAAGGAGTGCAGATTAATTTGTATTTTTTCCTTTTTTCTTTCCTTTCCTTTTAAATTTTTATGGTAATTTTCTTCCTATTTTCATATGGATGATGTTAGCATAGAGACTTATTTTGAGAAACTGTGCAGTAGCATCTTTGTTTTCATTCTTCGCTGTTGATCATTCTAAAAGCGAGAAAGAACCGTTTCAATGGGAAAAGTGTTAAAGGAAAAAGATGATCAGGGATGACTTCAGAATAGTCAAATGTTCCAGTTTTGTTTAGACCTACAGCCAGGACTATTTTGTTGCTTTCTAGTTTAAATTCCAATGGTTGTTTGCAGAGATGTATAAAGTATGTAGTATGAATGAAGACAAAACCGTAGAATTTAATTTGCCAGGGGATCCTTTCACAGAAGCTATACATAGCTCCAGACATCAACTTCAGTCCAGCAAGGAAGCTCCAGAGAGAAGAAATAAATCTCAAATATTGTCTGCAGATGTGCAGTAATCAGAAACCACCCATATAATACGGGACTCTTCCGTTTTTTTCTTTATCCTCCTAATTTTTTCCTGTGATCTCCTCTACTCTCACTTGTTCCTGTCTCTTAAGACACATAATGAAAGGATGTCTCTGGGTCTTATCAGACATCTGTGGTTTTCCTTTCCCTCCATAACTGTCAGAAAAAAGAAAGTGGATAGTAGTTATCTGCAAAGTATCCTGTATTTCACCTTTATTATCTGTATGCTACACTATCCTAGATCTAACCCCTTGACAGTAATAAAGAGAAAATCTTTTTAAGAAATTGATCTTCCACTGCTGCCTGTTCTTCATGAGAGGATGTGATCCTTTCATTTATTACAGAATAATCGTCCTTATGCCAAAGCGTGTGATGCAATATGCTAAAAGCATGTTCTGAGCAATTCGTCAGAATTAATGGCAGTGAAGCACGTGGAGGAGCTTTGGTTGTCCTGCATAGATGGGGCCAGGGAAGGGCTTAGGTCAGCTTGGGTCCTGACCACACAAAGTACCATAATACCATGTTGCATTTAAACGGAGCACTGAGGGAGGAAATCAAAGAAATTGCTGTCGTCTAATTCACCTTAATATAGTGTTTTTAATGAAATATGTTGAGAGACAGGGATGATGGAAAGAGTTTGAGCTTTGAAGTCAGGTAGCCTGGATATGGGTTCTAGCACCACTGTCCTCCAGTGTGTGACTTCGGAGAAATGGTTGAGTCTCTGTGTTTCAGTTTGCTCATCTCTAAACCAGGGAGAGGAAGATGGGGCAGGAGGTAATAATGCCTACCCTGAAGGATTATCCTGAAGACTTCAGGAGAGGGTCTAGCACAAAGTAGACATTCAACAAACAGTAAATTTTTTTTAATTGTGTTTTATAGCCTATGTAAATAAAATTAATAATAGTGGTTATAAGCAGTGGTTCTCAAAGTGTGTTTTGGGGACCCCTGGAGGTCCCTGAGAATATTATAATAACATAAAGATGTTTTTTGATTTTTTTCGCTCTCATTCTTTCACTAGCATATAATACAGTTTTCCGGAGACTACATGATATGTGATAATACAATAAATTGACTGCAGAAACAGATAAGAGAATCAAGCCATCTTGCATTAAGCCAGACATTAAAGGGATTTGTAAAAATGTAAAACAATGCCACTCTATTTACTATAATTTTTTTAGAAAATATAGTTATTTTTCATAATATTATTTATATTACCATGTAGGTTACCAGTTAAAATTAATATACAGATAGCTTTCAATATATAGGCAATAACCAGTTTCAAAACATGATTTAAAGAAATAAAATGGAAAATCCACACTAATATCAAAGATATAATACACCTAAGAATAAAGTTAGTGAAGAATGCATAGGATATACATGAATAGCATTATAAAACTCCACTGAGGAACATAAAAATGATTTTTAAGGTAGAGAAATATATTTCACTCCTAGGTAGAAATACTCAATACAGTACTTCTTTCTAAATCAAACTAGAATTCAATAGTCTCAGTCACAATGCCAACAGAACTTTTTTTGGAACTTGAAAAAATAATTCTGGAGCTCACCTAGAAGAACCATCTTGTGAGAATAACAAGAAAAAATGTGAAATACAAGAATAATGGCGCACTTTCTCTGGCAAATATTAGAACCAATAATGCTGGCTTCTAAAACAATATGTACTGGCACAGCAATAATCAGACAAGTGGAATATACACAAGCAAACCTGAGGTTACAAAAGAAAATAGTGTTTAAGGACAATGCCTGAAATCAATGAGTGAAAATGAATTACTCATTAAGTGGAGATGGGAAAACTTGGTAGCTCTTTGTAGCCTTACCTCCGTCCTTACACCAAAATAAATTACAGGTGGTTCAGAGGGTTCAATGTAAAACTGTAACTATAACTATAAAACTGTTAGAGAAACAGTGGGGAATATTTTTATGCTCTTGGAAGAGATCCTTTCTCAATATAAACACCAAGGCCGAAAACTTTAGAGGTGATTGAATATTTTATTATATAAAAACACTTAAATTTCTTCACGTCAAAAACATAGGATTAAAGACAACAGAAGAATATTTATAAGCTCCATGACAAAGGATTAATATTGTTAATTTACAGATTCAACAATATCAAACAATACCAAAAAGAAAAATGGGCAAAGGACTTGAATAGGTTAGTCACAAAAGTACAAATGGCTTTTAAACATGTAAAAATTCAGCTTACTGATACTTAAGGAAATGATAATTAATCTACATCAAGTTGACAAAGATTTAAAAGGGTTATAATATATAATGTAGTTAAGAGTGTAGGTTTACAGGCACTTTCATATTCAGTTGATGTGAGTATAAACTGCTAAAACCTTGTTGCATGGGAATTTAGTGGTAACTCTCAAATTATAATAATAACAGCACTCTTGTCTTTTATTGACTTTAATGGGCGTTACTTCCAGTGTATTATTAGTAAGCAGGATATTGGCTATTGTTTTGTGTTACAAAATACACACCACACACATACACCACACACACACATAAAATTATATCTAGCAAGTATCCATTTATTTCTATTTTAGCATGGGCTTTGTAAAAATAGGAGTAGCTATTGAAACGTATCAGATGAGCTTTTGGTATCTATTGATAATATATGGTGGAATATCTTAATAGATTTCATACTATTAAACCATCTTTACCCTTCTACTGAGACTTCCTCTTGGTCATAATTCCTTTAATATCCCATGGACTCTGTATTTCAGTAGAGGATTCCAATTTTCACCTAGGCATTAAGTGAAATTGTCCTGCTGTTTGTCAGTAGTCTGGCTGGTTTGTTACATGCTGTCTTTTACAAATTCTGGCTTTCTAAGAGGTGTTTCTTGTTTCTCTGTGGTCTGAAAGAGCTCAAAAAGCATAGAAATTATCTGTTCCTTGAAGGTCTAAATGAATTGCCCATGAAACCCTCTGGGTCTGGAACCTGCGTAGGCTAAGACTTCTTAAACTACTTCCTCTTTCCTTGGTTATCAGCCCATTTAGATCTTCTGATTATCTTTCCATTGATTGTGGACTTGGGTATTTTCCTTGGAAGTCATTTATTTCATTCTTATATTTAAGTGGATTGGCATAAAATTAAGCAAAGTGGTATCTTAGAATCCTTCAAATTTTATCAGTCTCCATGTTTCATTTCCCTGTTTGATTCCTAGTTTTGTGTATTTGGGCTTTCTTTCTTAGTTCTTGACTAAGCTAATTAGTAGTTTAATACAATGCATTGATCCTTACCTCCCAAGAAATATCTGTTGTGTTTATTTATTAGTGATACCATTTTATAATTAATCAATATTTAGTTTTATGTCTCAGTTTTCTATTTCCATTTTCCTAAGGTTTATGAAATCTTTAACAGATTTTATTTTCTTTAGAGCATTTTCAGATTCATAGCAAAATTGAGCAGAAAGTACAGATTCTTTTTATTACTTGACTTGGATACTTGAGTTATGTGGGTTTTTTCTTTTATTTATTTTCTTATTTTAATTAATAGAAAATGCCCTTAGAGTCCAACTCCAGCTATCTCTCAAAGGTTTTAAAGTCGTACTCTTATTGTAGTTATTTCCCAGATATTCTATAGTTAAAAGTTTTATTTCCTTTTTGGTTCAAAAAATGGTTTAGAAAGGACAGCTCTTGTTTGGTTTAGAGGCTTGGGGGGATTGTTTCTTGTCCACCATTGTTATGAGCTCCCAGAATATTTGGCAGAGACTGTGGTACTTTTTCTTCTTTAGGGAACACATTAAGTTTTGTTGCAGTTTAATCATGAAAAATCTGTAAGTGTACCATTGGCACCTGCACAGGTATACATTGTAAAGTTAATACATCTATTAGATCTGCCTTGTTAATTATAGTATTCAGACTTCCACATGCTCACTTTTGTTTTCTTTTTGGTCCCTAAAAAGGAGTTTTAAAGTCTTCCATTACGATTTTATTTCTCCTGCGTTTCTTGAGTTTTCCTTTATATATTTCAGTGATTAGTTTTACTTAGTTAATAAAGATTATGACAATTTAATCGTAATTGTGTACTATACTTTTTGTGTTAGTGAAAACTCTTCACATTGCAAGTGATAGAAAACCCAACTCGAGGGCTTCCCGGGTGGTGCAGTTGTTAAGAATCCACCTGCCAATGCAGGGAACACAGGTTAGAGCCCTGGTCCAGGAAGATCCCACATGCCATGGAGCAACTAAGCCCGTGCACCACAAATACTGAGCCTGTGCTCTAGAGCCTGAGTACTGCAACTATGGAGCCCATGTGCCGCAACTACTGAGCCCGCGTGCAGCAACTACTGAAGCCCGTGTGCCTAGAGCCTGTGCTCTGCAATAAGAGAATCCACTGCAGTGAGAAGCCCACGCACCGCATGCACGCCACAACTAGAGAAAGCCCACGCACAGCAACAAAGACCCAATGCAGCCAAAAATAAATAAATAAAATAAAAAATAAAGTAAAATAACAAGCAAAGATAAATACTAAAAAATGCACTGATATAATTTTTAAAAACCCAACTCAAACTTGTTTAAATAATAAATGGAACATACTGGTTCTTGTAACTAACAAATCAAAGAGATGAGGCCTGGTTAGCAGTCCCAAATGCTGCTGAAGCAGCACGTAGAACACTGAACCAGCTGAAGCTGGTTTTGCTTCCTTAAAACAGGTTGTTGATCAAGCAAACCTGGAGTCATTTAGCAGAGACAGGATCCCATGTCTCTAGGATGGGAACTCAAAGAATAGAAATGCTGCTACTGGAGCCCTTTACGGAGAGAGAAGTCTTTCAGAGAGGACAAGCTGGCTTCCAGCAGCCGGAGTAGTTGACATGGACTGATTGGAGACTAGCCAATCTAGTCTTCTGCCTCTAACCCCTTAAATTTTGCCCGAAGACTGAATGGGGAGACAGGTTTGCCAGGCTTGCCACCACTCACATGTCTGGCTTTCTACCCAAAAGGCCTCTAGTGCTCTAGCAGATGCTGTGGGTGTCCTGCCCATGCCTCCTGAGTTTTCACCTCAACAAGCCGAAGGAGGCTTACTGCAAACACTGCAGCTCTCTGCCAGGGGGCTTTAGCTCCAGCCAGGCAGAGGTCTGGGCTGTGCACAGGACAGGCCAGAAGTTTGCAAGAGGGGATGCTCAGGAAGCAGCTTCACCTGGTGACGTGGGAGGTGGTGAGAATACCCAGCGGCCAGGCCCCGTGGTTGGGTTAACTCTGAGGCACACTGCTCCCTTTTTACGGAGCCACAGAGGGACTGAGCCCACCCCAGTGACTGGCTCGATAATTCCTCCTTTGTGGCTTCCTTCCCTTCCCTGCCTCGCTTCCCTATGCCCCTGACAGTATTTCCTGGGATTGCCTCCCAAATAAACTACTTATCCCTTCAATTCTTATCTCAGGATCTGCTTCTAGAGGAACCCAAATCCAGACAGCCCCCTAAAGAGATGCGACACTATTGAAGCTTTGCTATGAAAAACTGTCCATTTAAATAATTCAAATAATTAAATTAAGTCCCTTTAACTTCTGAGCACAGTCATCCTACTGATAACTATAGCTCCTATCTAAACTCAAACACAGCAGCATGTGTTGAACCCCTTCTCTGTGCAGTGCGCTGAGGTGCTGATGGAGCAGGATTGTATCTGTCCGCAGAGGGCTTAGGGGAGACGCTGAGCCCTTTATGGAAATCTGAGTCCTTAGAGTTATTAGTGTCTACAAAAAAATGGAAAGTGTTTGGGAGTATTTTTTTCCTTTCCTTTTGAAAATCTTTTTGTAATCAAATTTGAGTAGGTATAAAAATTATGAATTACATTTAAGATGTAAGTAACAACAATTCAGTGATCATGTACCCATCACCCAGTTTAAGAAAAAAATTTTTCCAATTATGTTTGAAGTCACTCCCCTGCCTGTCCCTCCCTGATCTTCTGATTCCTTCCACTTCCCACCAAGTAACCATGGTCCTGACTTCGGTGTTTATCATTCTTATTTTTAAATAATTTTATCGTGCATTTGTATCCCTAAACAAAATATATTTTTTGTTTATTTTTAGACTTTTTTTACTTGGGTTCTTCCCTTTTCCTTCTATTACTTTAGAAAGTATAAATCTCATTTTCATTATTTTAATCATTACCCTGGAGATTTTAACACGCACATTTAATTTACCAAAATGTGTAACTAACAGCTATCTTTACTCTCCTCTCAAACAATACAGGACCTAACAACACTTTAATTGTGATCATCCCCTCCAGACATTAGTGCTATTTTGTAAGTTCTTATCTTTTTATCAGTCCAGGGAAAAATTGTTAATATTGTTTTATTCAGTCCATGTTTGTTAAGCTGCACATACTTTATTCACTCTTAGTTCCTTCTTACATCTCGAACCTTCCATCTGGACCAATTTCCTTCTGCCTAAAGTCCATCTTTTAGAACTTCCTTCTAAAAGGAAATTCTAAAAGAACTCTACTGAGAGACTGCAAAGTCTCTCAGTTTTCTTGAAAGATATTTTACTGGATACGTTACTCTAGATTGACTCTTTGGATGATGATGATACCATTCCACCCTGTTTGAGCTTCTTTTGTTCCTATTAAGACGTCAGTGAGGACTTCCCTGGTGGTGCAGTGGTTAAGAATCAGCCTGCCAATGCAGGGGGCAGAGGTTCGAGCCCTGGTCTGGGAAGATCCCACATGCCACGGAGCAACTAAGCCCAGGAGCCACAACTACTGAACCCACGTGCCACAACTACTGAAGCCTGGGAGCCTAGAGCCCATGCTCCGCAGCAAGAGAAGCCACCACAAGGAAGAGCAGCCCGCTCGCCACAACTAGAGAAAGCCCGCATGCATCAATGAAGACCCAATGCCGCCAAAAATAAATAAATTTTAATTTTTAAAAAATATTAAGATGTCAGTTCTCTGTAATGGCCCGTGTGGGAGGGGAGTCTGAAGGAGTGTGGATTTATGTGTGTGTATGGCTGGTTTGCTTTGCTGTGCACCTGAAGCTAACGCAACATTGTGGGTCAACTATACTCCAGTAAAAATTAAAAAAAATAAAAGTCAGTGATCAGCCTAATTGTCATTCTTCTGAAGATAATTTAATTCACTCTGGATTTTTTTTTTCAAGGTTGTCTCTGTTTCTCTCGTTTCACTGTAATGGGTCTATGTGTAGGATTTCCTTTTATTTATCCATCTTGCTTAGAATTCACTGGAATTTCTCAATCTCTGGATTGGTATTTTTCATGAGTTGTAGAAAATGACTGGTCATTATCTCTCCAAATATTGCTTCGGCACCATTTTCTCTCTTCTCTTGTTCAGAAACGCCAGTTAAACATATGTCTCATTCCATCTTCCACATCTCTTTGTCACTCTCTTCTGTTCTATATCTTAATCTCTCTGTGCTTCACTGTGGGAAAGTGTTTAGACCTACCTTTATTTCACTAACTCTCATCAGCTGTGTCTAATTGCTTTCCCTTGAGTTTAATAGTAATCATTCTGGTTTTCATTTTTAAAGTTCTACTTGTTTATTTTTCATATCTGCTTGGTCATTAGTCAGAAGAAACCAACCCCGCAGACACCTTGATCCCAGACTTCCAGCCCACAGATTTAGAAGAAAATAAACTTCTGTTGTTTAAGCCACCCTATCGGTGGTACTTTTTATGGAACCCCTAGCAACCTAATATAACTTTTCACCTTGGTTTTCTTTATTTTTAGTGTATTTCTTAGTGCACCCAGTATGCAAATCTGGACCAGTTGGTACCTGTGATTAGAACATAATGAGGCCAAGGTCATGGACTCAGTCATAGGGCAGAAAACAGGAGGAAAACATCTCTGTCACTGCAGAATGCCCCTAATGCCAACCAACCACTATAAATGTTTGCCTAATCCCAGGACCAACCCATAGTTCAAAAAGAGCCATGTACCACAGTGTTCACTGCAGCGCTATTTACAATAGCCAGGACGTGCAAGCAACCTAAATGTCCATGGGCAGATGAATGGATAAAGAGGATGTGGCACATACATACAATGGAATACTACTCAGCCATAAAAAGAAACGAAATTGAGTTATTTGTAGTGAGGTGGATGGATCTAGAATCTGTCATACAGCGTGAAGCAAGAAAGAGAAAAACAAATACCATATGCTAACGCATATATATCGAATCTAAAAAAGAAAATGGTTCTGATGAACCTAGGGACAGGACAGGAATAAAGATGCAGACCTAGAGAATGGACTTGAGGACACGGGGAGGGGGAAGGGTAAGCTGGGACGAAGTGAGAGAGTCGCATTGACATATATGCACTACCAAATGTAAAATAGATAGCTAGTGGGAAGCAGCCGCATAGCACAGGGAGATCAGCTCGGTGCTTTGTGACCACCCAGAGGGGTGGGATAGGGCGGGTGGGAGGGAGACACAAGAGGGAGGGGATATGGGGATATAAGTATATAGCTGATTCACTTTGTTATACAGCAGAAACTAACACAACATTGTAAAACAATTATACTCCAATAAAGATGTAAAAAACTTTTAAAAAGACCAACCCAAGAGAAAGTCTGCCAGCCCGTGAGTACTTCCTTAAAAAGTGTCTCTAAAGTCCAGGCCCTGCTGGTGGTAATTTCATCTTCTTGGAGTCAGCATATTCCATTTTCCATAACTATTACCCTAATGCTTCCTGGCTAGAATCTACAAAGCCAGTTCTCTTGGTACTTTCTTCCTCAAACCGGTTTGATATGCCATTGAGGATGAGATTCCAGTCTATCCCAATGATGAAGAAGAGAATTTCTCAAAACCTTTATTTTCCATGAGAAACTGCGACTCTTAATGTTCATGCTCATCTACCATTGATCTGAATAAATCCTCCCTTGACTCAACTGTGTAGGAAGCCTAAACCTTGACTCCATCTATCTCAGTGGAGATTGAGGAAAAGGAGGTGTGAGAGGAGCTTCCTCACAGTGAGCACTCCTTGGCCAGTGGGTCTTATTTCCACTGGACACTGTTTTGCTGCTGTGTTTTTTCTTTCTCCTTTCTTTTTTCTTTCTGTTCTAATCAATAACTCACGAAGCACAAAAGGGGACTTGCACTGGCTTTTGATTTGCTGTATACATTACTTGAAGTGTTACATTTTAGACCCAATATTTAAAAATCATTTACACTTCAGAGTAGAAAAATAGCAACATTACTAGGAGATTCAATTAAATTATCCCAGGTTAATGCATTCACTATCAGCAATGAATAACCACAAGTATGTAGCCAATGAATAGACTATAAAGCTCTATTTCATTCATAGATCTATAGTCCATTTTGTGAGCATATTAAAATATATTTTCTAATAGAAAAAAAAATAAGATGCCCTTTGTTTACTCCTTTTTACAGCAAGTTAGTGCCTATCATTCCCAGGACAATGGTTTCCTTAAAACTACAACAATAGCTTTTGTCTCTTTAAGCCCCGGAGGACACTGGGAAAATCTCTCACTTGGGTTAACTTTGCTGAATATATTTAACCAGTAAATTATTTGCCTTCCCAACTGGAAGAACCAATATATATTTATGTTCTAGGAATGGTTTGTTTTACTAACTTTATGAGTGAAGACCTCAAGAGTAGCAAAGCCAAGGGACATTTAATTAAGTTATATTTGCTTTTTCATGATCTTTAGCTCTAGCTTATAAATCAAGAATCAATGAGTACTTAATTTCCTCTTATAGCATTAAAAGTAATTGCTTCATAAATTCACTTTAGTAATCCAAATATTTGCACACAGTACAGCACAAAGAGAAGTTGTTTCACTGATGAGATCCTAACTTTTATTTTATTAGTATAAAATGGAACTTGCTCATTTTATAGCTTATGATTTTCCTGGCTGCCTCAAATTTCTTTTTGAAGCAGACAGGGTATAAATTTAAAATAAATACAATTATGACTTTGCTTGAGAAAAAAAAGCTAGTCTACTTACTTAAAATATAAAAAGAAATCATAGTTGTAGATAAATTTCTGCTTAGTGGAGTATAACTCTAATGAGTAAATTCTTTCCCCCCAAACTGGGTATGCTCAAAGAGCAACGAAAATATCTGCAAGGTTGGTTTAACCTTTACTTTACCTGTATATTTTATTGTGGGCAGGAGAGGAAGGAGAAAAAGTGTTAATAAAATTGTTACCTGTGCTGCTAAGCTCTTGACTATTGGTCAGAGGCTGAAATTGCTTTGTATTGTTTAATTGCTCTGTTCATAATATCTCCCTAAATGTAGATGTGACATTACGATTTACAAAAATAATTTACAATCTCTGAGTCATTCAAGTCTCCATGAACCAGAGACCACTTTCCTGGTGGTACAGATGAGTGCCAAAGAGAGGCGGAATGAGAGCCCGGGTTCAGAGGGCAGCACGTGGCTGAGCTGGGCAGGGAAGAAACCCAGGTCTTTGCATGGCAAGTCCAGGACTGTGACTGCCCCACAGCTACTATAATTTGTGCATTGTTTCATTCAACACATGTGTTTTAGCACCTATTATGTGTCAGATACTTAGGGAGCTTATAGCTACAACATGAATGAACCTAGAAAACATTATGCTCAGTGAAAGAAGCCAACACAAAGACCACATATTATGATTCCACTTATATGAAATGTCCAGAACGGGCAAACCTACAGAGACAAAGTAGATTAGTAGTTGCCTATGGCTGGGAGCATGGAGAATGGAGAGGGATGGAATGGGGAGTGACAGGTGAGGGGTGTGGGGATTCTTTTGGAGGTAATGAAAGTAATCTAAAATTGATTGTGGTGGTCGGTACACAACTCTGTGAATATATAACCATTGAACTGTGCACTTTAAATGGGCATATTGTATAGTGTATAAACTATATTTCAATAAAGTTATTTTTTAAGAAAATAGGCGCAGGTGCTTGAGGGCCACGCCTCCTGCCGGGGAGGACGAGGATGCTAGCCTACTCCTTCCCAGCTGTGCCCTGCGCACTGGCCGCCTCTGCGCGCGGACCAAATTCCCCACAGTCAGGACCCGCCCCGGCTTTGGGAACAGCCCTGGGGACAAGAGGAAGCTGCAAAGTTGTTTCCCCCCTCCTGCCTCTGCCACCTCGCAGCATCCGCCACTCCAACCCTGATGAGCGCGTGGGGCACTTTGGGGCACGCGAGTGCCATCTAAGCATGAGCATCACTTTAGTGTCCTTTCATTGTCAGATGCCAGATTCCTTTAGGACCAGTGACAGCAACCCCACAGGAAGGGCATGTAGCCACGGGCCCTGGAAAGAGCGCCCCCAGTCGGACAGATGCCTTTCAGTCCCCAGGATCCTGTTACCTGCTGACCCCCAACCCCACTGCTCTAGGCTGCTGCGCCCAGCTTCAGGAAGTTCCTGGAGGTCTCCTGCAAGGCACGCCCCGAGCCGTGCAGGTATACTGGGCTGATCCATAGTTTGAATGACCTCATTCCAGATGCTTAGTAGAAAAATGGCCGCTACAGTTTGTCTCGCCTTGATGAGCCGCGCTCTTTCCGCCTCCTTAGCCTTGTGCTGTCAGGTGCTTCTGCCTGCAGCCTGGCTCCTGCGCCTCCACCTGGTGACATTTTATGTTCATCTCTGCAGGTGTCGCTCAGGGCCACCTCCTCCTCTACCAACCGATCAATGATTCTCTTCTGCGCTCTCTTGGAGTCCAGGGGCACTGATTTTGTGATAGGATCGGTCTTTTATGAGCCTGGGGTTCCAGGTCCAGGGGTGACTGCTTCAACTTCCTGTGGCCCCAGCCCAGGGCCCTGTGCCCAGGGAGGCACCATCCCGCTGGCATTATTCAACTTGAATTGAGTTCAGTCATTTAACAGGCAGAGACTTGGATGGGGAGCATGTAAGCAGCAGCATCAGAGTGCTACTTCCAAAAGCCCGAAAAGAAAAACTAGCATGTTTCTTTAGTGATATCAAATGAGACAAAGGAAGGAAGAAACCGCCTGAGGTCACAGACAGCCGTCAGAGTGGAAGACTTCCATCGGAGCGCAATGGAATAATCAAGAGTTATTTTAAAAATATTGTTATTAAATAAACATTACAGAAACTTTTGCATATCCAACTTATTTATAGCTTAAGGCTTGAAAACCCACATTAGTATGTTGAATTATAAGAATTCACTGCAGCCTGCTAGCTGACAGCACATCAAATTATTTGCAAATATTTTCTGGAACAGTAACCTTGAAGGATGCCAGCCCCATTCAGTGTAACCTTATCACAAGACAGGAGCTGAGCATGGAGATGTGTTCCAAAGCAAAGGACGCTTTAGTTCCTGGAACCTCTGTCGGCTATTTGAACAAGGAGTTTATCCCCCATCTCAGCCAAAAGCTTCGCTTGTATCTCTTGGGCATTTACATCTTTCTCCGCTGCACTTTAAAAAGATGGTATGCAGAAGGCCCCCTTGAGAAATTGTGCTCTGGGCAGGAATTTGTGAGTACGTTAGTCACATGTAAGAGGCTTTATATCCTCCAGTCTGCAGTAATGTAGTTTTGCAAAAATTACGTAATCATTTTAACAAAGAGTCTCTAATTGACATGAAAAGGCAAAATCAAAATAGAAACGAATTTCAGTGTGAGCAGTACAGGCTCTTCGTTTTGACTTGCCACCCCATGGAGTGTGGTCCAGGAGAGCAACAAACCAGGACCTCATTCGTAGCTTTTGGCCTTATGAAAACTACTGTGGCAGATTCCTCCAGGGACTGATTTTTCTTTAATATGCAATATCTCTACCTTACAAACACTTCACATGTGTTCCCTTTTTTCCTAATATTCAACATTATTTTCAGCACTTTAAATACCTTTCTTTCTACCAAGGAAAATATCGTTCTTTTGATGAAAAGCTGTTAGTGCCCACGTAAACAACTGGGAAGTGGTTGGGCGGTTTAAAAATTATATCTAGATCATTTAGCAAGGTTGGCACAGCATCTGAGTTCTAAAATCAGCGTTTTGCCAAATATTCTAGCCATATCACAGTTGCTAAGCTAACGAGAAAATGCTAATCGCTTGGCATAAATGTGGCTATGTTAAAATTAAACAAAATTGATTGCCTTCAAAATAACCTTTTGTTTTTGTCTCCAAAAAGCTGCTTTGCACATTTGGTATAGGTAAATGTGCCCACCCTGACACTAACATCTTTCATGTCTTAAACAGGTTCTGTGTTTTTCTTTGTTCTCTCATCAAGAAAAATGAGCCCATACCGCACCACTCTTCAGTGAATTCAACAGCTGTTTAAGCACCTACTATGCGCTCAGTGCCATGCTGTTTGCTGTCGTAATTGTACTCTGCAGGGCCCAAGCACTAGAAGTGTGATCAATTAAGTGCCACCAGGGAAACGAGAACAGTGTATCTAGTGCATTGTTGCTAAATTATAATATTTCCAAGTGATGTTTTGTGGGAAGAAAAGCCCAGGACTAGATGGTGGAAACTAGTAATTTCCACCAAACCTTAAAGAAGAATTGGCATCAACTCTTCACTAGCCATCTAGTCCTGGGCTTTTCTTTGTGGGAAGCTTTTTTGATTGCTAATTCAATCTCTTTACTTCTATTCAAATCTTCTGTTTCTTCTTAAGTCAGTTTTGGTAATTTCTGTCTTTATAGGGATTTGTCCATTTCATCTAGGTTATCTAATTTGTTGGTGTACAGTTATTCATAGTACATCATCCTTTGTATTTAGTAGTAATGTTCCATCTTTCAATCCTGCTTTTAGTAACTTGAGTCTTCTCTCTTTTTCCCTGAGCAGTCTAAAGATTTTTCAATTTTTTTATCTTGTTGGTTTTCATTGATTTTCTCTATTGTTTTTATATTCTCTATCTCATTAATTCAACTTGTGGCTTTGTTATATCCTTCCTTCTGCTAGCTTTGAATTTGGTTTGCTCTTCTTTTTCTAGTTTCCAAGGTGGAAGTTTAGATTATTGGTTCACAATATTTCTTCTTTGTTGCTATAGGCATTTAGAACTATTAAAAAAAATTTTTTTTGGCCATACTGCGTAGCATGTGGGATCGTAGTTCCCTGACCAGGGATTGAACCTGGTTGAACGCACCTCCTGCGGTGGAAGCGTGGAGTCTTAACCACTGGACTACCAGGGAAGTTCTAGAGCTATAAATTTCCATCTAAGCACTGTTTTAGCTGTGTCCCGTAAGTTTTGGTATGTTGTGTTATCATTTTCATTATTCAAAGAGTTTCTAATTCCACTTGTGATCTCTGCTTTGACCCATTGGTTATTTAAGAATATGCTATTTAATTTCCACATATTTGTGAACTCCCCAAATTTCCTTCTGTTACTGATTTCTAATTTCATTCCATTTTGGTTGGAGAACATACTTTGTATGATTTCAACCCTTGTAAAGTTACTGAGACTTGTTTCCTCAAGTCTTCCATTTCCTTGTTCATCCTCTGTCTGGTTGTCTTTATTATTGAAAGTTAGGTGTTGAAGTGTCCAATTATTATTGTTGAAATGTCTGTTTCTCCCTTCAATTCTGTCAGTTTTTGCTTTGTGCATTTTGGAACTGTTTTAGATACATAAACGTTTATTATTGCTATATACTCTTGATGTCTTTTATCATTATAAAATGTCCTTCTTTGTCTCTAGTAACAATTTTTGGCTTAAAGTCTGTTTTGTCTGATATTAGTATACAACTCCAGCTCTTTTTTGATTAATATTTGCATGGTCTGTCTTTTCTGTTCCTTGATTTTCAACTATTTTTGTAT
Organism: Delphinus delphis; assembly: GCF_949987515.2. NCBI lineage: Eukaryota > Metazoa > Chordata > Mammalia > Artiodactyla > Delphinidae > Delphinus > Delphinus delphis. The sequence continues at coordinate 6,922,946 of NC_082698.1, forward strand.
TTGAATCTAAAACCCATCTCGGAACTTCCCTGGTGGTCCAGTGGGTAAGATTCCTCGCTCCCAATGCAGGGCGACTGGGTTCAATCCCTAGTCAGGGAACCAGATCCTGCATGCATGCTGCAACTAAGACTTTGCATGCCGCAACCAAGAGTCCACATGCCACAACGAAGAGTCTGCATGCTGCAACTAAGACCCAGTGCAGCCAAATAAATAAATAATAAACAAATAAATAAATTTTTTTAAAAAACAAAAAATAAATAAAACACATCTTTTATGGACAGCATATAGTTGAATCATTTTTTAAATTTATTTTTACTATATCTGCCTTTTAATTGAAGTTTTAATCCATTTACATTTTATGATTACTGATAAGATTTATATGTGCCATTTTTCTATTTGCTTTATATATTGTATGTCTTTTTTTCCCCTCTATTCTTTCATTACTGCCTTTTTGTGTTAAATATTTTCTCATGTACCATTTTAATTCCATTGTCATCTCTTCTGGTTTTTTTTAAATGTAGTTATTTTCTTAGGGGTTGCCTTAGAGATCACAATTAACATCTTAATTTACAATGATACAATTCAGATTAATATCAACTTAATTTCAATATTATACCAAAACTATATTCCTGTATATTTCCATTCTCTCCCTCATTCTTTGTGCTATTATTGGCATACAAATTACATTTTTATACATTGTATGTCATTTAACACAAATTTACAAGTATTGCTTTCTGTACTTGTCTCTTAAATCAGATAGAAGCAAAGAATTACAAATAAAAATACATTAATTTTGTCCTTTATATTTACCTATGTAAATACCTTTACTGGTATTCCTTATTTTTTCATATGGATTCAAGTTGCCCCCCAGTGTCCTTTCATTTCAGCCTTAAGGACTCCCTTTAACATTTCTTGTAGGGCAGGTCTCTTAGCAATGAAATTACTCAGTTTTTGTTCTTCTGGAACTATTTTAACTTCATTTTCAAAGGATAATTTTCTGGATTTAATTCTTGCTTGACCATCTTTCTTTTGGCACTTTGATATTGCCATCCCACTGTCTTCTGGCCTCCATAGTTTCTGGTGAGAACTCAGATATTGATCTTATTGAGGATCCCTTATATGTGACAAGTTCTTTCTTGCTTCTTTTAAGAGTCTCTCTTTCTCTTTGTCTTTCAACAGTTGGATTATGATGTATTTAGGTGTGAATCTCTGAGTTTATCCTATCTGAAATTTGCTAGGCTTCTTGAATGTGTGGATGAATATGTTTCATCAAATTTGGGAAGTTTTTGGCCATTATTTCTTCAAATATTCTTTCTGCCCCTTACTCTCTCTCCTCTCCTTCTGGGATGCTGAGAATACATATTTTGGTGTGTTTCATGGAGTTCCACAGATTTGATTATCTTTCTTCATTCTTTTTTCTTTCTGTCCTCAGACTGGAAGATCTCAGTTGACTCATCTTCAGCTCTTCCGATTCTGTCCTCTGCTCGTTCAAATCTGTGGTTGAGCCGCTCTAGTAAATTCTTCATTTCAATCATAACACTTTTCAAATCCAGAATTTCTTTTTGTTTTCTTTTCTCATAATCTCTATCCCCTTATTGATATTCTCTATGTGGTGAGACTTCATTCTCATACTTTCATTTAGTTCTTTATACATGGTTTCCTTTAGTTCTTGAACGTATTTTAAATAAATAATTTAAAATCCTTATCTAGTAAATTCAGTGTCTGGGCTTCCTCAGGAACAGTTTCCGTTGACTTTTTTCCTCCTGTGTATGGACCATACTTTCTTGTTTATTTGCAAGTCTTGTGGTTTGTTTCGTTTTTGTTTTGCTGAAACCTAGATATTTAAGATAATATAATGTGACAACTCTGTAAATCAGATTCTCCCCCCTCCCCAGAGATTGCTTTTGTTGCTGTTTGTTGTAATTGCTATTGGCTTTTTAGAGACTTTTCTGAACCAATTCTGTAAAATCTTATTCTTTGTTGTCTGTGTGGCCACTGAAGTCTCTGCTCAGTTGTCTTAGTGGTCAGTTAATGATTGGACAGAGATTTCCTTATATGCCTGAAACCAATATGTCTCCCAGTCTTTTCTGAGAGTCTCCGTGTATATGTTGGGCACTCCTAACACTCAACCAGGCCTCAACTCCATCTTCACCTTCACTTCCTTCTTGTACAAAAACTCAGTGGTAGCCAAAGTTGAGAACTTAGGGCCTTCTCAGGTCTTTCCTGAGCATATGCATAGCATGGGGCATGTTCACATCCCTAAACATGTACATGGCCTTTTAGATTCCTAACAACATGTCAGAGATTTCCAAATCTCCCTATGGATATCTCGTTTTCTAGTTTTTCCCTTTAAACTTTTTGGTTTGTGTATTGTTTGCCCAACTGCTATCTACCACCTCAGGAAGCTGCAATGTTAAACAATTACCTCTAATTGTTTTCGACAAATTCTGTCTGCTGTTCATACAGGGGGAGCTCTGAGTCAGATCAAATAAATACAGCCTCATGAGGGATGTCTTCCAGGAAATAACTAGACTGTCCAAACAGTGACAATTCTCTGGTAACGGGGTTTTGAAGGAGTTTCAACACTGTTCTGACCCCTCCAGTGGCTGCCAGGCTGCTGGTTTTCGTTGTGATCGCAGGCTGTTGGTTTTCAAGTTTACTGTAGAGCTGAGGAGGGGACAGTGGGAATAAGGCAAATAAAATGGCCATAAATCTTGCTTTTCATACTGATATTCAACCATTTTTCTTGAATAAATGCTCCTCGGGTTACTGCAAGCCTTTGGTTAATTTCCAGAATTCTAAGAAAAATAGATCTTTACCATTTCTCCTAATGTTCTCATTGCTTTTATAGAGGAGATGATTTTCAGAGATATTTAGTCTGCCTTCTTTTGTTGTTGTTGACATCACCTCAACCCAGCGTCTCTTGAATGCCACCATCCTATGGTGACTTCAAGAGGAAAGTATGATTCATGGACCTGAAATCAACAGTGAGAGCTCTGCTCTTGAGGTTGCAGTGGGCAGGGCAGGTTTCAGAGAGCAGAGGGGACTTGAAGCGATCCTTGACAGAAAGACAGAATTTTAAAGAGCCTACCTAATTGAGTAGGGAGGAGAGAAGAGCACCTTCCAGAAAGGTAAAGGGTCTGGGCATTTATTGTTTTAGGAAACTTATGATGTTTTCAATTTAGCCAAGAGAGTCACTATAGACTCGATATGAGAAATTACAGAAAAACAATTAGATTTCCAAATCCTGCAAGCCTCTGAGCTTATCCCAGATGAGCCACCATGCTAAGGAGAGGGGCCCTATTTCTCATTCAACATATTCATAATAGCCCTTTTGTATTATTAAGCTCAGCATAGTCAAGCATAAATAAAGTCTTTCCAGACAGCTTTTGGACAGAAACCTCTCTGACTCTTTGCCGCACAGCTCAAAGACTGCCACTGGCCAGCCTTAAATCAGTCAAGATGATTATCTACTTGTTCTACTGTTGTTAGTTTAGAAAATTTGTTCCTTCATTCATTTGCTTGCCATTTATTTATTGAGTATTCACTGTGTGACAAAGACGCCATGCCAGGTCCATGGAGATACAGATATGGTCCCTCCTGTTGTGGAGCTCACCTTCTCCATAAGGTTTCATAAGCAATGTGGGCAGAGTAACATCGGGACACTGGGAAAGTCCAAGGGAGAGATGTTCAGTGAAGCTTGGGGTAGGGATGGGATTCCCAGAGGGAGTGGCATCCTGCCTGAGCTTTAAAGGGACAAATAGTCTTGCTAAGAAGTTGGTGGGGGGAGGGGTCATGTATTAGTCTGCTCAAGCTGTTGTAACAAAATACCACAGACTGGCTGGTTTAAAAAACACAAATTTATTGTCTCACAATTCTGGAGGCTAGAAGTGTAAGATCAAGGTATCAGCAAGTTGATTTCTCCTGAGGACTCTCTTCTTAGCTTACAGACAGCCACCTTCTCACTGTGTCATCACAGAGCCATGAGCTGGAAGGAGCCCTGGGCTCTGAGTACTTGTATTGAACTTGCTGGGAGTGAAGATTCACTTCTAGTGCATTAAGCCACTGAGATTTCAGAGTTTCTCTTTTATGACTACCTGTATTACCTTAATGAATACAATCACCCTAATTTCAAAGTTTTTTTAATCTTTTACATATTTTTACATAGTGAGCAGACCATTTTTTTCACTTTTTTTTAACACATACTGAAACGTTTTCCATGTTTTCCTGTTATCTTCATAACTATTATCTGTAGGGCCTAAATAACATTTCACTAAACAAACTAAACCTGTCCCCAGTTGTTGAACATTTGGTTGTCTCCAATTATTCTGGTCTTTTAGAAAAAAAACATCCCACTACTACATTCTGTTGGATAGAAGGGTGCAAGATCCCATCATCAAACAGTTGTACCATTAGTCAAGTTTGCACAGAGGGCTCAGAAGAATGATAGAGATGCCTACACCCTGTTCAGGGCCGGAAATGGCTCATTTTCTCTTCAGGCCACCTGCAGCTCCTCGTCAGGCGCTGGCCCTTGACTCAAGCTCTCAGGCCACCTCACCCACCCTTGGGTACCCTCTCCTCCTCATCTCTGCTTCTCACCCTGGGGTCTTCTCCAGCATTCTGCTCTACCCAGTTGCATCTGGGAGAGCCCAGGGAACACACCCCAATCCCTCGCCTCACACGGGCACAAACACACAGTTGGATCTTGGCTCGTAGCCTAGACAAAGCAATCAAACAACTTCCGAAGCCGTTGTATTGGTCAGAGGCTTGGCAGGAAACAAAGGGCAGATTTTAATTATTTTATTTGAGGAGAGTTTATCAAAAGGATGATACAGAAGGTATAAGCATGGAGTAGCAAAACCACATGGAATCACACAAAACCTGGGGACTAGTAACAGCAGGGAAAGGAGTGTGTGTGGAAATTGGAGCAAGGTTCTCACCCTTAGCCCTCTCTCACCTGATCATCTCCTCGAAGCCCACCTCGAGGGTCTTCTCCTTGGGGAAGCCTCCCATACCCCCAGCCTCCTCCTCCACCACTGGCTCCTTGAGGGTAGACACTGTATCACCAGAAAACTGTGTACCAGCACCCAGCAGGTGCCTGGGCAGCCCCTGGGACATAATAGCTGCTCAGTAAATACTTGTTCAATGAATGAATTCAAAAATGATTGAATGACTAGAGAAGGAGAGGGAGAGATACAGAGAAAACCAGGAAAATAAACATTTACATTTTTTTCTACAGTGTTTCTTTTTATTGAAGTATAGTTGCTTTACAATGTTGTGTTAGTTTCTGCCGTACAATGAAGTGAATCAGCTATATCTATACATACATCCCCTCCCTCTTGGGCCTCCCTCCCACCCCACCCCCATCCCACCCATCTAGGTCATCACAGAGCACCGAGCTGAGCTCCCTGCGCTATACAGCAGGTTCCCACTAGCTATCTATTTTACACATGGTAGTGTATATATGTCAATCTGATGCTGTGTTTGCTGTGTTTGATTTTTGTCTGTAAAATATTTGTTTGCAACAATAATTTTATTTTCTGTTTTGCATTTATTAAAGAGAAAAATTAATGAGACTTATTACTTGAAAATGTTATAAAGCACCTATTAATCTGGCATTAGGCAAGAAAATATACCCCCCAAAATTATCCAGCAAGATACACTACAGAGAGATGGAAAAGAGGAGCAAACACCAGAAAAGGGGCGATTTCTATAATAAGCCCCCCAAGGGTAGCTGCCTCTGAGGAGTGGAAATTTGTATTCAATCCACATCTAACAGGTCTGTTAAATTTAAGACACGGAATTCAATCAGATATGGTCTCTAGGCTAATGAGAGCAACAGGTCATCAAATATTTAACAATAAGCCAAGTTTGAGCCCAAAGAGGCAATGTTGACATAGAAAAAACCCAAGTTTTGGAACCAAATGATGGGTTTCACGATGGCAGTGCCCTTCCTCCCTGGGAAGGCTCTGTTTTGTCTCTACAGTAGGACTATACAGTCACATGCTCTTATGTAGGCAGGTAGAAACGTTTGGGTAAACTGTATTTCAGCAGTGCGTTTGCGTGCAGATACAATTTTGAAATATTATTCAACATGTCTTTCCTTCTGGATGGTTGCTGTGCTTTCCCTTTGAGTTGGTTTCCAACAGACTTTCAAGAGTCCACGCCTAGCCAGGGTCCGACAGCCAGCCTTGCCTTTGGTTTGCAAGCGGCATGTGCTGAAGAGAGAAATGACTTTGGGGATTTCTAAAAACTTGGCTGGCCCATCAAAACTGAAACCTGGTAAATAGGGCGTGAACCACAGTGGAGGGAAGGACATGCCGCCGGCAGCGTGGTTCTCCTGCCACTCCAAGAGGCTAGAGGAACCGGGTGAGGAGGCTGGGGGCCAAACACCAGTGAGGGGCCCTCTCCTCTCCCAACACCCAGGCTGGCATCTGAGATGCCCCTGATGGGTCAGAAGACCCAACATTATTCCCCATTCGAACTCTGAGAGGAAAGAGCCTTAAAGAGAATCAGAGGAGAGCAATGACTATGGAAACTGTAGGCACGGGGGACCAGGCTGTGCTTCCTCAGGGCATCGGAGGAGACGGCAAAGTCATCTCATGCCTGAGTGGAGGGGAAAAGATGGCCTGGGCCCTGGCGAGGGGCTCCCGGGCGAGGCTGCCTGTGGGCTCCCCAGCCTGGCACAGGCAGGGAGATGTGGGCCTTCCCGGGACTAGCACCCCAGGAGAGCCAGGTGGGGGTGAGGCACATCAGGAGATTGCCACTTCCCCACCCAGCCCAGCCTGAGAGGATGCAGCAGGCCAGAGGCTGGTGCCCTGGAGCCAACCATGGAGGTGGAAGGGGGCTGGTGAACATGCTGAGTTCCCTTGTATTGGCAAGATGGGATGTTCTGTCCTCAGTTGGAATTGGGGTTTGGAAACAAGTGAACTCCCAGTATACAGAAAGTGATCATATTTGCACATTCAAATTTGTGACTAAGAAATGTGCCTGCAGTACATGAAGACACATGGGTACTGTGGGGCTTTGCATTCTGCAGATTGTAGTACAAATGCTTATTACTAGTTCATTATGACGATGATTATGATTAATTGCTACAATCAAGCTATACTCACTTATTCAGTAAACAGTTACTGTCTACCATGTGCTGGGTACCAGTGAAGGTACTGAAGATGAAGGGAAGAAAGCAGCAAAATCCTTGCCCTCAAGGGGCTCACAGCCTGGTCTGGGGAGACAGACACCAGCGAACCCATAGGTGGGGTGCCGAGCATGTCAGCTGGTATAAGTGCTGTGGAGGAAATAAGGCAGGGGTGCCAAGAACGGTCAGGGAAGCCCTCCCAGAGAGGGTGACATCTGAGCCAACCCCAGGAGGTGAGGGACCACGCAGCTTTGGGAGCCCGCAAGCGCTGAGTCAGAGGCACAGGTACAGGTGTCTACAAGGAGGGGTCATACAGGTGTGTATGGGAAGCACAAGGAGCTAGGTGTGGCTGGAACAGGAGAGAGCTGGCAGGGGGCAGGAATTGGGGCCAGGGGGCCATGCTGGAAGAGATGGGGAGGGGGCAAACCCATGGTGGGCCGCAGGCCACTCTGGGGACCCATTTTGACTTTGCTGAGTTGGGGCCGTTGGAGAGTTGGGAAGGGGGTGGGGACCTCTTCCCAGAGGTGCCTTGCAGCAAGGATGCAGGTGAGCAGGAGAGCGTAGAAATGAGCCCTTCTTCAGAGGGCGGCGAAGTCTTCTTGATTACCATATTTGGTCTCTCCAATTTATTACAGTAGGGGAAAACAAGAGATCTGGCCTGACATCGCTGTGGGGAAAAAAAGGGGGCCACCATAATTTGTTCATTTTATAGCTCAGGGTACACAAAAGAGCCTGAAAGATTTGCCCGTGGTCATAAAGTGGAACAGTGGGGGAGAGAGGGCCAGATGCCAGGCCCCGTATTTCCAGCCCTGCGGCACTCACCTGACAGGTGCCACCTCCAAAGGCAGGAGGGCGGTTCGAAGGGAAGCCAGGCTCCCAACCTGCACAGGAGGCCTCGGGAGGGCAGCAACCAGGAGTCCTTCCATCTCTCTCCTCTCCTGTCCTCTCCTCTCCTCAAGACAGCGGATGAGAACGGCGAACCTCAGGAGAGTGAGAAATAACCAACAGACGGCAGGGAAGTGCTTTGTGGATGACGGAAGGATGCTAAATGACGGTAATGCAGCCGGGAAGGTGCGGCATAAACGATGATGGAAAGAATTCTGTCACCATGACTCAGGTTTTACAAGGCCAGCAGGGAGCCCTCGCCGGCACCTGCTCCGCCCGCCTGCGGGTGATGGAGCGCAGCCCTCAGCGCGCGGCCTGCAGGGAGAGGTCCCGGGCTCGGCCAGGACACCTCTCAGAGCCGCGTAGCTTCATCAGCAACTGCTCAGAGCAGAATTACAGGGCCCGGGACATCTCCTCGAAGACGGTGACTTCCTGATGACTCCCCCCTCTATCCTAATGGAAACAATCACGTGTGGGAAATGGATGACGGGTGCTGTGACAGTGGGCCCCCTTTCCGCCCTGTCCCCTCTCCCAGTGCTAAGCACCACTAACGAAGATCAGCTAGTTCGTCCATCACAGGGAAATGCACACTGGGGATGGAGCAGCTCTTCCGCTCCTTTTATTTTGTTGCCTTTTGTAGATTGCTTGGCGGCCCCCCCACCACCACCCTTGATTCTTCGCCCGCCACCCTGTTTTTACACAGATCCCTCTCCTGACCCTTATTCTCTCTCTCTTCACGTCTCTGCCCTCAGCCAAGTAATTTATTGATTGGCTTTTACCTAAGGCCAAATGAAGTTCTCCTTTATTGAGACAATTTCTCAAAGTCTGTAACTTGCAGACAACGACTTCACCTCACGTTCTCTTTAATTAAAGGAGAGCCACTCATCAAGTTGGTCCGCCAGCCACATGCATCTTAATTTCCTTTTTACCCTGCTGGCTGTGTGATGCAAGTTCTTCCCAAAAGATAGAGACACAAAGCCTTGTTCACTCAGTTATTCACTCAGGAAGTATGTGTTGCATGAATAAGCACGACATTCCTTCCCCTTAAGAGAGGGTCTGTGGAATTTCGACACAGATGTGCTGTGGATTTGAGCCATACTTCTCTGAGTTGCACAAAATAAAATAAGGAATGATGTTACTTGTCCAGAATTATTTTTACCTACAGGCTCTTTGTGTTAGAAAGATCCAGGTAATTGGGTAAAATTGGCGTGTGCTGAATTTTTTGCCAAACCCTGCTGCTCGCCACCTCTCCTTTGTCTCTGCCTTTGAAGCTACAAGTGAGTGATCCAAAAACCCTTCCTGCGGTTCTGCTTCCTCAGTTCTAGACTTCCAAAACTCAGTTTAAGATGAGTCTCAAAAGTAGGTTGGACCACACATTTAAATCCCTTTATTTCACTAAAAACCATTGTAAGAAAACATGAGCCCTGGATTAGTACATGACTTCTATTTGCTCTTTTATTAATGGAAAGACTCAAACCACACAAGAACATAAATTCTCTCTAATCTTCCTTTGCCAAATCACCAGCTTAAGAAGGAGGGAGGGCATCCTACCCAAAACTCTACCAGTGCAGGCTAAGATGTGATACCTAATTTGTTTTAAATTATTTAAATAGCTAACACATTCACAAAGGTCGAACACCTTTTAATGTGAGAAGGTAATCAGGAAAAAGTCTGCTCCCCACTCAGTTCTGTACCCACTTCCATCTCTATACATGAATAACCTCTGTTTTGAGATTTTTTTTTTTTTTTTTTTTTTTTGCGGTACACGGGCCTTTCACTGTTGTGGCCTCTCCCGTTGCGGAGCACAGGCTCCGGACGCGCAGGCTCAGCGGCCATGGCTCACGGGCCTAGCTGCTCCGCAGCATGTGGGATCTTCCTGGACCGGGGCATGAACCCGTGTCCCCTGCATCGGCAGGCGGACTCTCAACCACTGCGCCACCAGGGAAGCCCTTGAGATTCTTAATGTATTTCTCCAAGCTTCTTTACACAAATCAAGCAAATACAAATATAGATTCTTCTATTGCCCCCACCTGCTATACGCACCTTTACGTAAAAGTAGTATATCATGTACACGGTTCTCCCTTGCTCTTTTCTGCATAATGGTGTGTCTTGGAGATCTTTCTTTGTCTAAATAGAGATTGTGTGGATGCATCATCCATTTAACCAGCCATCTGTTGATGGACTTGGATTTTCTCCAGGCTTTCCTGATTACAGTGCTGCAGTGAATAACCTGGTACATACGTCATTTTACATGTGAGCTACAGTACAAATTCCCGGAACTGGAATTTGATAGATATTTGATAGATATTGCCAAATAGCCTTCCAGAAAGGCTGCACCAATTTACACACCCAACAGCAACGTAGAAACATACGTGTTCGCCCACAACTTCACCAACAGAGTGTTATCAAACATGTTTTTCTTCCAATCTAATAAATGAAAAATAGCGTCTCCATGTTTATTTGCCCTTCTCTTATGTTGAGAGAGGTTAAGCATCTTTTCATATGTTTAAGAACAATCTGTATTTCCTTTTCTATTTATTCAGATCATTTGGCCTGTTTTTCTATTGAGGTTTGGTTTGGGTTTTTTTTTTTCTTATCAATTTTTAGGAGCTCTGTACATATTCGGAGGATTAGTCCTCTTACTGTGGTACGAATTATGATTTATCTGTTCAGTTTTCATTTGTCTTTTGGCTTTGCTTTTCAAGTTTTTTTTTGCTCTCTTTTTTGTGTGTGATATGGTTGTGGTGGTTTTGCCATACAAGAGACTTTCACTGTTGTGTTGCCAAAGTTATCAGTGTTTTCTTGCTTTTGTCACAGTTAGAAAGGACTTCTCCACTCCAAGATTAAAAAGGAATTCTTATTTCTCTTGTAGTAAACTTACGGTTTTCTACTTTGCTTATAAATCTTCGATCCATTTAGAATTTATCCTGATGTACAGTGTGAAGTTTAGGTTATTATTTATTTTTCCAGATGGCTGCTCTCCTGTCTCATCTGGTGACGAGCATTTTTGCTGTGTCATCCAGAAGACAAGTCATGACTGTCAGAGGTTTTGCTTTTCATCCCTAGATTCATGTAGAGACTTGAGGGTATGTTCTTGATGGTTCCCTTAACTGCTTCCCTGCATCTCTGCTACGTATTCAAACATCGTGAATTCCTAGTCACTGTGTTTGTCAAATCCATCCTTCCAATCACCCAGCAAGTTTTGTCTTTTTAATTAAACTTCTTGTTGAAGTGTGGCATCATACAGAAAATGCACAGCTCATAAATAGCTTTATGAAGTTTTACAAGGTGAGCACACCCAGATCACCACCTGGTTCAAGATCTAGACCATCACAGCATCCCAGAGCCCCTTCAGCTCCCTCCCAGTGTCTGCCCCCTACGGATGACTGCTCACAATTTCTACCACCAAGGGGTAGTTTGTTGTTGTTTGTTTGTTTTAAATTATTTAAATAGCTAACACATTGACAAAAATCAAACACCTTTTAATGTGAGAAGGTAATCCAAGTTTATATCAATTGGATATACTGAGCATATTCTTTTGCATCTGAATTCTTGCCCTGACGTTGTGCTGATGAGATTCAACCATGTTTTTCCTGTTGTAGTTCAGTGTTCTTCTTGTTGTGTAGCATTCTATTGTGTGAATGTAACACAATGCATTTATCTTTTCTAATGATGACATTTGGATTGTTTCTAATTTGGGACTATGATGAGTACAGATGCTATCAATATTCTTGTCATGTCTTTTGATGCACCTATGTGAGCTTTTCTATCTGGTAAATACCTAGGAGTGGGATTCCTGGATCTTAGGTTATGTGTATGGTTGGCCTTATTCTCTACGACTATACAGTTTCTAAGTATTTTTAAACTCAGTTTAAGAAAAGTGTCATCAGTTCATTTCTTGGATTTCCACTATGTTCAGATACTTTACATAAATGATCTCTCTAACCTCCCCATAACCCTGAGATGGCAGTTCTATTATTGCCCCATTTTACAGCTGAGGAAGCTGAGGAGCACATGTTGTCTCGGTTAAGAAGTTTCACTGGATGAATCTGTAAAATGCTGAAGCTATCATATTTAGTAAAACTATCTCTTCAACAATTTGAGTTTCACTCCTCTATTTTTAAAACAGGTTTTAGAACAGGGATGTATTACTTACGAATACAAGAAGAATTCTAAGCATTAAGAGAGTGATGTAATTGAAGACAATATATATTAAATTTATGTAAATTTACAGTGGGTCTTTATGTCTACAAGTGTTGAGTAAGAAGTATCAAAAAGATAAGTGTCGGACTTCCATGATGGTGTAGTGGTTGAGAATCTGCCTGCCAATGCAGGGGACACAGGTTCGAGCCCTGGTCCAGGAAGATCCCACATGCCGTGGAGCAACTAAGCCTGTGCGCCACAATTACTGAGCCTGCGCTCTAGAGCCCACGAGCCGCAACTACTGAGCCTGTGCACCACGACTACTGAAGGCTGCGCGCCTAGAGCGCATGCTCCGCAACAAAGAGGAGCCACCGCAATGAGAGGCCCATGCACCACAAAGAAGAGTAGTCCCTGGTTGGTGCAACTAGAGAAAAGCCCGCGAGCAGCAACAAAGACCCAAGGCAGCCAAAAACTTTAAAAGTTAAAAAAAATAAAGCTAAGTGTCCATTCATATTTTTCAGCAATGTCACTGAGCCCATTCCAAGTGTTAGAACTGGAACAAACCTATGGTAAAGTGGTAAAGTAAAATGTAGTAAAAGATCATAAATGTCCTAGACATTGAAAGCTAAGATTCTATGGGTTCCACTGATACCAAAGCAAAAAAATCCAAAGCAATCTGACAAGTACTATCAAAGACCATGGACAAAGGGCTATTAGAATAAAGGAGGGAGTTGGGAAAGGCTTCCCAGGAATGGGACATTTGGGCTGGGCTTTAAAGGATAAATAGGAGTCTCTAGATGGATAACCAGAGGAAAGAGCTCATAAAAAAGGTACATATTGCATAATTAGGAAATGTAATTCATGTGTGATTCAAGGGATATGAAGGGGAGAAGAATGAAGTGACAGGGAGTGAGAGACAGATGTTGGTCAGGTCAGAGAGAGCCCTTGAATGACACACCAAGTGTTTAGATTTTATTCTGTGTGTACTTGGGGGTAGGGTAACGATTCAAATAGATTGCACAAAATTGTACATTTTATACATTGCTGCCAATTTAAAGCACTAAATTGACATTTTAAATAACGAAATACTATTTAGGACATTGAGGAATCCTCGTTGGAATTTCTAGTTTCCAGCTTCATGACTGGGGGAAAAAACTGCTTTAGGACAGATTCATAGTGGAGGCCGTGGAAGTTCTCCCATTCAGTCGGATCAGGGTAGGTCAGTTGATCAAAATAGTGCAAGCAGGGAATCAGAAAAAAATTCATAAGTACCTTAAACTCTATATTTAAATTAAAACAAATTTATATGTATTTGACAATATTCTAATATAGGTGCAAGACCTCTTCTTTGAGTGTAAAGTACTCAAGGGCATTACAGATGTACTTTTTACATAGATCACACTGTTAATACACTGGCATACATTTTTATTTTGAGATACTTTATAACGAAGCAAGAACTAAAAGATATTTGCATAGTCTTTTGAATAATATCCTGTTTTCAATTTTCAATTATTAATTCTTTAACCATTGTCTTGACCACTCCTAATTCTGTAGCAATTTTTCAATGACTCATCTATGTTGAATCTTTTCAATAGCATTCAACTTGTATTTTACAGACACGTGTATTTTTCTCTGCCCCTTCACATTTCATCTGTTCATTTGACACTTAATTAAATTATGTGGTTGCAGTAACAAGTACAACTGACATAAACAGGTTTGGGAACTAACACAATAGACTCTGGGTAATCACACAACCCAGATGGTGGGGAAAATGCACAGATGTTCTAACTGAGTGATCTCTAGACCACCAACGTCAACATCACCTGTAAATTTGCTAGGCATGCAAATTTTCCAGTGCAGCCCAGACCTATTGAATTAGAAACTCTTGGGGTGGAGCCCAGAAATCTATGGCTTAACAAACACTCCAGGTGATTCTGGTGCTCCCTAACATTTGAGAACCAGGGCTCTAGAGAGTAACCTACGAGTCCAGGCGTTCTACACAAACATGGACCATGTTTCATCAAGGGAATAGAGGGCATCAGTTAATCTGATCACAGTGAAGAGAGCTTCTCATGCATGTCTTTATGTATGTGTAAACTATTTCTTTCAACCAAATTGAATCAGTCTATAGTGGACTCCTCTGGTGCCCTAGGTCACATCCCCTGGACCACCCCTGATTTCAGCCCCGCCTAGTGTAGACAGGTCTGTGTGAGAGCCAACTCCTCTCACCCATGCTGTCCATCTTTCCACCTTCCATCCCGGAGACTCTGTCTCCTGTCCCGCAATCAGGGGACAATTCTGGAGCCATTCCATGCTCTTCTCAGAAGATCCCAGTTGAAACCTGCCCCTGCTGCCCACTGTTATGTGATGAAGTGCCCCCTTTGCTTTTCCTTCTTCCCTGTCTCATTCTCCCTGCTCCTTCACTCCTACTTCCTGGGATCTCATCCCAAATAAACTACTTGTACCCACATCCTTGTCTCAGGCTCTGCTTCCATGAAAACTCACACTAAGACATACATTTCTTCCTTTAATCTTATACCTTTGCATCTCTGCACATGTGTTGTCTCATTGTGTAAGGATGATTGATATTGTATTTAATCGTACTGAAACCGTGCACCTCAGATTGGGACTTGAACCCATGTAGCCGGGACTCAAACCCTGCCAAAACCCACAGTCTTCCAGTTGAGATCACACATCTGGTTTCAGGACTTAATGAAGCTCAGGTTCTTGATGTCTCATCGCAGAAAGAATTCAGTGAGAGACAAAGTGATAGGTAAGAAGTGGATTCATTGAGAGAGAAACATACTCCACAGACATAGTGTGGGCCATCTCAGAAGGTGAGAAAGGCACCAGGGCATGGTGTTGTCAGTTTTTATAGTGGTGGGTAATTTCACAGGCTAATGAGTGGGAGGAGTGTTCCAGATTGGGGAGGGGAGCGGGTTAAAATCCTATCCAGGAGCATCAAATTTCTCTCAATTTATTTAGGGCTTCTAAATGTGTCTCATTGAGGAATTTCATATTTTAAGATTTTGTCTTGCATCTTTTTATTTTGTTTGATTGTGGGTATTGTACAGTATTGTTTTGCTCTTATAATGATGACCTTCTTAATATTACATTTTCTAACTTTACTGCTGGCGTATAGAGAAATGCCACTGGCGTTTGTCTTTTGATTTCATATTCAACCACCTTGCTAAAGTCACCTTTAATTCTAAAAATGTATAGATTATTTGCGGTTTTCTATGTACTCACTAATGTTATCTACAAATAATGATAGTCATATATTTCTTCCTTTCCAGTCCTGATGTCTTTATTTTTCATGTCTTTATTATTCTTTGACAAGGACCTCTAGGACAGTATTGAATAGCAGTGGCATTAGTGGGCATCCTTGTCTTATTCCTACAAATCAATATAACAAAAACAAACAACCTATTTGAAAAATGGAAAGGCCATAAGTCCATAAATTCACAGAGGAGGAAAGAATATATATAACCTGTAAATATACAAAAAGATATTCAATTTTGTTAGTACTAAAGAAGTACAAACCAAGACCACAGTAATGCTATTTTATTCCCATTCGATTGGCAAAAATTAAGAAACCTGACATCCTAAGTGTTGGACAGGATGTGGACCACTGGGACCCCTTAGGCCTTGCTGGTAGGACCCAGGAGATGTTGGGGGTGGGGCCTAGCACACAGGAAATGTAAGCTTATGTTATTGTTCAAGAGCTTGGGTTATTAGATGGTGGGCATAGATTCTGACTGCAGTCATCAAAGAATCAAACAAAAGGGTAAATAAGAGGGACAAATTATGAGTGTGTATCATAAACTAAGGCTTATAATTAATCCTATTCTGGGCATCAGATGTCCAAAAAATAAAAATAAAAAGGGAAATGAAACGTAAAAAAGAAAGTAAAATTCACTCACAATCCCATTACTGAGGAACACCTACCATCAACATTTTCTGAACATTCTTTCAGTCCATTTTTATGCACATTTGTAGATAGATTTGATTGACAGATGAGAGAGGCATAAATAATACAACTATAACAGAATTGGGATCATACTATATATGCTGCTTTATAAGTTTATGGGTTTATTTATTTACAGGTTTTAAAAATTGCTGTTGAAGACACAGCGGGGGTGGGGCGGGAAGGGTAAGCTGGGACGAGGTGAGAGAGTGGCACTGACGCATGTACACTACCAAATGTAAAGCAGATAGCTAGTGGGAAGCAGCCGCATAGCACAGAGAGGTCAGCTCGGTGCTTTGTGACCACCTAGAGGGGTGGGATAGGGAGGGTGGGAGGGAGGCTCAAGCGGGAGGGGATGTGCAGATATATGTATACATATAGCTGATTCACTTTGTCATAGAGCAGAAACTAACACAATGTTGTAAAGCAATTATACTCCAATAAAGATATAAATATATACATAAATAAATTTTAAAATAAAAATTAAAATTGCTGTTGTTTTTTGTGACTTAATCTAATGCTTTTCTGCTCAGAAATGTTTTGAAAGAGGAGACAATAAAAATGGTATAAGTTAATGAAAAAGCAGTTAAAGAAAAGAAAGATTAGATTTGAGTCTAATTTTTCCTTTGTAGATAATTGAGAAAATGGTGCTAATGACAGAAAAAAAAGAAAATTCTAGTAGGGGAGTTTCGGTGAAAGGTGATATATATAACGTTAGAGATTTTTGAGTTGAAGGTGAACATCCGAGTTGGCTATTCGGTTGAAAATTCAAGCTACAGGTTTGAATGTGAAAATAACAAGAGATGTCAGTTTGGGGGTCATCAGAGTGAGGATGATGATCGAAGCCATGAACATGGACATTAGTGATGCCTAAGGAAGAAGAAGGATTTGAAGAGATGATCGATGCTAAAAGAGCACTATTATGAAGGGATAAATGAGCAGAGACTTTGTGAAAATCCAATATTTGAGAAAGTGAAGAGAAGGGAAGTGCAAGGGCTCCAGAAAAGAAGAGGTCAGAGAGATAAGAGAACAGGACAGTGTTGATGGGAGAAAAGGCAAGACTTTGAGGGTCAGTAGGGTCCAGTGCGGCAGCAAAAATGGAGGAAGATAAGAAAGCATTGTTGGTAGAGTGTGTGGAATAGAAATTCCATTGGAAGGAATCAAGGGGAGTAAAAGAAATGGAAATAAATGAGGAGTGTCTTGAGGGCTGCAGCTCTGTGCCTTGAGTCAGCTGTGGGTAAACCAGTTAATCTCCCAGCTCCTTGGGGTGTATATTTTCATCCCTGCCAAAGAAGGGCTTGGGGAGGTTAAGGCCACACTCTTTGCAGGTAAGTACAGGATTCTGACCAAGCCCTTTCCACTCTGCCATGTTACCTTCCTTCCTACCAGCCTTGAGAACCTCCAGCACAGACATTTCTATTTCCCCGGGGCTGAATGCAGGCCTGGCACTAGTAGGTGCTTTTCACTGTTTGCTGGGTGAATGGAAGAATGAAGACATTGTAAGGAAAGTTCTCAGAGGCTCCTGGTTGTACCCTGGGGAACGGTGTGTCTTTCTCCAGCACGTATTCTCATACTGTCAGAGCTTAAACACCAGGCCACCCTGGTTCTGCTTAGAAAATAAATGAATGTATCCTGTCATTCAGGGAGCAAACTGCTAGTGGCTAAATATTTTTTAATTTTAAGTAAGTACCATGGGACTTTAGGGCTGAAGGATGAAGGCTCCTTAATTTGAACTTTAGCATCTTCGTATCGTTATTTGTCTTGAATATATGGTACAAAAATACTGACTGCATATGTATTTGCTAACGTCCCTGAAATGATTTGAAAATGAAAAGCCTTAAGAAATCACATTTGCTATTTTCCAAAAGAAATAGAAAAAAATGTGACATCTGTAGCCTAGATTACACAAGAGAGTTATGTTTCTTTCTTTTTTAATCTGTTTACTGACAGGAAGAAAAAAATAGCAATAATGGGGGAAAATATGCTTCTGCCTAACACATGATTTGGCCGACAGCACAAAGAATCAGATATTCTACAGAAAACTGACAAGCTAGGTAGTGATTGGGATGAAGACGCAGAGTTCTCTAAATATCCACAAATATTTGTCTGATGCTTAACATTCACAAACCATTAGATCCAACATGTATATTTATGGTTTGATAATCAGCTGTCATTAACAGATGAATAAACAACATAATGTTCATGTTTAGAAGGAATATACAAATGGGAGACATAACGCCAACAGCCCAAGAGCATTTACCTTATTCCTCTCCATAAAAAATAAAGAGAAATGAATCTCTGTAATTTTAATCGCTAAAGTATATCTGATATTCTGTTTCAGCTGGCAGAGCTTCAGATAGATTTCTTTTTTTCACATGAAATTTACGATGTCAACCTGTCTCATCAGTTAGGAAAAGTTGCATTAAATTTACTAGATTAGAGATAATCATTCCATGGCTGTGTCTACATAGTCAACCCACAGCAGAGTCTATGCAAATCCAACAATCCAACAATGTCTTTCAAGCTGAGAGAATTATTCAGTAGTTTTAGTTGTAGCTCTTACCAGCTTAGGCAAGTCACTTAACCTCTCTGTAGCTCAAATTCTTCAACTGTAATGCAGAAATAATGCCGTTGGCATTAGCTACCTCATGAGTTATGATAATGGACCCAGAAGAGGTATGTCAAGTAAAACTCCAGACACTGGAGTATTACATAGATGGCAGTGTGATGCTGTCATCCCAGTGCAATGGGAAATTGGCATGACGCAAATACACCTGACATGGAGTTGACTGGCTGCTGATCTCCTGCATAGCAGCCCTTTTACAACTCAACAGTATTTGTACACCCATGTTCACAGCAGCATTCTCACAATAGCCAAAAATGTAGAAGCACCCCAAGTGTTCATTGATGATAAATAGATAAATAGAATGTGGTATGTACATGAAATGGAATATTATTCGGCCTTAAAAAGGAAGGAAATTCTGACATGCTAAAACATGGGTGAATCTTGAGAACATTAAGCCTGTTAAACAAGACAAATACGATAGGATTCCACTTATCTGAGGTCCCCAGAGTAGTCAGATATAGAGACAAAAAGGAGAAGGGTGGTTTCCAGGGAGTGGGCAGAGGGAATGGGGAGTTGTTTAATGGGTGTGGAGTTGCAGTTTTGTAAGATGAAAAGAGCTCTAGAGATGGATGGTGGTGATGGCTGTACAACAATGTAAATGTACTTAACGCTATTGAGCTGTGCACTTAAAAGTGGTTAAGATGGTAAGTTTTATGCTATATGTATTTTACCACAATTTAAAATTTAAAAAAATTTTAAACAATGAAGCTATCAAAAAAAAAAAAGAACCTCCACAGTAGCTTTCCAGGTCAAGATTGAGCCTCAGCATTCTCCTTTCTCCTGAGACCCCATTAAAATAATATTGAAGAAAATTTAAAATATAGGAGCATGCACCAGTGAAGGGAACTGGAGAGAGCCATCAGAGAATAAGTAATTTAAATGAATTTCTAGATGATGTAAAGGCAACGGGAGACTCTTGGTTATTGAGACGGAGCAGAGTGGGGAAGAACCTGGGGGGCAGGAGAGTTCAGTTGGCGCAGAAGTACCCAGAAAGTCTCCAGACTTGGAAACTGCAGACCTCCAGGGGGCAGCAGTGAGGAGTTGGGCTGAAAATAGGCACTTGTTAAAGGTCTCTATTTTGAATGGTTAAGTCCCCACACAGACTCACACATCCCTTTCTCTGTAGGCCCAACAGGGGTTGGCCAGGCATTACTACCTAGGGGGAAGAAAATGGAGAGTTCTTCTCTAAATCAATTTATTTAATAAAAGTCTAGGGTGAACAAGGGCAGTTGGTGAGGGTGCTCTTGGCCCAGAACAAAGCACTCATTCTGGCATGTGGGGCAATCCCATCGCAGAAGCTGACTCTTAAGGCCCCTGCACCCTAAGGAATGCTAAACCTTCAAGTCAGCAGGCCCCAAACATAGCCTCAGGCCCCCAAACAGGCATTTTTATCCCCTCTTCTTTAAACGCACCAGGCATTTGAGGAAAATCTGCAACATTAAAGGGAAAGATAAATAAACAAGAACATCAGCAAAAATAACTGCGAGAAACAGAGATAACTCAAGAAATAGAAAAGGAATTTTTTAAAACTCTCTATTATCCTCAAAGAGATTTGAGATTATATTGCATCATTAAAATAAGAATATGATGTTATAAAAGAAGGAACAGACAACAAGCGTTAATATATATGTATATAAACATAACAGATCTGAAATAAAATAATACATGAAATAAAAAAGTAAAATGAAATAAAAAATACAAGGGTTGGAAGATGATGTCAAGGAAATCTAAAAGATGAAAAAAGGACAGAGAGACACAAGACGTTTAGCAGAAAAGTTAATAAATATGATGGATTCATCCAGTAAGTCCAATATTCATTTTAAAGGATTCTGAAAAGAAAGAATAGAAAAGACAGAGAGGAAGAAACTATCAAAGAAATATGGGGGGGAAAATTCCCAGGGTAAAAGAAAAAATGAGACTTCAAATTAAAAGCATGAAAGTAAAAAGGCCACATGTAGACATGGAAGCAGACATCTTCTACAGCTGACCCCAAAACAATTTCCCCCTTTCTTTCCTGCTAACAGGTCTCCAATTTGGGGGCCGAGGTAGCAGGCAGACATCCTTTGACATCAGGAAAGTATACCCCTTCTAACCCCAGGGAATGAATTATAATTGGTCTTAACAACTATAATAAATTACATTCTCTTTCACCAATGAGTGTTGTCTTAGTGTGTTCAGACTATAATGAAATATCACAGGCTGGGTGGCTTATAAACAACTTTATCTTGCACACTTCTGGAGGCTGGAAGTTCCAGATCAGGGCTGCAGCATGGTTGGGTTGCGGTGAAGGCCCTCTTGCAGGTTGTAGATGGCTGACTTGTTGCTATGTCCTCAACATGTGGAAGAAGCGCTGAAGCTCTGTGGGGTCCCTTTTGTAAGAGCACTAATCCCATTCATGAGGGCTGCACTCTCATCACCTAATCACCTCCCAAAGGCCCCATCCGCTGATCGCTAATCACCTCCTAATCATCTTGGGGGTTAGGATTCAACATAGGAATTGGTAGGGACACAAACACTCAGATGGTAGCAGGTGTCCAGGGGTCGGTATGTGGCCAGGCTCTGGCCAGTGAGATGCCGAGATGTTATGGTACGGGGTGGGTGTGGGGCTCTTACTTTCACAGTAAGGTTCGAGCCTCGTAGAGAGAGGCGATTTGCCTCTGCTTAGTTGCAGGGCGTGGTGTGGAAGCTGTCTTCCAACCAGGAGGCGACAGGCACAGCAATGAGAAGACTCCTTTCCTTCTACATCTTGGTAAAGCAGGACCCACAGAAAAGGCCCTGAATATTACCACTGGATTGGTGCCTCTAACCTGGGACCATCTACTTAAGTGTACTGCTTAAGCTGCTGTTAATTGGATTTTTTGAGGAGGAGGTTGTTTTACTTGCAGTTAAAAGCATCCCTAGCTGATATAGCATATCTCTGTAAAATTTCATAGCAAGAATTAATAAAAGAGCCTAATGGCTTCCAGAGAGGAAAAATACCTACAAAGGAACAAGAGTTGGGTTGGCATCAGACTTACCATCACCAAAATAGATGCTAGAAGGCGGTAGAGCACGATCCTCAGAATTCTGCAGGTGTATCGTTTTGAACCCAGTGCCTTGACCAAGGTCCTGGCTGGAAGCAGATGGTACGCTTGAGGGATTATTAAAAAGTGTTCAACGAAGTTGTTCAAATACAAGGTGGAGGGAATTTATTCCTAATCCACTCTTTTGAGGAAATTACTTGAAGATGGAATTTCAGAAGGAGAAAAGGGGCAGCCCTTCAGAGTTGATGCAACGGGCCAGGCATTTGTACACCCACAGTAACCACCCAGTGGACGCAGGCTACCCTTAATAGGGCCTGAGAGGGACAGAGCTGTGAGCCGTCAACAGCCCACTCATCCTGCAGCTGCAGGGATAAGTGCTTTGCTGCTGATGGGTAGCTCAGCGTTGCACCCCCAGGTCCAGTCTACTCCATCCTTGACTGCTTCTTACACTGCCTAGAAATGTGTCTGACACAAAATATGCAGTTGGATGTTAACCACTTTTGATGAATGAGTGAATGAATGAATGAACCAAAAAATGGCAGATGAGGAGATGGGCAGCACCCCTACATGCTCCTGCACGTAAAGGGTCTTGCAGGTCCATGAGGATGGGAAGACTGGAAAATTTCTCTTAGTTTTCTTACCACCAAGAAGATGTCCGTGATTTAAGGAAGGGAGGGGCCCTCAATAATTACTAACATGGAGATTTCTGCCAGCCTGGCAGGAAGGGGGACTATAATTCAGTTTAAGGAGGAAAAAGAAAGTGATCTTAAGTGCCGGTCTAGATTTGTCATCACACTTAATACTTAGAGATTGTGAAACAGCTGAACATTCCCATTTGATTTATAGGAAAGTTGAGGCTCAGAGATACGAAGCAACCTGCCCAAGGTCATAGTGAGTGAGTGGCAGAGCTGGGCTTGGAACTTGCACCTGACTCCAAACTCCACTGCGTCACGCCTAACACCCTGGTAAGTTCTGTTCTGTATTCCACTCCACCATTATTTATTAAACAGGCTCTTAGGGGGCATCCTGGGGATATCTTACAAAGATAACATTGTTTTGCCAGAAAATGTATTTGAAACATGGAGTTTTTAAAAGTGTTGTGGCTCCCAAGACATGGCAACCTATATAAAAGTTGGTGAAGGTGGTTTTGCGGGGTCCTGAGATCTGGCTGGAGGTCCTGTGTGTTCCGAACCAGGTCTGCTGGACATGGAAAGTTGGAACAGCAGAGAACCCAGAGAGCAGGATGTTCACACTATGGCACAAAATTCCCAAACGTCATCGAAAAGAAGGACAGGAAAAGAAATGCCCTTTCTTTTGCTGATCGTGGTACTTTCCTTGCCAAGATGGCAATTCCTCATCTGCTGGTCCCTGGCACCAGAGTGTAAAGTTCCCGGGCAACAGCCAAAGCTTCTAGTTCAATGAGACCCTTGCTGTGTCTCCCGGCAAGAGTGGGTTCTCTTTGAGAGCGAAAAACTTTCTTTCAATAAAGTTTTTATTTTAGAATAGTTTTAGCTTTATAGAACAATCGTGAAGATAGTACAGAGTTCCCATATGCCCACACGCAGTTCCTCTATTGTCAACATCTTTCATTAGTATGGCACACCTGGGCTTCCCTGGTGGCGCAGCGGTTGAGAGTCCGCCTGCCGATGCGGGGGACGCGGGTTCGTGCCCCGGTCCGGGAGGATCCCACATGCCGCGGAGCGGCTGGGCCCATGAGCCATGGCCGCTGAACCTGCGCGTCCAGAGCCTGTGCTCCGCAGCGGGAGAGGCCACAGCAGTGAGAGGCCCGCGTACCACAAAAAAAAAAAAGAAAAGAAAAGTATGGCACACTTGTCACAATCAATAAACCAACATTCATCCATTATTATTAACTAAATGCATTATTTCTTGAATGATAATTAAATTAAAATATAGTTAACTAAATTATAATAATTATTCAGATTTCCTTAGTTTTTCCCTAATGTCCTTTTTCTGTTCCCAAATCCCATCCAGGATACCATATTTTATCATCCTATCTCCTTAGGCTCCTCTGAGTTGTGATGGTTTCTTAGACTTTCCTTATTTCTGATGACCTTGACAGTTCTGAGAAGTACTAGGTCAAGGATTTTGTAGGATGTCCCTCTGTTGGAATTTGCCTGATGTTTTTCTCATCTTAGGCTGGGCTGTGTGTTTTGACAGAGGGAGAGTGTCATTCTCATCACATCATTTCAAGGGTATATTCTATCAATAGGACATCACTGTTGAGGTTAACCTTGATTAACTGACTAAGGTAGTGTTTGTCAGGTTGGAACTTTTTTCAGAGAGTCCAGAGCTGTGGAGACAGGAAGCACAAAGTTCCCCAGTCAGTTACTGGGCGTGATGGTAAGCAGGGCCACACCTGCTTCCACTCCTTAGATCCTGGAACCGTGCATTCTCCTTACTAGAGACGCAGGGCCAGCCATAGAGTGGTGTCTGATTCAATGAATATACTGTGTTCTGAAGGCTGGCACACCAGCCTTTCAAGAGTGCTGCCTCTGAGCTGGCACAGCCTTTAGAAGGCCGTTCCAGCATTCACTGAGGCCGGCTGCTGCAGGCTGGTGCAGTGTCTGATGCGAACAGTGGATCCCACAGTCAGGGGCTCAGTCCCACACCTCCCTCACTGAGAAGTGGGTCCCCTGGTTGAATGTTATAGTTCGTGGGGTTCCACGCCTACAGATCAGGCATTCCGTAAGCCACCAGTTAATAGTGCTGGCTGAGCCTCTGTGGCAGGAAAGGTAAACCCATAACTGGAATAAATATCTATCCCTCTGAGGATGACTCGCGGGCCATTCCAGAATGCAAGGGCCCTATGAATTTGATTTGCCACCAAGTGACTGGTTGGTATCTTCAAGGAATAGTGCCACATCAAAGGTTCGGCATGGGTCTCTGTTGCTGCAGGTTGGACATTCAGAGGCATCAAGAGCTAGACTGACCCCCGTAAGTGGGAGTCCACGCTGTTGAGCGCACACATAGCCCTCACCTCTACCCTCACGGCCCCTCCACTCATGTGCCTATGTTGTCACTTCTAGGTGGCCAGTGACGAAGTCTGGTTAATGTCACCTGGCTGAGTCATTTTGTCTCCTTTGTTGTTCAGTTCTTCGTTTGTAGTAGATGCTCTGCAATGAGCATTAATATGTGATATAAAAATCTTCACACTTTGGGGGGCTTCCCTGGTGGCGCAGTGGTTAAGAATTCACCTGCCAATGCAGGGGACACGATTTCAATCCCTGGTCCAGGAAGATCCCACATGCCGCAGAGCAACTAAGCCGTGAGCCACAGCTACTGAGCCTGCGCTCTAGAGCCCACGAGCCACAACTACCGAGCCCGTGTGCCACAACTACTGAAGCCCATGTGCCTAGAGCCTGTGCTCCACAACAATAGAAGCCACCACAATGAGAGGCCCACACACTGCAACTAAGAGTAGCCCCCGCTCACCGCAACTAGAGAAGGTCTGCGCGCAGCAACGGAGACCCAATGCAGCCAAAAATAAATAATAAATAAATAAATTTATTTAAAAAAAAAAATCTTCACACTTTGTGCCCATTCACATATGTCCATCCATGCGCCTCGACACCACTGCCTTGTCTCTGACCTTCCAATCCTAGCCAGCTGCCCAGGTTAGTGGCCACTGCCCAGGAGTCTATATATATTGTCACTCATGCCACTTCTTCTTGCACATAAAGCAGATGACACTACTCACTTCAGCAATGGTCCTTGGTCTGTCACCCACCCAGGAGTTAAGGAAAGGACTTAAGAAGAGTATAGTTGTCTCAGGATTGGTGGCTGTGAGAACCCATTGTGTTTTTGTTTGGTTGGATCATTTGTGGTGGCGGTGGGAGTGGGGGGGGGGAGGGTCTCCTAATGAGCCCCAACCCCCAGATCATAGATCAGTATAAGACACATTGTACCAAAGCCAACTGAATCTCTCCATGTACCTGCCCTTAGGCCTACTATACTCATGACACGAAAGGATGTGTTCATAGTAAGCACAATATTTAAATTAACTCACCAACGTGACCTGCAACATACCACATATTATATCTTGATCACTGCTCTCATTTTCTGAGGTTCTTCTATGTGCCAGGCACTGCGCTATGCCCTTCACCTGCATTATCACATTTAACACTCGTGGCAGCCCTATGAGTTTGGCAGTTTATTATTATTTTCATTTTACGCTTGAGAAGACAGAAGCTCCAAGAAGTCACCCAAGTCTGTCTGATTCCATACTCTTAACCACTGTGCTATTGGGATTCTAATACGTTCTTTTGAGAACAATTATGCTGCTTAGAAATACACCTATGTATGCAGCTATAGATATCTGTATACAGATATACACCCAACTAGGTATTATGGACTGAGTATTTGAGAAGCTGGAGGAATAAAAATCCTCTTTGCCTGTGCCTCTCATGGGCTGGACCCAATGGGAGGAAGTTGGAAACAAGAGAGTGTATTGACACAGCCCATGTGGGCCACCGGAGCACAGAGCATCTCTAGGGTGAGGTGGAGAAGATGGAGAGCAGATGTATAGAAGGGAACCATCACATTGATTTGTTGTCTGCCTCCCCCACCAAGATGTAAGTTCTAAGAGCACAGAGTTGTAGGGACTTTTGTCACTGTTGTTTACTGATATATCCCAAACACCTAGAACTGTTTCTGATACAGAGTAGGTGCATGGTTAAACAAATGAATGATTTATTGTCTGAGCTGGCTGAACAACCAACATCATCTAAGTTAGGAGTCAGCAAACTACAGCAGGGGCCAAATCCTGCCCCCTTCCTGTTTTTGTAAATAAAGTTTTATTGAAACACAACCACACCCATTTGTTTACATATTGTCTATGGCT
Source organism: Delphinus delphis (assembly GCF_949987515.2). NCBI lineage: Eukaryota > Metazoa > Chordata > Mammalia > Artiodactyla > Delphinidae > Delphinus > Delphinus delphis. The sequence continues at coordinate 6,949,589 of NC_082698.1, forward strand.
ACTTTTATGCAATAACAGCAGAATTAAGCAGGTGCTACAAGACTACATAGCCTGCAAAACTGAAAATATGTACTATCTTGTCCTCTCCAGAAAAAGTTTGCTGACCCCTCTGGTTGTAGGACTGGGCTCCAGGGAGAAAATAAGGAGACAGTGGCCAGGAGCTATTGAATCTCCAGACCTGAGCAGCTCATGATGGGAAACAATTTCTGAGCCCAGAATTCTGTTTAGTGCACTACCTCTGCACAAACCCCAAATGATCCTAAAGAAGCAAGTCTTCTTATGCAAAAGGAAACTCCTTCACAAGGACACCTCAGCCATAGGCGAAAATAATGATGTCATTGGTAAATAGATGTTTTATCTGAGGAGCTTCAGTGGGTTCTCATCTTATTAATCCTGGTGACTTATGTAGTGAAGAGGTGCCTGAAGATGGTTCTACCTAAAGAGCTTCCATTTGCCAGACTTCTTGGGTCAAGCAGAGTAGGACAGTGGCAGTCCTGCTCTCCTGTATGCCCTCTGCTCACCAGAACCCTCTCCTTCTAGAGTCTCCTCTAGAGAGACTAGAGGGTTTAAGTTCAACGAGGAACCACATTTTCCCCCTCAGTTTTGGACCTAGAACCACAAACTTCAGCTCAGGTGTTTAGCTTTGGGGTATGGTAAGCTGAGGGGTATGGAGCGTAGAGCAGGTTAAATTTCCAAAGAACCTTCAACGTGGCAGGATGAGGTAGGGGAACCTTTTAAATGCTCTAAGCCACCAAAGCTGAGTGTGACTGCTTCTATACTTCTCAGCCCCCTGCTGGTCCTTCAACAGTCATCCTCTTAGTCTCCCTCCCAAAAAGGCATCTATAACCATCACTTTCTGTTATGGACTGAATGTCTGTGTCTCCTTAAAATCCACATGTTGAAGCCCTAACCTCTGATGTGATGGTATTTAAAGGTGGAGCTTTTGGAAAATAATTAGGTCATGATGGTAGAGCCTTCCTGACTAAGATTAGTGCTACAAGACTATATGGCTCACAAAACTGAAAATACTTGCTATGTGGTCTCGGTCATGTGAGGATACAAGAAGGTGGCTGTCGACAAGCCAGGAAGAGAACCCTCACCAGAACACAACCATGCTAGAACCATGATATTAGGCTTCCAGCCTCCAGAACTCTGAGAAATAAATGTCTGTTGTTTAAGCCCCCACCCCCAGGTATTTATTATAGCAGCCTGAGCTGACTCATCTTTCCCATCCTGGTGGGGTGCCTCCTGCCTCTAAACTCCAGTACTGCATGGCAGTCCTCTCTACAGAGCCCACCAGAATAACCGGAGACATCAGTCAGACTGAAATTCTTTGCACTCAGAGACACATCCTTTGCACCCATAAAATGGCTTATTTGTACCCATTGACTGCATGGACACCAACAGTCAGTCATTTGCATCTGGGATCATCCAGCCAAAAAGAATAACTGAGTCCTGACTCATGGGAGCAAGGTTTTGCTGATGCAGCACTTTATCCACTTCTCCTGGTGAGCCTTCACTGCGGTGAATGAATTATCCTCAAGGGTTTCAGTAACTCGCTGATCAATCTATGTGCCTGGGGACACACCTATTATACCACATAAATTGTGGTTCTGCTAACCTGCAGTGAATACAAGCAACTTATTACTGGAAGCTTCCTTATATTGCCAAATGTAGCAGTAGTAATATTATTAATATTTCATTTGGAGGAGCCAAAACTGGGAACACAGAAGACTCACTCCACCCACCACTACTCAGCACGCACTTTCAGAATATATGAAGTAGTTCAGAGAGACACTTGGCTAATTTGGGGTGACTTTATTGTAACCTGCACTAGTCTTGCTTTATTTCACAACATTCGTTTTTGAGAGCCTTTGGAGAACAAGGCCCATGAAAAGGTATTTCTGGCACCGCGGGGGTTGTCTATTTGGTTGTTTGCTGTAGTAACTGCTTAAAGACAGTTGGAATGAAAGCTTAAATACTTACGTAATAGAGAGAGAAATGTACTCACATCTGTGTGTAAAATAAGCAGATACAACGGTGCTCAAATTAGATCTGATTCTCCCCCTAGAATTGGCAATGTGTAAATGAGGCTGGCAAGTGATGGCAGGCGTCAGGTGACGGCCGAGCGAGTGTGGCAAAACTGCAACGCCAGCTTTGTCCAGGCGGCTACTGTCAGGTGACTTGCCCGTCCATAAAGAAGCAAATGGAAAAGATCGCAAGAGTTGGGATGCTGAGATAGCAGAACAGTGATTTGAGGAGTGCCAGCAAATCAGTGTTCAGTCAACATGGATGTTTGTCTGAAGTCCAGTAGAACTGCCAGTTCAACATTTAATTCACTCACGCCAAATCCACCCACCATCCCAGGCAGGCTTAATATAAGCAAGATTGCCCTGGTCCAACATGTCTCTCATAAAAGAAAATGATCATTCTTATGGGTTCCATTTTACCAGTTACTGTGGAAACTGATACGATACTCTGGTGCCATTTTGAAAATTTGAATCCAATGTAGCCCGCACTGGAATGAAAACGAAGATGCTTCCTGAAGCTACCGCTCGAGAAAAAATAAAAGATGTAAGGAAAAAGCATGGATAGCTCCGCAGTTATCAGCTAATGCTTGTAGTAAAGACCTGGACTTATGGTTTTTTTTTTTTTTAACACTGACATCTTGGCCCTGAAGACTAATGTTTGTTCACTTGTTTAGAATAAGAAGTGGGTTATGCTGGTTTGGAAACTCAGAATGAAGTGGGATTTTTTTTTTTTTTTTTTTTAATTCAGAATATATTACCGGGCTTCCCTGGTGGCGCAGTGGTTGAGAGTCTGCCTGCCGATGCAGGGGACACAGGTTCGTGCCCTGGTCCGGGAAGATCCCACATTGCCGCGGAGCGACTGGGCCCGTGAGCCATGGCCGCTGGGCCTGCGCGTCCGGAGCCTGTGCTCCGCAACGGGAGAGGCCACAGCAGTGAGAGGCCCGCATACCGCAAAAAAAAAAAAAAAAAAAAAAAGAATATATTACCTACCAGTGGGATTTGAAGGGAGAGGGTCTGGCTGAAAGCAAAAACAAGCCTCTCACAAGGCCATTTCAACAGCCTTCTTATGCTCACGTAGAAAAAGGAGAGAATTGAAAAGAAGTAGGTCCCTTAGTGTTCTCAGTGTGTGGAAAACAAAGCACAGCTTCCTCTTCACTTTTCTATTTTGTAAACAGTTCGATACAGTAACATTGCCTCCTGTTTTCATTTGACTGACTCACAGTATGAGGTCAAGTTGAAGAGCTAAAAGGAAGTCTTTGCGAGGGATGGCACTGAAAAAAGTTCAAGGCTCTCCCAGGAGGCGGGGTGGGGAACTGCGGGGGAGTGGGGCAGGAAGGGGTTGCTGGCCATGACCTTGGGACACCAGACCTCGAGGCCCTGCACAGGCAGAGCGGGGAGCCATCTGTGGTCAGGCTTTTCTCTGGCAAAGGAAGGGGATGGTTTGCCCTCAGTGGTTGCTAAAGCAGACCCACCCCACCTGAGGAGGCGTTTAGAAGGCTTTCTCCAGGCGGGCTGCCTACCTGCCCGAGAAGCTGGGCATCTGAACACAGTGTCTGATTTTGAAGCAAGACTGACAAGGAATCAAGGGCCAGAAGCCGAGGAACCTCCCTCCTGCCAAAGTCTTTTCTGTGGCAGCGCCACAGCTCTGTGATACCTGCGTCCAGATGGACACATAGACCTTGGCCGCAGCCACTCGGGACCTCTTTTGTCCATGCCGGGCCTGGGCTTGGCTGGACTGCACAGGGGGCGGGAGGGGACGGCCATCTGGTGTAGGAGGTGCCGGCTGACAGGTGGCTTAGCGGCGGGAGAACTTTCCAGGCTGAAACGAATCTTAGGACGGCTGTGAAGCTCACAGAAACTCACAGCTCAAGGTGGATGGTGGAGGGGGAAAGGTCAGCAAACAAGAGCAGGGTCACTGCTGCTTCCCTGGCGTGGCCCTGAGTGAAATCCCTGGACCACAAACCTGCCGGCACTCCAAGGGGAGATGAGAGGAGAAGCGGTTCTGTGGGTCGCTACACATGGACCGCTGCCCACAAGCTCTTATGTCCCAAGCTGTGCTCAGGGTGGCCTTTGATGCCCATTCCAGTAGCTTCTTTTGGAAGGTGACTGGCTTGGCCTGATCCAAAATGAGTCGGGGTTGAGTATGCCATGAAGAGGGGGCGGTGGCACAAGGGTTTCTATCCCTGGTGCTTGGGGACCTGACTCCAGCAGCCTGGCATCACCCAGAGTTGGATGCTTTGCCAAAGGACTCCGGTTGGCCACACCTGACGTGGAAAACACATGGGGCATGAGCAGCCCCAGCTACTCTCACACTCACTCTTGACCTTGGCAAAGCCATTGAGCTCGCATTTATTCACCTGTCAAGTGAAGGAGACGAAGCTGGTAAATTGGCTCTAGATTTCTCAGGAGGAATGAGGACTTTGGAGCCAGATAATTCTGAGTTTGAGTCCTGGTTCTGCAGCTTCCACATGACGTGATCTTGGGGAAATTACCTTCCTCACCTGCCTTCCATCTCTCATTGGTAAAGTGGTATAACAATGCCTCATCTAATCTGAGGATTGAGTGAAATAGAGCTCTCAGAAGAGTGGGTGACACATAGTCAGTCTCTTTTTCCAGTTGTCCTCTTTCCTAAGTTCCCTTCAGTTTAAAAATTCTGTGATTCCATGTGTACTGGAAAACCCCATCTTAATCTGCATCATCTTTGTGATCCTGTTCTGTTAGGGCTGACTTCATTTGCACAGGTAGGGGTTTCCATAAGGAGAAGATGCAGCTGCCATGCTATCACCTGGACTGGAGATGCTTGGGGAAATCACCTGTCCTTCCACAGCCGCGGGTGAACCCCATCAGCGATTTCCCTACTGGCTGCTAAGCCACTAAGGGCATCTCCACAGGCCAGGCGTCCTTCTTGGCCCTGGGCTGTTTCTTCAGGGGAGTCTAGTTCTCAGAAGCTCACACCCATCTGATATGGAAGGGGTGTGGTCTTCCCATCAGTGGCCCTGGACCGCGGGAGCGCATCAGGACCACCCCAGAAGCTCTGCCAGAGGGTGGACGACCATGCCATCCGGCACTACCAGAGATTTGCAGAGGGGTCTGGGGGTCTGCTTTTCCGAAAGCTAAGGTTTCATGGAAAAAAGAAACTGAAAACTAGGGGGGTGGCAAACTGCATCAAAGGAAGTTTTTAGAAAACAATGGAGAATTCTTTAAGAAAAAGGAGGAACTTGTCTAAGACCTTATTCTGAGGTTGATTATCTTTGCAAAAAGGCCAGATGAATAATTCATTCTTTGATTAATTCAACATCAATTTATTGACCACCTAGTAGAGTATATGTCAGACCATGTACTGGGGGCCCAAAATCCTGAAGCAAAATCACTCTTTGGAGACGGAAACTTCCAGACTCATGACTCTCCAGATGAAGAAAATGAGACCCAGGAAGGGACATGACTTGGCCAACGTTACACAGCCAGTGGCTTGAGAGAGCTAGAGGCCAGATGTCCACCATCCCGACCCCTGTCCAGTGGGGACCACAGACAAGTTTTGTTTCATCTATCACCATTCTGTTGCCAATTTCAAGGAAAAATCCAGATGTCCATCTTTTATTAAGATCTGGCCATGTAGAACACTGAGCCTGTGTTTTCCACAGGCAGGATCTGCTGAGTCCTGCCTTCCTTCAGAGGGAACGAGGGCCTCCCTTGGCCACGGGCCTGCCCTCCACTTGACCTTTATTTGCATCTCCTGCTTGGCCCCTGAGACAGACAGTTTGCATCCCCGCCTGGGGGAGAAGAGGCTGGAAGAAAGAGAAGCAACACTGACACGGCCCCCCAGACCCAAGGACGGGAAGGGGCAGCCAGCCAGGTGCCCAGTCAGCCCTTGGGGGCCAAGCCTCCGTTAGACATTCCAACAAGAAAAGCATGGTTATGTCAACATAAAAATGGAGAAGTATGATTGACATATTTACACTTACATTACGGACAAGATGTGTGATCCCCGGCTTATAGGAACCTACTCTGCTACCTCAGCCGTCCACAGAGGGCTGCCTTGCTTTGTGCTCAGCTCCTGGGAGGCAGGAGCCACGTCTTGTTCATTTGTCTCCCCTGCCCTCTCCCCACCCTTCCCCAAGCACCTTGGACAGTGCCGACCGCAAAGTAGATGCTCAGAAATGTTTGCTGAAGTGGAGAAAATGACAGTTTAGAATGGCAGGGAAATATGTAAGAATGATGTGTCAAAGATAGTTCGATACAAAATATTTCAGGGCCAGAGATTCCTATGGAAATTACCTTATTTGGAAGTTGTGATTTGTACCTTACTTGATTCCATTACTGTGTGTCCCTGAGCACCTGCTCTGTGCCAGGTACCACAGTGTTTTAATTCTCTAGTGCTGGGTTAAAACCACCCAGACCGAATGGCTGAAAACTAGAGTCCAGGACTAAGTGAGGCCCCTAGGGCACTGGGTTTAAGGAGATACTTGTTCTCAAGGTCCAGCAGGTGCAGGGTGGGCACCTCCTTCCTCCTTATACCTGTGCCCTGGGTGCCTTCTTGCCTTACCCCAGTCACCGCCCTGTCTAAAACAACCACCATTTTATCTCCCGTGGTGCTGTGGGGTAACAGGCTCAGCGGGAAGTTTCTTCCCCTGCTCTCACCTGCGAGCACGTGAAGTTGCAGCCGATTGGCAGCTGGGGCTGGAGTCATCTGGAGGGGTTCTACTGAGAAGCTGGGTCAGCTGGGCCACTCTCCCTCCCCACATGGTATTGCCATGTGGTCTCTCCAGAAAGGTAGTCTCACCTGGCAGTTCAGGCACCCCAAGAGTAAGTGTTCCAAGAGGGAGGGGTGCAGAGTCGCTATTCCCCTGGGAGGCCGAGCCTGGCACTGGTGCAGCTTCCCTTCTGCAGCATCCTTGTCGTCAATTCAGGACCAGCGGGATCGGAGGAATGGGATATATGCACCACCTCTCAATGTGATAAAGAATTTGTGGCCATTTTAACCCACCATGATGAATTAGAGAATAAGCTGTTCCCTAATTCCGGGAGGGATTATGGAAATAGGAACGTTGGGTGACGTGGGCTGGAATCCAGGCTTCATCACTTTCTCCATGTTTCATTGTTGTCATTTATAAAGTGGAGACACTATTACCTGTCCAACAAGTTAGATGCCTGCTATGTGCCAAGCACTATGGCTGATACCGGAAATATGGGTGGTGAACAATATAGGTGATGCTGCTTCTAGTGAAATGATGTTCTAATCAGAGAGATAGATTATTTTTAAATGAAACCTATCAATAAATGGATTACAAATTGGAGTAAGTTCTATGAAAGAAAAGCAGAGGGTGTTGAAATAAAGAACAGATTAGGGAGGAGGTTGGGGGGATTGTCCAGGACAACTGCACTCAGCTGAGACCTGAATGCTCAGAAGGGCTAAGGACCGAAGGCAGCTGAGCCCCAGGGGAGATGGGGCAGGGGAGGAGGTGGGAAGTAACAATATTTCAAAGTTGGAGAAGACTCTGGGGAGAGAAGATATTTGTTCATTGGCTTACCACTAACCCTGATAAGTTAAGTAAAACAAAACACTGAACAGTCAATTTGCAGAAACATCATGAGCACAGAATGTCAAGCAGCAACAGCTCTGGGACTGAAAAGTATTTGGTATTGACTATTTTTATTGAAAGCTTGAATGATGGAGCAAAAATAATCCCCCTAATGTTCATAAGAGTAATTAAGCCTAAGCCTTGCTCTCCTCAAAGCCCTGATCTCTTGGGAATGTTCATTCCCTACGTGCCATCACCACAGGGGCAGGGATGGTGGGGGTAAAACTTCAAAACCATCATTCCTTTACCATCATGTAACCCCCGTGCTTGCTGGGCTCTTACCATCCAGCTGTACCTGCCTCAGCCACGTCTCCTCACTGTCATCTCCTCATCTCCCACTTACTTCCCCTCATTAATCCCGCGCTGACAACTGGGTCCAGTGAGCCAGTCTTTCCCCCCACCCCAGACCTTTCCAACATGTGGATGACTTCATCATCTCCATGCACGCCCCATCCATCTCAGGCCTTATGACTCTGCAGCTACCTTAGCTCCACAGACCTCCATCCACCTTTGCCATCCACTCTGATGGCTACGTTCTGGACCTGTTCATCACACTGAACTGCTCCAGTGTGGAAATACTAAATGTCAGGGCACCACTCTCTGACCGCTATCGCCTTAATTCCTCCTGGCCTTCTCACTCCTTCATCCCACCTCATAGTTTCTTCCACATTTTGAGAATTTGGGGGGCAACTGAGCTTTTATTGTGAGTCTCTTTCTGGTTTCCCTTTTACCCTAACAATTCTAGGCATCATGTGCTTCTAAGCACCACCCTGATAATACCCTCATCCTTATGCTTACCCCACACCTCCTGACAAACCCCTTCTAAATAAACCCTTTCATACTCCCAGTCCTACTCTCCAATTCTCTCTTAAACCCACTGTAGTCAGATGTTCACCACCAGCAGTCCATCAAAAAGGCTCTTATCAGGACCACCAATGACCTCCATGCTGCTAAACCAGTTCTCAGTTTCCATTTACTTGGCCTATTAGAAGCATTTCCTCCTCTGTGATACATTTTCCTTGTATGGCTTTCAGGATACCACTCTCTCTTAGTTTCCCTCCCGTACTGATTGCTGCTTCTTAGTCTTTTGCTGGTTCTTCTCCCCACTTAATGTTGGAGTGCCCAGAGCTCAGTCCTTGGTCTTCTCTGTATCCACACTCACTCTCTCAATTATCTCACCCAGTCCCATGACTTTAAATAAAATTTATATGCTGACAATCTCAGAAATATGCACGTTTCTAGTCGAGCAGTAGCTCCTCAACTCAGAGCTTACCTGTCCAATGGCCTACTCAGCAGACATCTCAAACTCAGCATGTCCAAAACTGAACTTCTGATCTTCCCTCCCAAATCTGCATCATCCCCAGTCTTACCCAACTCAATTGGTACTGACTCTATCTTTACATATTTCTAGTTAAAATTCCTTGGAGGAAAACCAAATTTCTCTCAAGCCCCAAATTCTAACTTCAAAATGTATCCAATTACGGTTATTACTGAGAAGTTTCAATCAAATAGACTTGTTCAGATAATAAAATATAAAAATATAATTACCCAAAGGCACTGGAGAGCAACCCAGAGCAGACAGATTCTGGAGGGGAGTGAACATCTGGAAGAAGTGAGGGACCCTGGATGAGTTTCCCACTTTTGATGGGTGTTATCCTAGCAAAGGCTCAAATGTACAGCCCATGGAGCAGTTAAAAAGCCAGTAGAAAGCCTCTAGTCTTTCTCATTTGAAGAACAAGGAGAGAGAGTTCAAACAACCATATCTGATAGAAAATGAGGGAGAAAATGTTGGAAAGGGGAGAACAATAAAGATGAAGCCCCAAATTCTGGGTGTAAACTTAATCCAAATCTCTGGCTGATGCCAAATCACATATGAAAAGGCAGATTCTAGAGGCCCAGCTGATGCGAAAAGAACTGAACTCATATTTAAGCAGCTACACACCTCAGGGCAGACAGTTCACACTGGGAATCCAACCAGGTTAAGTGCCTGCTTTTAAAAATGAGCACTCTTCAAAGTAATATAATGGAACCCAGGTTATCTACAACATAACATTCACGATATGCACGATCCAAAATTACTCAACATACAAAGAAACAGGAAAATGTGACCCATTTTTCAAGAGAAAAGACAATTTTTTAAAGAGTACTTTTTTTCTGTATTTAAAAAAATATTTTGGGACTTCCTTGGTGGCACAGTGGTTAAGAATCTGCCTGCCAATGCAGGGGACATGGGTTCGAGCCCTGGTCTGGGAAGATCCCCCATGCTCTGGAGCAACTAAGCCCATGCGCCACAACTACTGAGACTGTGCTCTAGAGCCCATGAGCCACAACTGCTGAGCCTGCGCATCACAACTACTGAAGCCTGTGTGCCTAGAGCCTGTGCTCCGCAACAAGAGAAGCCACTGCAATAAGTAGCCCATGCACCGCAATGAACAGTAGCCCCCACTCACTGCAACTAGAGAAAGCCTGCGCACAGCAATGAAGACCCAACACAGCCAAAAATAAATAAATAAATGAATTAATTTTTTTAAAAAAGTTTGTAATAACATATAGGAAAATATTAGAAATATACATTTCCAGAATCTGATCGCATCTTACCATCTCCATTGTCATTGCCCTGTTAAAATGGCAGGTGGGGAACACTGCACTAACTTCCAAATGGATCTTCTGCTGTTTTCATCTTTGCCCTCCCAGAGCCTACTCCCAACACAGCACCAGAGAAACCCTCTCAAAATATAAGTCAGATTGTAACAGTCATCTGCTCCAAACCCTCCAATGGCCACCATCTTACTCAGAGTAAAAGCTGAAGCCCTGACAATGGCAACTACAACTGTCTTAGTTCATTCCGGCTGCTGTAATAGAATATCATACACTTGGTGGCTTATAAACAACAGAAATTTATTTCTCTCATTTCTGGAGGCCTGGAAGTCCAAGATCAAGGTGCTAGTAGATTCTGTGATGGCCCACTTCCTGGTTCCTAGATGGTCATCTTCTCACTCTGTCCTCACATGGTGAAAGGGGTGCAGCAGCTCTCTAGGGTCTCTCTTATAAGGGCGCTGATCCCGTTCATGAGGGCTCCACCCTCATGACCTAATCACCTCCTAAAGGGTCCACTTTCTAATAACATCACATGAGGGTTCAGGATCTCAACATATGAATTTGGGGGGGGGGGACACACACATTCAGTCTATAGCAACAACCTTAAGTATTCTGGCCGCCTGTCCTTCTTTAACCTCTTCTGTTGTATCTCTCCCCTTCACTCACTCTGTGCCAGTCACATCAGCCCCCTTGGTGTCCCTCAAACACTCCAGGCAGGCTCCCACCTTAGAGCCTAGTATTCCTTCTGCCTGCACACTCTTCTCCCAGATGCCTACTTGGTGAACTCTCTCCTCCTTCAAGTCTTTGCTCAAATTTCACCTTTTCACTTTCCCTGGCACCCCTACCAAATATTGCAACCTGCTCCCACCTCCACACCCACTACCTCGGACCCCCCCTCAGCCTGCTCTAATTCTTTTTTCCATATGACTTATCACCTCCTGACATACTATATAATTTTTCTCTTGTTATGTTAATTATTTATTGCTGGTCTTCCCAGCTACAAGGACAGGAATCTGTCTGTTTTGTTCACTGGTATTTCCCCAGTGCCCATCACAGTACCTGGTTCACAGCAAGCACTCAATAACTAGTGAAATGGATGAATACATTAAATAGTGCCAGAGAAAACCATATAATTGTGAGGGCTGATACTACCAAAATCATGGTCAGGCTAAGTACATGCACCTGACTCTCTTACCTTGCAAGGTTCCATTGAAGTGAAAAAGAGGAGGGTTTTTTTTTTTTAAAGATTTTAAAAAGCAGTCTTGAGAAACAAGAAAGGGAGTCTGCAGCCAAGCAGAGAGTTTAAGGAAACTCTGAAAGATAAACTGCAGGTGAGACTAGGCTGACGGTTACACAAAGCAGGTTGTCAACAGACACGTCTCCAGCACCCTCCAGGATCAGGCACTGTCCTAAGTACTGGGCAGTCAGTGAATGTCCAGCTCTCAGGGAGTGGGGGTAAGGCAGGCAGAAAATGACCATGACACAAACAAATATGGTTGTATAGAGATAAGGGCTGTAAAGAGAATAACATCTGGTAATTTGATGGAATACTTAGGAGGTTGGATCCCAGTAACAAGAGAAAAAGGAGGAGGAAATGAGATGTGCAAGGTAGACAAGGGCTGCATCCTATCTGAAACCCCATAAGAAGGTTGCATTGTATCCTAGTTGCGATGGAAACCCATTGGATGGATAAAAACAGAGAAGTGACATGATTAGATATAGATTTTTAAAAAGAGCTCTCTGGTTTCTGAGTGAAGGATGATTTGCGGGAGCAGAAGGCAAGAGTGAGGCAGGGAGATGAGTTAAGAGACAGTTACAGTAGTCCAGGCAAAGGAAGACAGTGGCTAAGACAGTGAAGATGTGAGAAGTACTTTGAATTTTGAATATGTGTGGAGGTACCACCAACAGGAATTGCTGTATGTTGGATGCCACGTGTGGGGTAAAGAGAGGAACCAGTGATGAATACTGTTTGGGGTCTGACCCACCAATGGATGGTGATACAATTTACTGAAATACAAAACACTTGCGTGGGCTCAAACACACATACCAACTGGCCTGACAAAATGTGTCGGTGCTCTCCACAACAGTTCTTTCCAGTCTGTAATAGATGAGGTTTATAAACTGGCAAGTCTCTCTGCCAGTAAGAACCACTGATGTAAAGCAAGCTATTCTAGAATCTGTAGTTAGCTGGGAAGGAAAATCACAGGCCAATATCCTTCATGAGCATAGGTGCAAAAGACCTAAACAAATATGAGTAAATCAATTCAATGATAAATTGCAGCTTCTGGTTCTGCACATCAAGAGCTTGGAAGTGGCCACTCCATCCCAACAACAAGTAGAAAGCTGAATAGGATGAAAACACAACAACTCTCCTGGGATCCATAAGAGAGGGGAGAACCCAGGGCAAACGTCTGCCCCCAAGATTGGAGACACAGACAGGTAAGTACAGTGGGTCATGACTTACCAGAGCAGAGACTCAGAGCAGGAACCATGGAGGGAACCAGTGCTGGGGTAGGAAAACCTGAACCATAATTGACAAATTGCCAGAGGCTCCATGTGGACAAGTCTGAAGTTGAAAACTCCAGGGGGACCCAGTCCCAAAATATTGTCAGATTTACTTCCAGGAGCTCTACCACATTCCCAAAGTAAATATCAGAGGAAAAAAATATCCCCTCAGGATTCCAGCAGAGGAAGGAAAAAGGAACCCCGTTGACAAATGCCAGAGCACTCTGTCCCTCCCTGTCCTTGGGGAAAACTGGTTAACAAGAGCTTAACCTGCTGGGGTTTCATCAGAGCCTAACTGAATTGGGGATGGGAAATTACCACTCCACTCCAGCCATCCTGTCCCACCCAAGGGAGGAGGAAAAAACAGAAGCACACAGCACAGAGGCACAGGCTCACTAGAACCTGAGACCTAATCATAGGACAATGGAACACATCCCCTCCCCCCACCTCACCACCATATTACTAAAGGCCTATTTACAGCAATTCCTTTTACCCAGTACATCATGTCCAATTAAAAAGTATAAGGCATACTAAAAGGCAAAAAACACAATTTGAAGAGAGAGAGCAAACATCAGAACAGGACATGGCAGGGATGCTGGAATTATCACACTGGGAATTTAAAGCTAGTCTGATTAATATGCTAAGGGTTCTAATGCATAAAGTAGAGGGCGTGTAAGAACAGATGGGCAATGTAAGCAGAGAGATGGAAATCCTAAGAAAGAACCAAAAAGAAATGCTACAGATTAAAACCACTGTAACAGAAGTGAAGAATGCCTTAGATGAGCTTATTTGTAGACTGGACACAGCAGAGGAAAGAATCTCTGAGCTAGAAGATATATCAGTAGAGTCCTCAAAACTGAAAAGCAAAGAGAAGACAGTATCAACAACAGCTGGACAACTACAGAAGGTGTCACATATGTGTAATGGGAACATCAGAAGGAGAAGAAAGGAAGGAACAGAAGAAACGTTTGAAACAATAATGACTGTGAATTTCCCCCAAATAAATATCAGGCCCTAAACCACAGACCCAAGAAGCTTAGGGAACACCAAGCAGAGTAAATGCCCCAAAACCTACACTTAATCATCTCATCTTCACACTACAGAAAAGCCAATATAAAGAAAACATCCTGCAAGAAACCAGAGGCGGGGTGGGGGGGAAACCTTACCTGTAGAGACACAAAAATAAGAATTACATCCAACTTCTCAGAAACCATGCAAGCAAGAAGAGAGTGGAGTAAAATATTTAAAGTCTTGAGAGAAAAAGACCACCAACCTATTTGGGTTGGTCAAAAAGTTCCTTCAGTTTTTAAGTAAAAATAAAAGACACATTTCTTATTTTCACCAAGAACTTTATTGAACAACATATTCACCCTTTTGTTCCACTACCTTCTGCCATTTTTCAGGCAACTTCATAATTCCATCTTCCCATAAGTTTTTATCTTTTTGAGCAAAGAACTGTTCCAGGTGCCTTTTACAGTCTTCCAGGGAATTGAAATTTTTTCCATGAAAAGAATTTTGTAAAGACCAAAATAAATGGAAATCCAAAGGTGCAATGTCTGGTGAGTACAGCAGAAGAATCGAACTTCCCAGCCAAGCTGTAGAAGTTTTTGCCTGGCCATCAAAGAAACGTGCAGTCTTGCATTATCCTGATGGAAGATTTTGCATTTTCTGTTGACTAATTCTAGATGCTTTTCGTCAAGTGCTGCTTTTAGGGAACAGTGCCTGTTGGAATTAATTGTTTGGTTTTCTGGAAGGAGCTCATAATAGAGGACACCCTTCCAATCCCACCATATACACAACATCACCTTCTTTGGATGAAGACCAGCCTTTGGTGTGGTTGGTGTGGTTCCTTTCTCTTGCCCCACGATCTCTTCCATTCCACATTACTGTACAGTATCCACTTTTCATCGCCTGTCACAATTTGTTTTAAAAACGGAATGTTTTTTTTACGTTTAAGTAGTGAATCACATGCAGAAATATGGTCAAGAAGTTTTTTTTCGCTTATGTGGAACCCAAACATCAAAGCAATTAACATAACCAAGCTTGTGTAAATGATTTTCAATGCTTGATTTGGATATTTTGAGTGTGTCGGCTGTCTCCCGCGTGGTATAACGTTGATTGTTCTCAATTAATGTCTCGATTTGATCGCTATCGACTTCAACTGTTCTACCCAACCGTGGAGTATTGTGCAGCAAGAAATATCCAGCATGAAACTTCGCAAACCACTTTTGACGCATTCGATCAGTCACAGTACCTTCTCCATACACTGCACAAAGCTTTCTTTGGGTTTCAGTTGTGTTTTTACCTTTCTTGTAATAATAAAGCATACTAGCCAAAAATGTTGCTTTTTTCTTCCATCTTCAGTATTAAAATGGCTACACAAAAATTCACCAATTTTGATAAGTTTTTTAAAATACACGCTGATATGACAGCTGTCACAATACAATGTAACAAAATTGTTTCGAATTAAGCTAAAGACAACTAAGTGCTACTAGAGCCATCTTATGGAAAAAACGACCAAACTTTTTGGCCAACCCAGGTAAAATTCTGTGCCCTGTGATATTATCCCTCAAATGTGAAGAAGAAATAAAGACTTCAGACAAACAAAAGTCAAGGGAATTTGTTACAGTAGTCCTGCCTTGCAAAAACTGTTAAAAGTATTTCTTTAGAGAGAAGAAAAAGTATATAGGTCGGAAACTTGGATCTACGTAAGGAAAGGAAGAGCAGCAAAGAAGGAATAAATGAAGGTTAAATAAAAACTTTTATTTTTCTTATTCTTAATTGATCCAGCAAATAACAGTTTGTTCAGAATAATAGCACAGTGTATTCAATTATGTATGCTTAATGTATGTATCATATGTATGTATAATCATACATAATGTATGTTTACATACAAGTGAAATGAACGACAGCAGCGATACAAGCGCTAGGAAAGAGAAATGAGGGTTATTTTGTTATTATAAGGTACTCGCACAACCTGTGAAGCAATATAGTGTTATTTGAAAGTGGATTGGATTATGTGTAAGTATATACTGCAAACGCTAGGGCAACCACTAAAAAATGTGGGAAAAAAAAGTATAACTGATAGACTAAAAAAGCAGAAAAAAATGGAAATTTATTAAAATGCTCAATTAAAACAACAAAAGGCAGAACAAGAGTGGAAGACAAACAGGAAAAAAGAATATATATATATATATATATATATATATATATAATGGAACACTACTCAGCCATAAAAAATAAAGAAACTTTGCCATTTCCAACAACATAGATGAACTTAACGGGAATTATGCTGAGTGAAATAAGTCAGACATAGAAAGATAAATTCTGTGTGATACCACTTATATGTGGAATCTAAAAAAGACAACAGTTTGTGAATATATGAAGAAAGGAGCACACTCATGGACATAGAGAACAAACTAATGGTTGCCAGTAGGGAGGAGGGGCAATACAGGGTGGAGGAGTAGTAAGCACAAAATATTGGGTGTAAGATAGGCTCCAGGATGTGTTGTACAACACAGGGAATAGAGCCAATATTTTGTAATAACTAAATGGAAAGTAACCTTTAAAAATTTTAGAAAAATTTTTTAAATAAAATGCTTGAATGCTGAGGAAAAACAAAGGTTAAAAGTCACAAAAAAATAGGAACAGAGAATAAGGGCAAGAAATGGAAACTGTTAGAAATCATTAATGTTTAATGGTAGCTATTAATCCAACTATATCAAATTCAACGATAGACTAAAAGGATAATACATCATTATTAAGTAGCATTTATTCTAAGAATGCAAAATTGTTTAACATTCTAAATTCAATCAAAATAATGTGCCACATTATCAAATTATATAATCATCTCAATAGATTCAGAAAAAGCATTTAATAAAATTCAATATCCATTCATAACAAAAATAATAGTAGGAAACTTCTTTAAACTGAGAAAGAGTACCCCCCAAAAGAACTAGACCAAACATCATAATTTAATGGTGAAATATTGAAATCTTTCCCCCCTTGAGACTAGGAATGAGACAAGATTGCCCACTATTACTTTTGATAATTATTTTTTTATATCTTTATTGGAGTATAATTGCTTTACAATGTTGTATTAGTTTCTACTGTACAGCAAAGTGAATCAGCTATATGTATATACTTTTTTTTCAACATTGTACTAGAAGTCTTCACCAGTGCAATAAGGCAAGGAAAAAAGTTTAAGGATAGAGAAAGAAAATATAAAACTGCCATTACTCATAGACATGTTCAAATCTTAGAAATGTAAAAGATGATAAGACTAAGTGAATTTAAGGTCACTGGATATAAGGTCAAGATACAGGAATCAGAGGTAACAGCAACAAACATAGTAAATTAAATTCAAAGTGATATCATTTACAACAGCATCAGAAAACAATATCCAGGAATAAGTTTAACAAAAAGGTGTTACAAAATCTATACATACAACAAAAGGCAAACAGTATCAGTGGAAATGAAAGAAGACTTAAAGGAAGGGAGAGAGGGAGGAAGACCACATTCATGAATTTGAAGAGTCAATATTATAAAGATATAAAATCTTCCCAAATTGAGTTATAGACTCAATGCGATCCCAGTAAAAATTCAGAAAATGTTTTAAATGTGTATACAAACTGACAAGTTGATTCTAAAATTTATGAGGAAATGATAAAAGTCAAGTATAACCAAGACAATCCTGAAGAAGAGCAAAGGCAGAAGATTGCACTCCCAGGTATCAAGATTTATTGCCAAGCTGCAGCCCTGAAGGCAGTGTGGTATTGGCAAATAGAGCAGTGGATCAGAACACAGGATCCAGAAAGAGATACACATATGTACAATCACTATACTTAATGCAGAGGAGACACATCAGTGTTAACAGAAGAAGATGATCCTTTCAATGGATGAAGCTGAGTCAATTGGATATCCATGTGGGGAAAATGAATCATAACCACCACCTCACATCATTAGCAAAATCAATTTCAAGTTAATTGAAGATCAACTTGTGAAAAGGAAGGCAAAAACGCTTTTAGAAAAAACTAGGAGAATATCTTCATGGCCATACAGTAGGCAGAGATTTCTTAAGCATAACATTGAGCACTAACCTTGAAGGAAAAAAAATTTTTATTTAAAAATTAAGTTAGACCACTAAAAATTAAGAACTTCTGGTCAAAAAAAACCACGGCCATTAAGAGGATAAAAAAGGCAACCTGTGAGGTGGTGACAAGGGAGTCATTTCCAAAATATATAAAGAATTCCTATGAACCAATAAGAAAAAGACACAATTGAAAAGAAAACTCGGCAGGAGACTTGAGCAGACACTTGGCCCATAAACATGGCCCATAAACATAGGGTAATTTTCCAAACACATTAGTCATGAGGGATATGCAGATTAAAACCACATGAATACTAACACATATCCACCAGAATGACATAAATTTAAAAGACGAGTACTACCAAGTGCTGGTGAGGGTGTGGAACTCTCATACACTGCTGGTGGGAATGTGATAGTATCAGCTGTGGCTGAACATTCTATGACTCAGCAACCTATTCCTGCTTAACGGTAATGTACCCAACGTGTTCCCTAAAACATGTGCAAGAATATTTATAGCAGTGCTATTTTTATTTTTTATTTACTTTATTGAAGTATAGTTGATTTACAATGTTGTGGTAATTTCTGCTGTACAACAAAGAGATTCAGTTATATATATATATATATACTTTTTAAATATTCTTTTCCATTATGGTTTATTACAGGATATTGAATATAGTTCCCTGTGCTATACAGTAGGACTTTGTTGTTTGTCCATTCTATATATAATAGTTTGCATCTGCTAATCCCGAACTCCCAATCCATCCCTCTCCCCCTCCCCCTCCCCCTTGGCAACCACAAGTTCTTTATACCCAGCAGTGCTATTTTTAATAGCCCCAAATTGGAAAAAACTTTGGCAGAATTGTTAAATAAGTTGTGATATAGCCATGTAATGGAATAATATTTAGAAATGCAAATGAACAATTGATTGCTATACACGCAACATGGATTTCACCAACATAATATTGAGTGAAAGGAACCAGACATAAAAAGATACATACCGAATGGTTCTATATATATAAAGTTCAAAACCTAGTTAGAAATCAGAAGAGTAGTTACCTTTTGGTGGGAAGTCTATATGGGAGTACAGAGGGGGCTTTTGGGTGCTCCCAATTTTATTTTTCTTTACCTTTTAGTTGGTTAAATGGATATATTCACTTTGTGAAAACTTATTGAGTTTTACACTTTGTGTTCTATTTTGTACTTGTATGAAAAGCTTACTTAAAACAAAAATGAATATTAAGCCCATAACAAAATAGCTGATCCATCTGATAATAGCATACCAGAGAAATAAAGTTCTTAGAAATTAAAAATACTATTATCGAAAAATTCAGTGGACCACCTGAACAGTAGAATGAGCATGGCTAAAACCTGAGCTGATATTCTCAAACAGGAATCAGCAAAATTTCTCTGTAAAGGGCCAGATAGTTAGTATTTTAGGCACTGCAAGCCATGCAGTCTCTGTCACAACTGCTTAACTCTGCCCTTGTAGCCCAACAGCAGCCAGGGACAATATGTAAATGAGTGGGCAAGGCAGTGCATCAATAAAACTTTATAAACAGTGAAATTTGAATTTTGTTTATTTTCCCCTGCCTTGAAATATTATTATTCTTTTTCTTTTCTCTACCATTTAAAAATATAAAATCCTTACTTAGCTCAAGAGCCATACAAAAACAGGCAGTGGACCAGATTTGCCCTGTAAGTTGTAGTTCTCTGACTCCTGGCTTAGAAGGTCAGCAAAGGAAATAGATAATTTACAGCAGACACAAGCAGCTAGAATATTAGAAAAGGTGTGTATCTGCTAATGCCAAATTCCTAATTTGTCCCTCCCCCTCCCTTTCCTCTTTCCCCTTTGATAACCGTAACTTTGTTTTCTCTGTGAGTCTGTTTCTGTTTTGTAAATAAGTTGATTTGTATTATATTTTCAGATTCCACATATAAGTAATATCATATAATATTTGCCTTTCTCTGTCTGACTTACTTCACTTAGTATGATAATCTCTAAGTTCATCCTTGTGGCTGCAAATGGCATTAGTTCATTCTTTTTTATGGCTGAGTAATATTCCATTGTGTGGAGATATACATATATATATATATATATATATATATATATATATATATACACACCACATCTTTATTCATTCATCTGTTGATGGACATTTAGGTTGCTTCCATGTCTAGGTTACAGTGAATAGTGCTTCTATGAACACTGGGGTGCCTGCATCTTTTCAAATTAGAGTTTTCATCTTCCAGACATATGCCCAAGAGGGAGATTTCTGGATCACATGGTAGCTCTATTTTTAGTTTTGAAGGAACCTCCATACTGTTCTCCATAGTGGCTGCACCAATTTACATTCCCACCAACAGTGTAGGAGGCTTCCCTTTTCTCCACACCCTCTCCAGCATTTGTTTATAGGCTTTTTGATGATGGCCATTCTGACCAGTGTGAGGTGATACCTCATTGTAGTTTTGATTTGCATTTCTCTAAAGATTAGTGGTGTTGAGCATCTTTTCATGTGCAGTTTAGTTATATTCTTAAGTGCACTGCTCTGATCAAGACATTGTGAGGCAATGATTAGTTGCTTGCCCTACGACCATGTCTCCCTACTCACTTTGCTAACAAACCCCAATTTTCTTTGCTATGAGATGGCACTGTACTTCAGGCAGGCAGCTCAGAAGGGTAAATATGAGATTAAATCATTCATGATAAATACATTCTCTTTGCCAGTGATCACTTAGGGGTGGGGGTATGATGAAATTCTGGCCTGTGAGATATCAAGGGAAATTTCTAGGAAGCTCCAGAGCAAGATCTGACAAAAGGAATGATAAAAGGTGATAAAAAAGGAAACCCACAAGAGAAGGCTCTTCCTCTGCTGCTCACGTTGTGTGTCTGTCCAAGGAGCTGGGCACTGGGGCACCTACTTGTAACATTAGGGGACAAGCCTTAGAACAACAGGCAACAGGAGGGTTATGACAGAATGGAAAGTAGAAAGAACTTGGGCCTCTGATAATATCTGAGCTGCTTAATGAACCCATCCTGAACCAGTCTACCTCCAGAAGTCTTGGTACATGAGATAATAAATATTCTTTTGTTTAAGTCACTCCTAGTTGGATTTTCTATTATTTCAAACCAAGGGTCTCCGTGTATATAAGCAACGAAATAAGACTGGACAGCATTTACCCATCTACATACTTGTAAAACCGTGACCTAGACTAGGCTACCTGTGGAAGGGCCACAGAAGTGATGCTGGAGCTGCTGAGGAGATCAGGCTGCCAGCTGTGGGCCTCTTTGGTCTAGAAAAGCAAAATCTGAGTAAACATGATCAAAATCCATTAAGGAAAAAGCATCATTGATAAGATCAGGTGGACTTGGATGCCAGATCCTGAAATGTTGGGGCAGCTAACGCATGAATGTGAACACAAGCCTTGCAAGAGTGGACTGAGGGTGAGTTGGCTACCTGAGCTCTAGGGAAACGGTCTCTCTGAATCCCTGAGACCTGCCAGGACTTACGGGCATTTCCATCCAGCCAGGTCTTAGAAGAGCAACAAGCTTTCCTGCACCCTGTCCTATAAGAACCTGGATGACATCCATCCACCTTATAGGAGCTGCGCATTCTTAGACACTGCAGAACTGGGATAGGAGTGCCAGCTCCTTGTCATTAGGTCATGACTCTGGGCCCTTCGGGATCCAGTGTGGCCGTAGGCATGAGAATCAACCTCAAAACCATTTCCTCAAGGGTCTTCTAGTGACAACTGAAGCCACTAGAAGCATTTGCTTTTTTTCTTTTTTATCTTTATTGGAGTATAATTGCTTTACAATGCTGTGTTAGTTTCTGCTATATAATAAAATGAATCAGCTATATGTTTACATATATCCCCATATCCCCTCCGTTTTGAGCCTCCCTCCCACCCTCCCTATCCCACCCCTCTAGGTGGTCACAAAGCACTGAGCTGATCTCCCTGTGCTATGCAGCTGCTAGAAGCATTTTCTTAACAGGTGAGCTTTGATTTTTCAGTGATGCCCCTTGAGGACTCACCAAAAGGCATGACTCATCCCTCGCCACGAAGTCAGTTTGTGTTGTACACCAACCAGAGCTGTGATTCTCAACCTTGGGGGAAGATTAGAATCATAGGGAAATTTTAATTTGTTTAGAGTGGGGCCTAAGCAAAGCTCATCTGGTGGTATTGATGTGTTTCACAAAAGAAAATCCCTTTGATGGGAAATAGGGATTTCCCATATTTGTGTGGGCCCGGGTCACTGAGGGTCAGTTGCTGGGAAGGCCGGGTCCTTTGGATTCTGGTAGTTGTTTGGGTGGGAGTGGAGATGGGATCCTAGGTCTGCTTGGTTGTGGAGCCCATGGGCTCAACAGGTGGGATACACTTTGTCCTGCATCCTCCTCAAACTTTCTATTTTGTCATTGTTGTTACTGTCATTGATATTTAACTTGGATTTGGAAATAATCCAAAAGAGTCAAGCATAGCTGAGAAATAAAAGCAGTCCCCATCTTAGGAGCAGCTATTTTCCAATATTTTATTTTAAGTTGGTCGTTTGTTGTGTACAAAGGGTCAGCTCATGGAAAACTGCTCTTTTGATTTGTTCGTTGTTCACTTTTTCTGCTAGTCACAGCTTGACGATGGAGCAGGCCACCCACACTTACTTTATCCTTCATTACTTCTTGTCCAGTTCACACAGGGGTGTGCTGAGTATGGCTTGTACCAATGGAAGAGAAATGAGAGCCCAGAAATAAACCCTCTCATATATGATCAACTAAGATTTAACAAAGGAACCAAGAATATTCAATGGAGAAAAGACAGTCTCTTCAATAAATGATGCTCGGAAGACTAGATATTTACATGCAAAAGAATGAAACTGCACCCGTATCTTACATTATTCACAAAAATTAACTCAAAATGGATTAACTTAAATGTAAGACCATAAAACTCCTGGAATAAAACTTAGGGAAAGAGCTCCTTGACCTTGGTCTTGGCAATGATTTTATGGATGTGACACCAAAAGCACAAGCAGTAAAAGCAAAAGAAACAAGTGGAGCTGCATCAAACTAAAAAGCTTCTGGACAGCAAAGGAAACCATCAACAAAATGAAAAGGCAACCTACAGAATGGGAGAAAATATTTGTAAACCATACATCTGGCAAGAGGTTAATATCCAAAGTATATAAGGAATTCATATAACTCAATAGCAAAAAAAAAAGCTAAATAATCTGATTTAAAATGGACAAAGGACATGAACAAATATTTTTCCAAAGAAAATATTCAAATGGCCAACTATACATGAAGAGGTGCTCAACATTAGGAAAATGCAAATCAAATCCACAATGTGATATCACCTCACACCTGTTAGAATGGCTATTATCAAGAAGACAAGAGGGCTTCCCTGGTGGCGCAGTGGTTGAGAGTCTGCCTGCTGATGCAGGGGACACGGGTTTGTGCCCCGGACTGGGAAGATCCCACATGCCGTGGAGTGGCTGGGCCTGTGAGTCATGGCTGCTGAGCCTGCACATCCGGAGCCTGTGCTCCGCAATGGGAGAGGCCACAACAGTGAGAGGCCTGCGAACCACAAAAAAAAAAAAAAAAAAAAAAGAAGACAAGAGATAACAAGTACTGGCAAGGACGTGGAGAAAAGGGAACCCTTGGATGCACTGTTGGGGGGAATGTAAATTTGTGCAGACACTATGAAAAATTATATGGCGGCTCCTCAAAAAATTAAAAATAGAACTACCATATGATCTAGCAATCACAGTTCTGGGTATATATCTGAAGGAAATAAAATCACTATCTCAGAGATATCTGCACTGCACTCCTATGTTCACTGCAGCATTGTTTCCAATAGCCAAGACGTGGAAACACCTAATGGTCCATCAACAAATGAATGGATAAGGAAAATATGCTACACAGAGAGGCAGAGAGAGAATACTACTCAGCCATAAGAAAGAAGGAAATCCTGCCATTTGTGACATCATGGATTTAAATTCTACTTCACCTGGTTTTGATACTCCAGCTTTCCTTTTTGTTGTAATTGCTTAGTATTGCTTTACCAGCTCATTATTTTCAACCTTTTTCGATCACTTACTTTTAAATATGTTTATATTGTATTAAGCTGCATTGGTTTTTAACACCTAATATGACAATCTCTGTCTTTAATAGTGGAATTTAGTTTGTTTATATTTAATACAATGACTGATATACTTGATTTTATTGCTCTGTCTTACTTTATTATTTAAAGTATTGTGTCTTCTTTTACATTTTTCCCATGTTGCACATACAACCACCCCAGAATAATAATATTAATACTGCCACCAATATGCTTACTAAAAGTATTAAATATTTTATCGTACGCTCTCCCTTTCTCCCCCTTTATGATAGTCTTACTCTATCGCCAGAATATATAGCCATTATGCTCTAGATGTGCCCCCTCTAACTCCTCATTTAGTCTACGGTCTATAGTTGACTGTTATTTAATGCTCACTGCCAGTCCTTTGCTGATGACTCTCTAGTCATGTGGGGTGTCTGAAGTTTTCTCTCCAGGGGGTTCCTCAGGAATGCCTCATGGGAGCAATGATAGTTTGTCCATGATCCTCATGCCTGAAAGTTAGTTTTGCTCAATATAAAACCCTTGGCTCACATTTTCTTCTCTTGCGTTGCAGTTTTGATCTGTTCCTTGCGTTTGCCTTTCTCACAGGTGTCTGTAGGGCTGTTATTCTGCTCTCCTTTTTAAATAATGATAATTTGGGAATAATTTTGGAATTTTGGCCATGATACTTTTCTGTTACTCTTTTTTTATGGGAAATTAGTTCTCCTGAACTTTTAGAATGAGGAAGGGTCCAAAAAAAGCTCTCCTAACATCACAGAGCTCCCTCTTCTGTTGTTTGTCTGTGGTGCCCAAATTATTGTGGCTTGTTTTCTGGGCTTTCCTGCCTCTGTTCCTCTGCCCCCTTTTGACCTGGATTTTTCTTTCCCCCCTTTCTCTTGTCTATATCCTGCTCAATTTTCATTATATTCCCAGCGTTTTCTCCCTCATGAGGGACCCCTTTAGTTCATACCACAGCCCCTTGCAGTTGACTCTTACTGAGAGAGGGCAGAACCATCCCCCCCAGTCCAGCTGCTACTGCCTGCTTTCCCCTCCTTCTTTCCCATGAGTCCCTCCTGGTATTTGGGGTCTCCTGTACGGAGATTCATTCAATGCCACTCCATCTCCTCCTCCACTTCCCTCCTGCACAGACACTGATAACATGCAAGTCTTATGGCTCTCGGTGTTTCTCCCACCCACCTGTATTTTGGCATGAATAGAGACAATCTAGTGTTACCTAGTTGTGTCATAAATGTCCATGGGTTTGGGATTTTGCTATATCGTTTCTCTCACTATGTTTACATAGATTTAGGGAGATTGAAAAATTCATGCTGTATTCATGAATCCATACTAATAAAAATGAAGGATTGAATAAATAAATGGAGGAGAATAGACAAAGTTCCTGTGCAGAAAAATTCCAGACAACGTATGTAGATGTTCCACTTTGAATGACGTAGAGCCTGACTCCCACTAGTGAAGTGTGGGCTGCCCATGGTGACTTCTTTTCAATGAGGACAGCAAGGGAGGTGGGAAAGTCACTTTACAGCAGAGAAACCTGATGACACAACCACAGCCAGGTGTTCAAGGTGAACATTGACAGTGATAAGTCATATTGATGGTCTGTACCCTCGATATGATGTAATCATCATGACACTTTACATCTGTGATCTTCCTCCCCAAAGCCCATAACCCCAATCTAATTATGAAAAAAACATCAGACAAATTCCAATAAGGAGGCACCCTACAAAATACCTGACCAGTCCTCCTCAAAGCTGTCAAGATCATCAAAAGAAGGAAAGTCTGAAAAACTGTCACAGCCAAGAGGAACCTGAAGAGGCATATGACTAAATGTATTGCGGTTCCAGGAATCAGAAAAAGGACATTACATTAAAACTTAGGAAATCTGAATAAAGGGTGGACTTTAGTTAATAATGACATAGCGATATCGGTTCATTAATAGAGACAAATATACTATACTAATGTACAAGGTTGATAACAGCAGACATTGAGTGTGGGATATATAAGAACTCTCTGTACTGTCTTCAAGATTGTTCTGTAAATCTAAAACTATTCTAAAATAGAAAGTTTTTCTTTTAATCCAGGGGCAGGGGAGGGATTCAAAGGTAAAAGGGAGGCATTGCTCAAATATGA
This sequence comes from Delphinus delphis, assembly GCF_949987515.2. Lineage (NCBI taxonomy): Eukaryota > Metazoa > Chordata > Mammalia > Artiodactyla > Delphinidae > Delphinus > Delphinus delphis. The sequence goes on from NC_082698.1 coordinate 6,975,625, forward strand.
AGAAAAGTAAAGTGTGACATTATTTTAATGAATTGATGGAATGCAGAATCCATTTGAATATTCTCTTTTGAGTGGTCCAGGAAAAAGGACATTGGAACCATTGAGAAGGAAATGCAGTCATAGTGTAAGTTCTTTTCTGAAAAATATTTGCATAATCATGCTGATGTAAATGCTTGTTATTGACTTTAATTCTATAGAGTTTATTCATAGATAGACAGAATAAAATGTTGGCATTCCCTGCAGAGTCAAAGTAAAGTATACAACTTGGGGAAGTTGGAAAGTGGAAGAGGAGAGGTGAGAGGTAGGGAAACGGAGCAATAACAGCCCCAACTTACAAAATGGAAAGTCGAGAGCACTGCTTCTATGTGACGGAACAAGAAATCAAGAATTGTGTCATTTTTTAATATTTTAACAGCTTTCTTGGGGTATAATTTACATACCATAAAATTCACTCCTTCAGTGTACAATTCAGTGCTTATTAAAAAATTCACAGGGCTGCGCAACATTTCTGTTGCCTCAGGAAGAGACCTTGCGCCCATTTGCAATTACTCCCTCTTCCCACCTACAGCTCCTGCCAACCACTAACATTCCTGTCTGTATAGATTTGCCCTTTCTGGACATTTTGCACATATGGAATCATACAGTATGTGGTCTTTTGTGTCTGGCTTCTTTCACAGAGCTTAATGTTTTTAAAGTCCATCCGTGTTGTAGCATGTGCCAGTACTTCACCCCTTGTTATTGGTGAATGATGTTTTTGTATGGCTGTAGCACATCTTATTTATCCACTCATACGTTGGTCTACATTTGGGTTGTTTCCACCATTTGGCTATTATGAATAGTGCTGCTATGGACATTCTCATGCAAGTCTTTGTGTGGACATACGTGTTTGTTTCTCTTGGGTAAATACCTACGCGTGAATCATTACTAGGACACATGGCAAATTTATGTTTAACTTTTTAAGGAACTGCCAAACTGTAGATAATTAAGTGTAGGTACAAACTATACAAAACCAAATGATTACAATTAAACGGGAAGGGGGACGTGGGAATATAAAGTTAATAAATGATGATTTAATGGTTTAAGTGATTACCTCCGAGGAGCAGGATTGGGAGGGGAACAGTGGGGCCAGAGACGCATTATAAGTCCCTTCGTACAACTTTCTTTTGTAACCATACACAAGTGTTACTTTGATTTGAAATTTTTTTGATAAAAAATAAGCGACTTGGCCCAAGAGGGAGGCCATGGGAACTATACAAAAGCAAGATGATGGGTTGGATGCTCATGGAGGAAATTAAAAGGGGGAAAATTCTAGTGATCTTTAGGGGAATATTTGAAAAAAACTGGGAAATGCAGAGTGTCAGTCCATGCCAGTTATGTTGGAAGCACACACAGCCATTATAATTGCTTACAGTCAGTAGGTATTGCCAACACTGAGAAACCTTTCAGCTGAAGATTCAACTTTCTAATGGCCTGGGTTAATTAGAATTCTCCAGAATGAGACAAATCCTCTGGTATGGTACCATGTGGAATGAGACTTTTCAGTAGACTTCCTTTGTTATTGTTGTTTTTTCATCACAGTATCACTTAGCGTATTTCAACCCAGGCTTGTATATTCAAGTAAAGTGGCTTAGATAGGGGGTTTATTTTTCCTCAAATCCCAAAGAGTGTAGGGAAACAGCCCTAGCAGTTTCTAGGGCTGACCAGTGGCTCTCCGGCATCGGTGCTCTGGAACCACGCCCTGGAGATTTTCCTGGCCTGCCCCAGAGGATCTCAAGGTGGCTGCAGCAGCTCCAGCCTTCACGTCCTCGCACGATAACATTCAAAAGCAAGAAGAGAGGGGTGAAGGGTTCTCCTCACATGTGTCTCTCTCTCCTCTCTTATCAGGAGGAAAGTCTCATCCAGAAGCTTCCAGGACACTTCCCTTTATCTCTCATTAGCTAGGATGGGCCACATACTCATGCCTGAGCTGCAAGGGAGGCCGGGCTCGCCTGATGGGTGGATATACTAATGTGCTAGGGCTGCCATAACAGTGTCACAACCTGGGTGGCTTAAGCAACAGAAATGTATTTTCTCACAGTTCTGGGAGCTGGAAAGCCAAGATTAAGGTGCCAGCAGGATTGGTTTCGATGAGAACTCTCCCAGGCTCGCAGACGGTCACCTCCTCTCAGTGTCTTCACGCAGCCTTTTCTGTGTGTGTGCACATTCCTGGTGTCTCTTCCTCTTCTTATGAGGTCACCAATCATAATGGATTAGGGCCCACCCTTTTGACCTTATTTAACCTTAATTACTTGCTTAAAGGCCCCATCTCCAAATATAATAATATTGGGGGTTACGACTTGAACATAGGAATTTGTAGGGACACAGTTCAGTCCACAACCATAGACAACTAGGATCACCTGCCCACAATCACCAGATGATTCTGACTACTCTTCCTCTCTGAAATATCCAGAACTTGTGCTGTTCTTTAATTTTATAACAATAAAGATCTTAGTACAACATTTCCTAGAGAACCAAGGGTAAGCAGTGCTTCCGGCTTTCACCACCAGAGCTATGAACTCTTCCCACTGTCTTCTCTATCCCAGAGAACATGCTCTGCCTATCACTTAAGATTGCTTATAAGGGTCTTTTAAGCAAGACAACATTCGGAGTGCACTTAAATGCCATCCATTACCATCAAGTGGTGACATTTTCTTCATTTGTAATTCAGAAAAAGAGAACACATCTCTAAATACAGCAAAGAGACACTCATATCAAAGATACTGGACCAAAACAATTGTTGTCCCTTGTATTTCAAGTTTGGAGAACAGAGCTAATAAAAGATTACAGAGAAGGCCCAGGAGCCATAGGAACAAGTTTGAGCAATCACTTGTCACTTGAGGTTAGCACAGAAGTTATTTTAACAAGATATTACTTGCAGAATTTCCACCATAAATCTTTTATTAAGTCCAAGAATCTCAGTCAAGACATTTCCCATGCAGGATTGTCAGAAATAATCTTCGTTCATCGCTTCCTTTAAAACCTGAGGTTGAGAGACACTAAGTGCTAAACCGACTGACCTTCACATAAACCTAATATTATTATTGATTTTCTTCTACTCAAAGAGGTGAAATATATTTTTTGGAAGCAACCATTAACGAGCCTCTTTAGATAAGCCTGGAAAAAGCCAATGAGTATTTATTTTGCACTCCTGTTTGCTCAGAGAGGAAGCCCCTGGTTGGGTATAATAAGCCTCAACCCATTTTGATTGTTCTGCATCACCCCTGGGCACAATAAAGAAAGAGCAGCAAAGGCAGCCTAGTCAGAGGGTGAAAAATGCTGTAGAATCCCAGCAACCTTAGAAGGCCATGCTGTCCTTCCTAATTAGGCAGGATTTCTTATTCTTAGAGTTTTCAGGAAAGATGTCCTCGCTCCCCTCGGTAGCCCTGCTCTGGCGTGTCATCCAACATTTCCACCTCCCAGCATCAAATAAGCTGGTTGCATCCACTGAAGATGTCTAGATTCTTTTTTTGTTTTTTTGTGTGCATGTGGATGTCCAGTTGCTCCAGCACCATTTGTTGAAAAGACTATCTTTTCTCCATTGTTTGCCTTCGCTCCTTTGTCAAAGACCAGTTGACTCTATTTATGTGGGCCTATTTCTCTGTTTCTTCCTCTACTCTGTTGATCTAGTTGTCTGTTGTTTCTCCAGAACCACACTGTTTATAGCTTTATAATAAGCCTTGAAGTCAGGTAGTGTCTTCTGACTTTTTTCTTCTCCTTCAGTGTTGCGTTGGCTACTCTGGGTCTTTTGTCTCTCCATATAAACTTTACAATTAGTTTGTTGCCATCCACAAAATAACTTGCTGGGATTTTGACATCCATTGCAAGAGTTTTTTCCCTTTTACTTGCATCCTTTAACATGTTTTTTAAAAGGCACTTTTGGGACTTCCCTGGTGGTCCAGTGGGTAAGACTCCGTGCTCCCAATGCAGGGGGCCAGGGTTCAATCACTGGGCAGGGAACTAGATCCCACGTGCATGCCACAACTAAGAGTTCACATGCCCCAACTAAGAAGCTTGCATGCCACAACTAAGAAGTCCACGTGCTGCAACTAAAAAGATCCTGCGTGCCGCAACTAAAGGTCCTGCATGCCGCAACAAAGACCTGAATGCCGTAAATAAGACCTGGCGCAGCCAAAATAAATAAATACTTTAAAATATAAAAAATAAAAAGGCACTTTTGAAGAAAGTGCCAGACTCTTCCCATGTCTTACCAAAGCAAGAAATTTTATTGGCCTCGATTTGGTACAACAAGCCTGGGGCCGAAGTTGAGTCTTCAGAGGCCATTGTGTGGCTATCAGCTTCACTCTGACAGAACTGGGCTCATGGTGTACCATTGGTCAGCCGCCACATCTTATACATTAAGATCAGTCTCCTGGAATTTAAGACTGATTAAAATAAAAGTCCATCAGTTTAGACAATGAGGATGTTTGAAATGGAGCAGAAACAAACACTTAAAGAAATCATATCTGTAATGTACACTTGATAAGTTTATCCTCTAGGCCTTTGGTTTTAAAAAAAATACTGCTAAATATGCTGTTAATGTTCTGACACATGACAATTTTTTTAGGTCTTCCCAAACCCTCTAAGTTGGATAATTTAAAAATATACGGTATATTAAGCAAGGCAATTATAAGAGGGGGAAAGATTTTTAAAATAAACTAACAGAGACTGAGTGGGTTTTAAGATGCTTATGTTATGCCACAGAAAGTGATTTTAAAATACTTTAAAATTTTAGCCATGCAGATACTTATCATGGACTCAAGCCCAACAAGAACAAAAGTCATTATCATCTGTAATAGTTACCTAAAATACACCCTGTCTTCTGCCTGTTAACACTCACCAGTTCTAAAAGCAGATACACATGATCCTTACAGGTCTCTGCAATTCCTGGAACTCAAAAAATATGTAAAAAAAATCCATCGAGAGAAGATTTAAGATTTGCATACTTTCTTACTACATATATCAATAAAGATGGAAAAGAAAGGGGAGCTAGTGGTATGCTAGGAAATGTTTAGCAACCAACTCTCTACAGGAAAAATTTCCACCCTGATTTCTAGTCTAGTGTTTTACATATTTCTGCACCCAAGTAATCATCACCCTGATCAAGAAATAGAATGGATATAACACCGTAGAACAGGGGTCCCCAACCCCAGGGCGGTGGACCGGTACCAGTCTGCAGCCTGTTAGGAACCGGGCTGCACAGCAGGAGGTGAGCAGCAGGCAAGTGAGTGAAGCTTCATCTGCCGCTCCCCGCCGCTCCCCGCCGCTCCCCATCGCTCCCCATCGCTCGCATTACTGCCTGAACCATCCCCACCCAGCCGTCTGTGGAAAAATTGTCTTCCACAAAACTGGTCCCTGGTGCCAAAAAGGTTGGGCACCGCTGCCCTAGAACACTCTCATATTCTCCTTTACTAGTCACACCACACAAACACACACAATGCACACACGCAATCACTATTCTGACCTCTTCCTTTATAGGTTTGTTCTGCCTGTTCTTAAACATCTTATAAATGGTTACATTGTATATACTCTTCTGTGTCTGACTTTTTTTCATTCTTCATTATGTCTGTGAGAGTCATCCATGTTGTTGTCTGTAGCAATATTTATTCTTTTTCCTTTCTGTGTAGTAGTCCATTGTATATCTACTCTTGATGAACATTGGGTTGTTTCCAGTTTTAAAATAAAGCTGGTATGAACACTTTTGTACATTCTTTTGGGGGATATGTGCACTTACATCTCTTGGGTATTTACCTAAGACTCTAATTTCTAGGTCATAGAATATATGCTTGCATAGCTTTACTAGATTCTGCCAGACAGTTTTCCAAAGAGATCGGACAAATTAACTCTCCCACTAGCAAAGGATTAGAGTTCTAATTGCTCCACATCCTCATCAACACTTAGTACTAACAGTCTTATGAGTTTTAGCCATTCTGGAGAATGTACAGTGATGTCTCATTATGATTTAAGTTTGCATTTCCTGATGAGTAATGTCAAACAGTTTTCACATACTTATGTGCCATTTGAATATCCTTTTGGTGAAGTGCCTGTTCAAGTCTTTTGCCCATTTATTTATTTATTTTTGGCTGCATTGGGTCTTTGTTGCTGCATTGCAGGCTTTCTCTAGTTGCAACGAGTGGGGGCTACTCTTTGTTGCGGTGCACGGGCTTCTCATTGAGGTGGCTTGTCTTGTTGCAGAGCGTGGGCTCTAGGCACGCGAGCTTCAATAGTTGTGGCACGTGGGCTCAGTAGTTGTGGCTCACAGGCTCTAGAGCACAGGCTGAGTAGTTGTGGCACATGGGCTTAGTTACTGTGTGGCATGTGGGATCTTCCCGGACCAGGGCTCGAACCTGTGTCCTCTGCATTGGCAGGCAGATTCTTAACCACTGAGCCACCAGGGAAGTCCTTTTGCCCATTTTTGTTAGGTCGTCTCTTTCTTATTGACTTGTAGGACCTCTTTATATATTTTGGATACAAGTCCTTTGTTAGTTACATGTGTAGCAGGTATGCCTTTTCACTCCCTTAACTCCCTTTACTCCCTAGTATTTTGATGAGCAAAAGTTCTTATTTTTAATGAAGTCAAACTTTGGCAATCTTCTTTTGTGGATAGCATTTGAGGGAGTGTGTGGACCCTATTTAAGATACCTTTGCCTAAGCCACGATCATGAAGATAGTCTCCTCTGCTTTCCATTAGATAATACGTTGCTTCTGCTTTCAACTGTCTCCACGTTTTGTCGAATATAAGTCAGACATAAACACTTAAAACTCACAAGTTCTAAAACTATCATAAGTCAGCATTATCATAGCACAAATGTAACTGTCAACCTGACAGATTTTGCATTATGGGAACATGTGCCAGGCAGATGCCTAGCCTTTAACTGGACACAACATATGGGTTCTGAGATTAGGTATACACACCTAAACTCAGAAAAAGACCGGGGTAGAGCCACAGTCTCCCTCACAGCAACACATTTATTGAAAGTTCAGACCTGTGCACAGGGATAGCCCCAGAAGCCTTATTCCAGGGCCAGTCCATGTAACTGGGCTGGTAGCCCCACCTGGTTAAAATTGGACTCTAACACATTTGAATGGACATGATTTTTTTTTTAATTACAGTCCTAAAAACCTTGTCACTAAAGTATTCCAAAAGTAAAATTTGAGTCAAATATTTCATGTACCTCTGGTAATTCTGATTTGAAAACCACAGTCCTGATATTTACATAATTTTATAAAATTCAGCAGAAATCTGCTGCAGTCACCCTTGGAAGCCCCTTGACTGGCCTGGAAACCCCTGATGATGACAAGGCAGATGATAGACTCCACTCTCTGTGACCCGCCTTCAAATCATGGGGAGATCTGTCCTTCTTCATTGAGATGATGTACAGAAATTCATAATGTTCTATAAAACGTGCAGCAGCAATCAATACAGATTTACAGCTGCATCCTCAATGAGTCTTTAAATATTTATGCCATTGCTTTACTTAAGTTACTCACTGAATTATACTGTATGCGGTCCTTATGCATTCAACAAAACGTTGATTAAATATCCCCTGCTCTGTTTAGCGTTAGGAAATTACATTCTTTGAGACAGCAAACAGTCAGCGAGCAAACCCACCCCAGCGAAGGCAGGATAAACTGACTGACTTCTCAGTGTCCACACACATGCTGGAGGGACGCAGAGCTGCAGATAGGAAAGGAAGTAAAGTAAGATGTATCAACCTATTGTGTGCTATTTGTCATTTATTATTCATCCAACCTTATGAGGACGACGCTTTACTCCCAAGGAGACGGAGACTTTGGGGTGTTTGAGTAGCTTCTGCAAGATCACACGCGGTCCCTGTGTGTGGGGAGCTGGGGTCGGGAATCGTGCCCAGGCCTCCCTCATCAAAAATCTTCAGTGTGTGCCTGGTGGCCACAGGCTGGGAGAAGGAAGTGAAGCTGGGGCTGCCTGGGGCAGCTGGCTTTTTCTCAGCTGTTTCGAGGTGGATTTAGGTGGATTTAGGTCTGCCTATACCTAGGGAGTCTTTGTGTGTCGGGATCCATAGATTTCTCTCTTGCTGAGTTTTACAGCTGAGGCCAGTATTTCTGCTGATAAATGCACATGGACAAGCTCCTCAATTGCCTTTTCATTCCTGGAGATATTATTTAGTACATTTCTTTGATGGCTGGTGACGCACAAATCGGTTTTAATATCAGTAATGTACCATTTGGAAAACATTCAATTTCTAGGCCCGCCAAAAAAATATCCCTCCGTGTCAGGATTTATTGAAGCCAATCCTAGGAGGCTACAGGAGAGTGGAGTTCCTTAAGCAGAAGTGTAAACAGATGGTCTTTGCAAAGTGCTTGCGTTCTTAAGCACCGAATTAGTTTTGGACAGAATGGAGTCACATATGCCAATGCTCGTTGGCCAGCGGAGTGGTGGCAGAGAGGCATCAGAGCTATCATGACATTCTTCAATCCTTTGGGCTTGATTTGGGCCCCAGTGATCAGAGAGAAATGGTTACGAATTGCCAGGTGCCCCCTGGGTTGGATAATGCAGGGAGAGAGCACACAATTGGGAGACAGTAATGAGTAACCCCGAAGGATTTCAACACAGTTGGGACCATTTGATGTTCAACACATCCTTCAGGACCACCTCCTCCCTAGTCAGAAATCAGTGAAGCTGTGATTGCCAGCTACTGGCCTCATCCAAAATAGCAACCCCCAAAGGGAACCCACCGGCTCCGTGTGAGCTGCGTTCAGAAGGCCCTGGTTGCCGCTCATTCAAGGCACCCTCACCCCAACTCCCCCAGTCAGTCCTTCCCCCACTGGCTCCTTCCCACTCTCCTCTTTTTGAGGTCTTTTCTCCTCCATCTCCAATGATTCTCTCAATCCACCATCTTAACACGAACATTCTCACGTGGCCCTGCAGCCCCGTCCAGGGCCGCCAGGCCTGATCTCCAGTCCCTCTGCGTCTGCTGCTCCCATCCCCACATGAAGTTCCTGAGACCTGGCTTCCCTCCCCAGCACTACACTAAAGCTGCTTCCTCAAATAGTGCTGAAATCCCGTAACCAGCCCGGAATTGGCATATCTCAGGAGCGCAGTCAAGATGTTGGATAATTAAACCAAGTGACCTTGTGGACAGCTTCTCTTTCTTCAACTGCTCTACCATGCTGAGCTCTGCTGGCAGCCAGCTGCCTACTCACACCTCCCTCCCCAGCTCCTGGGGCCATGAACCTTGAGCTTCCCCTTCTACTCCTCTGACCACATCTGTGCTTCCCATTCTGCCTCCCCTGCCACCTCCAAGCCCCTGGTCACTTCTCTTCTCAGTGCTCTCTTGATGGGAGCCATTGTCCCCAGGCCAGCATTCCCAGACTCCACCTTCTTTTTAATTTATTTTTAAATGCTTCAGGAGGGCTTATTAGTATTGGTGTGGAGCATGAATACAGGGGCCAAGTCTCATGGGGAGCCCACCAAGTACAGTAGGCCAGCATTCCCCTTCGTAGGCTCCTTATCAACTCAATAAGTGTTTGACTTCTTTTTTTAATCCGAAACAATTTGACAAAATGTTAACACTGAGCATAGAGGATGATAGGCACCAGGGTACTTACTCTAGTCTCTAGAGTTTCTGCATGCTCAAAATACATCACAGTAATAATTTTTTAAAGAAACCAAACTATAACCCAAAAAAAGGGTGGTTATATAAGTCTGAGACACACTGGACTGAACAAAGTTAAACTGAGTTATTTACAGCAATCCTTCTCAGGGCCTCTGGTATTCAAATGTGGGCTATGAATTTCCAAAAGCTGAATGTCGTAGGCAGCGATGCTCCAACTGATTTGGCCACAGAAACCTTCATCCAGTTCCTAATACTGATCAGCCTGGACCATTGTTCTGCTTTCTCGAGGCTTTACCAATATCTGGGGATACTGAGATTTTAGACACATTCTTGTCCTCAAGAGCCTTAGTCCATGGGGGAGTGGGGGGTGGAGGTGTGGGGAGATTTACTAACAAATAATGAAAATCCAGAGTCTATCTGAATCCAGTAAACATGTGGCTTACCTGGGAGCAGGATAATTACTTGCCCTCCTTCAAAGCAACACATTTAAAATATTTGTGTAACAGAAGGGCAGAAGAAATTCTTTTCCTATTAATAAGACTAGCGTAGCTTTTTTATGATTGAAATAAGCAATTTATTGCATGTAATCAACATAATGTTACAGCTTATTTGGCAGGGCCTTTCCTTCAGCCAAGTTTTGAGACCCCCAGGCTGGAAGGCATCAGTCCCTCACATGTGCTAAGGACAGAGGTGTTCTGCATGGAGATGGCAACAAAGGCTGACCTCAACTGCATTTGAAAGTTCTCATCCAGGCTTGGCTGCCAGCGGGGAGGGCATTTCTCTTTTTGTTCTTTTCTTTTTTAAACATCTTTATTGGAGTATAATTGCTTTACAATGGTGTGTTAGTTTCTGCTGTATAACAAAGTGAATCAGCTATATATATACATATATACCCATATCTCTTCCCTCTTACGTCTCCCTCCCATCCTCTCTATCCCACGCCTCTAGGTGGTCACAAAGCACCAAGCTGATCTCCCTGTGCTATGTGGCTACTTCCCACTAGCTATCTGTTTTACATTTGGTAGTGTATATATGTCAATGCCACTCTCTCACTTCGTCCCAGCTTACCCTTCCCCCTCCCCATGTCCTCAAGTCCATTCTCTATGTCTGCGTCTTTATTCCTATCCTGCCCCTAGGTTTTTCAGAACCATCTTTTTTTTTAAGATTCCATATATATGTGTTAGCATACGGTATTTGTTTTTCTCTTTCTGACTTACTTCACTCTGTATGACAGATTCTAAGTCCATCCACCTCACTACAAATAATTCAATTTCTTTTTATGGCTGAGTAATATTCCATGGTATATATGTGCCACATCTTCTTTATCCATTCATCTGTCAGTGGACACTTAGGGTGCTTCCATGTCCTGGCTATTGTAAAGAGTGCTGCAATGAACATTGTGGTACATGACTCTTTTTGAGTTATGGTTTTCTCAGGGTACATGCCCAGTAGTGGGATTGCTGGGTCATATGGTAGTTCTATTTTTAGTTTTGTAAGGAACCTCCATGCTGTTCTCCATAGTGGCTGTATCAATTTACATTCCCACCAACAGTGCAAGAGGGTTCCCTTTTCTCCACACCCTCTCCAACATTTATTGTTTGTAGATTTTTTGATAATGGCCATTGTGACTGGTGTGAGGTGATACCTCATTGTACTTTTGATTTGCATTTCTCTAATGATTTGTGATGTTGAGCCTCCTTTCACGTGTTTGTTGGCAATCTGTATCTCTTCTTTGGAGAAATGTCTATTTATGTCTTCTGCCCATTTTTGGATTGGGTTGTTTGTTTTTTTTGATATTGAGCTGCATGAGCTGCTGGTAAATTTTGGAGATTAATCCTTTGTCAGTTGCTTCATTTGCAAATATTTTCTCCCATTCTGAGGGTTGTCTTTTCGTCTTGTTTATGGTTTCCTTTGCTGTGCAAAAGCTTTTAAGTTTCATTAGGTCCCATTTGTTTATTTTTGGTTTTATTTCCATTTCTCTAGGAGGTCGGTCCAAAAGGATCTTGCTGTGATTTATGTCATAGAGTGTTCTGCTTACGTTTTCCTCTGAGAGTTTTATAGTGTCTGGGCTTACATTTAGGTCTTTAATCCATTTGGAGTTTATTTTTGTGTACAGTGTTAGGGAGTGTTCTAATTTCATTCTTTTACATGTAGCTGTCCAGTTTTCCCAGCACCACTTATTGAAGAGACTGTCTTTTCTCCATTGTATATCCTTGCGTCCTTTGTCATAGATTAGTTGACCATAGGTGTGTGGGTTTATCTCTGGGCTTTCTATCCTGTTCCACTGATCTATATTTCTGTTTTTGTGCCAGTACCATACTGTCTTGATTACTGTAGCTTTGTAGTATAGTCTGAAGTCAGGAAGCCTGATTCCTCCAGCTCCATTTTTCTTTCTCAAGATTGCTTTATCTATTCGGGGTCTTTTGTGTTTCCATACAAATTGTGAAATTTTTTGTTCTAGTTCTGTGAAAAATGCCATTGGTAGTTTGGTAGGGATTGCACTGAATCTGTAGATTGCTATGGGTGGTGTAGTCATTTTCACAATGTTGATTCTTCCAGTCCAAGAACATGGTATGTCTCTCCATCTGTGTGTATCACCTTTAATTTCTTTCATCAGTGTCTTGTAGTTTTCTGCATACAGGTCTTTTGTCTCCTTAGGTAGGTTTATTCCTAGGTATTTTATTCTTCTTGTTGCAGTGGTAAATGGGAGGGTTTCCTTAATTTCTCTTTCAGATTTTTCATCATTAGTGTATAGGAATGCAAATGCATTAATTTTGTGTCCTGCTACTTTACCAAATTCATTGATTAGCTCTAGTAGTTTTCTGGTAGCATCTTTAGGATTCTCTTTGTATAGTATCATGTCATCTGCAAACAGTGACAGTTTTACTTCTCCTTTTCCAATTTGGGTTCCTTTTATTTCTTTTTTCTTCTCTGATTGCCCTGGCTAGGACTTCCAAAACTATGTTGAATAATAGTGGTGAGCGTGGACAACCTTGTCTTGTTCCTGATCTTAGGGAAATGGTTTCAGTTTTTCACCATTGAGAACAATGTTGGCTGTGGGTTTGTCATATATGGCCTTTATTATGTTGAGGTAAGTTCCCTCTTTGCCCACTTTCTGGAGGGTTTTACCATAAATGGGCATTGAATTTTGTCAAAAGTCTTTTCTGCATCTATTGAGATGATCATGTGGTTTTTTTCCTTCAATTTGTTAATATGGTGTATCACATTGATTGATTTGCCTATATTGAAGAATCTTTGCATTCCTGAGATAAACGCCACTTGATCATGATGTATGATCCTTTTAATGTGCTGTTGGATTCTGTTTGCTAGTATTTCGTTGAGAATTTTTGCATCTATGTTCATCAGTGATGTTGGCCTGTAGTTTTCTTTCTTTGTGCCATCTTTGTCTGGTTTTGGTATCAGGGTGATGGTGGCCTCGTAGAATGAGTTTGGGAGTGTTCCTCCCTCTGCTATATTTTGGAAGAGTTTGAGAAGGATAGATGTTAGCTCTTCTCTAAATGTTTGATAGAATTCGCCTGTGAAGCCATCTGGTCCTGGACTTTTGTTTGTTGGAAGATTTTTAATCACAGTTTCAATTTCAGTGCTTGTGATTTGTCTGTTTATATTTTCTATTTCTTCCTGGTTCAGTCTCAGAAGGTTGTGCTTTTCTAAGAATTTGTCCATTTCTCCCAGGTTGTCCATTTTATTGGCATAGAGTTGCTTGTAGTAATCTCTCATGATCCTTTGTACTTCTGCAGTATCAGTTGTTAGTTCTCCTTTTTCATTTCTAATTCTGTTGATTTGAATCTTCTCCCTTTTTTTCTTAATGAGTCTGGCTAATGGTTTATCAGTTTATCTTCTCAAAGAACCAGCTTTTAGTTTTATTGATCTTTGCTATTGTTTCCTTCATTTATTTTTTATCTGATCTTTATGGTTTCTTTCCTTCTGCTAACTTTGGGATTTTTTGTTCTTTCTCTTATTGCTTTAGCTGTAAGGTTAGGTTGCTTATTTGTTTATTCTTGAGGTAGGATTGTATTGCTATAAATTTCCCTCTTAGAACTGCTTTTGCTGCATTCCATAGGTTTTGGGTCGTCGTGTTTTCATTGTCATTTGTTTCTAGGTATTTTTTGATTTCCTCTTTGATTTCTTCAGTGATCTTTTGGTTATTTAATAACATATTGTTTAACCTCCATGTGTTTGTATTTTTTACAGTTTTTTTCTGGTAATTGATATCTAGTCTCATAGTGTTGTGGTTGGAAAAGATACTTGATACTATTTCAGTTATCTTAAATTTACCAAGGTTTGATTTGTGACCCTAAGATATGATCTATCCTGGAGAATGTTCCATGAGCACTTGAGAAGAAAGTGTATTCTGTGGTTTTTGGATGGAATGTCCTGTAAATATCAATTAAATCCATCTTGTTTAATGTGTCGTTTAAAGCTTGTATTTCCTTATTTATTTTCATTTTGGTTTATCTGTCCATTGGTGGAAGTGGGGTGTTAAAGTTCCCTACTATTATTGTGTTACTGTCAATTTCCCCTTTTATGGCTGTTAGCATTTGTCTTATATATCGAGGTGCTCCTATATTGGTTGCATAAATATTTACAATTGTTGTATCTTCTTCTTAGACTGATCCCTTGATCATTGTGTAGTGTCCTTCTTTGTCTCTTGTAATAGTCTTTATTTTAAAGTCTATTTTGTCTGATATGAGAATTGCTACTCCAGCTCTCTTTTGATTTCCATTTGCCTGGACTACCTTTTTCCATCCCCTTTCAGTCTGTATGTGTCTCTAGGTCTGAAGTGGTCTCTTGTAGACAGTATATATACGGGTCTCACTTTTGTATCCAGTCAGCCAGTCTATGTCTTTTGGTTGGAGCGTTTAATTCATTTACATTTAAGGTAATTATCGATATGTATGTTCCTATTACCATTTTCTTAATTGTTTTGAGTTTGTTATTGTAGGTCTTTTCCTTCTCTTGTATTTCCTGCCTGGAGAAATTCCTTTAGCATTTGTTGTAAAGCTGGTTTGGTGGTGCTGAATTCTCTTAGCTTTTGTTTTTCTGTAAAGCTTTTGATTTCTCTGTCGAATCTGAATGAGATCCTTGCTGGGTAGAGTAATCTTAGTTGTAGGTCTTTCCCTTTCATCACTTTAAATATGTCCTGCCACTCCCTTCTGGCTTGCAGAGTTTCTGCTGAAAGATCAGCTGTTAACCTTATGGGGATTCCCTTGTATGTTATTTGTTGCTTTTCCCTTGCTGCTTTCAATATTTTTTCTTTGTATTTAATTTTTGATAGTTTGATTAATATGTGTCTTGGTGTGTTTCTCCTTGGATGTATCCTATATGGGACTCTCTGTGCTTCCTGGACTTGATTGACTATTTCCTTTCCCATATTAGGGAAGTTTTCAACTATAATCTCTTCATATATTTTCTCAGTCCGTTTCTTTTTCTCTTCTTCTCCTGGGACCCCTATAATTCGAATGTTGGTGTGTTTAATGTTGTCCAAGAGGTCTCTGAGACTGTCCTCAATTCTCTTCATTACTTTTTCTTTTTTCTGCTCTGTGGTAGTTATTTCCACTGTTTCATCTTCCAGGTCACTTATCTGTTCTTCTGCCTCAGTTATTCTGCTATTGATTCCTTCTAGAGAATTTTTAATTTCATTTATTGTGTTGTTCACCATTGTTTGCTCTTTAGTTCTTCTAGGTCCTTGTTAAATGTTTCTCGTATTTTCTCCATTCTATTTCCAGGATTTTGGATCATCTTTACTATCATTACTCTGAATTCTTTTTCAGGTAAACTGCCTATTTCCTCTTCATTTGTTTGGTCTGATGGGTTTTAATCTTGCTCCTTCATCTTCTGCATATTTCTCTGTCTTCTCATTTTGCTTAACTTACTGTGTTTGGGGTCTCCTCCTTTTCGCAGGCTGCAGGTTCGTAGTTCCCATTGTTTTTGGTGTCTGCCCCCCGTGGGTAAGGTTGGTTCCGTGGGTTATGTAGGCTTCCTGCTGGAGGGGCCTGGTGCCTGTGTTCTGGTGGATGAGGCTGGGTGTTATCTTTTTGGTGGGCAGGACCACGTCCAGTGGTGTGTTTTGGGGTGTCTGTAAACTTATGATTTTAGGCAGCCTCTCTGCTAATGGGTGGGATTGTGTTCCTGTCTTGCTAGTCGTTTGGCCTAGGGTGTCCAGCAGTGGAGTTTGCTGGTCATTGAGTGGAGCTGGGTCTTAGCATTGAGACGGGAATCTCTGGGAGAGCTCTCGCCTATTGATATTACATGGGGCCGGGAGGCCTCTAGTGGTCCAGTGTCCTGAACTCGGCTCTCCCACCTCAGAGGCTCAGGCCTGACAGCCAGCCAGAGCACCAAGACCCTGTGAGCCACACGGCTTTTGGGAAGTCTGTGGTCTTCTGCCAACATTCAGTAGGTGTTCTGTAGGAGTTGTTCCACAGATAGGTGTATTTTTTATGTATTTGTGGGGTGGAAGGTGATCTCCACGTCTCACTCCTCCACCATCTTGAAGGTCCTCTCTCTTCACACTATTCAGTTTTGAAGGGTTCCATACCCACAGATCAATCAAGGAGAATCTTGAGGGCAGATTTAGGGAAATCTTCCATTACTCCTGTTGCTAGAGGATCCCCATTTCCTCTGGAAAGGACATAAATCTGGCAATCTCACTTCAGGCCTAGCCCATCCACCGTTTTTCCCTTTGTGCTTAGTCTGTTTCACTTGCTTATAGCAGGCGCCATGCAGAGGCCTGGCCCCTGGCCCTTCAGACCAGAGTTCCTTGTGAAACGGCTGAGCCGACCCCTCAGCTCGGGACATATGCTGAGGCTACTCACAGGGCACTCAACTCAAGATGTGTGTATTCGCTTTTGTCTTTTAAAATTAATCAGTAGACAGCGCACACGCCTGGCACTTTTTTCCTCGGGTGCCGTGTGCAGTGGTCTTCTTCCCGGCAACTCAGGCGAGAGTTCCTAGCGTGGAATGGCTGCACCTGATTCTTGAGCTTGGTGGGCTGTGTGCAGAAGCCCGCACGTGACACCTTGGCTCAGCATGGCCGTGTCGGGGAGGGCATGTTTTATGCTGCTGTAATGTACGTTCTGTACGTTCTGAGATTTACCAAACCAGGCAAGTATCACTGGGGGAATGAGGTCATATTTAAGCTAGAGGGTGTGGCCTGAGCTTGCTGGGTGCCTTGCTTGAGCCCGCTGCACAATTGCTCAGTGGGTTGACACTAGCAAGGAGTTTCCTGTTACACTAGCTTCTTTCTCCTTTAGTGGGAATGGAACCAGGTAACATTTCACCTGTTGGGTAAGGAGTCATGTGAAAACATGCATTACCAAGCACCGATCTGTGATTGATGCCAGTGATGTTTTGAAGAAACTGCAAGTTGCCCCTATGCCTAATCCCTCCTCCTTTCACTGTAATCAGACTTTTAGCTGGACTCACAAGCACTGAGAATATGAAGACTACATTTCCCAGACTCCTGAGCAGCTAGCTAAGGTTATTTAATTCAGTTCTAACCAATAGGATGTGAGCCAAAGTAAGGGTGTATCTTAAAGGGAAAGGACAAGCTCTCCTCTTTCCCTTTGCCCGCTCCTGCTAGTCAAAGTGAGGACATGGTGGTCAGCCGTCTTGGACCATGCAGACAAGGGCAACACGTGAGGGGTTGTGGAGCCACAGGAGAGAAGGAGCTTGTACCCTGACGACTTCATGGAGCAGAGCCACGTTCCTGCTCAGACTTCCACGTAAGTGAGAAATAGGTACCTGTCTCCGTTAAGCCACTGGTGTCAGATCTTTTTCACACACTGAAACCATTCCTAATAATGCACATCCCTTAGAAGCTGCCTGGCTGGTCCCCCCATTAATCAATGCACAATGGAGGCATCTTCCTGGGAGTCAGGAAGATGACATTTGAACTGGGTCTTGGAGGGTATGGAGCTCAGACCACCGAAATAGGGGAAAGGAGGAAATTGGGAGACACAGGAAGAAGGGACAATTCATTCATCAGTTTTCTCTAACAGTTCTGAGCACACACACAAGTCCCCAGAGAATGCAGAAGGGATGGTGGAGGAATTCATGAGAAGCAGGAGAGCACCTACTCAGGTTAAACAAGGGGAAAAAAGTAGGGCGTGGCATCCGTTCAGAGGCTTTTGGTTGCAAGAAACAAAACCCCTGCACAAACTGGAAGTCACAGGCTCACAGGACACCAAACTTGAGGTAGATGGGATGCCAGGCAGTGTTGACGGGGCAGCCAACAGTATCACCCAAATCCAGGGTCTCCCATCTTCATCATCAGCTTCATCCTCCAGGGGTTCTGGGACGGCTGACTGTGGCATTCAGAGCATTCTTTGTTCACCTTCAGAGGGAAAAAGAAATCCTGGCACTCTCACAAGTAGGGAAGAACTTTCGCAGAAGCTGCCAGAAAAAAACTCTAGTCTCATTGGCCAGAATTGAGTCCTCGTTCACCGACAAGGGGAAAGTTTCACCCCTCACCCATCTCGCCTTGATCTGAGCCAGTTCCCGACACTGCTCGCTGCTGCACCATGTGAGGGGGTGGAGCGGGTGTGCTGCACCATGTGAGAGGGTGGAGCGGGTGTGCTGCACCATGTGAGGGGGTGTCACCACAGTGCACCCCTAACGTCCGCCTAAAGGACATGGGGCCAGAATTTTGAAATATCCAGTCACATAGCTCAGGTCCTCTGAAACAGGAGAGAAAGTCTTCAGCTCAGAATCAAGACACAGAGAAGCTTAAAGATTTACCTACCATTTTCTCCCTTCTTCCATTTCAACTGAAAATGTCAGCTTGGGGTGGGGCAGGGGGAGGGCTGAGAATTAAATGAATAAAAAAGGAAGCCCTTTCCAGCAGCCCAAGGAAGAGCAGGTATTCGCCTGGAGGTAATGTCGAAGGTTAAATACAGAAAAAATAACACAGTACACAATTATAGTTGTTCATTCTTCCACTTAAAATGGGAAATAAAGGTCACAAATCAAATCACCGCATTAAGTCCAGGAGTCCCCTGCCTCCAATTACCTCAGTCCCTTTGTTAGGGAGCCACAGAGGCATCCCTGTCCCGGTTAATTAGAAGGCCGGGACCCTCTGGAGGGCAGCCACACGGCTAACAGGTGAGCGTCGCTGGGCCCTGGGGTTAATCTGCCGCATTGAAGCCACGGGCTCCGCTCCATGAAGTTTGCGTTGGTTTGAACAAAATGAGAAAAGTAAAGAAGACATGTGTTCCTACCAAACTAAACGTATTCCATGTAGAGCACTGTCTTCCATTCTGGGGGCTGGTCCTTCCTACTTTCATAATGGTGGAAAGTCCCCAGTTTTCTAAAATGATGGTAAGTGGAGAAGGTGAATTTGGGATTTTTAAATGTCTTCCTGACTCAAAGAAAGGAAGAGTTGGCAACTCAAGGTCAGTGCCCAGAATTTTGTGTTCTTGATCAAGCTAGACTGTGAAATCCATGTACCAGGAGCCACTACCTTCGATGAGAGAGAAGCTTCACCTGTGTCCCTCTGTCCCCTGATGGCAGGGACTCTGAAATGGTTACTTTTATTCTCTGCGTCTAAATGGGCCTGGCTCATATATTGGCCTATCCGCCCAAACCCCACACCCACCTCTTCTCCAGACTAAATCATTCCATTCCCAAGACCATGGATCCAGGTTCTTATTTTCCAGTCCTTCCTCCAGATTCATCCTTTGCTCCCGAGGGAGCTGGGCCACCCACCGAGCTGAGCCAGTGCAGGCGCCCTGGGGTAGCACCACCCTGGGCCCCAGGCTGGCCAGTTTTGCTCCCAGGATATGCTCCTTCCTACCCCCTCTGTTGCCCTCACCATCACCCCCCAGCTCCTTGTCTGCCTCGTTCTAATGCAGCCTCACAAACACTTCCTCCTCGGCACTGCCTGAGCAGCCCTGACCCCCTGACCCACGCGCCATCAGTCTGTTCCTCTCTCCCCCTAATACTCCCAGCCATCCTGGCTGTAAGGAGAAGACCTCTTAAGTGTAACTCTGCTCTCCTCAGCAATTTCCTTTAACTTGTTCAAGGTGTAGGCACAGCCTCTCAATTCTAGAAACAGCCCTACGAACCCAAGAAAAGGTTGCTGTGAACGTGCGTGTGTTCCCAGTGAGAATCCAGTTTACACCAAGGTGAGGTGCACGTGGATCCTGGACTCACTGTTCCTCATCTTAACACCAGTCACCTGTCAGTCACCCACTGCACTGGTGCCACCGTAAATCACACTTCTTTCATGAATCTTAATTCCATTCCACATCTGGCAACCAAAAGCTTTTCTATGGCTCATATCTGCAAAACTCAGGATAGAAGAGAGAGGGATTATTCAGTTAACTTGCTCAGAATAGACATCTACTTAGAGTAATGGAAATCAGAACCAGTGCGTGACTCAAATCTAACGTTTGGGGCAGTGTCTTCTGGAATGACCAGCTGAGCTGATCAGACTCCCTGGAAAATGGCCAAGGGTCTGCTTCTTTTTAAGCAACAGCCTTGTGTTTGAGTTTGGTTTTGGATAAATCAATGCTGGGTTGATAGAGTAAGAGATAAGATGAAAGAAGTATTAGAAGGCATTCTAAACGCTCTTGCCCTCTGAAGTTTATGAAAGTTGATGCAGAGACGTTGCTATGAACCTGCATTCATGTTACAGACAATGTACTCTGGCAGGTGCTGGAGCCTGTCCCCCAGCCCTGGACCCCTCCAGAAAAGACGCTTGATTTCAATACAGCTTGTGAGGGTGATGATATCCTGGCCCAGCATAAGAAATAACCTTTTATTTTAGAAAATGCCAAAGCTATTTTTTAAAAACAGTTGCAATAGTACAGTGATAAGTGCTCGTATACATTTACCTATACAACTGTGTTCATCGATTATTAATATTTAGCCACATTTGTGTGCTCTCTCTTCCTCCATCCCTCCCTTTCCCCCCTACCCCCTCATACGTAATAAATTTTTTTTTCTGAACTAATTGAGAATAAGGTGCAGAACCATGACCTGCAACCTTTAAATATTTCAGCGTAGATTCATAAGAACAAGGCAATCTCTCGTGTAATCACAGTCTAATTATCAAATTTGGGAAATGTAACCTTGACACAATGCTACTGTCATAAAGTCCATACCCAAATCCTCAATTGTTCCAAGAATGTCTTGTGAAGCAGCATTTTTCTGACTCAGGATCCACTCCCTGGGTGCATGGTGCATTAACTCTCATGGCCCTGGTGTCCATGGCTAACCTGGACCAAATCTGCAGCCTGTCTGCCTCCCTGACACTGACAGCTTTGAAGGGAACAGCCTGTTGTTCTGAAGTGTGGCCCTCAACTGGAGTTTGTTGGGTTAGTCATTAAATTCGGACCACGCACATTGGGCAGAACCATGACACGTGACAACGGGTCCCAAGTACCCGTGTTAGTTCAGCCCTCTATGGGTGACGTTGGCACTGACCACTTAGGTAAGGCACCATCTGCCAGATTTCTCCACTGTAAACGTACTTCTTTTTAAAAATTATGATCTATAAAGAACGTGTAGGAAAATGCTTTGAGACGCCACTCAGAGTTCTCAGCTAAATGGTGGAAGGGATAAGCAAGAAGCTAAATGGGCCGCAGTCTCTGCCATCAAGGAGCTCAGTCTGGCAGAAGACACAAATAGACAAACACTACATGTGATGCAGCCTCCAGTCCTTTGAGAAAGGAAGCAGGAAGTAAACCGATTCATCAACTTCCCACATACAAAACCAAACAAAATAAATGCTGTGGTCGAGGTCCGAGCTAAGTGCAGTTACCAAAGGACCGAACACCTAATTCCATATGTAATGACTGAGAAAGGTTTCCCAGGGACGTACCAAAAATAGGGAGAGTCTATGGGCAAAGCACCTGCAATTATAACAAGCCAAGTCACAGAAGAGAAGGTGCAGGTAAACAATAAACATGAAAATATGCTCAGCATCATCAGTAGTCAGGGAAATGCGTGTCAGCATAATGTTCTTAACTCATCATAGAGTGAAAATTTAAAAGTGTTGGTAATATCTAGTGCTGACGAGGGTACAGAGAAGTTGGTGAGAGTGTGAACTGCTACCTCTTTGGAAAGAATCTTGCAGATCTACTAAAATTTTAAACATCAACAGATTTTGACCCAGGTCTCTGAATCACTCCCTGAGATCGAGAAAGGCATAGATGGTAGAATTTTAGTCCATAGCAACAAAAACTCAGTAAATGTCATCATCTTTATTTTTCTGAGTTAAATTGAATCTTGTCAGAGCCCCATGGACTGAGCTAGCTGGTGATTCAATTTCAGTCATTTTGGGAGTTCTGATCCCCTTCCTAGAGTCACCAAGGCCCTAGAGGTCTCGCATTATCAGAACATTCCTGGAAGAGCCATCCGATCTCCAGACCATGTTGGCTTCCATGGTGCAGTTCATGGGCCCAGAAAGGAGAGCTTGGGCACAAAGGGCTCTGTATGACCCCCCCCCAGGCACACCTGTACCCCTTTCCACCCTAAGGGCCTGCCACTCCCCAGGAAGTCTGAGGGAATGGAGTCCAGGTCCCAGCACAAAACCCTTCCCAGTATCAGAGGAAACTCCCAAATGCTTCCACCCCCAGGAAGTTTGTTTCCCGTATCCCCACACACCCTCCCAACCAAGTCGGGGTGGGGGCCCCAAGGTTGCCACTTGGTTACTAGGCCACACCAAGGATGCCAACAGTCCTTCCTTATGTGAGTGATGGAGACAGCCTCCACTGTGAACTCCCTGAGGGTGGAGCATGTGTCCTTTGTCAAGTATGGCACCAACCAAGTGTGGGGTCTGGCAAGTTGTAGCTCCCAGTCAGTGTTTTTGAAGTGAATGAAGAAACAAAAAGGACAGTTGGATGGATACAAGAATGGATGCATGGATGGGTGAATAGATGGATAAGTGGATGAGTAAACAGCTGGATGGGTGGGTAAGTGTTCATGTGAGTGGATAGATGGATGATGGATGGGTGAGTGGATGAGTGAATAGATGGATAAGTGGATGAGTAAACAGCTGGATGGGTGGGTAAGTGTTCATGTGAGTGGATAGATGGATGATGGATGGGTGAGTGGATGAGTGAATAGATGTTTAGGTGGATGAGTAGATACATGGGCAGGTAGATGGGTTGATGGGTGGGTGGGTGGATGGACAGATGGGTAGATGGGTGGATAAGTAGATAAATGAGTGGTCAGATTTGTGGGTGGATAGATAGATGGAGGGATGAGTAGGTAGATGAACGGGTGGTTGGGTGGGTGGGTTGATGGATGGATAGACCACTGGGGGGAAAAATGTGATTTGAAAGATTCCTCAGGGCACACTGTTTTCAGGAAGGCCAGAAAAAAGGACTTCCTTCTTTCCCCGCAATCCCTTTAGAGTAAGCAGTGATCCACTTAAAAGCCCCGTTGGCACTGACCGATCTACTGTGTTGCTTGCTTCCCGAAGGCTTACGCCATTCGCCTTGGACTCTGAAGGATTCTCAGCATGGCTGGGGCCCCGTGCGCTGAGCAGCTCACAGGCCAGCACAACAGACCTCACGCAGCACATGCCTCACCCAGGACACACCCCCGCTGACAAAAGCTGCTCCATGGAGTAAGACAGGTAAGATGCATTTGTTGGATGAGTGAAGGAATCTATCAACCAAAATGTAAATAATCAGCCCTATTTCTGCCATCCAGAAGCAGAGCAATAGTTACCAATTTTGTGTATATTTTTCCATTACTTTTCATTAGCACACGTGTATTTCAGTACAAAATGGATCACACTGTGATATACCACTCTATAATCAGCCTACTTCATATAATAGTATATTTTGAATAATTTCCATTTTATTCAGTATCCTGCAGAAGCATAAGATGGCATTACGTGAATGTAGCATAATTTATTTAACCAGCCGCCTTTTGTTGTTTCCAGTTGTTCATTACTTTAAGCCTTGCTATGATGGACAACCTTACAACTCTACTTTTGAAAACATCCAGGATTGTTTCCTTAGAAGAAATCCCTTTTGTAGAATTGCTCCATCAACAGATATGCAGAATCACAAGGCTTTTCTTGAGTGTTTCCAGATTGTCCTCTAGAAAGATTGTGCTAATTCACACACAACCTGGCAGAGTGACAGAATGTCCGGCGCTTTCACCTGCTCTTGTTTTTAAAACAAACATAGAAGCAAGTTGCAATGCTCTCAAATATGTCTGCACAACTAAGCCCGGGGAGATGAGGCAGCTCTTGGGAGAAAACTGTCAGCACTCCTGGTGGTTTTACTAAACATAGGACAGCCTACACCCGTTTCTTATTTCTAACAAATGCTTGTCATCATAAAAGTAGTAATTTTCACATTAAAGAAAATTGTGGACGTGGGAAGAATCGGAGTGTGGGTACTTACCTATAGTTTCACTTCCAGGAACAACCAGTGTAACATTTCATAGCATTTCCTTCCAGGATTTTTTTCTGTGCTGGATTATTTCTTTTATGTGGTTGTGATAATACAGTAATGCGGCAGTGTGTCCTGATTTCTTTTTATTTACCAACATTCTATAAGCATTTTTCTGTCTTATCACAGACTCCCAGTAAGCCTAATTTTAACAAATATATAATGTTCCTTCAAGTGAATGGGACCTGGCTTAACCTTTCCCTGCAGAACACCTAAGTTACATTCAAGGTTATTAAAAGCCACATGGCACAAACATTGGCATGTGTCTATATTATCTCCTTGCTTTAAACACACATGACAATAATTAAGGAATTCAGTTAGGGGGAAAAGGCACAAGTAGAGATGCTGACCCCTTGGCAGATAATCACGTGAGGCTATAAACTGGTCACCTGTCACTTTTCTCAACTTAGCAGTGGATGCGATCTTGAGCATTTTTTCAGCAGGATATTGACAAAAATCACAGGGCCCAGAGCTGCAGGCCAACAGGTTAAAGTATCCCCCGGAGACTCCTACCTGAGATCCCAGAAGCATTCCTGTCCCTGCACACAGAGCATTGGGGACTGGGCTTTCATGAACCCCTGTGCTTGTTATGGATGTGATTAGAAGGAAAAACAAACACTCCTCCTGGTTTTGTAGTGATTCCACATTTTGCTTATTAATTTCTGTGGCAGCTTTGACTTTCCTGATAACCAGCTTTGTACTTTTGATGGCAGTCACTGGGTCCAGGGATTTTACATAGCCCCACTTTACAGCCACTGTTTCCTCTACAAGTATGCTAACGGGTGAGCAAAAGTACATAAGGAAGTAGGAATTGTTATGAAAAGTTGCCCCTACACACTCAGCATTGCTTTCAATGTGAAAAATTTTTAATGCATGGGCTGAAGAACGTAAGATGAATATAAACGACTAATAAACATAAGAAAAATTGGCCAGTCTCACCAATAATCAAAACAAAGAAAAATAAAACTGTAATACCTTTATGTCTCACATCAAATTAGCAAATAGTAAAAATGTATATTGTGTAGTGAAATGGATACTTTTCTTAGACTAGATGTAGGCTAGTTTAACCTTTCTTTTTTCTCAGTCAAATATTTTTATTGCTTTATCAACAACTGCTTAGATATAAATGAATCTAATGACAATTAATATGAAAACTGAGTAGCAGGCATAGACCTCACTGTGTACTGGAAGGGCAGTATTCTCGCTGTTATGGGAAGGCTCCCAAGAGATGATAAGATGAAAAAGTCTCTGGGTTCAAATTCCCTGAACCCAGAATCTGGTCTGGCCCCAGATTCCGAGAATTATTGAGTCCCTCTTGTGATGTCAGTGAGAGAGGCCATGAGTAATTCGTGGAAATTGGTCTCACCCCAGTCGGGGTATTAGGCAGGGTGTGGGTGTGGGCACATATTGGGGATCCAGCAGGAGTAGGTCTGGGGGAGTAGGCTGTTTTCTGCCCCTGAGCTCACCATGACTTACCCCTAGCCATCAAGGAGAGGTCAAAACAGGACACCTCTGTGAAATGCAACGAACATCCTGAGCTGATGCAGGCAGCAGGGATGGCCCAAGATGCCAAACACAGGAAAGGTCCATTGGGCATCATCAGGTTTACAAGGATGAGGATCAACAAATATAGGATAGCCATACAATGGAATATTATTCAACAGAGAAAAGGATTGAAGTCCATATGCCATGACGTGGTGAAACTTCTACTAGCAATATGCTAAATGAAGTAAGCCAGACACAGAAGGACAAATGTTGTATGAATCCACTTATATGAGGTACCTAGAATAGTCAGATTCACAAAGTAGAATGGAGATTACCAGGGACTGGGGGGAGGAGAGAATGGGGGGTTATTGCTTAATGGGTACACATTTTCTGTTTGGAGTGATGGTAAATTTTGGAAATAGATAGTAGTGACGGTTGCACCGCTTTGTGAATTTAATCAGTGCCACTGAATTGTACACTTAAAATGGTTGAAATGGCAAATTTTATGTTGTGTATATTGTCACAATTTAAAATATATATTTAGTGCAGAAAATAAAAAGATAGTGAAAGAGCAGAAGTCATCTTGGTGGTGACAACCTTGCACCCTTGTCTCAACTTACACTGCTTTGCTCTGTTGCCCTCCATGTTTCGTTCTCAGCGGGGGCCCTTCTCCATCATTTGGGGGGCTCCTTTGCCTCTCTCCTTGGTATTTCTCCAGTTTTTTGTCTCCCAATCTTCCTTTATGTTAACTTTGTTATTTTGGTAAAATATAAACTGCAGCAGCTTCCTGAGAAAGGGGCATATGGGATTTAAAGTTTTTAAGACTTTGCAAGTCTGAAAATAAGTTTACTGTACTCTCAGATTTGATTGATAGTTAGGCTGAGTAGAATTTGGGGTTGGAAATCATTTTCTTGCCATATTTTGAAGGCATTGCTTGTTATCTTTTAGATTCCAGATTGCTTCCAGGCCGAGAAGTCCAAAGCCAGTCTGACACCTGTCCCTGTGAATGTGACTTGATTTCTTATAATGGGTTTATTTTATTTCTTTTCTCTGTGACAGCTCATAGCTTGTTGGTCCTCAATTCCTTGAAATTTCATGATGTGGCTCTATTTTGATTCATGGTAAATACATGAGTTCTTTCGATCTGAAACCTGTGTCCTTTTCTTTGGGAAATTTTTCTTGAATTAGTTCGCTTATTATTTTCTCCTTTCTATTTTCTCTCTTCCTACTTTCTGAACTGGTCCACTCATCTTCTTTTTAATTTTTCATCCATTGGTTTTTTGCTCTATTTTTCTGAGATTCCTCAACTTTATCTTCCAGTCGTTATTTCCAGAAGGCGTTTAATCTCCAAGCAATTTTTAAATTGGTTTTTAATTATTGATTTGTAAGAGCTCTTTGCGTAAACTGGATAGACGCCCTTTGTCTAATGTATGAATTGCAGATATCTAGTCCCACTCTGTGACTTACCTTTTCATTCTCTAACTGGCGTCTTCTGAAATGCAGAAATTCTAATGAACTCCAATTAATTAATTTTTTATTTTATAATTAGTGCCTTTTTTGTATCCTTTTTAAGAAACATTTGCCACCTCAAGGTCATGACAATATTCTCCTGTTTTCTTCTGGAAGCTTTATCATTGTACCTTTCTTATTTAGATCTGTGATTCATCCGAAATTGATTTTTGTGTGTGGTGTGAGGTAGGGGTCAATATTTCTGATAGTTTGCCTTGGCCTCTTTCTTTAGATGTCTGGTAATCCTTGGTCACCTTCGCATGATTAAACATGAAGAACTAAAACGTCTGTTTAGAAACTGTGAGCGTGTAACTAGGGAACGTCAAACATGAACTTCCCTATAAATTCATCTAAAATATCTGTGCATCAGCGTCTTTACAGTCTTTCCCCTTGTGCTGGACAAACTTCCTAGAGAAAATTCCCTCAGTCTCCATCCTGGAGGTCCTAGCCTGGCTGTCAGTGTTCCAGGAGTCAGGGGAGGTGAGATCTAGGTGTCCCCCCAGCCACTGCGTGTAGGTTCATTTAGCCCATCAGCACTCCCATCCTAGCCCACATTGGGTCTGATGGCCCAGCGCAGAGTTGCTCAGTTTTACCTTCTGCAGAGAATAATGTCCACGCTTCTGCAAGGTAGAGGGGTGGAGGGGATTCACTCCACACCCAGCCAACAGAGTAGGGGGGAGATCTAGGGATCCAGCTGCTCTGGAACAACTCTCAGCTTCCCGGAGCATCCCTTGTGCCACCTACTCCTGTGTGTTTTGAGGATTTGGCTGCTTACATTGAGTTGGTTTTCTGTTTTCTCCACCGCCGGCTGGGGAGTCAGTCTTCTCAAATCTACTAAAGCAGTTACCACTCGTCCATCTGTTTCCCAGATTCCCAGATTATGCTGCTGTTCTCCTTTCATGTTCTTGCAAGTTTATGCCTTTTTAAAAAAATCCCCTTTCTGTAGTTGGGGAGAGGGGGCAAAATTAGTATGTTCAATCTGCCATCTTTACCTGGAAGTTGGTGTGAATATTTTTTTAAAGAAAGCAATTAATGATGTGGATCAAGAACCTTAGAAATAGTCATACCCTTTAATTCCACTTCTAGACTTCTAGGAATTTATCCTAAAGAAATCACCAGAAACATGGACAAAAGTTCTTATTTTCGTGTTCATTACAGTGTTGTTTATAAGGCAAAAACTGAAAACAAACTAAATGTTCCACAATAGAGAAATGGTTTCAAAAATGGTGGTACATCCATATGATGAGATATGAAATATTTAATGACAAGGGAAATGTCCATAACATAATCAGGAAGTGATAAAAGAGTATAAACTATATGTTCCATTTTATCCCAACTCTGGAGCAAGAGGGCTAGAGAGAGAAATGACTAGAAGGAAACACAGCCATAGAAGGAGGAGGAGGGGGAGAAGAGGGAAGATGTGAAGAAGGAGAATATACAGGAACACCAAAAATTTAACCATAGTTATCTTTATATATTTATTATTACAACAATCAGGAAAACATAATAGCTTTAAAATTAAAAATAGGGTCTTGCCTTGTTCCAGCCACCCTGTCATCCTTATTTCTCCCTCAACTTGTAATTTGCTTGCATGCCTCCATGTCATGACTCATGAAGCCCCCTACCTGGAACAGACTTCTGTTCTGGCCAACTCCTATATACCCTTCAATTCCCAGCTCAAGCATCATCCTCTCTTAGATTCCTATCCACTCCAAGCTGGCTTGGGAGTCCATTCTCTAATTCCTAAGCCCCATGTGCATGTCTTTATTAGAATGCCTTCCACACTATTATAACCAATGGCTTTATTTTCTATGAACTTCTGGAGGGAGAAGCACGTCCCGCTCACCTTACGTCCTCAGCCCCAGGCTGGACACCAGGTGCAGAGCTGAGCTTCACTAAGGGTCATCATACATGTTTGAATGGAACAAAGTTGAAGGGATCAAGAGGAGGAATGAATAACATTTTCACGGACTATCACTGGGGGCTTGGTTATGCGGTAATCTCTGCTCTCCTAGTTTTCCATGACTATGAAAAGTCCAAACTGTTGGACCTATAGTGCCAAGCTCAAGATATCCATGTTCATCTGGTGACACCTACCCAAATTATAGTGATGACGTTTAAGAGGAAATAATCTGCAAACATCTGTAGACCGGCCTTACAAACCGATCTCGGAGAGAAATGGCAAAGCCCACAGGCCACAGCTGCCGCTGACAAGAGTAGCTCAAAGCACAAGGCTCTGTAATGATTATCATTATTTAACGTCATTCCACAAGGAACCATTAGAGGAACAAGGCTTGAAATTAGAGTCAAATGATTCCCCTTTCTCTTCAGTCTACACATACAAGAGCCCAGCAGCACAGCGAGAGGGGTGGGAAAGCTGTGCTCGGTTATACTGTAATTACTTCTAACTCTATCCCCAGCCCCAAAGTACCGTCTTGTCACATGGCTTGTCATTTTTGCATGGCTCAGTCTATCAGAACATGTCATATCTTCCCAGCTTTTATTTCAGTATTCCTGGTAGAGTAATAGCTTACGCTAGAAGAGTTTTTTTTAAGCTGCTGAAACGTTGTCCTGCCTTTGCTCCTGCAAAGGCCTAGGAACAGTTGTCTCCTGTTTGACATGGGTCTACTGCAGCTAGGATGTGCGCACTCTGCAGTGTGAGGGCACTGGAACCGTCTGGCCCAGAGCACCAGGCCACCAGCCCGTGTGGGGCACATGGTACTCGGGGTCACCAGGGCAAAGGACAGCCTGTCCTTGCTGCAGTGCTCTGGGAACCAGGTGTGGGCTACAGCCTCACCAACCACGTGTCCAGCTGTTCTGGACTCTGGAGTAGCTCAAGGCCACCCATCTCTTCCCCTCTGTGATAACGTTCCAGTCTCCTCAAGGGAACTCACTTCACTTGTGGGATTGGAGACAGGGCTCTCCTTCCCCAAGCCAAGGGGCAGACCTGTAGCTTGTGCGAGGCTCTGAGACTGAGCCCTTGCTGAGCAAAAATCTTGAGCAGGGAGACAAGTTAGCCAGAAATGATGGAGATCACAGCGTTCCTGCCGCAAGGCTATTCCCACTGTTCCGATTCCGTCCTCCCACCCAGCCCCAACAAGCTTCCTTGGTTTCTGCCTACTTCTGAGCCAGGTCTCCGGTCTTCCCATTGATTCTGATCACTTTTACAATAAATTCCCTTTTGCTTAGGTCTAGAGTCAATTTCTGTTGCTTACAGCCTGAGCACCCCGGCCACCCGTTTGTCCCTCCCCCTTTCCGGGGTTCCTCAGAGGCTGCTGAGAAAACCTGAGCCTGGGAATGGCTGTGATAAAGCCTTTCCCTCCTGAATCAGAACTGCAGGTCCCTTCCCCTAGATGAGCACCTCCTCGGGAACCGCCACCCCCCACCCCCGCGCCAGGTCTCCAGTCTTTGCCAACCTCTCTTCCTCCTCTCCTATCTCATCAGTGCCCACTCTCTCTACTGGCTGACGGTCACTCCATTTGGCCAGTAAATCTTGCTCAGGCTGCTTCTGCTAATAGAATGACCACCCCAATGCTGCAGGACCACCTGCCCCATAGAGCCATTCCCTTAGACCCCCGAGGAAAATGCCCGCGCCCCCGCCAGCACTTCATATGCCCCTTTTGGGGTACTTAGCACATTTGACCTTCTGTTACAGCTGTTTCCCCAGATGTCCCTTAAACTTCCCGACGGGAGTGATGTGTCAGCAGACTGTCGGAGAAGCCAGAATCTCCCCACATTGTCCTGCTGCCTGCCAGCCATTGCTGGTGTGCAGCAATTCAGCTGCATCTATAGATAGACTTAGCCGGGCAC